>NC_049205.1:34500392-35100392 GCF_013347855.1 Anguilla anguilla
TGTATTTCCTATGACATTTAAATATACGCTTTAAAGTGAAGTGGACTGAACTGTTATTTATATATGTGTGGCATTCGAATACATAGGACTTCAATAACTACATTCATAAAAGACACTCATTCATTTCCAGTAAAGTTGAGACTCGATCGTCAAACATTTCAGTATGCTGCTTAATCTGTGTAACAGTGTTACACCCCATTAAAGCAAGAAGATTTGGAGAACCTTGAGCATTAAAAGAATAAACTTCTATGTTTCCTTATGACTGGTGAAGCATTTAAGTATTTAAAGCAAACAAAAATCACACTTGTGTAATTTAGAGCATATTCCAGTATGTCTTTTACGTGTGTCTACACAACAATGCATTTTGGCAAGTAATCATCACAGGGTATGAATATGTCAGTGAATGTGGACTACGAACATGGCTGCCATCTTCCTGTATAGGCCATGAATGGGAAAGGAGCCAATGTACTGACATGCAACACCTGGTGTATTTTTGGTATCCTTCACAACAACAACAACTGGAAGGTGCTACCTGGACCACAAAGCTGATGATTGTCTTTTCTGTCTGGTGGATCCACCGTGACACCAGGGAAATGAGCACAAGATGTGCTTCCAGGTCCCTGCTCCTCCTCCATTCTGATAGGTTTCCTATAGACACAAATTCACGGCTGTGTACATTTTTTTGTGATGAAGCATTTGGATTTGTTGCCATTTGCAATGTATTCTGGGGGGACAAATAAGGATGCTCATTGGAAAAAAAGAACATAAATACCGTCTGCTTGCGTTTCATCTTTAAGCTTCACATCGCATAATACGGCTATTGTTTTTCCATGGCCTGTCATATTATTGAATTACCTATCAAGTTAACCATGCGTTTCTCAATAAAGTTTTATTGACTCAGTATGTTCTTTCAATACGGGCTTATTGACAATGTCATGCGAGAACCGATCCAATTGATTCATTTGCCGCGGCTCTGAAATTCTTTGAAAGATAATGCCATACACGCAGCGAAGGAGTTCGGGGTCCGAGAAGTTTATCCTTTTTCTGGAAACGGACACGTGGCAGCATGCGAACGCTGTCGGCGTTCAAACGAGGGATCGCGGCGTCCCGGAGCATCTTGACGCTGGCTTCGCTCTCTGGAAGGCTGATAAACATCTGCGCCCCAGGCTTCCGTTTTTTTCCCCCCAACGTGACGACAGAGAAACGGACAAGCCCGGGAGCAACGGGCGAACGTGGAGCGTGCGCCCGGGGGGCAGAGCGGGACGCGCACCGCGGGGACGGCCGCTGTCAAAACCCCCCGGACCTCAGGATGCGCCATTGTCGAGCGGCTCAATTTATCGCCGACGTAGGTTAAAGAGCAGCCCGACTTCCTGTGGAGTAGCGAGCTCGTCTGCTGGTACAGCCGAACAGCGTAGCCACTTCAACGCCCAACAGCGTTGCTGAATAAAAATAAAAATAGCATAACTGTCCAGGAAGACATACAGTACATTGACATTGTCTCGTGTTATTTTCCCAGAGCTCCACGGTGTTGAACCTGCGTGGCTACGTGCTGTTTTGGCCAGGAGCGGAGGAGCAAGGGTGACGGAGGAAATCCAGGTCATGGTCCGCTCCTGGTCTTGACCGGTTCACCGCTTGCTCGCGCTCCTTCGGCGCTAGGCTACAGCGCTGGACTGAAGATGCAGATGGCTTGAGGCCTGTATCGTGAAGCAGGATAAGCGCTGAGTAAAACCCAGAACCCTGCTGAATCTGGAACATGGACTGAAGTAAAAAGAGCTGGTCCGGGTTTTACTCAGTGCAGTTATCCAGTTAACTCAGTCATCCTGCTTCATGATACAGGCCCCGGGTAATGACACAATGCCATCGGTGAGAATTTCTGCAGGCCAATGCCACAACACAAAAAGCTTTCCAAGGCAAGCGATAGCAGTCTAAGTGTACCTTATTGAAGCTCTGCATTGGCAGCAATGTCAGTCCGCAGAAACTAAAATGGCGGCGTATACCTCATAACATGTTGTCACGTTAAAAATATCACCGGGCGACATATTGCATAGATTTACCCATTTCCCGAAAAGGGGTTATTGTGCAAATCTTCTCAGAACAAAGCAACATCTGCTCTCATTGTCTGCTTTCACTGATGTCCCCTTCCGCTGAGCACTCCGCTGCGTTCCTTTCACATTTACGCACGTGGGTTATGCCTTCACTTGACCCGATAACGGGCTGCAAAACAACACGGTCACAAATGAGTCACCGCATTATGCGATGAGTTATTTTTAAAGGTCGGTGCAAGTTTCCTTAAATTTGTTTTTTTTATCTAACTTCTACTCGCAAACTCTGAGCGGAAACCGAAGCGTGTCATACTTGTTCTCTGATACTTATTTTCATTTACATCCCCGTTTTCAAGCTCCCTGTAAGCGCCTTTGATGTGACTTTTAAATAATAAACCACATTAAATTTTAAATCACAGCAGAAACACGAGCTTCTCCCATGATTTATATTTGATTTTTTAAAAATGCATTTGATGATTTCTTCTTTTTTTTTTTTCAAACTTCCTTTTTTAATTGAATATTTTCTTTTTATTTGCCCCCCCGTCTTCCCTGTCTGTTTGGTAAAGCGTGTAATCCGCGCCATAAATAATTCAAACAAAATTAATTTTACAGCACCTTGTCTCCGCAAAGCATGCCAACATCTGTTGTCAAGTCACAAGTTTACATTGTTGGTCATTACTTTCACACAATGAGCCAAATGTTTTATTAAAGTCCCGGGAGTACCACTTGGATCAGCCCCTGAAATGCTGCTACTTAGTGAACCTTCCCTGAACTCCAATAATCAAAGATTGGCTCCTGTTACTGGGAGCCGGCTACCGTCTTCCTTTGCAAAAACGTTCCGAGGCGTTTAGGTGATTGTGGTACAGTACTAAGCTGCAAGAGACCATTAGGAAATCACTGACTGTAATCGAATGAAGTTTGCTCAGTTTCAAGTGAAGCAGCGCTCTATTGTTGAGGCTGCTGTGTGGATTCTCCACAATATTGTTTCTGTATACTCCTGAAACAAGAAAAAAAAAATGTTAATTTGTTTTTACTCCTAATTGTCTGATCATGTTAAAGGAACCTGGAGGGACATCATCAATTGCAATGCTAAAATCGAAGGAACTCTTAAAGGGCAAATTAAATTAAAAACTGTATTCTTCATACTCTACGCTGTACTGGTACAGAATACATTGTTAATTATTTTTAAATACGAAATGCTGTACTAAACATCTTAGTTGCTCAGCTTTCATATGATGCAATCCTGTTTTCTGTGAATATGTTAATTGTAGCAGGTTTTCTGTTTTTAAAACAGTTGGACAAGTATATGCGCATACGGTCTGCGTTTGTCTTATGTACATGCACAGTTTTCTTATTCATTACCGCATTCTTGGTTTCCTGTTATCAACCGGCAAGTAGAACGTGTTTTGGTGTGTTTATCACTGTTTAACCTCCACTACAGTACAGTACAGTGCAGCATAATTATTCCACTTGCTCTTTATTCAAGCTTATGGAGAAGTTCCTGTCAGTGAAAGTGATTCAAGAAATACAAGCCAGTTTATTTTGTTTTCTTTTGAAGGAAATAACTACAGAAACATTAATTATTTAAAAAAAGAA
This sequence comes from Anguilla anguilla, assembly GCF_013347855.1. Lineage (NCBI taxonomy): Eukaryota > Metazoa > Chordata > Actinopteri > Anguilliformes > Anguillidae > Anguilla > Anguilla anguilla. Next base: position 34,504,031 of record NC_049205.1, read on the forward strand.
TCCAAATCCATGCTGGTGCATATATTCTTGAAATTATTATTTATTCTGGGCATACATCCACATTTCTGAATCCAGTTGATGCAATGCAAAACATTTGAACAACAACTGCAAAAATATATTGCTAAAATAAAAATGTACATTTTGAAGCAATTTTGTTTAGAAACGCATTTTTCAGTAGTCCTGCTGTGAGCGATTACCAAACACAACTAAGAACTGTGACAGGGAAACACCATTAAACCATCAACTGTGATGTGACAGCATCAGAAAAGCAATGTTCAAAGATTAATTTTCCTCCAAACATTTGTCCTGAATAAAAAAAACATATTGACTTATACGTGTGATGAAACTGCGAGTACAGACGTGGGGAACGAACAGGATGCAGCTCTGTTTGCTACCTTTGCACAGCCGTTTGAATTACGAGGAGGGAGGAAGTCTTGCCTTTCGGGTGGAGGACAGCGAAAGGAGGTGGCAGGAGGTGACGGGGGGCTGGCACCTCCGTGACACCCGCCGTAAAGCGGTGGAATCGGGGGCCCCGGCGGAAGCGCTTCCCCCCCCGTCGGCCAGGGGCCTGAGGGGCCCCGCCGTGCCTCTTGAGCAGGTGGGAGCTGAGTGAGAGAGAGAGAGAGCCCGTCCAGACTTGGGAGCCTGCCAGGAACAGATGTGCTCAGTCAGATGACTAATTGAAAACCTTAAACAAAATCAGCAGCCTGGCCATTTGGCCTGCATAATAAGAGCTGCGTACTGAGAGAGGAGAGAAGGAGAGAGAGAGAGAGAGAGAGAGGGAGAGAGAGAGAGACCCCTCTCATCAGCGCCGCCATTAACAATCATGAGGAAAGATGAAAACAACGCTTGGTTTATTCGGTAAATGAAAGCACATAACTAGATTGTGTCCCCAGAGTGCATTTCCAATTTTAATAATACATCAAGGAGCCATACCCTGGGCAAAATATTTCTGCGTAAAAGCCGAACACAGTAATCTACTCACTGTTAGCGTACTGAGAGAGCAACTCCCAGTGCTATGAATTTAGCAAAATTATAAGGGTACATAACATGATAGCTATTAGCCAAATTAAAAGTGAACCATTAAGAGAATACGCTGAATCGCTTGCCAGTTAAATAGTACAAACCGGAACTTTCCATTCCAGAAACATGGCTGGAATTGTGTATTATTATTATTTTTTACCTGTCTCCCTTTTGTTTCCTTACAGTGAAAAGCTTCAGCGTGAGCCTCACAATTATGTGCAACTCAAATTATGTGCATGAATAATAAACCACCATCTAATTAAAAACTGTGGTTAAATATGCAAAAAAAGAAAAAAAAAAAAAGCTAATGATAATGAGATTGTGCAATACCTTGGAGTAAAGTGCATTATAAATTACTTAGAAGTGCAAGTTGGCTTGACCCAAACAGCGCGTTTTGAAAGCTGTTTTGAATATTGCGTGCGTTGGCGGCGGGGGGAGGCTGCGTGGCTCTGTGCCCCCCGCGCCCTCTCGCCCAGACCCCACCTGCCAGAGCGGGCCCCGCGGAAAGACCGCGGCTGTCGAAAAGCGCGGCGCGCCGGAGAACGCCGCACAGCTGGCCGGCGTGACCGCGGCGAAGCCGGTCGATATGGACACAGCAAAACATGTGAACGCAAGCGCGGATTTCTGAGGATCGCTGCTGAGTATCCAAAATACCACAAAAGGGGAAAATAGTGTACGTCGAGTGAATTTATAATCTGGAATATTTTATAGCCACAGCACATTTGAAGCTGAAGTTTGAATCTCGCCATTTGAACATATCTCTCAATACAAAATATTTATGTTTGTATTTGTTTATCCGCTTATTTATTGGGTAAAATATATTAAAGTATTAACATATTGTCAGAAAAAATTCTTAGTGCACTATAACGTGTACAATAGCCAAGTGTAGCCAGACAAGCACCCTGTGTTAAACACAATAGAGAATAGTAACTGTCAAAATGGCATCAAATTTACTTTTATTAAACCAATATACATATGTTCATATAAGGTGAATCTGATGTATGTCAGTATGTTTGTGCATGCAAGCATACATACAGTATCTTCCTATAACCAGAAATTCATTTATGTCCTCTGTAGGGGACATGAATCTCTGGTCTCAATCTCAAGAACCATGTCTTCTACTATGCTGGAACCTACACTACAAGGGGCATTCAATGAGTAATATTTTCACTGCAATATGTTTTGCTCTCCAAAACACCTGTATTAAATGAAAACAAATAAAATACAAAGTTATTATATTTTTTTTCCACTGGATATAATGGTCAAACTGAACGGTGGCTATTCTGTTCCATTTGGAACGCAGCCTTCCCTCATCCTCCACAAAACAGTATGCGTTTATCAGCGTGCGCCGGCGTCTCAGATCTGCTCTCGTGTTCCGTTTTATATTGAATTCCGGGGTTTGTCATTACACATTTAAAGCTCCCCCACCCACTTTGATTGAGTTGCCTCTTTCCGCTACACCTGACAAAGCGCCGCACGCAGAAGTGTAGTAAATGAAAAAGAAGCAGCTTTCAAAGAGATATTTACAGCGTTTTTTGAAAAGGAAAGTTAACAAACGCGGAGATGAAGCTTGTCAGTTAGTCCATGACATGCTCAGATCCACAAAGAGCGCGAAACCAAAGAAAGTTGCGTTTTCCAAGTCTTCCTATTTTTTTCAAGCCGCCTGTCAAGTTCAATTGTGTCTGTCTGATAAAGGAAGCCACTCCCTTTCTTGCTCCTTTTCTATTTTTGTAGTTGTATGCATGTTAAAATAATTGGAGGAAAAGTGTGACTATAACCAGATGTAATGCTAGGTAATAACACCCGTACCTGCGGAAGTTTGGTACAGTATATGGCGTATTGCGTATAAAATTGCACATATTTATGGAGGATATTGTAATGGAACCAATGATATTTGCTGGTTAATAAATTTACCTGAGTATGCAGATGGGCTTGTGTGTAATGACTTCATTCCTTTAACAAGACTGCTGCTGCATGTTGTCAAACATGATGGGCCATTCTGTAAGGTCTGAATTTAGAACACCCATGTGCATTTCTAGACAACAGTCTCACTGGCTGTTTATTAACATTTTAACAAGACGTTAGGCTTGAAGGGTTCATCAGCCATTCAAAACAGGAAACAAATCAACTGTCAGTTGATGGTGCAGCATTCTCCCCTTGCCCATATGACCTTCCCTTGAATGAGGACTGGAAATGGCTTTGTACCTTTTTTCTTCCTCATTTTTATGGTCAAGCAAATACTATCACTCATTTTAGTCGTTATTACTTTTCTGTTTAATCTGTCAACAAAAGCTTATCATAAAGAAAGGTCACGTCTTAACTTCAACATAAGGATGCAAGCAGCCAAGTTCAGGTGGTAAGTTTGATTAGTAAAGAAGGTACTTCTACATCACAAGGAACATAAGCCCTGTAAAAGGTCATCTTGGGATACTGTTATACGTTTATGTTCAAAACACACTAAAGATGATTACCTCATTGGAGAATAGAATTGACCTCAACGATGAAGAAAAAAAAAAAAAAAAAAACTGTGCTTTGTTAAGTATTCATAAATCGATTTAGCTTTTGTTTGCATAGCAGTGGTCCTGAATCTTTGCTTTATTGCCCCAAATTGGCTAGCATTATTTTTGTATCTGTTATTCTCAAGCTGTTCAAAAAAAAAAGGAAAAAATAACAGTCGGGTTGTTGCCACCACCCCCACTGGAAATTTGAATCCACAAATACTCCTTTCATTTAAGAGATGATGATATTTTTCTAGTCTTTTAATCTATTGCCTTTTATTTTTTCAAAGAATTTTAAAACCGTGGGAATTCTGGAGCGGTGATTTCTTAGACTGGTTTGGGCTGTGACCCTGAATAAATATCAAGCAAATGGTATTGCTTGTGAATTCACATTTGAGGCAAAGAATACAGTAGCCTACATAAATGTGTTAGAGCAGAGGATTATCCTATAAAATGGCCAATATGGGGCTCTGATGTTATCTAATTGCAATATTTTTTTTCCCCCCACAAAGAATGCAATCTGAGCAATACCTTTAATGTCGAAATGAATACCGAACAGTGCGCTGTGATCTGAAGAGGCCCCGCTAAGCAGTAAGAAAGGTCTGTTTTGCGTTTTGATGTCTGAAATCTGAGTGGGAGAGGAGAACAAAAGCTCTCCAGCACCACTTTAACCTCTCTGCTGTTTGCGCTCAGTATCGCGCGAGTGTGACTGGGGAAAAAGAGCACCTTTGCTCTCGGGCAAATAAAGTCAGTTCGCGCAAAGACAATATTAATTTAGCTTCCCCGTTTGAATAAAATATTTCTTTTGTTTCCGAGACGAAAATGCTGTCTGCGATATAATGAATTTCTTTGTGTGCGTATTGTGTGGCCCTGTGGTTTAACAGAGGTGGGGTGGGGAGGGGGGTTTGGGGGGCAAACCCTCGCCCAAAAAAAACAAATTGCCTGTGCATATTTTCTAATAGTTATCTGATGAATATTAAAAGTGCAACATTTTAAGGGAACTTATAAAGACTCATGAAGAGTCAAACATTTTTCTAATAGCTGCTGGCGAGACAAACAACTTGAGAGATGGCTTTTTACAAATGCATCTATGCAAATGATTTATTATTAAAATATGCATGCAGTGCTGCCGTGCCATGATAAATCTCATTAACCCCTTACTCCGCATTTTGAATTGATCAAAAAGCTGTGTGTCTCTTTCTGTGTCAGTGTTCCGCAGATTGTTATGTGACATCTGTGCTCATATTTCTGTGTGGTGTTTGCATAGTGAGTTTTGGGTTATTTGCATCTTGCAGGCAGTGAACACACAAGCTTTGGCTGGGATTCAGTCACCATTTGTCCTTAACTTTAACTATCCGTTAAAAGCAAGAACTCACCGAACTGAGTTGGTAAAGAATGAGTGGAGTGCTTGAGCTTACTTGTGGTTGAAAGTTAACTGACAAATGTTGATCAAATACAGGCCTTTATGAAGTTATGATGAGAAATATTTGGTTCTCTCGAACCATTGGGTATGTAGTGTAATCCAAATTATTGGAATTTTGAATGCTGTTACAGGAAATGTTATATAATGTTATACAAATTTAGGTACTGAACCTGCCTAAATCCTACTGAGTTGATTTGTGACATGTCTTATTCATATTTTGGTGATGTGTTTATGAGCTGTATTAAGTCTCAGAAATCTGCCTAGATCAAGAGTTGGTACACAATGAAAGAGTGTTTCTGGAACACTCTGTCCAAGCGTGGTGCTTTTATTTGATATTTGAATTTCTCTTTGCTCAGCACTTATCTAGACTGAGGTTATATGTTTTGCAAAGTTCACTGAACCAAAGCACCACATTATTTACATTTGCGGTGGAGGCTAGTTACTTTTCAACATGAAACAAATATCATCTTGACACTTTCTCAACACCTTTCAACGTAAGAATAACAAATCATAGTATCATTTGATTGTGTGGGTGAGGATAGCACCTGAGGATAGCATCGTTTGTTTTTGAATGTCTATTTTAATTTAACTGTAGTGCTTTCACACAAGTTAATGAGTAGTTAATTTGGTGATATTGTCACTATAACAATCTTTTTAGTCAGCACCGAGATTAATTTGTGCCTGCTTTGAACAAATATGAGACTCTAATATGCATAACTAATTACGGTAGACTGCTTTATTTGAAGCAGGCACCCCAACTGTGGTTCTGGAGCCAGAGCCACCTGGTCTGCTGGTTTAGGCCGTTGTTGTGTTGTGTTGGTATCACAGTAGTAAATGTATCAATTAAAGCAGTCAATTACACAACTAACTTACCTCACTTGTTCCTTGGGTCTTTTGTGCAAATTGGGCCACAGGCACCTGTGGATCCAGAGTTGTACAGGTTTTTATGTATGCAGTTATAAATGCCACGGATGTCATGAGCTCGCCCTTATTTTCATCAGCCAAATCTCCTCAGGGGTGTATTTCACGAAGCTGTCTATAGGCTTGGTGGGCCATTTCCACAGCTGCCCCCCATGGGTGTGGGTATTTGAGGTCAGGGGACAGGTCACCCTTTACCTCAGCCCCCTCTCCAATCCCCCTAAAAACGCTTTTCCATGATGCCCCACTGACAAAGCTCCACAATTTCTCAATGGGCCACCTCTGGAAATGGTGTTACATGTGTCCAGTCCCCGCGAACAAATCAGTGGCATTTCAGGCTTAATTTGATGGCGAGGAGAGGATCTCGGGTATTATTTTTTTTGTAAAGCGAGAGTGGCCTGAAAGGTTTAATGGATGAAATGAATATGAGTATCTCCTCTGTTTCATCCTTGTGTCACCTGCGATTGTTCTCGTTATAAATGGCTCTCGCCTGACAGACAGCAGACACTTGGCCTGGGTCCATCTTGCCTCCCTCTCATAGCATTGAGAAGGTCAACGGGCTGTTCTTTTCCTCTCACCAACCTTTTTCGTATTTCTTAATTAGGTCGAGTGGTGTGTAAAGGTGTATTGGGCTGGGTGTAACTGCCACACTGGGCAGCTAGATAGAGCTGCTCACAGGGGTGTACTGACAGGGACAGCAGGAAACAGGGCCCACCTACAGCGCCCGTTTCTTAACCCCCACTCCCCAACTGAAGACAGCATACTGTGTGCCTATCTTAGACAAAGTCATTAATAGTGACAATCTACCCCGTGTTGCTTGGCTAGGTCACCTTAAAAAGCCGGAAGGCATATTTTGACAGGGCCTAAGATAATATTTTTCTCCATCTCCAAAATGGATGTCAGCGATGGAATCTGCTCATTAGGTGTCATTGTCCCATCGATGATATAACCAACCCAACCAGTTGCTCAGACACGTCTGCCAAAAACCACACACCCACCAAACGCTTCATAGGTTGTCCTCTTGTCACCTCAAGATTGACATAGATGACAGGTTGCACATTATTTAGCCTGAGACTCTACAGAAGATACATACTGCATTTAACTTCAAACGAGTAATGAGTGATGGGGAGACTCAACGAGGACTCGTCGTTATTAGCATTTTCTTGGTTTTAACACCAATTTTATTGGACTGGATGCTACTAGCCTTCACAGAGGCGTCCAGTGTAATTTCTGAAGGGCTGCTGCCCCTCTTGAACAAACAGAAGCCCCGCCCTGCAGTTTAAGCGAGTCACGCCACACTCAGAACATGATGATCGCAGTGTGAGTGTGAGCGTGGGGTCTTGTCCCGAAGCGGCCATTTCAGGCCGCGAGAGAAATCGCAAACTGAAGAGAAATGGAGCGCCACTCTCGTATCGCGTCACCTTTGACCCTCTGGTGTTGGTGACCTCTGGTTTTACTTTGGTATCTGATAAAGTGGTATAAAAAGGCAGAAAGTTAAAATGCATCCAAACTGCCATCAACTGCTCAACCACCAGCCAGATGGTTACTGGTGTTACTTAGCAATTAAAATGTATATGTTTAGAAGAATGCTTTTTAAAACACGTTCAAAAATAATTTAATGAATATAGAAAAATGAAATACTAAATTCATGTTACATTGCAGTCTTTTCCATGTACTTCTTTTAATATTTCATACATATTGTATGTATAATATTGTTTTATGTTATAATGCAGAAGAGGGAAACATTAAGCCAAAATAAGTTGCTCAAAGTAAAAACTATTTCAACTGCTAACAGCAAAATTATCCACTAAAATGTTATTGGGTTACAGTATTACATACAGAAAATGAACATCTCAGCAGGTATTTGAAAGTATTATGATGTTCTGAATGATGAATTACTGCTTCAACTTTTCAGTAGATATCATACATACAGTACATGTGCTGTAGCTTGAGCCTGGTTAATATTGGTTAGCCACAATATCTCCATTTCCTGAATACCACTCCAGTTAAAATGTGCTCCAGATCACACCAGTGTACAAGTTCCTGCATTCTGGCTGTTTATTCCTTCTCAATAGTTCTTTTCATACCTTGTGGATCCATATAATAAACATTATTTTCACCGAATGAAGTTGCTCATATCATTTTTAACAGGATTGAAGTAAAGGAAGCATTATATCATTGACTTTGGATTGGCCACTACCAGAATGTTGATAATTGAGTTAAATTCTATATAATACTGGAATGATACTTTCAAGATGCAGATTCACTGTCTAGAAACAAACAAAAGCCAAACATGTAGAGTCATCAACACAGCTTAAACTGATGGCAGCTACTGCAAAAGGAAAGATGTAATCAAAATATCTATTTTTTTCAGTGTGTTCCTACCTATACGTGCACCAATAAATTGGCAACCTCACTTGCATGTACAGGGTTATCCTTAACAGCATAACATACTGGATGAAATGAAACCCTTTATAAAAATACACAAGTTCCACAGAAATCCAACTACAAACATTTGTGTCTTTGGTAGATTAAAACTTAAAGCTGTTTTCCTAACAAATACGAGCAGAGCTGACCTTGTCCTGGTGATTTCCATGCAATTAAATAAAACCAATGAAACAAACCAGGCTCGGTAAAAAGTTGAAGTAGGGCCTAGTGGCAGTCTATTTTTCCATGGGTTGATATCTTCCTGTGATGTGGATAACATTGAAGTGAATTAAAAAACAAGAAATTTGTGACCCAAACAACACTGTAAGCATGAATCCATGAAAACAAATTTTCATTGGTATGAATTTCTTACTTTTGGTAAGTGTATTGAGCTAGTGTGAGCAAAGTAGTCCTTATTTTAGTTAAAGTGCAGGATTAATCCAAGGGGTTTTATATTATATTGCATACACCCTTATACAGTCTAAATTCATTTAATTGAATCCTGCCCAAATATAAAGGAGACACAATAGAAAAAGTACAGCTAAGTGACATTTAACAACTGTGTGGAAAATTTGTATTTAAGTGTTGGCTATGTAAACATCCATTATGACGCCACTGTGTAATTTCTTTAATCTGATACTTTTGTGCGACTTTTAAGGGTGTTGTGCTGTAGGCAGAACTTTATGTCTCTATTATTGCCATGTTTTATTGAATTTGAACTTTATAATGTTTGCCCAAGATTTTAAAATAACTTTTCTGGCTTGTCACTAGTTATGTCATTTAGAGAGCATCCATTTCAAAAGGGAGACTTGATAAATTACTGAAAGATCAGAGTCTATTTGGTGCCTCTCACTCTCTCTCTCTTGCTAACCCCCTCTGTCCTTCCCTCCCTCCCTCCCTCTATATATTTATACACTCTCAGAGGGAAAAAAACTACAGATTTCTATTTTCTGACCACAGAACTACAAAGAGTGAGTATTGTCCTGGGAAAGCTCCTAATATGTTTTGTTTCAGTGACCCTTGTGCCCTCTGGGACCTCCAGTTTGAGGCAGATTCTAAAACACCAGCCTCTCTGTCCCACAAGTCTCAGGTCTTCTGTGCGCATTTTAAGCAGAACAGCTAAAGTGCGAAAAACTATCATCCAGCTTTATATTGACAGTTGTAGGAATGCGTGACATTAATTGCCACAAGTGGGAACCTGGAAAAACTTGTCATTCTTGAATATATTTATCAAACAAAATGCAGAATATTATAATTTTTCCATGCAGTGTCAAAAAGGAGCTTTGATGGGCAAAATGGCTTCTTGTTGTTATAATATATTCTTCAGATGCAACACCAACAGACTGAGAGTCTAGTATGGTTTAATTTTGCAAGATAGTGAGGTGACAGTGTGTAGAGTCATGTAGTGTCAAGTGGCTGTAATGAAATGACATGGAACCCCAGACAGACCGAAGGGGAAGGCAGAACATTTTAAATCTAAAATTTAAAATACAAGAGCAGCTCCATATTTGCCAAGGCTACACAAAGAGGGTGCTTGGGTTATTCCTTAGTGTTTGACAATGAATAATGCTCTTGCTTCATCATTTTCTGGGTTTCTCGGTGCTCTGGTTTCACACAGCTGTCTTTGGCCGACATGTAATAGTATCCCCTCTTGTGATCCTGAAGAATTTCAAAATGCAGGTGTGGTAACTCAGTTTTGACACTGATGCTTAGCCCGGCTAAGTGATATGGACTTTTCCATGATGGAGCATTTGCTCTCTCGTGAACTGGGAATACACTGAAATGAATACCAGTAATTATTTTGGTGGACTGAACTGAGCTCATGTGAACTGAGCTAATGTGGTTCAACAAACGTCTGCGCAGTTAATGTTTATACTGTATGACCACTTATTTATTATGCATGCTCATTACGAGGACAGCATCGGTTTCACTGTAACTCACAATGAAACATTTCATTGAGAGTCTTAAATAAAAATATGCATATTGATTTCATATGGTGATATTATCTTTATGTGTTTATGGATGTGGCTGCGTGTCTGTTAATATTTTGCACGTATGTGTAAACTGCCTTTGTAGGGGCTACAGCAGCTTGTTTGCATGGGGAGGTGTATGTGTGGGCAGGTGTTCATATTACTGTGTTTGAATGTGTGTGTGTTTGTGTGTGTTTGTGTGTGTGTGTGCGTGTGTGTGCATGTTTGCATGTGTGCGTGTGTGTGTGTGTTTGTGTGAGTGTGTGTGAGTGTGAGTGTTAAGTGTGTGTGTGTGTGTGTGTATGTTTGCATGTGTGTGTTTGTGTGAGTGTGTGTGTGTGTGTTTGCATGTGTGCGTGTGTGTGTGTTTGTGTGAGTGTGTGTGAGTGTGAGTGTTAAGTGTGTGTGTGTTTGTGTGTGAGAGTGTGAGTGTGTGTTTGTGTGAGTGTTAAGTGTGTGTGAGTGTTTGTGTGTGAGAGTGTGAGTGTGTGTATGTGCACGCAGTGCACAAATAGGATGTGACCCCTGTGCGTAGGGACAGGAAGGTGTTGTGGGAGATGTCCTGTGCTCTCATTAGCAGGGCAGATGTGGGGTCGCCCTGACCAGATTGTGACCGACTTCCCAAAGAAAACAAACGCGGCTCTGAATAAGGAATTACGAAGGGTGTTGGAGACGGAAACATCACAGGATACTGACATATTATGATTGGCTCAGAGAGGGGAAGCAAGAGGGTGCAGGCCTGCCCTAAAATCAGCCAAACAGTACTTCTCGAATGTACACAACAACATCCTCGAACAAGAACACGGTCAAAAATAACACTGGACGGAAAATTGCATTGGATTGCTACTCTCCTATTTTGCTTCCCCAAGGGGCTATTAGTAATCCAAACTCTCTAAGAGACAACTAATATGGAACCAATCTCGCCTTGATGCCTTACCTTTCATATCTGCTCTGCTGTTGACATGAAAAAGGGGAGAAATAGTCTTTTCATCAACAAATTAGGTAATTATAGGCCTAATTACACAAGATAATCTCTCTGGCTAATGAGGTAACTGCAAATGGAACAGACCTCACCTGTCTCTGTGGAGCGCTGTGTTTGCAGCCAGAAATCAGTGCAGTTGACAGCCAAGTTAACAGGAACATGCTGCCACTCTCAGCAAATTCGGGGCCTTTCACGTTCACATTCTTCCCACTTTAGAGCAGCCTAGCATTCATAGGTGCTCTAAAATGGGGAAGATTCTTGCAGATTATTGGATTTTTTCTTGTTGAAATACAACAGAAATCAACATACTGTATGAGGCTCATTCACGGAGGAATGCTACAATTGTCGGTCAACATTTATTATTAACATTCAGCGAACATAAACTGGACCTTATCTCGACCAGAAATGCAAGCACTCAATATGTTTTGAAACAGTCTTCTAGACTGTGTTGCTAATTTTGCATTCAGTGTGGATACCTAAATTGCTCTGAGCTTTTCACAACGCATCTAAATTTATTTTAGTAATTATTATTCAACGAGGCAGCGTGATTCTGTCCTTTGAACTTGGCATTGGCTAAAGTATGCTTTCTCTGCTGTGATGGGACATTGTCTTGTTAGAGCTGAGCTTGTTTTCATTTTGGCTTCAGTTTATTTCGAGAGCGCCAGTCTCTGTGGGGTCCGGTGCTGTGTGCCAGTCAGGTGACCCGGAGCAGCGCTGCTGAAGAGAGAGACTGCACTATCCCAGGCTGCCATCTTGGTGCTGTGTGTGGGAACTGTACTTGGCAAAGCGCAGGCCGCTCACCACGAGGCCCAATGCTAAACAGTACGAGCTCTGCAGTCATGTACTATCGTATCAATATTACACGTAACGCTACCCTGAAGTAGTACATTTTTATTTTATCATTCACAGAGAAAATGCATTCTCTTGGGCACAAATTTGTTAAAAAAGAGAAACAAACTATATGTATGAGCGTCTGCACACACACATGCGCACACACACAAACACTCACACATACGCACACACACACACGCACACACGCACGCACGCACACACAAACACTCACACATACTCACACACACACACACACACACACGCGCACACACACAAACACTCACACATACGCACACACACCACGCACATGCACGCACGCACACACCTGACACGCAAACGCACCCAGCAGACACGGACACAGAGCCTCTCTATGCGCGATCAGTAAAGCCCGCTAACAGCGCTAACATCTGCGCCTTTCTTAGGCAGGAGGCAGACGGTCGGCTCGCCACTGAAGCCGTGGGGCCCAGGGCCCTCAAAAGACAGGTCAAGGCCAAGCGAACGCCGAGGCCCTCCGATAGCGAAATGAACAAACACACCGCCTCACCGGAGGGCCAATCGTTAGAAATCGTTTACACAGGCTCTCTGTCGGGCAACCCCTCTTTTGATACCGCCGTCTCCTCGGTGATTATCACCGTGGCCGCGTTCCAGCCGTACGGACGGGCGTCGGGCTGAGAGCCGGCCCCCAATACCTGGGTGGTTAATTAAGAGCTGATTCCGGGGCCGCTCGAAACGGGCTCTGAACCCCCCCCCCACCCCTCCCCCCCACCTCTCCTCTCTTCCACAAAGAGAGGCTTCTTCAGCAGAAACAGTCCCTGGGGAGAGACAGAAACGGTGGGTAATTATTTGAGATAACATACACTGAGAGTGGAGGGGGGTGGAAAAAATGTGCATTTGAAAAGGCCTGCCAGAGAAAAAAAGACACCCCATAGTAAAAAGGTCAGCGTCTCCTATTTTTCCACCGAGTGTTGACGGTCTGTAATGCCTTTTTAAAATGAATGACAAGGGATCCCGTTTTTATAAATATCTCATTCTGTATTCAAACTCTGTTGTTGTTAGCGCCGAGCCTGCCAATCCAATCTGAATAAGCTATTCTTAGTTGTCAGGGTAGGCTCCCTCCACTTTGATTGCCATTTCTCTGTGCGCGTGTACGTTGGCATCGCAGAAACAGCTGTAATTTTTTTCCATTAACCCTTCTGTGGCCGAGCTGGTGGCTGGGGTATAATGAGAAGGGGCTGCAAGGGATGGAACAAGCCCCAAATAGCAGGTGCATCGATGCTGTTCATCTCTAATTAAAGTGTCTAAAATTGGGACTGGATCCAGTCACGTCCCCCAGGCTGTGGATAGGGTGAGATTTCGGCTGACAGGGAACCAGATGCACAGAGAAAAGGCTCTCCCTTCTATTTATTTGATAATTAACCATACACATGCCTTTTAACACATGAATGCAGATAAGTGCATATCCTTGTGCAACTCAAAGAGTCATTCAGTTCATCAGTTTCGGTATGACCATGTAGGTGACATGTGTATGAGAAATCCAATAAAGCCAATGTGAAATGCTTTGGAAGAATGCTTTTTCCTGGACTGATTCTGTGACTGATTCTGGATCAGTAAGTGTGCCAATACACATAATTACTGGGGTTATGATTAAGGGTGTATAGGCACATGACTTTCCAGGATAGCCTTAAAGTCCTCATTAACATTTTCCGTCCAATAAATACAATTACGGATGGAGCTACAGTGAGCTGTCAATCAGACCTGTTAGAACCAATAAAATGCTTTGTTCTCTACCTTAAACTGCAATTTAAACTGCAATAATTGTTTCTAATCTGGGAGTCACTGATAGCATGTGGTAGCTCTGTCCATTTTTGATGTTATAATGCCTCGTGCTCCCATTACTATGAAATAACTTGCATCACCCTTCATTTTAGCATCCGGAATAGATTTGCTCGCTGTTTCTGTGGCTATTCACATTTAACATATCAGTTATGGAACCAGCCTTTGTTATGTAACCATCTTTTTGTGGGAAGACAGCCCTATAGCATGCATATAATACTTGCAAAAATGCATTTGAATAATTACATGCTTCTTTCATATTTGACAATTTAGCAAACGTATATTCACTTTTATCGTGCGACTCATTGTATGCTATTTTAATGGAAAAATATTGTTTCATTCACACATTTAACTGTTGCATTTGTTGATTTTTATGACAGCCTCAATTAAAACCATGTGACAATGATGCTAGCCAAACATTTGACATCCATACATAAATAAATTAATCAAGCACGCCCATTCATTTCAAAATATTTTTTGAGGAGATGGATGTTCAGAGAATATAATTGTTATAGTTATGAACAAACAAAAACAAAACAACTGACAAAGCAAAATGTATGTGTGACACTTCCAAATGCTTTTAATTGTTGCTTTAGCCTGGCTTTGTGCTTGTGTGTCTTTAGTTTGGAATTTCTTCATTAAAATGGGCTCCATTAAATACAATCAAAAGCATAGCACCATATTTTCTATTGTTTAAGTAATTGCAATTAGTCTATGTATAAAAAGTAATTTTGGTTTTATTGCTCATTTCATTATATATTCCAGTCTCTTTGCTTGCTGTAAACAGACAATGGCACAATTTGTTGATGGTTTTTCCCGGCAATTAGTCAGAGCCACTCCACATTTCTCCACGACTTCTGTGGCTTTCAAGCAATCCGCAGCGACTCTTGAAATTTTAATTGCGACACAATGGAGAGATAAACAATAAATAAATAAAAATAAAACATTCAGGAAACGGCAGCTTGTTTGTGTTGCAGGCTATCCTCCTGTCGAGCCTCATTTGCATATCCTTTCTTATGAAATGTAAATGCTGATATGATAATCTTCATGCCAGGCCTGCCAAGAAAGAACATGCTCCCCGTAACTGGTACAAAAAAAAAAAACTTTAATTTACATCACTCATAAATTCTTCATGAATGTACATATGTCAGCCTTTTATGTCGGACACTCGGTATGTTTTTGTCTTGAGCTCATGGCGGGGGGGGGGGGGGGGGGGGGGGGGGGGGGGGGGGGGGGGAGTTTGGCTCATTGCTTCACTGCAAGTGATACAAGCCCAAAGAGAAAAAGATGACTTAAAATGATGACAACGCACCTTTATCTCAACCCTTTACCTCAAAACAAGTGAAGTGAGAAGGAAATTCATAGCAGCACTTTCCAAAGTTTCCAGGGTGACAGCTTTAAACTGCTAATCCGCTGTTACTGATGTTGGCTCGTGCCCTAAATTTGACTTGATGTATTTGACGTATTTCAGGAAAAACCGATTCCTGCTGTTACGGGTATATTATCATCCTTGCTGGATGGTAAATTCAAAGCTGCTGAATGATTGTTTTCTCCCAGCTTTTCCTCACAATAAGCTCTAATATGGCCCTTCTGAATATGATGATAGCTTCCTTTAACAGCAGAAACAGGGTCTCCAGAGTCATGGATGATCCCTGATATATTACTCTGTTCCAGCCTTGTTGTAAGTGCATGGTATGTGCATAAGACGTACATATTTTTTACTCATCATTTGCCTTTCAGCTAATTCCACACGAGGCACATTGGTGGACCAAAGTTGTAATGTTTAACATGCTTCCCACAGGGACTAACAAAAATTGACGTTTATTTTTTTGCCACTTTATCTTGCGAACACTGAACATAAGTTCATTAGTCACCAAAAAGAAACTTGCCATGGATTCGAAAATTAGCTAGCTGATGTGATGTCATATACTTAACTCCTGGCCAGTGTTTTCTTTCAAAACCATACTATTAGCATACACTGCTGTTAAAATGAGCATCATCTTACATAAATAACTGAATACACATGAAAATGTCATTTTAATTATCTCATATTCATGGTGACAATGCACTGTCAATTTTCTTCATCCATTGAGTGGTACTTTTACTTATAAAAACATAAATAAATAAATGAAATCTGGAAAGTTGTGGCTTGCGAAGTAGCATTACCAAAGTGTTGGTACTACATTGTTAGTCACATTAATCAAGTCAAAGCCTTGCCATCCTTACTGCAACATTGCAAAAGTCGGTAATAATATTCTCTGCTGTGGGTAGTAAACAAAATGGAACCGTTCATGTTCGAACATGATGGGTTCAGGTGGCTCTGTAAAGGGTGCGTTTGCTGGGCATAGCTTGGGTGTGGCCTTTGAAGGCAAAGTCACTGTCAATCATTGCTTTAAACTGCAGTAGATAACTTTTTAGAAAATATATCACGAAACTGTCATGATTAATTGGCAGCAATCCTAAAAAAAACCTGCTGTGAGTAGCGTATATTGTGTTCATACCATCACATTCTGTGTTCTAAAACAAAGGATTCGGCCTGGGTTCTTGTTTTCAAAACAAAGTGGTTTACAACATGAACCAATCAAAGAGATAGGCCGGTTCATGTGGTGAACCAATGAACAATGAGATAGACCTTGAGCATTCACAGATTTGTAAATGATTCTGTCAGAAAGTTCCAAATGTTCAGAGAGGTAAAAAAAAAACATCCAACTGAGCATCAAATTGGGGCTAGGTAAAGGTAATGTTTTTTTGCTCCTGTTATCTGTCCCGAACCATCAGGTAGATAGCTAACTTTAGACTAGTGAACCAAACAAAACCATCGCTTTGTTTAACTACTGAGCTTGGTGACTGCAGCTTTGATGAGTGATCCTCTTCATTCTATTTTAAAACTTTCTTTCCTCTAGATAGGGGTGTTATTCAAGATGACAATGCCCCTTTCTACATAAGTTGTCTACTGGTTTCAGGAGCATGACACTTCTATTATCCATATACTATGGCCTTCTCAGTCACTAGATCTGAGCCCAATTGTGCATTCATGGAATATTCTGGAATGATGCCTGAGGCAGCATTTTTTACTTCTTTCACCTACGTATGAATGGCTTTCTCATGGAAGAGTGATGTTGTGTTCTTCCTGTGGAATTCCACACACCGGCATACTATACCACAATGCCTAAAGTCTGAAACAGCCATAATAGGTGCACTGACACCCTACCAATTAGCTTTACATTGGTGTTTCCACAGTATGTTTGCTACCTGCTGCTAGGCAGCCAGATACAAAAGTTTTATGAGTGTGAACAGATTTGGAAATGGTGTGAACACTTTGACATTCAAAACCATGCCCAAGTAATATTTCTGCAAATATCTGCACTAATTTCCCAAAACATAAAATTCAGATTTTAGTCATTTTTGTTAATCTGTTCATGTTACTATACTAGAATGCCAGGGCTGTGATAGGACATTTAGAATTATTTTTTCTGATGAAACCATGGACACCAGAATGTTTTATGGAAGACAAAGGCAACAGTGCTGGAAAATCTTGCAGATTCAGAGATTGAGGATCTCAGTGATGAAGATAATCCATATTACACCAACATTAATACAGATCAGAGTGATGATTCTTATCTATCAAGTTAAATAAGGCCAGGATGTTATTTGTTATGGTCATTTTTATCTCAGTTTATGCATTTCTTAGTTTAACTTTTATGGGCATGTTGTCCAGCTGGTCAATGATTTCCTCAAGGTCATGGTAGGAAGAAAATTAAGTCTCTTTATTTCACTTCTGAGAAGTCATATTTTGCCTTTTTTTGATGGCATATTGGCATATTTCATTAAGTGATAGTTAATTGGTTAGGATGCATCATTAGCTCATTTTTCCATTATCCAGGGACTGCCATTTCCACTAGCTACAAAGCAGTGACTGGTAAGGGGAAGTGGTAACCCCAGTCACTGTCAGTCCATGGGTGCTGCTGTATAGTTGGTTGTCTAGCCGTAGATGCAAGTCCTTTACTCTGAGACACTGCCATAGCTTAGTTAATTAGAGAGGGATCACCAGGTATTGTGGTTTTCAGCGGAATGAGAGTTCCCCATGTTAATGAGTTATTACCTTATGGCAGCAAAATAATACATTTACCACAGATCAGAAGAATCAGAAGGATATCAGAAACAACATTCATAAAAGATTTCCACCTAATGTTTTCTGAAATAATTCTGCTGTCATACGACATAATGCGTTCACCGGTTGGTTCACCGATGAATGGTGTAATTCTGTTGTCAATCTTTATAACTAACAAGAAAACATTACCAAAGGTTCTCTAGTTAATTTATGAGAAACT
This sequence comes from Anguilla anguilla, assembly GCF_013347855.1. Taxonomy (NCBI): domain Eukaryota; kingdom Metazoa; phylum Chordata; class Actinopteri; order Anguilliformes; family Anguillidae; genus Anguilla; species Anguilla anguilla. Next base: position 34,522,267 of record NC_049205.1, read on the forward strand.
GCCAATAAGTGTCTCTAACTAAAGGACTTAAATAAGTGTGAGATCAATTTATACTGAAAATTGTGTGACAGTCAGAAATATGTTTATATTCCCATTTAGCAGAGCCAGCCCATCTGCTTAAGGCAGGCCCAGCTGTAGCTTGTCAGTCTCCCTTTAACTCCCATTTAAATGTGTCCTCTTTGGCTGCATGTCAGTTGGCCAGCTCTCTGGAGAGGACTTGAGGGATGATTGGCCACTTGCTGGCATCAATAGATGTCACATGAATCTGTAGACACACCCATCTCTAGCCTAGCGCCATGCTTTCATTTTTCCAAAGTAGGCTTGTCCTGCTAAAGACCTGGTTTCAAGGTCATATGTGTGAATACAAATCTTAGCTGAACTTTATTGAGCTCACATCTTTTCTAAAATAGTTTTTAGTAATATTAGAAAATTTAGGATGTTTCTTTATGTTTAGCCAAGTTGTGTAGTCCTGGCATGGTCTGGCTCCAACAATGAAGTTCTTTGATATGGCTAATTAGTCATTGGTAACTCTTCGAAGAGCAGTTTAAGTTCAGTGCATTTGCTGTCCTAACACACACCATTTGGAACCACCTCCCTTTAACTAATAGGTCTGCTGAGTCTGTTTTTCATTGTAAAAAACGTTTACTGTTATTATTTTATTTTTTCACTGTTTTAAATGTTTATCCTTGTGAATCACTTTGTAACATTTGATTGGCTAAGTGCTGTAAGAGTGAATATGTATTATTATTATTATTATTATTAGTACATTTGTTAAGGAATCCTTTTTTAGGAACTGGTCAGTTTTCTGAAATTTTCCAGTTGTTTAAGTCAATGACCCCTTTTTTTGCTTCATACAGTGTGAGCCAGAGCATCTCTTTTACTTAGAATAAGATTGCAGACCAGGAAAATGAGGCGATGCAATGCATTTTCAAAGCAATTATGCATTTTGAAATTCAGGAAAACGCTCACAAACACGCCCATCTCCTTCTCACTCTCGCTTTGTTTCTTTGACATGGTTGTGTGCATAATCTGTAATTGGCTGTACCCGAAGCCTTGGCAGTAATTCTTACACCAGGGCATCTCAGTGTACTCCTGTCTGAACTGTCAGCAGCTTCCTACTGAAAGCCCATGATAGGAGCAACTACAGAGTGCTACACGATTACTGACGTGTCTTTACGGAGGCAGTGCTCCCTGACTCCACCGTTTCCCTCGCCTGGATCGCTGAGTCAGTCATTTCTGTGCTATTTCTTTGAGGTACCTTAAAGAATATGACAAAACCCTGCACTCAGTCTGCTGACAGGCAGCACGGGTGAAATTAGGATATAAGACTGCTGTGGATGGTTCTGGAACCATGGCCCAGACTTGCACCACCCGAGGGCAATTCACAAGCCACACGGCACAACACTTTCATCCAAATTCAGATTTGACTGAAGCCTTTCTGTTTTTTTTTTGTAGATTCTTTGAGGGAGGCTAAAAAGATGACGGACAGCTGCCATTAAATTAAACGGTCGTGTGTTTTCGACTCGAGCGGGTTCGCCATCCACCTGAAGCGACGCCGGGCGGTTCCCGCCAGATCCCTGGCGAACGCCAGGGCGGCTTCTTTCCATCGTCGCGCCCGCGGGGGGAGCCCGCCGCGCCTCGGCCACTTAGCGAGCGGTAAACACAGCGCAGAGCGCGGCCGCACGCAGGTGAGGCCTGTCACTTTGATGGAATGCCCTTGCCTGCGGCTCTTTTTTTAAAAACCGCACTTCCCTCCCTTTCCCACGGTCACCTGAGGTGCCCGAGCGATAAATAGCAATGCTAAACAGCACAATTGTCACATGCGCCCTCTTGAATAAGCTCGCGAGTGGTATCCATTTTGGAGCAAAGTGTAATTACTGCGGTGCGAGCGAGCCAGTTGGAGTTCGCAGAATGGCGACTGTAAATGATGTTTCTCTTTTTCTTTTTTCCGGTGCCATCTCCGCAGACTAAGATGTGCACCTCCGGTTTCCATTCAGCCAGAATGACATCCTGCTCGAGGGACCCCCCCCCCCCCCCCCACCACCCCCTCGGTCACATGCAAATGAAACACTGGACCCGGTCGCTTTGAAACAAAGCGACTCCAGCAAGCCCTTGGCTCGGATCCTTGGAAAAACAAAAAACACGTCTTAGGGACTAATGTGGCACGGCCAATGAGCCAGGAGCCGACCTTTGACCTTTTGTAGCGGTCTGGAATACCAAACAGCCTTTCCTCACTGATTTGAAACACTCAGGCAAATAGATGCGATCCAATGCAATTGAGCTCCTCGTTCTCCTTTGTGGTTTCCTTACAGTCCTGTAGTGCACTTTCTTTTTTTTGCTGTTGTCTCATTAGGCGTAAAGTCTATTAGAGTGCATTTGTTTCAGAACCCCTTTGTTTTCAGAGGGTTAACCAACCCATTTACAACCCTGCTGGCTTTCCACTTTGGCTGGGCCTGTGAGTCTACTTTCGAGTTTTATTGAGGACGGACACTTGTCTCCTTGGAGTCGAGTAATGACCGTGGAGATCCTGCTGGACTGTTCTCTGGCTAGGGGGTGACAAGGAGGGGAGGGGAGGGGAGGGGGGTGGTTTTGCTGAATCTGAGGTGTTCTCAGCCAGTAAAGAGCTTTATTTATGCGGATTTGAGAGTCATGTGAAGGGCCCTCGACTCCAAATCCTCTCTGGCGGGTCACCCCGGTTTTCAAAAGGCTTTAAATGCGCAGGCGGTGATCAGTACTTCCCTCACGTTCTAATAGTCTGACACAACTGCTGGTGGGTGAAAGGAGAGAAAGGAGGAGAGCGAGACGGAGGGAGGGGGGGGGGCGAGAAGACGGGAGGGCATAACAGAGTTAGAGGAGGAGGAAGACTGGGGAAAGAGAGAGGGAGGGGAAGAGAAGAGAGGAATGGGGAAGAGGAGAGAGGGAGAGATGAGGGGCCGAGGGGGAAGCAACAGAGAGCGAGGAGGGGGATGGCGAAAGGAATAAAAGAATGGGGGCGGTGACACGGATTTTCCCTAAATTGGAGTGACATGCGCAGCAAGGAGGGCACTTGATTGGCAGGCAGCCATCGGCCTCCCCGCCCACTCGCTTGCACCCAGCAGCACAAAGGGGAGGGGGGGGGGGGGGGCGGGGTTGGGGGGGTGTGGGCATGGGAAACGCAGGCAAGATGTATCCATTTCCATGGGCCATATGGAAATTCTGTTGTGTGTACAGCGAAAGTGCCTGATAACGGCAACCTTGGCGGCGGCGCTTGAGGCTCCCCGCTAATGGTAAACAGTGCCGAGCCGAGCCGCTCCCTGACCCTCAGCATATGGGCGTCCATTATGGTGGAGAGCTTTCAAACGTGCGCTGCCAGTCTGCCCGCACGGCCCCCTGGGAGTTCCTTAGATTTGTTAATGAATTGCTCTATTGACTCATATCTTAGCTTGCTTCATTAGAGTGGTGGAGGATCTTTCTTCTTTCTTTTTTTTTTTGCTTCCCTCTCCCTGTTTTTGTGGGAAGAGAGAATCGCCCATTGTTCGTGTTAAATCTTCAGGTCTTGTCATCTGTCTTTTTGTCAGACTTAAAGACACAATGGCGAAGCGGAGAAGTAGATCGTCAACAAGCTTTCCCTTTCTGGAAGTGAAGCCACCAGCCCTCTTCAAATCAAATCAACCCCGCCCCCCCACTCCTATACCCCGCCCCCTCCAACCCCGCCCCTTTCTGATTCCTCTCATTACAACTGGAGACCAATGCTTTTTTCCTGACCCTACCTGCTATTACAAATAGCTGGGCATTGTCCCCTAGTGTCTGTGTTTGGAGTACAAGCCCTCTGTGGCAGCACCTGTCAGGGGACCCTTTAAAAAGTCACCACGGTCCACTACAACAGCCTCACTGTCTCCTCCTACTGTCACTCACTCACTCCGCCTCCCAGAGCTCTGCCTCCCATGCTTGCGCACGGGTAATGCCTACGGCCAGCACTCCCCCGATAAAGTGAGGGTGTTAATCCTCCGAAAACTGAAACATCAGCCTCCACGAAGCACAGTGTTCATCACATAATACACTATCTTTGAATCTGTTTAATATTTTTAAAATTTTATGTTCAATATATTTTTGTATAAATCTATGCGTGTTAATAGAATTTACCATGGTTTAATTAAAAATAATTGAATTTACATACAGTTCACATGGAAAAGATTATGGAAAAATTTGGATTGCAAGCTTTTAAACACATTTCAAGTTATGCAATGAGACTGAAAAGACGGCAAAAATTGAAAGCTCAAATTATGATTGTTTGAATATTTAAATGTTGTAATTTCCATGATTATTGTTGTCACACACCCACACGCACACAGTCGAACACACACATACACACATACTCATATATATATATGTGTGTGTGTGTGTGTGTGTGTGTGTAATATACCATCTATTCAATTTATGGTTAATGCTGTGGGGTGACAGATATTTTTCATTTTCTTTGCTATTATGCTCAAATGGCTGATTCCAAAGCAAGTCTGCAGATCAAATTCAAGCCCAGATGTATTTTCCACGGGTTGCAGGTCCTGTTTGTGTACAGCGTGAAATAACACTTTAACACTGCGGCGATACGGGTCAGCCACATCCCCCGCAAACGGGGGCAGACTCCTGCTGAGAAATCTGTCCCATATCTAATCTCGTTGAACTCTCGGATATCTCGACACACGGCCAATTTCGAGACAGCTTTTTATCCCCTCGACGCCACAATGGACGACTCGTGTGTTTACCGTGGCAGTGACCTCTCACCAAACCGTCCTGCTGACTTCTTCAATATACACACACTCAATGGCCACTTTGTTTTGGTACACGTACGCGCTTTTCTAGTCTCATCTTCCTGTTCTTAGCTGACAGGAGTGGAACCCCGCATGGTGTTCTGGAGCTGCTCATCTGCTTCAAGGCTTGACGTGTTGAGCATTCAAAGATGCCCTTCTGCACACTGCTGTTGTAAACAGCTGTTATTTGTGGCCTTTCTGTTGAATGAGACTGGCCATTCTCCTCTGACCTCTCTCAATAACAAGATGTTTTTGGCTACAGAATTTAGTTTTTTTTCCGTTTTGTTTATCGCACCATTCGCTGTAAAGTCTCGAGACTATAGTGTGTGAAAATCAACGGCTAAAGCTCTTCACCATGCCTGCATGCTATACCATATTTTGTTTACTCATTTGATCTCTTTGAAGAGTTGTGAGAAAAATGAACAAAGAGTTGGGGCAAAGAGCTTTTCCCAGAAACACGGCGATGGTAGGAGGGGTGGGCGGGGGGGGGGGGGGGGGGGGGGGGGGCGCTTGGAGGCTGAGTTTCCTTTCGGAGTCCACAGGGGAGACCTGCTACGCGGAGGAGCCTCAGAGCCAGGTCCATTGTGTTGCGAGGAGGATGTGCTCCCGTTTCCCCGGAGGTAGCGGTCTGCGCGTGACGCGCGACATTCTCCGGCTGCGGCTCTGGGTGGGTCTCCCCTCTCCTGGGGTGACCGGGGCACCGGGTGGGAAGGGGAGAAGAAGCGGGTCAAATTCCGGTCCCAATGGTCAGATAAATAAAAGGGGGTGGAGGAGGTAACAACCACACCTAAACCCAAAAAAAGACCATGCAATAAGCTTGGATGGAAAATGTTTTGTTATTCATACTTAATGAGCTTTTATGCTTTGTTTAACTGTTGTTTTTTATGTTTTAAAAAAAGGCTTTAAATCAGACAATTGGCTGGGCTACTAAAGGTTTACTAAAATGATGTCTTTCAGCATTACTGTTGAGCATTATTGCAGTTTTGCTACTCTTTTAATGTATCCTTTGACACAGTTAAGAGTGGGGTCCCGGTTTCCCCTCCACTGAAACTGAAGAGGGGATTTATGGGAAATTGCCCAGACGCTGGGTGTCCTTTCATTATTTTTGCGCGCGCTTCTCTAAGTTACGCTCGCCTTTCTTTCGCTCGAGTGCTTCTTCTTTTTTTTTAACCCGACCATATGTGAGGGTTGTGGCATGGCCGTGACCTTGGGACTGGGTTCTCTTGATAGGGTTTCACTGGGGAAGGGGCGTGACCTCTCAGCGTGCTTGCTCACGGGGTCACCCCCCGTCAAAGCATGCGTGGCCTCCGCTCCGCAAAAGCTGTAAATAACTCCCAGGCACCCCCTGTTTAAAAAGCCAAATTAGCCCAGTTACCGTCCAGGCAGTAACCCCTTCTAACAAATGGGTGGTTAGCATCATAATGAAGAGCCACAAAAGCAGCTGTACGTAAAATGGTGTTTTAAAGTGACGGCTTATTATTTTGCTCTTGGTGAGACCACATAACTCAAAGGCTGTTGTCAGCGCTGCCTGGTTGGTGCAGCTTGGGGTGGTGTTAGTCACAGAGGAGTGAAGTACTGTGCATCGTATCTGATTTCTAAGTTGTTTAGTTAGTGCACAGTGGTAAGGGTGTAAATAACGTAAAATGCTAAACAATGACATGCTTGGTGTTATAGGTCATGTCTTACCGACATGTCAAGGTCACTGATTGTCTCCCATTACATGCCAATGACAATATACTACAGTGGCAACTAAATATTAATTAAATGCATTGCAATGTGTTTCTTCTATATGTACACTCAAAACAAACAAAATAAAATAAATTAGCCTTATTGTCAGGAGAACTTATTTGAATGACAAAAAACGAATGCAAATGTTGCGTTGGACCTCTCTTTGTCTCATCAGGTTTGTTCAAATCTTTTTTTTTTTCCGTACAGTTAAATTCTGAGGAATACCCATTATATATGGTGGTGCCAGGAAGGGAGTTAGGGTGCTGTCCACCAGGGGGCAGTGCTGGCCCTATTCACAACTATGGCAGCAGCTGTGATTCATTGTAATCATTACAGCTGATGCCAATTACCTAATCACATCGGGCATAATTAAAGGCCTCATCGTCAGGCCTAAAAGGAGAATGGTTTGTTTTGGACTGGTTGAAAGACGGTGGTCGATTTTTTTGTGGTCCTTTGTCTAGTTTTCTGTTGGACTCTTGCCTGTCCTTTTCTCACTGAGCCGTATTTTGTTGTCCATTTCATAATTTTGCATTGGAGGATTTTTAGGTTTAGTCGTTTATGGACTAAATAAAAGGCAGCAAGACAACCTTTAATTTGAGTTTGTTCACTCTGTGATGCAAAGTCCTTCCCCAGCCCTGCATCACAATATTCACTATGTATTATGCTTGATACACACATGTTTCTGGGGGTTATGCGGATGGCATCTGAAATGGCATCACATTGCCAATGTTGCATAGATCAAAATAGAGTGTTCATTTTGTCCAACTTTATTTAGGTCTGTGCTGCGAATGGAGGCTCAGTATTACATGAGGAGGGATCTGATGGGTGATTACAAATTTTGTCTGTTCCTGCTGTCATTCCAGCCTGACGGGAGAAACAGACAGGTCCGTTTAATCCACCACTGTGCTCAGAGGGCCGTCCCTATTTATACATTTAGTCAGACTGCGGCTACCTGCTGTGGGCTTCCTGTTTCATTTTAAGCATGTTCTCTCCAATTCACTGTCATTCACGTTGTGTCCTTTTATGCGCCATTAGCCACTGGATTAGCGACCGCAGCTTTTGACAGTTTTTGGGGATATTACAACTGGAAAAAAAGATGAGACAGAAACAAATGAATTCAGAGCATATTTATGTGTGTGGCAGCTCCAGTCCCAGGCACCTGTGGGACAGCTGCTATCTCTGGTACCTGTAGGGCAGGCACAATCCCAAGTTGCGGCAGTTTATTCACTTACTGTAGCTAAGCACTCTGTCAATGCAACAAGGTTTAAACGATCATTTATGGGCTATCCCCTAACTTGCTGAGACTTCAGAACTGGGAAGAGTAGAACAGTTGTAAAAGTGAGATGTTTTGATATCTTGCCACAGCAGACCCCTGATCTACGCTAAATCACGTTTAATACATCCAGATAGCACCAATAAAACGGAAATCTGTGCGGTCTTCACACATTAGCACAAAAGTAGTTTACGGCTGTGAGTGACAGTTGTCCGCGTGGTGTCGATATTACTTATTTGCTTATTTATTCACAGGCTCTCTTATCTTGAAGACTTACAAGACAGTTGCGGTGGAAAACATTAAATTCTTCTGACAGGCACAACACGGACAGCAAGAACAGAGATAAAAAGCGGGCAGCAATATGGTAAACAAGGAGAATGGAGAATGTAGAAGCATACGTAAGTTATTCTCATGTGCATAGAGCCTGTGAACAATCTTTAGGAGAAATATTAACTTATGGTGTATACTTTTTTATCTAAGAAGGCTCCATTAGTGCAAAGTTTGACAGAATAATAAAGTGTTTGTAGTGCCCAGGAATGATCTGATCAGTAAGGGAGAATTACACTTAAAACGTTATCCGATTTCATTCAAGAATTTGAGTGATCTGATACTTAAGAATGCATTAGTTATAAAACCTGTAAATGAAACAATTCAACAAATAATTATTGTATTGAAGAAAATTAATGGTAATCAATATACATCTCTGAAAATGAAGTCTGAACACTGTGGAAGTTCCAATACAACACATATTTAAGTGAAAGCTTCAATATGAAGTTTGTAATGCACTGCACTCAAGAACTTTTAAATTTTCCTATTTACACATAAAATATGTGACATATGTGAAATTTGGTAGTGCGGTAATTTAAATACTATTAAGCATTTCGAGTAAAACTTGTGAGTATTCAAATTATATACAGCCTAAATAAAATTATTCATTCTGAAAGGAATTTTTCAATATTTTTTTTACGTGTCTTTTTTTGAGTATCTGGTAATTTGGGGTACAAGAAATCCAACATACTGCAAATGTAGTCCTGCTGGGGCATTCATTTTCCATTTCAAAGAGTGGGTGCACACCCTGTGTACATACATACAGTACATACATATACAAGTACACGCACAGTTGTACATAGTGACAGTTCCGTTTAGCATAGCAGACTTGGAACTGCGCCATTCGGTAGCTTGGAAACAGGGCAAAGCAGTGGATGCACAGTTAAATAATGCATCAACTGAGGTCCCAAAACAGCAAGTGCTGGTCACTTTAAAATCAGCCCAATAAGGGGAGGGAGGAAAAACAGAGCAGGGCAGTAAGGTCCACTCTGTTTTGATTAACCCTGAGGAGGTCTAGGCGGAGGAGCTACCTCAGGCAAAGAGGAGACGCGGGGGGGGACCAGGAGAAGGCCCGGTGACATAAGTGTGATGGAATGGCTGGGAATTTTTGGGCGTCTGAGTCTGACAGCTGGGCAGGTCTCGCTAATGCCCCCCTTATCAACCTCGAACCCCCAACCCCCCACCTAGGCCAGGGCCCTCTCCTACCGTCTGCATGACCGCCAGTATTTACAGTTTGCCCGGTGTGTCCCCACCCCGCCTTTAAGGCGCAAAGACCTTTTTAGAGTTGAGATACCGCGGCGCTGTTCGCACAAGCTAACCGCTGGACTCGGGTCACTGAGGAGCAGGGGTTGCGGCCGTTAGCCTGCGAGGCTGCGGGCCGTGAGGGGTGTGAAGGAGTCGAGGGTAGGGGGTGAGGGGGTGGTCGGGGGGTTGGTGGAGGGCGCGTCGGGGGTAGCGGCTTTGTTTGTTTGGACAGATGCGCGGGGCCATCTCCGAGCTTCTGTCAGTGATCAAAGGAAGCGATGATGTAGAACAGATTCATGGCCCATGTCTTATCGGCCCCCCGCCTACCCCCCCACACCCCCCCCACCCGTTCCCGCCCGCCATCCGTCATCCCGTCGGGGCTCCTGCCTGTCCGTTCATCTTATGGTGATGATGGCGCCCTAAACGCGGCCTATCAATCACCACCGGTGCTCTCCGGCCAGGTGTCTTGCCTCCAGAGATCCGGGATGCCTGGCCTCGAGGTGGGAGAAAAGGCAGGGGCTCAACGGCCAGGGGAAGTGTTGAGTCTGTGTGACCTGAAGAGTTCACACGATTAAAGTGAGCCTTGTATAGACACATGCACATGCACACACAAACACACGCACACATACGCACACGTAATATATAATGCATTTTAACTGTATGTATATCATGCATATCATATGGTAAGTCCCTCTCAAGTTCCATGATAATAGGCTGAAGTAAACCGGCTTACTGCCGAGAAATACCACCATTACTTTTCACCTGGAAATTCTTTCGATTTGTTGAAATGGGATTCCAAACAGGCACAGGAGGCCATCTGTTGATATGCTGCTCTACAAAATAGGATTTGAAAGCCTATGCATGAGGCTCTCAGACATGTCCACAGGTCATAACATAATCATTTTTACTTGCTAAATATATCATTATTATTGCAAATTAATATGAATGTTTGTAAGTGCTGCTGTGGTACAAGTGCACTAAACAACTCCATGTACAGTTCTTGTGATATATATGCTCTTCTGGGGCGAGACCAGCTGAGTTTTAGCCTTGGGTTGCCTTACCACCAAGGTGTGCGTGTATGTGACGCTTGTCGTGGTTTATTCCTTACATATATATCCACACACCTGGGCCACCCCAAGTGTCAATATTTTGCCTTCACTCTACCAGCAGATACCTGTGTGTATTGGCAACCCCCATTATTGATTTCAAACACTGAGTGAGTCACCGCTCTCAGACTTGGGGTGAGGGAGGAGAGAAGCCAAAGTGGTTTCTTTGTTAGCGCTGGTTAGGCAGAATGTTTCTCACACGCTGTTAGAACTAGAACAATGCAGCTTTGTGACTTGACTGCATCACGCTTCGTTACAGGCGTTGTGCTGGACCGGATTATGCGACCATGTCTGTCACTGCTGTTTTATCCACTATTTGCTGACAATTGAGAGAAATAATATGCACTGCTAAAAAGCCAGTTACTGACTGATTGTAATCTTTAGTTAATTCTGCTGTAGAATACGAATAGCTCCTGATATTAATCTGTCACCCTTCAATAATAAGAGTAGCTGTAGCATTTATGCTGAGGGTGAAATGCATTAGTAGGCTACAACCAGGTGGAAGTTGTGTTGGTTCATATTTCAGGGTAACATTTCACTGTGTAAAATGCAGGCTTCTTTCGTGTTGTTGTGTTGTGTTTTTCTTCAACATCTTGATCTTGCAAACTGAAATCTTCACATTCACGAGAAGGTAGCCCTGAAATGGAATTTGTGACTAAATTCCTAAGCTCTTTGTGTTCCATTCCTGTATTTATTATTTCCCATGATACACTGGGTGATGCCTGTGGGTGGATCGGAAGGGCCAGGGTTTCTCGCACGTGCTCACTGTGGTCCCAGTCACAGCAGTCTGGAGATGCTCTGGGTAGGCTGGCAGGCATTGACACCTCTCATTTCATCTTTAATTAACCCTCCTGCTGTTTCTGTTCTTCCCAAAAGGTATACTGTATAGAAGAAATACACACACCACATTACACATTACCTCTCTGACATAAACATATATATATATATATATATATACATATATATGTATGTGTGTGTGTGTGTGTGTATCTGGTTTCATTTTGCTGTTTCTCAACACATTCATAGATGCATGTATTCATTATCTGAATCAAATAAATTTGTTGAACTACATAGTCAGAAGTCACCCGCATGTTCTTAGACTGCTGCTCCCTTTTCAATGTCTCCACACAGTGTGTTTTTTAATGACAGGGCACAAGTAATCCCAACCCTGGTCTGAATTTGAAGCCCATTGATCTTTCTAGAACTGTTTTTGGTTGATAGCTTTCAGTTTCACTGTGGTCTTTCTGCCAGCGAATAACTGTGAATGTTTTCATTTTTGAGAATGCAGGGCCGGTAGAATTTTTTGAAACTAGTCATCAGCTATATACATTTCTTCACAAACAGTGTTTGGTGAGATAAACGTTGTCCTTAGCTATACCTAAATGCAATGATTTTTTTTCTTCACAAACATAAAAAATGTGCCAAATTAATTTGGATAATGGCTCAAGTCAGCAGACTGTGTTTGAGAAGAAAAGCAAAAAAAAAAACAATCCAATTAATTAAATTTTGAGTCAGATTTAAGGACACATGTTGATTGAATCCAGGTGATTAAATTTAATTAAATTCAAACTGCTTTACAATCCGTTTGAATCCCAGCCTAGCTCTTGAGATTCCTCAAATAGCTCCCCCTCCTACCCCCAACATATTCATACTCAAGTAAAGTAAACCTCGTCCATAATCTTAATGCAAGTAATGTCAGACTGCAATAGACCAACAAAAACAGGCATGACGAAATCGAGAGCAACGCAAGACAAGCGAGCTGCTTAAAGATTGAGAAGCTGACTTGATCTTCATCTCTCGGATGTTAGATGCGAATGCAATAAAAACCCAAGCCACTGATTACGTCCAATCAGCGGCCATTTTGGCACTCGTCTGCCTCTTGGAATCAAAATGTTTATTCGGAGATTTAAACAGCGGGGTTCGATTTTGATTGAGCGTACCTGGCATGTGCCAGACATCATTACACAGGATCATCGCATGGCGAAAGCTCATTATGGCCCGAGGAATGCAACTGCCAGCTTCTGTTTTCGGGCATTGACTGAGTAAGCTGACGGGATTCTGCATGCGCGCGTTTGACGGCAGGCAGCGAAAACATATAAAACGATAAAACGCGCAAAAAAAGGTGACGAAAAACCGGCATGCGGGTTCGTGCGTCTGAAGGTCGAGAACGAGGGGCCTAAGAAAGCCTCTTCGGTAGTCTTGTGTAACAAAATCACCCCCCACCCCTTTTCCAAGGAATGACCCTTCGAGGTCTGACCGCCATTTGGGGGGGGGGGGGATGGCGGCAGCCATCACTAAGTCGGCACTGTCGCCTAACTCGGCAAAACGCTTCTGAGTCTCCTCCCCCTTTGAATATTTAATAAACCTATTTGTTTGGCGGCAGTGGCAGGCAGATTATATCCGGCTTCCCGTGCCTCTTTGTAAAAGTCCGCGAGCCTCTTTCTTCCCGCTCGCAGAGGCAGAGGGGATATCATTTCGTCTGGCGTGACAGCTCCCCTTTAGCATATTCATGACAAATACAGAGTCATTTCACAGGTGTATTAAAATACGACTTATCCACTTCAGAGGGAGCCATGTCACCAATTCCAGCAGTGAATAGCCATGCATGAAAATGGAGAAGGGGGGGGGGGGGATATCCGCCAAAAAAGAGGCATACATCAGAGGCCGGGTCAAGAACCTAATTTCACAGTGACATTGAGGTAATTTGGCTTTGGAAATGTTTGTCAATTCTCGATTCGTCTGGGAAAAAAATAAAAATAAAAAAAAGCAGAGTACCCAAAGGCCGCCATCTGAATACGAGATATCCAAACCCGAACCGGGGTATTTATGGACCTCTTGGCAAATGCATTATGCCTGTCACAATGAAATAAGTGACATACTTACATGCTGTGGGGAGCTGGACCAAAGGTGCGTGCACTCAGGGAGGGGAGATAAGAGGAGAGGTAATTAGTACATTAATCTTTTTTATGATATCATTTTTCAGACATATATGATGGTAATGTAAATTAGAAATAAGGAGGGTTCATGGAAAATAGAATTAATTTTGAGCGGGTCAATCGCCCTACAATAACTGCATTACAAGCAAGGTGTAATTTATGGCAACATTTGTGCCCCCCCCCCCCCCCCCCCCCCCCCCCCCCCCCCCCCCCCCCCCCCCACACACCCAAAGCCCCCCCGCTCCTTCATGCCCAACTCCACCCCCTGTATCCCCCCCACCCCACCCCCATTTTTTTTTCTCCCCTGTACCTGGCTGATTACAACGCCTCTGTTCCTCTCCAGCGCTGCGGAAAGTCAGCTTAGGAGATAACGCCCTGCGTTCAAACGGAATTTCATTTGCGGCGAGGAGGAAAAAAAAAGGAGGGGAAAAAAAGGGAGGGAGAGAGAGAGAGAGAGAGAGAGAGAAGGAAGGAAAAAGCCTCCTCCGGCGAGTCCCGGGAGGGCTCCTCCGGGCTTTAATGGCGTTCTATGGATTATTGATTTTTGATTTAAGGTTCCGCTCGGCAGAAGCCCATTTTAACGGCACCATTACCTCCGTAACGATTAGAGACAAAAAGTTAATTATGTAATTATGAAGCCAATAACAGACGTGTCTGGTTTACTTTGCTTTAGTCCGTTTAAAAATTATCTCTTGTGTGCACATCTAGCGGACGGAATGTGAGCAGGAGAGATTAACGCCTTGAAAGCAGATGTGGAATTTAATTCTCCGGGCCAGGGCTGTCTGGGAAACCATTAAGTAATCACAACATTCTCCCTCTATTAAATTCACGGCTGCCACTTTGCACACAAAAGGTGGGGGCTGGAGAGGGTTGGCGGGGTTGGGGGGGGGGGGGGGGGGGCACTGAGCTTTTCGGTTTTTTATTGAGTGTAACAGCAGTCCCAGCCGGAGGCGCCGAGAATAAAACTACTTAATAGGATGCTTCAATCTGTCGGAAAATGAAAAGTTGGAGCGGGTGAAATAAAATAGAAGTAAAAAAAAAAAAAACGGAGGGCAGGGCGCGCGGGGGGTTAGGCCGCGATGTGTTGGGTCTGATAAAGTGCGGACGCTCCGCTCACCTTGAGAGGACCGGAGGGTGAGGCGGGGGGCGGGGGGGTTTGGGGGGTTATTGCGGGAAATCGGACAGAAGATACAGTCAATATTTTCACATTATTTTACAGACCTGAAAATCAGCGCCTTTCCACCGGCCAGAGATAAGATGGGATCTTTCAAATTGGAGCCGCTTTAAGTGGCGGGAAGGGGGTGCGAGGTGAAGAGAGAAATGCGAGTCCGCAAGTGGGACTAATTATTTATGGATAAGGATGCGTGGAATAGATATGGCTCTGAAATTATATTTATCTAATGTTATGGAATGAGGATGGTTCAAATAGCCCTTGAGGGAAAGAGGTCAATACTGAGGCCTCTTTATATAAACAAGCACTTAAGACCCGGAGAGAAGCTGAGTTTGATTAATTGGGTAATTCATTAGTTTAGTTAAGTCCTTTAACATAAGATGGCAGAATGGAGTGAGTCTGTGACCTCAGGCCCTACAGGAACCAGGACTCAGCAACAGAGCAAATCACTTTGAAGCTTATTGACACACACGATAGAAACCATGATGTACTGTTCTCTCTCTCTCTCTCTCCCCCTCTCTCTCTCTCTTTCTCGCTTGCTTGCTCACTCTCTCTCTGTTTCTGTGTCTCTTGTCTCTCTCTTTCAGGCACACATATGCATTCATACTTTTTAATTCTTTATTCAAGACCACAATTAAACATAAGCAACAATTTGTCTTATCCTTAACATCGACCCAACTTCAATGTTAATACAGATTATAGTTTTCAGGCAAAACTGTTCACACATACACACAGAGATGCATGTACGCACAAATATGTAAATACACAAACCAACCAATACATGCATATAAACGCATGGGTAATGTTACTAATACAGGAATACATGTATGTGTGTATTGGCCTTAATACTGTAAATAGACAAACACATAAACATTCACTAGAATTATTTTCTCTTTTACTAGTATGTATCTGACCTGTCCAGGGTGTATTCCTGCCTATTGCCCAATGCATGCTGGGATAGGCTCCAGCACCACGTGCGTGCATAGATAATGGATGAATGGATAGTATGTACCTATGACAACTTGAAAAAGTGTTGGCATCCAAACAGCATTATGGCAAGTAAAAGGCAGGATAATAGATAACAAGTAAAGGAATATTAGTGTTCATAGACACATATGATCTCATATTATTCCTCTTCCTCTCGTTTGACCTTTTTAAGGGCCCTGCGGTTCGTAACGAAAATATCCTCTTGTTGCAGCATGTGGTAATGAAAACAGTCTGGTAAACCTGAGATATGATCAAAGCCAATGCGTTACCCGCAGGATCCAGGTTTCTGTATGTAATGCTATATTTGGCGTGCTGGGATTGTTTCCCTGTTTGCTAATGTAAATAAACAGCCGACGGTGCATAATAACTGAATTGAGACTGTTTCTGTTGGAGTAAAGTTTAAATTAGTTCTCAGTAAAAAATGTTTGGTTAAAGGTTAAAAATGTTTGTTTGTTCAGGACTGTACTACTCTAAGTTGTGTGCATGCGTGTGTGTGTCTGTGTGTATGTAGGTGTGTATGTGTGCTATGTGTGGGTGTAGTTTTACAGTAAGCTAGTGGGACTAGGTGTGTGAGTGTGTGCGCATATCTGTGCATGTGTGTGTGTGTGTGTGTCCGTCTGTATGTGTGTAGGTGTGTTTGTGTTATGCCTCTGTATGTATGTATGTGTGTGTGTGTGTGTGTATGTATGTATGTATGTTCATTCTGTTAGGGAGCATGTGTATACTTGTGTGTCATTGCTTTTCATTTGAGGGCATTGTTTTGTGTGGTGTTGTATGTTGTCATGTGTATCTGTGAGCACTTGAAGAACGTACGTGTGTTGGCTCGCTAAGTTTTGAGCGAACCGCGCGTGTACGCGTGGAGTGAGGGAGGGGCACCGTCGTAGAGCGCCGCGGTGCCCGAGCTGAGGTGTCACCGCGAGGCGGTTCGGGGGTAAACCCGCGGCGCCTGCCAGCGCGCGCACGCATCACTCTGACGCCCCGGCCCCGTTTGGCCCCGTTCGGCCCCGTTTGGCCCCGTTCGGCCCTGCTTGGCTGCGCCCCCTCAGAATTTAACCACAGCACCTGTCAGTCACGGCTCGTCCCGCGGGCTGTCCGTCACCGAGCTCCTGACCACAGCTCCGCCCATTTCGCCTGTTTTTTTTTTTTTTTGCTTGTTTTGTTGCGACACTTTGCTACGCGTCAGTTATGTTCCCGCTTCCCGTCGACAAACACGGTAGGCCTTTCCTGTTCACGGCCTTACCGAGATCAGCAATCTGTTAGCCCGCTCTCCACCCATGCGTTTCTAACCACAGTTCCTTTTAGTCTTTCGACTTTAGCGCTCAAGGCATCACCCAAGGAGAGAGAGCATTTGAATGCACATTTAAATCATGCCCAGGGTTACTTAAGCGATGTGTCTTTTACAGAGAACAGCCTAAAATCAAATTTAAATCATTGTGTACAAGCATGAACGGGCCACTAAAGTCTTTCTCTTATAACTGCAAGGATGACGTATTCAATAATGCAATATTATTTAAATGATATCATGATTTCATCTCAAAGGAGTTCTGTGACGAGAAACATATCTGTAGACACGTGAATGCACACATAAGTGCACACCCATCCAAGTACACACACGTACACACGCATGCATATATAAACACGGAGTGTTTGACGCGGCTGTTCACATGTTCTTTCCCCGCGTTTAAATATTGAGCTTCGGTCTGTTTGTGTGCCAAGTTCATGCCCTCCGTCTGTCAGTGTCTCTGCACAAAAGACACACACGTTGAGTACATTGTTTGCCGTACGTTCCTCCGGATTTAACACAACATCACACTTGTCTTTCCGGAATCTCATCGGTATGCCCGCACAGTGTTAGCATGTGTACTCACGGACTGAGCATGGGCGAAGGTGTGGCTGTGGCATGATTTGCCACCCACACCTCACCCCACGCACACACACGCACACACATGCACATTTGCACACACACACACGCACGCACACACACCACACACAAACACACTCTTTCACACACACAAGGATGCACTACAGACACATGCACACACATGCACACACATACGCGCAAACTCACTCTCTCGCGGACACAGATGCACCACAGACACACAAACACACACATACACACACACACCAGCCTTCGCCCGTGCAGCCTACCCTCCTAGAGGAGGGCAGACAGCAAACCTGTCCACCCCCCCCACCCCTCAGGATTTCTACAGCACCATTCCGGTAAATTCCGAGCTCTCTCCCTAGGGTGAACCCCGAAGCCCACGAGGCGGGCCTCCTGAGGAGCCCGGTTAGCGTTTTTCCCCGCTGGCCGACGACGCGGGAGAAAAGAAAGCGGAGGGTCGCGCGTCGCCTCTTTTGGGAGGTGGGGGGGGGGGGGGGGCGTGGTCTGCGAACGCCGCACAGCTGCCGCATTCCAGATAACAGCTGAATTTAAAGGGACGGCGTGGAAGGGCGGGCCGAGCGCTGCCTTCTCTTCGCCCGATTATGCGCGCCCCATTGACGGGGCTCTCGAGCAGGTGGCGGGGCGCGCTTCCAAAGGAAACCGCGGCGAGAACCTCGTCAAACCGTTTCTGAGCCGCGCCGGAACTCAAAGAATGTTTTTTTTTTTTTTTTCTCTTTTTTTTTTAATGTCCATTGAGGTCTTTCATGTTTAATGGAAATTGAATTAGCTGTGGCCAATCACAAGAGGAGGAATTATCATAAAGGGAGAAAGATGATAGTTTGCGGCGACCAAAGACTTAAAAAGGGGTGGGATTACCCATAATTCAGCTGCCCGTATACCGCCGGCAGAGCACAGATGCTTAAATCGCGCTCTTTTGTGTGTGACGTCCCGCTCGGAAGCTCTGTGAGTCGGTTTGTTTAAAAAAAAAGTCAGCCATTGGAGCAGACGAGCCTTGTGTTTCAACAAGTCCAGCCCACCCGCCCCTCACAGCCCCCCCCCCCCCCCAAGCCTGACCCCGTCCCCTCTCCTGTCCTCGTACTCTCTCCGACACTCGCTCCGGCTGCTCTGTGCCACAGAAACCGGTGCTCACAACACCAGTTTGACATTTCCTGACATTTCATGAACTAATTACACTACAAATAATTAAGCGTGTTCACATCTGTAACAGGCGAAGGCAAAAGGGGCTGTCAGCGTCCGTGATTGATGACATCTCTGAGACTATCTGATGAGATTCCCCTCCTGAGGAATGCCCCCCCCCCACCCCCCCACCCCCCAACACACACTCGATACACGTGCACACACGTTCAATACACATACACTCAACACGCACAAGCACACACTCTACATACATACTCACATTTGCTCCCTTTCAAACTGACACACATGCTCCAGACACACTTAATTCAATTTTAAAAGCTCAATTTGTGTTATATCTATATTTTAAAGCATTACAGTAAAACTAACAACCTCTGTCTTTTACTAATCCACAAATCGCAATATAATACAAAAGATAAAGAAAAAATACCACAAAAAAATCATTTTCAATAATGATTTGATCTCTCTTAAACGGGCTCTTTCAAATATACAAATACATACAGTTTTTTTTCTCCTTCAAACAACCTCTCTCTTTCTCTGTCTCTGTCTGTCTCACTCTCTCACTT
Organism: Anguilla anguilla; assembly: GCF_013347855.1. Lineage (NCBI taxonomy): Eukaryota > Metazoa > Chordata > Actinopteri > Anguilliformes > Anguillidae > Anguilla > Anguilla anguilla. The sequence goes on from NC_049205.1 coordinate 34,541,430, forward strand.
GTATACACAAACAAACACACACACTGACTCCTCTCGCACACAGGCACACCAGCCTGGAACCCGGATTCTTCTGGGCCTGAAAGAGAACGACCCCTCCGGTCGTCTTTTAAAACGGATCAAACCTCGTCCAGGAGGCCCGAGGAAAAAGGATGGGAAAATTAAAGACCACAATGGAGTGTTTGCATTTTTAAGGCCTGAAAAAGGAGAAGAAGAAAAAAAAAAAAAACAAAGGACAGGACATGTGACAGGATCAATTATTTGGCGGGGCCGAGAGCAAAGGGACGGCCCCTTCTGGGAGACCCGCGGAGAGGGACGGGGGCCCGCGGTGTCAGGCGCGCTAGAAAAATGGCAGGTGACGAGGAAGCGCCCCCCCCCCCCCCCCCCCCCCCCCCCTTTTTATCCCTGCGTCTCACGGAGCTGCAGGCCCGTCACTGAAAGACAAATTATCGCAGGAGGAATTTCACGGAGGGAGAGACTCTGTCAAATTTTGGAGCGCTCTCTTAGGAATCCCGGCCCGGCCATTGTGCCGAACTTTAGAAAAAGAAAACAGGCCCTCGAGAGTCTGCCCACCACGGCAAAGGGGTCTGGGGGAGAAAAGACTTAATTCGGAGTCAGGGTTTTCCGTACAGGAAGAGTAAGTCTATTTACGCTAGCAAGAAACAATAAATAAATAAATAAAATGCTAATTTATGAACACACATTGTTTCCACATCTCCTGATTATCCAGAAGATCATGATTTCGGGGCCAGTATAGTGCAATGGGTTTATCCATATCAGTACTTTTAAAAGAAGATATGGTGTTTCGGTAAAAAAGAGAAATAATCTGTCTTGAGCCTGTATCAGATTTTTTTGCATCAACTTGAATTTGTGATTCTGCCACATACTGTTAAATTTGTTGAAATAGCACTTTCCATACTTTCAGGCCCACACAGTTTAAGTGCTCAGGCAGTTGAGCTGCCGAATAATTAAATAATATTCAGTCGACATGATTCATCCAAGATACACGATGTGTAAAATGTTCTCTATACATTCTTATTACAAGATGTAACATGACCTTAGTTAATATTAACTTGACTGTATAATCAAGTAGAAATGAGAGGAAAGCACTCTTATTATTGAAAAAGGGCACCAGCCTGACCCTTCGTTGTTCTTGCCATGTGAAAGAATCTTTGACCTGCCCCCAAAGAGGACATAAAATCATGAAATAATACATTATACCTTTCAATTTAGTACTATACCTGTGAGGGAAAAGGAACGTGACTTATAAATTAGGGCTTTGTTCTTAATTGCCAACTCGGAGAGAGAGGGGACTGAAGTGTCGAATGTGAGCAGTGCGAACAGTCAAACTTACTGTTAAATCTTACGGCACACAGAGAAGCATTATGTCGCTACAGTTGTGTAGAAACGCAAGCAAACAGATGACCTCAGAGACTGTAAAGGGTGGCTGTTTTCACCCTGCAAGCTGTTGACAATGACAAATGATCATCTCATTTCTGTTAGGCTGTATCACGTATCGAAAAATACATAAAAACCATTAGCACGTTAGCACGAGCCCCACCGCGCTGAAGGCGTCCTTAAGGTGCCCTCGTACAATAAGGCCCTTTTACGCCCATCCTCTGAGCATTATGCACCACACACTGGATGTGTGTCTTAGCCAACAGTGCGAAGGACTGGATAAACATGAGGGGAGACCCAGAAACCCAGCCCTGTCAGTGACCCCAACATTTCTTTAAAAAAAAAAAAAAAAGTTTAAGACCAGGGGCCCATGGTGGCTTTGTTGGAGGGTTTTTTTGGGGGGCAGGGCCTGTTTGGGACTGTATTACCTAATAAAGTTTAGCTAATGGGTCCACAAAATGGTGGGTTCACCTTTGGTTTCAGACAAGGCACTCATTAGTTAACTCATAGTATCTGATGTAAATACCACAAAGGCCTAAGATATATGTACACTATAGTGAAAACTGCAGAGGAAGTTAGATGTTTTCCACTCACCAAGCAAACTTCACTATTTAAATTTAAAGCAGACACAATGGCACACAGTCATTTCCATAGACTGGAGTGGGACCCTCACTTACGGTCACTGATCCCATTGAGAACAATGGAATATGCACATGCACTGGAGTTCCTTTGAACATTCCTTTACATTATTTTAATTAACAAGGAAGCTTAAAATAACAACTTGTATATTCTGCGTCCATAGAATGTACAAATTAATTGTTGATACTTGTGGAAAAACCCATAGCTTAACTTTAAAACTTTGATATTACTTCTCTATCTTAAATGTCCACATTTAACATTAAAGCATTTTCATTTGTCTAGTATAGTATGCCAATAATAACTGATGACACAACTTCCAAAACTCCCTCAGAGTTGTTTTTATTAAGTCCGACAAAGCCCACTGACCTGTATTTTTAAAGATTATCTTGATCACTTCCCCTAGGCCACAACTCCAATTTCCTACAATAGTATTATGATCATAAAAGTCAGAAATATTAGTACTCATCGCATATTCTATTTGAAAAATTAAACAAAAAAATGATTCATGTCTTTTAGTAAGTGAAATGCAACAACAAAACGACCAACAGGGTGCTGAGAAACGAAGGCCACAGAGCGAAAACATGTAAATATGGTTATCGGCAAAGTGCACAGCTTCAGAGTGGCAAAACTTGCCCTGTGACCACAGGAAATAGCATAACCAAAGTCGCATCAGATTAATAGCAGTTTTCAAGTGATTTATTTTTTTATTAATTTGCACTTTTGCCTGCTCATTCATTTGCCTTGAAGGTGAAAAGTGAAACGATGTATTTCATCAAACGCTTGCAGGATAAGTGCCATCTCTATGATTCTGTCTTTCACTCTTCCCTCTCGTTCACATGGAGGAATGAGGCCAGGATGGAGCTGGCTCGGTCTGCCTGCACGCCGTGTTTGGGAATAACTCGGCCCGCGACGGCAGGCATCACGTCCCCTCGATCGCGGCGTCAGGCCAGTCGAGACGCGACGGTTAAGCTGCGCGACTTGCTGCCGCTACGTCATGACTGTGTTTGGCTGGGTGAAAAAAAGCCGCTAGTTTCCTAACTTTTCTCAGGTCGCTTCCCACTCCTGGCCCCCGAAGGATCCGATGAAAAAGGGCTGACATAGATGGAACTCGGGCTCAATTTAAAACGACGCCCCCCTTTTGAACTGGACTCATTGGCTATTTGCATAAGCAGATTCGAGACGAGGAGAATGAAACAGAGTTGCATCTAGTCATTAATATTCTAGCTAATTCAGCACATTATAAGCCTAGAGATGCTTCACTAAAGACTCTGATTCAAGGACAAGTTATCCCACTGCCATTGTTTAGGGCTGAACCAGCCCGAACAGTTGTTACAAATTACATACTTAATTGATTTAGAATTTGCCACAAAGCGTGCAAGTGGAGGGAAGAAGGAACGGCAGGTGCGAACAGAAATACAGATAGAGCTGAGAGGTAAACAAACATGCAAAAGTGTGCATATGTGGCCTATGAGCTAAACACCATCAACAAGCGTATCTGTGATAAACAATGACATCATCTGGACATTCTATAAATGAATCAATGAGCACTGCGGGCTCATTGCATGTGAATGATATAATTTTTATGGGAAACAGCACTTAACTTGGCTCTTCTCCTGTGGTTGTGTCTCAAATGATGAGTACAAACAAGCATAATTTGACATAATTTTTACATTTTTAATTTATCTTAGTTTTTAAAAGTAATAAGGCCAATTATACTTTATTCTCAGTTTACGAACAAGATTATGCAAACAGAAACAAAAGATAACAGAAACAACCAAATTTTGTTTACTTGCTTTTCATTCACTCCTTTCAGACTTCAAATTATAAGTACTATGACCAGCTTATAGCTAGCTCTCTCAACCTATCCGTATCAGTCATCAGATCAAAAGATACAAAAATATTTAAAAAACAGTGCTTCGTTTAAAAACTGGTTTCTCTTTTCTGTGGTTTATAATTTCTCCATCCAGAGGTGGGGCGTATATTCAAAGGCTATGTTCCCAAAGGGATCGTCATGGGCCCCCAAAAAAAAACAACACGGTCAATATCGAGGCTGTGTTAAAATGGCCGACGGGTTGTAATCACATTTAGTGCTCCTTCTACAAGTGCTCCAAAACCCAGCGCCGAACAAGGGCTGTCATGGGTCACCCCGCTTGCTCGTTCCCCGACACCGGCCCCTTTGTGCCGGCCGCCCCCCTCACCCAAAAACGCCCATTGTCCGCCCGCCCATCAAGGCCCGCCATTGAGGCGAGCATATTCTCTCCCTCTCAATCTACAACCAGGAGAGAAGACATCAAAGCGGGGGGGAGAGAGCCTCGCTTTTGTGGGCCTCGGTCCCTAACTCTCAACATGCGGTTGTGCGGGTCCTGAACATCGGCACCTTTTAACCCATTCTGTTCAGATTAGGCACCGGCCTCGACCGAGCATTAGGGAAACTATAGTAACCGATAATCTGCTTGTCGCTGAATAGAAACTATGTATCTTGTCACGCCGGGGCTGTCGGAACATCGCGGTCCCGGACAAGTTGCTTTGCGGGATCCTGGCCGCCTTGACAGGGACCCCCCTCCGCCTGCCTTTTGGGCTGTCACTGAGTGCCACTCCCCCCGCCCCCCAAGCCCCTCCATCCAACCCCCCCCCCCCCCACCCCCCTTCTCTCCCTCCCTCCCTCCCTCTGGTTCCCAGTGCTGCTGCCCTGAACAATAAATTATACCAAATAAACTGAACCTTGTTTCGGCATTTTGATACCCCAGGCAAATGTGTTCGCCGGGCTTGTGACCAACGGAGGGAAAAGGTGACCAGAAATGTGACAAAAAAAAAGGGGAGAAGAAAGAAGTGGGTTACTGAGCAGGACCTACGTTAGAGGGGCCTGAGAAAAAAAAATCCCAACTGAATTGTTTTTGTGGGCGGTCGGTTGGACCGAGCGAGGAGGCAGAGACAGCAGGAGGCCGCCATGTTGCTTAACAGGTTTGGATTCATTAAGAGGTGCAAACAGAGCTCCGAGACACCTCATGGCGGCTCACGGTGGCATCAGACACTGGCTTCTCCCTAAGCCCAACAGGAAATAAAGGCTCCAGACACGGAACACTTATTAAAACTGGGCTCCTGGAACAACTGTCACACGCCCTGCTCCGAGCAACTGCTCTCCAAATCCCCATTGAGGAAAATCTTCCCCAGCTCCACTCATTAATTTCATTATCCCAAGCATGCTGTCTTAGAATAATGAAGTGCCGATTTATTCACTTTGCACAATTAGACCATTTATTTATCGCAGTATAGCACATATTATTCACTTTAAAAAGCTTGGCTAGATAACGTACGTTCAGAAAGCAAATTTATGTTTAGCTGCACTCTTCCTGTGTGTACATTAAGCAATGTATTCCTTCAGCAGAGCCTATTTATGAGTGAATATCTGGAGCATCACATTTATCATAGCAGTAAGCTTAAGGACCCTACCCCAAACTATCACACTATCTCGCGCACACACACACAATCACACACAATCACGAGCACACATGCACACACACACACAAACCTATACACAGACACACATACAAACACACAAACATTGTTCAAGTAATCAACTTATGGATGGCAAATGCAATGGGAATTTTTTAGAGGATAATAGGATCCATTTAAGAGCAAATGGTGGATACGATTTGTGTTTTAAGTTTATATTGCGAACACTGAAGTAGATTTGTAACATTAGCCTATAGTGGTTCTTCAAGGTACTGTTTTGCTAAATACTTCTGTGAATAGTCATCACAGAAAAATGACTGTATACACAAACCTGATGTGATCTCTTCTGGGGCTGAATCATAGAGTTGGATATGCACCATTTTTTCTGATAGAGAAGTGGTCGGGCACCTGAGCTGTTGCACAGAGAGAGTCAGCGAGGTGTATTTCTCGCCGCGGAGAGCTTTAACGGTGACCCCCGCACGAAACTGCCAACTGCCAACCGTCTGCTTCTGTCAGCCTGGCATATTTGGCCGTTTAGTGGGCGCTTGTGAAGATCAGACGGGTTAAGATTGCCCCCTCTTAAGCAGCAGGGAAAAGGACATCAAAAAGGTGTAAATTTCATTCGCCCAGTTTTGATTAAGTCAAGCATGAAAAGAAGTGTAATGCTCTCAAGTGGCCGGGGTTTACACCATTGAAGTGGTTACTTCTGCATCAGGAGGCCCAATCAGCCAGCAGCGAGCCGAACAAACTCACCCCGAGTTTTAAAGGGGGAGGCCAGATGGAGGGGCTTTGCCGGCTATGAAAAGACAGCTTAGCGCTCGCCTCTTCAATCCCACTCAATACCGACTGTGTGAAATCCTGGCCCCGGCTACACCGACACACACACGCGCGCGCACGCACACACACACACACACACACACACACACCTCCCCTTTCAAAGCTGGTGGCTATCACCATATGGGCTTGTTTAAAAAAAAGTCCCAAAGGCAGAGCACAAAGACCTGAACACCGCAGTTTTCATATCAAGTATTATTTAAATAAACCCCCCTGCAAACCCCCTCGAACCCCCACCACCACCTCCTCTTCCTTCCCCCACCTTTCCTTCAATTACCAGGGGGTTCTGTCTCCATAATAGTTTGCATTGTCTCTAACCGGAGTGTAGCTGTCTACCAGTTGACGTTAATGTAGGATTATTGATTTGCTCAATTTTTCAAGGAAACGTCGGAAATGTTCCCTTGCAGACGGGGGAATAGAGGGGAAAACCAGTTTTTTTTTTCTGGTGGGCAACCACATTTTTCCTTGCAAACACATTATTCCACATTTCCTCTCTTTCTGCCTTCAAGAAGCGGCAAAAAATCTAAATTTCCATTTCCTCACTTTGATAGTTCCCAAATAACATTGCGACATTCTTGCTGCTTTTTTGGCCGGGTAGCCTTTCATGAAGGATTCTAGTTTTGAAATGCAAGCCTTTGCCACTATGGTGGGGGTAGCAGAATAGACTGGCTTTTGTAAAGACTTAATAGAATCCTTAACGGTTCCAACAATCCACTCCCATTGAGTTGCATTAAGTAGATATTATGGAAGCACAATAACCTAAATAGCTCAACATCAACCTCATTAGCCATGCAGTCAGGGCGTGAGCCATTTTATGGTGGATTCCATTGTGGAGGCTCACCCCAGGTGAGCATTAAATTGCAAATGACACCGTGAAAGAGATAGAGAAAGAAAAGTGACTGAACAGAAAATTGTCTCAGGACAAACCAGAGTTTGTAAAGGAAGGGCTTGGCCTGTATAGAAACTTGCTACACCTCAACTCTAGAGGACCGAGCTTGAAAATTGCATCATTTTCTTTCAGCAGAAAATCTTACCCAGTGTGAGGTACAAAACAAAGCAGAATGCTTTTGAGTGAGTTACATGAGCCTGAAATAAAAAGTGTAACAAGTGATAGAACTGTAGTTGTACTGTTGGCAAAGCACTGTTGGTGAAGTTGGTATTGTCAATTATTCTGATTTACATCCACTCTTCACATATACACTAGTATTGCTAATTGTCATGTTGGGCAGATGTGTGGAACTCCATTCCTTGGAAGGCTTGTTTTTTCCGACACGTTTTCCTTCTAAATGACTGAATGCAGCAATACTGGTCCTCTTCTATAGTGGACCACAGCAAAATGCTTTCACCAAGTACACATGCGGACTTGTGATCTTATGAAATCGTTGGAACAAGCGAATCTTGTGCTAATAAATGATTATTATATAATGGATGACAGTGGTTGGCATGCAGTCCTGAAACAGATTGGCCTTCATTGCGTATCCAAGATGCAGGGAAACACTCGAGCCCTAACATGGAGCAATTACTTTTGGAACCATGCGGAACGATTGGTCGACAGCGGCTCATTCTTGTACCGTTCTGGGGGACCGTCGACAAAATAAAGGCAATGGGGGGGATTGGGGAAAAGGGAGTGGGGGGTGGTGGGGGGGGGAATCACACAATGAACTCTGAAGGCTGTCTCCGCCTCAAGAGAAACTTTCCAGCGAGTCCCACCTCCCAGCGAATCAATAGACGTGCCCTCATCTAACAATCTCAGCCTAATGGCTCCTCAGATCAACATGTTAATAAACTGGTCCCAGAAGAATTGTTTGTAACCGCGGAGTGTCTCTTTGAGTGATGTTAAGACGCTGGGAGGCCGTCAGCGCGTTCCCGGCCGGACCCCTTCTCTGTCACCCCGGCGGATGAGTAATTGTGCCTTTGCATATCTGCTGTCATAAACGTCGGGAGCGAGGGGGCCTGGAGGGCCGGCGACGGTTCGGTAAATTAATACGCCGATTTGGCCTCTTCTGATTGGGGACGACAGGCGGGCGCAGTTACGGCCGTGTAAAGTCCGCTTCCTCGACCGAGTGTCTTTGCTAACTCAGTGTGGGGGGGGGGGGGGGAGACCAAAGGATGAGATGAACAGTGTTTTTTTATTTTACATTTTTTTCTGAAGGTCTCGGGTACCCTAAACAGGCTTTGACAATGCGGCGAATGGCTGTCTTTATGCGTGTGATGATACGCAGAGATCCCAGCCTGCATTGTTTGTGTGTTTACGGTTCCTGTGCTGTGAAATTCTTCCTGTGAGCAGACAACAATCAAAACAAAGGACTGCAGCGAAAGTGAGAAAACACTTCATAAAGACTGTGACGGAATTTAATCCTTTTATTCCATGCAAGAATAATCTGAAATCTAATCTCATGGGGAGTATAGTAACACTGTGTGTGTGTGTGTATATATATGTATATATACCTTTGGGCTGAAAAGAGTTGTGTGCATGTGTGTGTGTGTGTGTTTGAAAACAATAATTACCACGCAATTACAATATAATTACACACAATAATCATTTAGGTTTCTCTGTCAGAGCTGCAGGAAAGAGCTCGGCCACAGTAATTAACATGGACTCTGTTCCATCGTGACAACCGTTAATATTTGAACGTTCGCCACAGTCCCCACGCTCCCGTGGATAAATAACCTCAGGCGAGCAGATAAAAATATCAAAAGGACTGTGACTGAGCTCGAAGGGGAATGTGTGATGACACAAGCCGAGCAGGAGGCAGCAGCAAGGGATGCTGGGAAATCCAGAGGCTTTTATAACACTCACTGAGCGTGAATGTCCGCAGAATTTGTCTAGAACGTCGCAGACACATGCTGGAGGTGAATACGGTTCACTGCTTAAGCTTAAGTGGTGCCAGAGTTTCCAGAAACATGCACTATTGAAACTCAAAGTGTATTGAATAAATATTATAAATATTTTGCTTTAAAATTTGGAGAGTACTTTTTTTTGGGATACATTATACATCACCTTAGTACCCTACACAAATGGTATATTGCAGACTGCAAACAGAATGCAGGAAATTATGATGTACCGATTTCTCAATTTTCATGAAAGATCTTATTCAGTTTGTGGATTTTAGTTTGAGCTGTTGAAGCCTGCAGCAACATCATAGTGATCCAGAAAAAGATTTACTGCCACAAATACTAGTATCATTGTGGGGAGACTGAACAAGAAAGCAATTTAAGTAATGTGCTGGTATAAAATGTCCACCAACCATTTGGCATTATTTTAATTATGTTTTTGTCTTGCACAGTAAGTGTAATGTGCAAGTTTTCATTAAATTGCTCTGAGTCAACTGTGATGGTTTGGGAACTGGGATGGTGACTCAGAGGTTGCAGGGTCCAAGCTTTATTTCCCAGGTGAGGCACAGCTGCTGTGCTGTTACACAAGGTCATTAAAATTGCTCCAATACATATACGGCCGTATAAATACATTTATTTGTGAAAAAAAAAAAAAATGTCCACAGAATTCCTAAATGTAAATCCATATGAAAAAAACTTTAGTCATCAGATCCTGCAGTGTTTCCAGGTCTAGTTTATTCTTGGCAACACTGGATGCAGGAAGAAGCGTGTGAATGTGTGGGTTGGCTCCCTCTTATGGCAGGGACATTATCAGGGCACCAGTGCAGCTCCTAGATGAGAAACATTGGTGGCAGATGAACAGGACCCCTTTGTGTACCAGTAGCATTTGGACATTGTGCTTATTTTGCTGACCTGACTATGTATCCATTACTGAACTTTATCTCTTGCTGATGTAATGTAAGTGAATGGCCAAGTTCACACAAAACAGAGAGTGATGGAAAAGGGAAATTGAAGAGTTTTGTAGTTAAATGATTTTAAAAGACCCAAATGTCAAATACGTGTTGTCTGTATTCTAGCTGTTATATATTTCCAACATAATTAAATTACTTTTCTGGACCAGAACATAGTTTTCATATTTATTCTGTATGTGTTGCCCAAGCTCAATTGGAAACTGTCTGTCAGATGAGGCTTTGAACTCCTGGTTTGATTTGCCCAGAGGGAAGAGGTACTCAAAGGGTTTTGGCAACCATTAACCATTACGCTCTTTAAAAGCCTATTTATTTCCGCAATTCCAAGCCATTCGAAAATCATCTTACATTCTCTTAAGCATTAAAGGGAAATTAGTTTCAAATAAATCTCTCTCCAAATGACTGGGGCATAAAAATAACAAAGGTATCTCAAAAGAGCCCCAGCAGATGTAAGTGACAGTCCTGACAGTCAATTTGAGGCCCTTTTACAGCGAAATATTAAAAACGAATCTCTCCGGCGCATTCACACGATTTAAATGGGCAGGCGTGGAATGAGGACAGGTATTTTGGCGGTGACTGGGTTGCACACTGCATTCCTTTCTGTGCATTGACGTGAGCAACTAAATATAGAACAAGTGAGCGAGTGAGGCTTTCTAAGGATTGAGCTGACAGAATGTCACGCCTTTTTGTTTACATGACGTCACTGGAATGCTTTTTTTCTCGCCCACTTTGGAATGCCGAGACAGAGGTGGGCAACGAGGGCTGTATCTGGTTCTGGTTTTCATGCCAACTTCTGGCCTTAATTACTTAATTAGCCCTAACCATTTATGTCATCTTACATTTTAGCTACATTTCTTGATAGGTGCATGGATGACAGCCAAAGACTGTTCTTGTGTTCCTATATGAAACGCTTTACTGTGATCTAATCTACGAGCAAACCAGGGTTGGTGTTTATAGCCGACTAGTTCATTTAGCCATCTCATTTAGCCGGGGTGAAAAAAATCTGAATACCCACGGGGTCTCCAGGACCACAACTGCCTAAAACATCCACTGTCAATTCAGGAAAGCTCAGTCAATCACGCGCTCCCTGAGAAAGCTGACGAGATGTCAGCCGTTGCTTGTTACAGTATCATACCGCAGTCTACATGTGAGCTCAATGTATACCCATGTCGGTGGAAGATGTTACAGACAGCGGATGCCCACTTGACCAGTGGGAGTCCCTAGTGTGCAGCAGAATGCAGTCACTCCAACCGGCTGAAACTCACCCTTGCCTGGGTGATGCTACCACTAATGTGCTGAAATTATTGCACAAACCCGGAATGGTGAAGGCTAGGCAAATATTTCATCGAAACGCTTACAGCATATGTTCAGTGAAAATGCTCAAGGAAAATATTCAACATATGAAAAACAACCAGTAAGAAGAGGAGCCTCACTTACTCTTATAATTTAAAGGCATGTAACTTCACTAGAGAAATAAATCGGCCTAATTTCCAGAGATTAGCTATGCTAATGAACGGATGGTCAATTACTTCTTCCGACAAACAATGATATTGTGTCGGTAGGGGTCCAACTTGAGAGAGTGATTCAAACCACCGGTGGTACGTTAATGAATAACTTAATGGCAACTAACACTTGCTGGGGCCAATCAGGCTCCAGGACTTTTCAGCAGAATCCAGTCTCACAAGTTATTTCCTTTTACAGATGAGTAACATGAAAAATAGTACCCTGATGATCTTCTGAACTGAATGCCAAAAATCTTCCGTCCAATGTATGAGAGTTTACGACTCCCATCTTTTGCAGTTACCCTGACCCCCAAGGTCAGTAAGAACATGAAAATGTTGCTCGCAGCCAGCACTGGAGTGTTGATAAAGAGATGACGGAGGTGGATCCTTCTAAGACCGTGCCGAGGTACGGTGCAAAAGTTTACATTCCCAAGACATGAGGGAGGGACTATGGTGGAGGAGAGAGAGGATGAAAGGCGAGCTTAAGCCCGGCGCATGGATTTACATCCACAGAGAGGATTAGAGCCACCTACTTCCAGCTTAGGGGGGGAACTTTTTGAAGTTTGGAGATGGAAGAGGGGAGATCCCTTTGCCGGAGTCCTGTTTGATTCTGGTGGGAGTCCACCCTTAATCCCCCCCTCTCTCGTTCTCACCTTCCGCCTGATCCACTGCAGCCTCTTATCCGATCAGCCTGGGATCATTATCCACCCCTGCTGACGGGAGTTTCCCCTCATTAATTTCCCTAAGAAGATTACCGAGTGCTTGTTGTTGTTGTTTAAACATCTGATTTCCCTAAGCCTTTTGTTTTTTCAACCGGTTTACACTTTAATGCTCTCGATTGAATTTCAGTGACAAGGGATCAAATTGACCCACCAGAGTGGTGGTGGTGGGGATGGGGGGGGGGGGAGGGATGGTACCTGATAAAAACTAGAAACAGAACAGAAGTTAGGGAGAACCCTGGGTGTCAGCTGCCGTGCGTTAGTGGATTCTCCGTGAGTCGAAAGGTTCTGCCCGTCCATTGGCACCGACGTTGGTTCTTCCTGGCACTAAGTAGAAGCCTCTGGCTTTCTGGGAAGAGATTTAGCATCAGAACGCAGTGTTTCGGCACAGAATCTCAGAGATTTTCTGTGAGCCGCCAGTCATCATTTCTCTTTTTCTGAATGGTGAATCCAGTCATTGTTTTTTTTTTAAACAAACAATATTATGGATGTGATTTTGTCTATTTGTATAGACTTTCACTGATATGGTTAGAGGCAGTTTGTGATATAATATCTCAGTGATAAGATTGCATATCAATAAGGCACTCATCTCTTCTCAGAATAAAATGAACACTTAACACTTATAGCCAATGTTCTTCTTAACACCCTCTCCCATCTCATTGCCAACCAGTTACTGCATTCAGATGACTTAATCCAGTTTTCCAGCTACAATCAAAGCAATCCCATACTAATCCAACAGGATCAAGACTGTCAATAGTATTATTCTGGAATACAAGTACAAATGTGTGCATTGTACAATATGGGCTACTATAATGTGATGGTATAATATTATACATACTAGTATGTCTGCATTAAAAACATGTTCTCTACTGTTACTCAAGGATGCATGTGTTAATATAAATGAATCGGACATGTAAAAGTATATTGAAAACATGATGCTTTTGTGTTATGGCCATCCACACATAACACGTTAGGTAAAGGATTCAGTCATTACATTACATGGCATTATATTAATTTAGCAGATAGTATTATTCACTTGCAATATAGGAGAAACATAAGTGCATTTACCAGGCAATAGTGCCATATCTGGTTAACAGCATTCCCAGACAAGTGAGTGAAATAGCATCCAGCGCATGTTAGGTATGCTAACCAAAAACCGAAATACAAATTCTGAATAAAATACAGGTTATATCCATAACAAGCTCTAAGAAGACAAATACAAAACAATACAAATATCACCTTAAACCATGAAAATACCATAACCTGGATTAGTACTAGGAATGAGAGGGAAACCAAAATTCTGTCTGAGGACGTCCACTTCAGTCCCCGTCAGAAGACGGAAGATTCTGCTACCCTAACTTTTTTGATAAGTTTATTCCACCACTGTGGGGCCAGTACACACCAACATTTTCACTGGAAGAAGTGATCGTGCAGGGAGGGGAGAGCCAGCCACCTCGAGGTTGTAAAGCGGAGAGGCCTGTCTGGGGATCTCAGCATGTGTCACTGGCAGCATTGGATCTCTGGATACAGTGCTGACCCTTTTGGGAAAATAGGAGGGGATGATGTACTGGTAAACAATATACAACCATTAATTACATTGCACACATAAGGGGTCAGGACCACCACCAGTGGACACCAACAGAGAGCAGCTGCAGCTCACGCACAAAGCTGACACATCCGGTGCCTCAAGACAGCACAGAATGGATCCTGAATAGAACTGGAGCTTGCGGCGTACCTGTCAGATCCACAGGGGGGAAAGCCCTGCACTGGCCTAATTCCTCACCTCCACTCTCACAGTGTGGCAAGTTCACCAACACACCTATATTACTTAAAAACCTCTGTTTGTGAAAATAAAAAAACAACAACTGAACACTTGCATTTATTTTTAGGTCAAAGCTATGGAGAGATGTTGGTCAAATCCAGGTCTTAGATTGTCATAACTGTGGCCTGTCAGCTCATTCTGCTGGTGTCAGGATGTGAGGTTTACTTAGGCAAAGCGGAGCATGGTCTGACTGTTCTCCATGACTCTGACACACAGTTTAACTGAAAATTAAAGTATCAAGGAAACCATCTTTATGTCCATCTGGGGGCTCAGACCATGGTCCATGGACTGTTTTCTGCCATTCTGGAACATAGTCAGATATAAATGGCTCTATTTTCTCCCACAAGCAACCCAACAGCAAACACATTATAACATATGATTTAAAGCCAAAAACAGATAATTAATATAGAGTACAATCTTCTCCAATCCACATATGATTTAATTAGGCTGTACTGCGCATTAAGGGAACATTAACTAAAACTTTTAAAACAAATAGAATGGTATCTATAGCCATGCATGATTAATAAATCATTGCAGACTTATCAAATGTTATTTTGTTTTTGCGTGGCTAAAACCTAACGTAGGCTGTAATACAGTACTTTGAAAATGTATCAGTAGATGGATTACAGCTGATCATGTGTTATGGTCGCACTGCTTAACTGAATAGTCACAGAACAAAATTCTTTACCGTGCATCTTTTAAAAAATGGTAGTATTTGTATGCCATAAATAGTATGTGTTCATTAACAGCCGTTTACCATGGAGATGTACCTACAGTGGTTTTAATAAGTGGAGATTAAAGCTTTAACTCCCTGAAAAAGGAAGTTATATTTGGAAATGTCAGCAATAGAGGAGGCAGTCGAGGTCCTGCACTGTGATATTGTGACTTACCACAGGGGGCACTGTTTTCTTGCAGGACAGTTCCCTGAGGTGAGTGAGGGCCGGGGTGTATAGACGGGGAGCCGGGTGTGGTTCCACCCAGCTATTCTTGCTGTCGCTTTAACAACAAAGCTGAGCATAATTGATCGATAATGGTACACTGTGATAATGGTGAACATTTCAGTTTGAAATGTTGCTGGGAGAATCTTAAGAGCAAAGGCCTTGTCTTGAAATATGCTGTGAGACTACATGAAATGTGCTTCTCAGCTGAGCTGAGTGGAGCCAGTTTTGACCCAAGATGATGTCAAGTGCCTTCGTCCGATGCCCAATGGAGGCAATTGCATTTGAGTAGCATTGCTAGCAAATTAAATACTGTTCTCTTGTTTCCTGATATTAATACAAAAATTGCAATCTAATTGTACAGCACAAGAAACAAAAAGTGGGTTTTTGAGTTTGTTCATTTGTTACTTCCGGGGCTTAGACGCTCATGATTTTGATCCTCAATTTGCAAACAAAAGTGTTCCTATTTTTGCGCCACTTTATTTGTGCTGATTGGGACATAACATACATCTGCGTTCTTTCATCTTCCTGCTCTACTGTAAAGCCTCTCAGATCCAGTTCTGAGGGGCTGCAATCCTACAGGACTAAGAACGAATGCCTAAATTTGTTTAATAGAGGCAATTATCCCTTAAATCGGGCCGCTAAGTTCCTGGGTGGACTTAAATCTTTTAGACACTGCGGCCCTCCAGTTCCAGAGTTGGCCGGCTGGAGAAGAGGCACTAACGCAAAATGGCTCACGCTGGGATTTTGAAGCAACAGTGCACCAAATTGGCTAATTTTACATCCATAAGCATCCATGCGCATTGAAGAGGGCTCGCTGTAGGCATTTACTGCCCAAGGCTTGCTCGAGGGTTATGCAATGATGTTCACATGGCCCGAGGTAGTGCCCAAGTTTTTCTGACCTTCACTTTGGATGATTATTATGTCAGGTACAGAGTTCCAACTCAGTTACTGTGTGAGGTTTTCTTAATGGTAGTTGAACGTTCTTCTGTTTATTTGTGTGAAAATATGAGTGGACTTGTGTATTGGTATAATTTCCTCCCGTGTGTGAATGTGTGAATGTGTGAATGCTTGTATGTGTAGGTGCACGTGTTATGTGTATGTCTGTTTCATATGACTTATCTGTAATTACCTGTGTTTTCTGTTTGAGTATCTTTGTGTATTTCTTTGTGTGTGTTTCTGTTATATACAGTCTGTGTTACCTTTAGTAATATGCAGTGAGATGCATCTCTTAAAATGTCCATACAATTTGCTCATCTTGTGCTTCTGTTATATACACATATATACAGTACGTATGCAATTGTATGCATGTTAATGAGCGTTGAATGAGTGCGTATGTGCACATGAGCATTTTCACACGTGCGTACTGCATTAGTGTCTGTGTTTGTGCAGGTCGAGTCGAGTCTGAAGCCCTGCAGCTGGCTTTGGGACAGACGGTACCCTCCTGAACCCCATCCCACAGCGGGGCTCCCTGGAGCCGGCGGGGGCCCCGGGGAGCTCGGCCTAATGGAATAAAACCTTCCTGACTGCAGCGATTAGGGCTGGGGGGCTGCAGCAGGATGGTGGGGGGGTGGGGGGGGAGGGGTGCCGGAGAGGGGCCGGAGGAGGCGGTGGCGGCGGCGGCGGCGGCGCGGCCTCCCCAGCGGCTTCACCTTCCCGATCCCGGCAAATTCGGTAAACCTCGTGGAAATTTAATAAGCGCCGGCGTGCCACGCGTCGGCCGGCGGAGCCGCGGCCCCGACGCCGCGAGGCACGGCGCGCTCCGCGTTCGGCGCTGCTCGCTTTTTGTTTTTTTTCATTTTCCCAGGGAAGTTCCCGCTTACCGCTGCCGAAAGAGTTGAGCCCGGGAGCAGCCGTGGCTTAAGCCAATGTGAAGTGCGCACGTCCTGCGGGGAAAGTCGGGTCCGCACGATGCATTTTCCTTCACCTCTCCTTCAAAGGCCCGCTCCGCCCCTCCCGTCAGGCGTCGGCGCTCTTCGAGCTGACAGAACAGCTTTTCTTGCCTTATATCTGTCGTTTTTTTCCTTTTTTTTCTTCTTCTTCCTCGCGTCTCCTTCCGCTCGCCGGCTTTCGCCCGTAACTCTGCGCCTTACTCGATTCCATGAATAACAATCCCCTCCCGTGACAAGCGCATTAGACTGCTAACGTCGCGGCGCAGGAGGATAACGGCATCCGCCCCGTGAGAGGCTGCGCATGATGCAAGCAGGGAAGAGCCAGCGTCTGGACGACGGGCGGAAGCCTTCTGCACTCCCCTGATAAAAGGGGGGGGGGGGGGAGGGGGGGGTTGCAGCGAATCGCTCCGTACTTTGGACCCTTCCTTTTCATGGTATGCGACACCTGAGGCTTGGGTGAGGACCTGCGTTCGAGATCACGGGTCCGCCTGCGACTGGTTTTCTGGGAGAACTAGGATGCCCACGGCAACTGGATGCTCCAGTCTGGAGCCCGTTTTACACCTAGCCTCTGGAAGATTGATCCATTGCAGAAATACAGCCATTCAGATCATAAAATCAAACTAAGGATTGTTGATGTTTCTGTTTACAGACGGGTGTAAAACTGATTAAAAAAAAACTGGGGGAAGAAGGTTGGGAAGTCACTTGAAATTCTGGATAGTTAAATAGCACATCTTATCACATTATTGTCTAGATTAAATATAAGTTTTGTGCTAATATTAGGGTATTAAAGTAGCATTTACTGTAGGTATACAGGGAATAATTAGGGTCTACAGTAGGGGCGGGAGATCAGTCAGTACCCCCCGAACCCCACTGAAGTAGGCCCCACTGAACAAAACTTATATTTAATATTCCTGCAGTAGGGTGTTTAAAGTGGTGTGAGAATCCCCTCAGACCCACCAAACAGCAGACGTATCTGAGTGGTGAAGTAATGTGTGTAGTCTTACCTCGGGTGGCTGAAACTAGATTAATGTAATGGTATCTCAATTATCTGACACCAAAATAATATTGGTGATTTCTGTTGAAATTTACATCACTGGTGTTATTGCTGCTCTCACCAGTGCCTACTTACTTCTTAACAAGAGTTAACTTTGACACATTTCCTTAATAGATTTATTCTAATTTTCCATCAAACGACAGCCTGCATTATCATGCAATGTGCTGGAGAACAGAACCAAAACAACAAAAATAGTGTTACTGTCCAAATACTTATGGACTGCACTGCACGTATGCATACACATATGTATGTATATGTGCATTTCTCCATGTTCTGTTTTGGTTCAGCATGCTCTTCTTTTTAGGGCATGTTAGATTTTGCTCAACGCAGTTGCTAGGGCAATGTCGTAAGCACTCGACTGGCACAGTGATTAAGCGATTAAGTCTTGGCATGACAATCAGAGGTTGCAGATCTAGTTTATGCTGCTACCGTTCTCGATTTTTTGTGGAGGATTTCAGCGTGGATCTGGATCATAATCATTTCTAGTGCAGAGTATTTTAATTCCATTGTGTTTGCCCGATCTGTGATGATAAGAAGGGTGTTTATTCTTGTGTTTATTCAGAAGGTTCGGTATGGTACAGAATAGAACAGCGAGATGACAAGACAAGATGGAGCCCACTGAAGGAGACACTTTTTATTTCTGATGACAGCGGCTGATGACAGCTTGACTGCAGGACTGTCTGTCTTGTTCCTGCTTAAAGTGGTCTGTCTATTAAAGAGAATGCCATGATGAAAAAGTTTGTGTTTTGTGTGCAGTTAAGTATTTATGTTTTCATGCACAAGATCTCTTTTTGAGTGTAGGGTTTTATCTTTGAACATTTTGACGGTACACACAACGTGCCCATTTCAATTTGGCCACACCGCAGATTTAAATATTGTTGTCATGGACCATTTCCACAGTTTTTAAAATACGTTTTGGTCACAGTGGGGAGCAAGAACCACCATGTGGGATGTGAGCTGGGAAACTGGTAGCTTAGCAAGGTGTTTGCAAATGGGACAAACGGGACAATTATTTTGTATTTACACTTTTGTCTGAACACCCGCTGCCTATGGTCCTTGGTTTAAGCCTGGTATTTTAATCAATCAAATATTCATATGTCACTGGTTATCTCCTCCATGTAAATAATTGGAAATAAAAATCAATCTCCACTTACCCTGTCTAATTGGAGGGATGGCTAGATTATCATCTCAATTGATTTTATAATAAATATTGACTCAACGTGCTGAAATTATATATGTTTTTTAAAAAGAATCCCACTAATATCCAAGTCAGTACATACGGGGATTTGTGAAACAAAGACCATTGGACCACTGGGAAAAGCTTTCTGTGACCGGACAAGATTGGTCTCATGCTAACAGTTGCTCAATGGTGCCCTTCCACTTGACTTCAGGAAATACAATGCAGTCTACTTTCTCAAATAGCAACTCATATTCATTAAAAAGCATTTTATTGTAAACACAGCCTGATATGAAGAGGGAGAGAAAAAGATGATGGATCCTTTAATTGGTGTGTGTATGCGTGTATATGTGTGTGTGTGATTCCATTGTTTTTATTGAAAAGGGTACTGCCGATTTGGTGGGAGTTGTGAATTTAAAGCCTGGATTTGCATCTGTATCCAGGGTTTGCATGTTAAACAATAAATAGCACCTGACTAATAATAACAATAATAATAATAATTAACTCTGTAAGCCTTCATTTAACCTCTGTATGCCTCCATTTTCATGAATAAATAAATTCACACCCACATAAAATAAATAACTATTTCTGTTGGCACCTTCCTTCTGACTAATCCCTGCAACTTTCTGGACCTGTCATTGTCCACGCCTGAACCTGAGGGCAACAGAATAAAATATACAGCATGGCTGCATTTTTATTTGGATGGTTGATCCAGCCACAGAGTAAAATTAATCGTACCGTATTTTCGGAAGGTGGGGTCCTTGGAGCTCGCAGAGCCGAAACAGTCAGGGGAAATGATGTCAGAGAAGAGCACGGGCCAACTCATGCATAAACGCAGGGCGAAAAGCGGCACTCTCTTCCCCTCGCCCCACTGGCCGGGGTCTTCTCCCCCGATCGCTTGTAGGGCAGAGCCGCGGCAGACATTTCCCTACGCACAGAGCAATAAGGCTGCCACTTATCCTCGTTGCCTGGAGCCACTCGCGGCAGAAATGAGAAAAGTCCAATGAAGCAAAGAAGTAATTAATCATCACAGAGTGGGACCTGTCAAATAGGAGGGTCTCTTTAAATGATAATGTTGCCCAGCACAATTTAAACTGATAGAAATGTGATTTCTTTTTACCTCTGGCAAAAAAAAAAAAAAAAAAAAAAAAAAAATAGGGAGGGGAGAACAGTGTCGTTAGCACAACAACAGCCAGCTAGTGTCTTTAATGATGGGCTGCCCCCCTTTTTAAACCTTGTCTATTCCAAGCATCTTAGTTGTTACAATACCTCTATAAAGTTTCAGAAATGGAAGTCTAACACACAGTACCTGTGGGGATTCTCTACAGTTTTTGTGTTCATACCTTCATCCGGAATAATTAAAAAAAAACAGTAATCCAAAAATAATACAAATGCTTTGATGAATACAAGGAACTGACTGCATTTGAAATACACAAACACCAGTAGTTATTCATGTATTTCTATGCATTTATTTTTGTTTGATAAAACTGCCAATGCAGTTACAGGGTGTAGCCTAAGGACATACATGTTTGAATTACAATATATGCTCTTTCTCTCTAAAGAAAACTGAAGAAAATTGTTTTTGTCAATATAAGTGTACCCAAAGACCTCTGCAGTGCAGTTCAGATAATACAACTACAGTATGTAGACGTTTCTTTTTTAACACTGATAAAAAAAGAAGTTGTTTGAGAACAGCAAGGGACATAAGCCAACAGTTGTTTGAAGTCAAGAATAATCATATTGTTTACTTTACCAGTCTGACAGAACATTACACAATAAACCAGTGCCGTGGTTTTTCCCTCATTAATCTCCTTAACAAATCAAACGAGCTTAGCCACTTTAAGGTCATTCACAATTCAATCAAATAACCTTAAAGATTAACTTGAACTCCTGGCTGTATAAGATAAGAAAATAGTTTTTAAAAATAGGTAGCTACTGAAAAAAATGTCACACAATTTTTTGACATTCTGCATCATATCCTACATCTACATCACCTAACATTTCACTCATTGCTCCACACGTCTGCCACTAACTAAATATTTTGCTGGCAGGTTGAAGCAAAGTAAATAAAATAAACTGTTAAGAGTTGTAGCTATTAAATCTAAATGTATTAAGCCAGGCAAACAGCCTTATTTTAAACCATTATTGATGGTAATTACCTTGCTGTGGTGTCACCAAATGGTTTATGTAAAGTTACCAACTTGTTTCTCTGACATGGTTTCAAGTAACCGTTATCTTTTTAAAGAAAGGTGTGTAATGCATCTAAACCCTTATGAAAAAATTACATGTTCAAAAAGCATGTGTGTTAAAAAACTGCATACGAACACCCAACATGTGAAGAGTACACATATGAACTACTCCACTCCACCCTCTTTCTCCGTGTTCGATACTGTCTCGCAGTCCAACACATATCAGCACATGCTTGGGTCAGCAGCTGCTGCTTTAAGCTGGGTCAGAGGCCTGCCCCCAAAGCCACGCTGTGGAATGTTTTCATATGCCCTTTTAAAAGCACATTTCCTCACTGGGCTATTTGTAGATTGGGTGTCGGGTACAAATAAGCGTGATGACTTTACAGAATCCAGGGCGATAACAGAAGTGGGGTCAGGTAAATGCGCAGGGCCGTCCTGCAGCGAGGAGATGAAAGAGAAACGGCTGTAGCGGGTGAGCTCGGGATCCTTATCGCCTGGCAGGCCTTTGTGAGAATCGAGTGGCCTACGTCAGCGGCAGGTTCAAAGCTTCCTCTCTCTGTTTCTCTCTCCCTCTGTTTCTCTCTCTCTCTCTCTCTCTCTCCCTCTTTCTTTCTCTTTTGCTCGCTTGCTCTCCGCAAAGATAATACAATCTAAACCCAGACTATCCCTTGAACTACTTTGACGAACATGATATGACTTGACCCCACCCTGCCTGTGACCTTTGAGTGATACTTTGACAAATGTTTCCTGATTGTTTGTGTTCTCTCCATCCTATAAGCTTCTGTGTGGCTCTGAATGATGATCGAGCAAATTCAAACCCTTACACACACACACACACACACACACACACAGACACTAGAAAGCTTAGAAACTAGTCACTATCAGAACCTGAATCAAAGCAAACTTGAACAACAGCTCTTAAAACAAGAACAGAAAGGCATTTAAGATTCTGGTTCTTGTTTCTATTACATTTTCTTTCACAGTGCTACTCCCACCCACTGCCAAGCCCAACCAATTAGGAACAATTGGGAGGTGTCAAATTTTAATCTCCTGAGACAGTAAGCAGAAAACCAAATAGTTATTCTTGGAGAAATATCTGCTCTTAGGTGGCTAACGGGATGACGTATTTATTTTTGATCTGTTCTGAGATTATAAAGTTAAATCATGAGCTATTAACTTGTGAGAAACATAAAATAACCCCTCAGTGGAATGTGTGCAATGAGCATTGCTTTATACAGGCCACCCTCTGCCTTGCCTACTTTGCCAGTGTTTAGACTTTGTTAAAATAGACTTTCTTTTGTTCAGTTCTACCCAGACTGAATGCCAGCAAGAGTGCTTTCTTGGGCCAGTTAAACATTCCCATTGGTGGCTAGACAGTGTTTCCAGTTATGGGTACATGAAATATAAAAAGCTCAAACCTTTAATGATAGGTTGTCCGCCATCTTTGTAAATGAAAATGATTAAGCCCTCTCCCTTTTCAGCTGTGAAGCAGGTGGCTTCAGCCTTCCCAGCTCAAATGAACTCTTTTAGAGTTGAGCCCTAAGCTAACATAGCATAACAAGGAAAAAGATAAAGTAAGAGATAAGGTGGAAACTATGCCAAAGAGAAACTGTGTATATACAAGAATACATTATAAACAGGCATGAATATTTACAAACTGCAATGTAAAATCAAAGCAGGCATTTTCCCAACTAAGAGTTTCACCGATTAGGATACAATACTCACCCACAAACGGCTCTCATTTCAGTTTGTCTTGGAGATTATTCAATGACCAAGGAGCTTGAAGCTAAAAACAGTTTTCCCCAAGTCAGTACAGGGACTAGGAACAGCAAGGCAAAGCCAATCTTAAGAGCAAGTTCAATAATTTATTTCATTCAAGTTTAACGGTTATGTAGAATATGATGGTAAATTCTAAAGAACAGCATTGTACTGTAAATAAACGTGAAACAATGCTGAAGTCTTCTAGTGTTCAGGGTGGACCATCTTACATTTTGGTACAGGATGAAGTGATGAGTTTGGAACTTGACCCCAATTATAAAGCAAAGCGCACTATGGTGTACTGTATCCACGCACTTTAGAACTGTGGATGATGTATGCATATCATTGATGGCACCATAGTCTAGAACCAGCAGAAAAATGACCTGAACAGTCCTCTTCCTACTGTTAAATGAAAGACATGATTCATTTTTGTGGGAAAAAAAGCATTTTCATTTTTCAATTTCTTAGTGAGACTGTCTATATGCAGTTACAATGACAGCTTTTCATCTATCTGAATCCCTAGATATTTATAAGATGAGACTCAATTAAGTTTTAAAAATGTTATGTCATGAAGGGAGACATGGAAGTTTTGGTTAGGGTTAGTGTGAGCGCTAGAAAAAAGAATTGACTTTTTTGGTCATTTGGGGTCAGTTTTAAGTATGACAGTGAGTCCTGAAAAACAATAAAGGCACATTGAAGAATGTTGATTGCCTTACTTAATGAGGGGGCAGGGCACTTACATAAACAACAATGTCATCACAGTATTAACAGACACCCTAATTTCATTTCTATAAATAGAAAAGATAAGCGGTCCCAGATTGAGCCTTGGGGAACTCCTGTAGTGATTTCCAGAAGGTTGGACTGCACTCCTTCCACACTTGATACATGGAGATCCCTCAGTGAGGTAATTACAGAACAATCCACATGAATCTTGATGAAACCCAATAGAAGACAATCCTGCAGCAGGATTTACCCACTGTTTCCTACAAATTCAAATTTCTCCTTTGTAGGACTACAAAAGTTGATCTTTCAAACATTTTTTAGGTTTGAAATTATAGCGCTCTAAAAATGTTTAACAGATGGATGATGATTTAATGAAACAAGTCACACATTAAAATGTTTTATTTTACTTCAGTTGATAGTTGTTTTTGTTTCATTGTGCTGTTCCTTTGGAATCTTGATCCCATCTAAAATGTGCTGCTCTTCAATGGACCCTGACACACACAAGTTGTTCAAGGAGACAGTCTGATCACAAATGATTTTACTTTGAAAACCAACAGCAACAACAAATAGTTATAGTGCATATCATACCTACACCCAAAAGAGCAGTCAAAGTCAAATGTTATTGATATAATACATTTTACAATATCTTACATGTACACACACACACACACACACACACAGCATGCACAGCTGTAGGGTGTATTAAATAACATAAGATCACACAGCACAGTACAGTACCTATAAAACGAATAGGTAATACAATTTTATTTGTTTGAACTGCAAAACATCCCAATTTTTTGACTATTCACTTTTACTTATTCAAATGCTTAATGTATAACTACAGACTGAAGACTGAATGCCTTTATTACTAATAGAAGACTTGCCCCCAGGCCCAAAAATAGCAGATACTTGTGTACAGAAAGAGTTTGGGAATTGGCTTAACCCTCTCACTTTAATCATGACCTTTCTAATTACAGGGCTCTCCTAGTGTATTCTGCCCCCTGGAGGGGTTAGTCTCACAGCACTGATCTGAACTGTAGAAAACTGCAGCTAAATGTTCACAGCTCAGCGGCCTCCTTATTCACACAAATACCCAGGCATGTTCAGCTCAACCGTGAAGAGCCTCTCCCTCCCCACGTGCTTCGAGAAACTGTGTCTTTGGGTCATTTACTGAACAATTAGGCGATTCATGTGACAGATTAAAGCCAGATTGCAAGTGACTGAGAAAGCAGCCTAATGTTTCCCTAATCATTTTGGTCTGAGAAATGCAGATTGTGAAATTTTCCAGCTACTTCCTTAGAAAAACCCATTTCACTTCTGATTAGGCATGATTACCTTTTACGGGGAAGAGGGGGTAGGGAGCGGGTTGGCTGCGTTCGAGGAGTTGGCGCATGGGGGCGACACGGAGCCGCTCGTGGCTTCTGTCTGAAGATGCCGGGACACATGCTGAAAAAGGAGATAGGAGGAGAGAAGACTGAACATGAGGATGGATGATTGGTTGTGAGGGAAGAAGACTGAGCATGAGCAAGGATGAATGGTAAGGATTGGGGGGAGGATTGGACATGGAGAGAGAAGAAAAAAGAACATGAGAGGCAGCAAGAGAGGGACAGAGGCTCGAGGCAGAATAAAGAGGAGGGTACAGGACTGGATGGGAGAGCAGGTGATTGGACAGGATAACAGATGACTGAAAAAGGAGAGATGATTGGATCAAAGGAGACATGATTGACTGGTATAAGATGGCTGAACAGCAAGTAAAATGATTGGACAGGTGGAGACAGAATTTGACATGAGGGAGAGAGGCATGACGAGTGAGGAAAAATAAAAACAAAGTATGTGAATTATTGTTTCAATAAAAAAACAACAAAGTTGACATTAAACACCGTGATACCTGGAGATGATGCTAGGTTTACCCTTGGGACAGCATTTCCAATAAAATAATCCCTTTGTTATACTAGGTAATAGATTTGAGAAACAGCATTACACAAGGCTAAATGCAGAACAGATGTAACATATAATGTCCAACATGATCAAAGTACAGGTATTTCAGACAGGCCAGCAAATTATGACAAATGGGTCCCAGCAGGCCAGTATACAGCACACCGATGCAACGATGTGGGAGTGACGGACTGACCAGAGAGACAGAGAGGGGTGAAGGGCATGGATTTTGAGGAGACTAGCAGAGGGGAAGGGAGGACGTAGAGTTAAAAACAAATGTCTGTCTGCATCACGGCGATCTTTTACGGAAGTCAGAGCGATTAAAATTCCTTCGGCTGAATCAAAGTTTTGACAGCGCGCGGTTGATTTTTTGCGAAGCGTTCAAACATCAGTCTCGCATATGCCTCTCCTTTTTTCCTGTGAAAGTTGTCTTCTTTTGGACTCATATGAGCAACTGGATGAACTCATCGCTGCGCACATTTTACTTTTTTCTTGAAACAATGTATTATCCATGTGTCAGACGTCTCTTGGAAGCTTCAAAAGCGCTGCACCGATCTGGCAGTAAATGGAAATGAAACACAGTTTCACTCTAATGCAAGTACAAGGGCCGCCTTTAAGATGAATCCCAAACAAAAGTACACTTAAACATCACAGACACTTTTCTTAAAGAACTGTAGTCCTTCAGCATAATGTGACAACAGTGCGAAAAATAGCTCCATACAATTCAAAAATTCAAACATTTTTGCATTGCACTAACACAAGAATTAGGTACATGTGAGTTTTCACTGCTGACCTTTGATGGCAGCAACTTTTTTTTGTTTTTAACCATGGTGAATATCATTATTTTGTACCATCATCATTGCAATTTCTATTATGTTTAAAATGACAATACTCTTAATATTGATGTAATGTTTATATTATAATGCTCAATATGTATTCAAATTTCAAGTTCTGCCACAATGCTATTTCGTTCTACCAACAAAGGTTTTGTGCAGTCATATTTATGGGACATATTGAAAAGAATATGGAAGGACACAAGTTTGCACTCGAACAAGTAACAAATAACACTTTCAGAAGTGCAGCAGGGATAGATGGGAGCACGTTGTTGAGTTTGGTGGCGGTGGCGTGCCGTGGCGATAATTTGATCCGTGGCCTGTAAATAAATCACCGTGCCATTACTCTGACTTTAGTATCTGTTTATGCCTCTACAAATTGAAATCTCACTGGGCGTGCGAGGCCGTGCTGTGTTTGGCGAGGCAGAGCTTCGTCCCCACCCCCCCCCGGTGATTGGTTCAAGGTGGGGAAAGGTTTCAACCGGCCATCCCAAAAAACCTGCCCCACCTCCCTTTTGGTGTTTTGTCTTTGCCTGCTGAGGTATGACAGAAAGGACATATGTAAGCAATAAGCCCAAGGGCCTATGTCTGCTGCAAGCTGAGGGGAAGGAATGCAGAACCAAACTATAAAATGATAATGGGCAGCAAGGCGGGGCGTTGCGTGTGTGTGTGGAGGTGGAGGTGGAGGTGGAGGTGGGGGGGGGGGGGTGCCCGACATATCAGCAGAAGCAGAACGGACAGTGGGTGTCGGGGAGGGTCAGCAAAAAGAATCGCCAGAGCCTCTGAGAGATTAACAAGCCGACGTCGGAGGGGTTGGGAGCACTTGTGACCCGGGCCGGGCGCTAAGCCTCTCTTAAAGAGAGACGGAGGAGCAGAACACGGCAAACAATGGTCCGCTCTTTTTTACGCGAGACCTCGCGAAGAAACGGCGAGGGTTTCGTCCCTGCCGGAAAAAAAATACATATAAGAGTAAAAATGGGATGAGATTGTGTCACTGTTGAGTGATTTGGCCTACTTTTGCCACCAAATCCTGTCTAATCCATATTTTCATAATCAGTGAAAGGAAATGACAATGTGTGCCACTAGTCTGACGGTTAAAAGTGTCCATTCATTTTTCTTGCTTTAAAAATGTTCTTTGAAAGGAAGGCAGCTTGTCATAAACTCATCTCAGTGGTGACACAATTCTTTCAGATTAGAAGCTCAGATGTTCAGCTTAGAGCTAAGGTTGCAGTAATATCTGTAGAAGTATGAAATATGAGATTTGATCAAAAAGGCCACTTCAGATCACTACACACCTTTGTAAATGGATTGGAACTATCTAAAGCAACAATGTCTTTTAGTCACAACATTGGCTCTTCAACCATGAAAACAACCTACAAGAGCAACGACAATGCTATGCAAACACTGTGGAAAAAAATAATTTAATGACACAGGAATTGGGAAAACTTTAAAATGTCCAACTGAACTCTTCAGAGGAAGCAGACACTTCCCACAATGCAACAGTGCAGGAAATACCTGCTGAGAGGGTACGGCTCTCCCCTGGACCCCATTAGAAGGATCCATGAAATTAATAGTGACATCATTTCGCTCGGTCAACAAACAGGAGTTGATTGATGAGGACAAACGGCTCAGATGATGGCCAGTCAGCGGCTTTCCCTGGGAGGTGCCGTCTCCTGCCGGCCCCACTTCCAGCTCCATGAAAGGGATACGTCTCTCCGCTCGGGCCCGACGCAGCGGCGCTCCCGCCGCCTCCTTCCCCGCTGCTGTTTTTCTTTAAGATTCTTTCATTGATAATTCTTACAAGTTAATAATATTATTTTAACCATCCATCAAAAAAGGACAAGTTGAGGAAGCCATTTGTAATGCAGCATTCTAAATATTGGTAACAGAAACCCTGGTTCCTGCTGCCACCCCCCCCACCCACCGCACACACACTCACACTCGCACACACACACACAAACTCCATACTGGAGAGCAGTTGTTGAGGGTCACACTTTCTCCCCTTGCGTCTGTAATTATTTTTCCAAACATCTTTAAATGTTTCGTGTCTAACGCCTGAGAGGTGGGCGAGCCAAATTTTGAAGTGTGCCCCCGAAAGATCAGCTGGTCCTGGCAGTAACGCAATATTTTCCGCTGCGAATCGGGGGTAATAGGCAGACACGGTCGGACCGCGGAGCGCTTGCTCCGCAAGGTCACCGCCTCGTCCGAAACACCCTCCGTTTCTTCGGAAGGACTAGATTGGATTTCGTATAGCGAAGAGAAAATAAAAATAAAGGGGGCGGAAAGAAGCCAGAGAGCTCTCCTGCACCAGCAGCAAGCCCAGAGGCCCGAAGGCTGCCTGTGTTCCACCGGCGATTCCCTGGAAGACGCTACGCTAATGAAAGTTAAAAACACGAGCGCGCAGGGACCGACTCCAGCCAAGCGCATGCCTAACGCAATTTGTCATCCCGCTATCGGCCCGGTAAGTTCCAGTTTGGAGAGCGCAGGAGTAGGGGGCCTGCTTTTTCTAAGGACGATGTCACATATTGTTTCACTTAGCGCCGGAGAGGAATTTCTGTGCGGTCCCTGTCGGTACGGTGCGTTAAGGCAAGAATCTCGAGAGCGGCTAAGACAACCCATTTATCTTTGGAAATGGGAAATAGCCGCTATCAGCTGGAAGGTATGTCAGAAATTAGTACGCTCAATAATCGGGGTGGGGGAAAACAGCTACTTCAGCAGATAGCGGTCTGTCTGTTTGGAATAAACGGGGAGATGATGCACGGCCGTCCTCCCGGGCCTCGGGGAAAGCACGGCGAATCGGAGCCGAGTTGGTAAATCAGACCAGCTGCCTGACTGCTCAGAAAAACCTGCCCTCCTGCGATCCCTTTACTGTCCTCTTTGACACTGGCGGAAGGGGTAAAATAAATGAAAATAAATAGAAACAAGGGGAAATCGAGTCTGCCGTGTTACGGACGCTGTGGGAAGAGCAGTGACGGGCGGCGGCGAGCCTGACTTCCTGCGGTCCTGCCGGGAAATGCACTTTCGCTCTTCGGCTTTGGCACCCTGGTCCCGAAGCCCCAGTCAGCTGTAAAATGAGAGACAGTGACCTCAGGGAAGAACCATTGGCTTCCAAAATGAGAAGACTGGTTACTACTGTCATACTGTCACTACTGTTCTACTAAGGAGAGGAAATCTTCCTTGGCTAATGACTCAGACTTATGTAATTAAGTGGGTTCCATTACAGATATGCTGTTCTCTTTTTTTGGGGGGGTTACATAGGTACCTTGGTCACAGTTCAGTCAGATTGAGATAAGGTCAGGGGGCAGTGTCTGGTTTGGGATCTGCGTTTCTACAGCTGCCAGGACTTACTGCTGGGCCTGCTAATTCTGTGTGAAAGCTCCCGCTATGTATATTTGTGAGATACACACTCAAGTTGTTTTGTTAATGTTCCGCTATTGTTGTGGCTGTTTTTGTAATCTTGGCTTATCCAACTGAATTGCTTCATAGTTCCATTAGTTGAAAGCATTCTTGATAATCTTGAAATAGCAAGCTCACATTTTAGTCTCTACCTAGGACTACTGTTGGTCAATAAGCTAAGATAGCTAGTTGGCTGGCAACATGTACACACATCATCTTACCTTGTACACCTTGAAAATAACCCTCGGTTCAATTCCTGTAGCCTTACAGTTGGTCTGTTTTAGGCACTCTCATGTCTTCATCTGCCCACATGTAGATTATAGTCAATGTTATGTCCAATAGCTATTTTAAACTAGTGGTCTGTGACATTGTTTTCACTAGCAACTTCTGTGGTTTTTCCCCAGAAAAAAAAGGGACAAAGCATATAAAATATGTAGCAGTAACCAGAAGAACCCTGATTGACATTTCCTACTTGTTCCTAGTCATTGTCATGGTTGGCTAAACTTAGTCTTGGCTCAAACCTGTGATGGCTAAGGCTAAGGGCTCAATCCATGCTTGTGGTAATCTTTATTGACAAGCCACTTAGGAGGCCCAACAACTTCTATTTCTATTTTGAATGTATGCCAATATAAACCAACAATAAGCTTTATTCAGGAGAATTCACATTCATTTTCTTTTCTTTTTTTGGTTTGAATATTACCCTCTCCATCCACCTGGCCTGCTGCCTGTTCTTGTCATCGACATGAAAGCGTCCTCTGTCCGGCTGAAAGTGGGCACATGCCACAGGAAATGGCTACAGGTGGATGAGCAGAGAGTGGAAAATCAGGGGGAAACAATTATATGTCGGCCAGAAATGGAAAACAACACCCCTTCCAAAAAAGTGTTAGTGGTAGTGGCTAAGATGGGCGGGCTCAAGAGGAATCTATTTTGTGGAGTGATATATGAGTCACTGTGGGGTCATTCAATGAGAGGGTCATACTTATGCCTAACCCTAACCCCTTCTGCTTTTCACCACAGAGGGAAACACATACAGGAGTAAGATTACTTACACTTTACATAATTGCTTGCTGACACGCTTGCTTGCATACATGCCTGCTTGCTTACTTCCTATTTACCCTGCCATCGTAGCTTTATGTAAATAAGAAACTTGCTTGCTTAATACATGCTCACTTGAATACTTATTATTTTGCTTGCCTGCTTGCTTTCTTATATAAGTATGTAGTTTTACACCCAGTTTGGCAGTGTTTCTGAGGAAATTCAAGTTTATTTTAGTACCGAGCTCTAGGTCTGTGGCCCTTAACATGTCCACCAAAAGGCAGGAATTAATGTAAAGTGCCAGGCATTGTGATGCATCATAGAATGAGAGGTGAAACCCCCAAGCATCTGCAAAACTATCATAAATAATTGTGACACTATCCTCTGCAGTGAGTGTCTAGATGTTTCATTAGAAAACTAAGCTTGAACTGTGCTCAGGATTGACAGTGAAACCTAGGGCAAATATGGAGTATGGTGCAGGTTGTTATTTGTGAGTGAAACACATGTACCTAACAGGCAGGAAAACAGGTACATCTCTGAGTACAATGCCAAATGCCCCAATTGTATTTTCTGAAGAGCAAAGAATGGTATTTCCTCTTTAATTTGGGATACCCAATCATGGTGACCCTGCAAGGTGTATGTCTACTGCTAACGGTACAGGGCAGCACGGAAACATATGTGCTCTACTCCAAAGCATGTGATGTGAACTGTTGCCTATTATCAGACCACAGTTGGCAAGACTGTGTCTTGCAGGCATGAGTGGGAAGAAGCACTTGATGCGCAGCTTAATGGGTGAACTTGGGGGTACTTGATCGACCTGCAGGGGTCACCGGTCTGCGAAGAGACGCCGTCATCCAGCTGGGTGATTCCAGAGTCAATTCCACGCTGTGCTGTAGGACTGCTGGCTACAGTTGGCACTGGCATGATCCAGATTGGATACCAGACCTCAAGGTCCACCCATGCTCTCAAACAGAGCCTTAGTTGGATGAGCCATTCAGCTACCCAGAATTAACATTTCAATACAGTTGTCATAATGTAGGTCAAGTGCGTTCATGCTCAGTTCTTAAGTGTTTAAATGTCCATGAATCTTATGTGAAAATGAAGCCTTTTTAATGGTTGTAATGTGGTCTAACATGGTCAGGGTCAGAGCAGCTTCTTCGGTCAGCAGAAAATGGTTTGACAGAGTTGAACACAAAGGAACCTCACATCATGAGTGGAGAGAGGTGCAGGCTTAGAAACGCCAAGCGGCTGGCGGTCTGCATTTCCGAAGCTGAGATAAAACAGGTTTATTAATAGCCTTCACATTTACATGCCCGTATAAATGTTTATTCTGGGATGTTTGTTCTTTACCGCTCATGTGTGAACACTGCTGTCTGTAAACATCACCATTCAAGCCAATTTACCTTGCATCAGCAATATTGTTTCAACTTTCGGGGCGAGGCAACCAAAGTCAAAATCGTTTGGGGGCGGCGGGGTATCTTTCCACTGCGACCGGGTCCCTGGGTCGTAATGGAGAACCTGAGGAGCACTCTGCTCTGTTTACATTACATGGTGACTTTTACATGAATGGCAGAGGACAGCCCAGGCTCAACAAAAATGGCACTCACTCTGTCTGCCCATTTCTAGTGCTTATCTGCTAAGCTAAACCTTCCCGGCCCCCCAACATGCAGCAATCTAGGTGACGCACTGATGATGTCACACCTTTGTCAGAAGAAGCTTCTGGGTGGGAGGCAAGCATAGCGCATACATGGCTGTGACGACGCCAGTCAATGGAGCGTGCCACATTGTGGAAGGAAAAGGCTGTTGTCTCCAAAGCCCCTGTTGGACAGACAGTGCTCAACACAGAAAGGGTAGACATGGGAGGGGCAGCATACATGAAACCCCTGCTGTGTTTTATTAGACAGGTATAAAATTAACAACAGTTGGGAGCCATAGCGGTGAGCCAGGTTGGTTCCGACACAGATTTCCAATTTGAGGTCAGCTGCAAGCTCAAATAAAAGTTAACAGCCCCTGTTTGAAGAAGAGCTGTTACTTTACAAGAGCCAAACTTTCCCAATTAATCATCAAATTAATATCCCTGGGTCTTTTAACACAGCTTCAGCCTGCTGCATTTTTGTCTGTTAAATGGAATAGCCAAAGCCAGCCTAATAGCTATTGACGCAAATCAATAAAATCCAGCTGTGAAATTTTCCTTGCTGTGCTGCCTAATAAGGGGATTGTAAAAGATCCAACTTTCACAAATAAGAACAGTGACCTAACCTCAGCATTAAACATTATACTACTCGGTTGCACATGTTAAATATGTAACATATCAAATGTGCAAATGGGGCTCAGTAGATGAGAGGCTAGTTCCTGTTGGCCATGGCCACCTGCGGCCCCAGCGACAAGCATTAGAGCGCTATCATACACTGGACATAAGGCCTGGGGTGTTAGCTGGCTGATAGATACACAGCTGTCAGGGCTGGAGGGAAGACAAACCCACCATCCTCATTAAAATTAGTATTCCATTGCTAGAGCATTCTGTTTGGATCAATTTTGAAGTTTTAACATATATATTGTGGAAAAATGTCCAGCCTGTGAACACTTTTGTTTCCTAAGCCTTTGAGCTTTGAGCTATACTTGAGTCTTCAGAAAGACAAGGACAACACAGGGCAGATAAATGGTTTTTGTGTCTCAGCAAGTAAGAATCCAGGCCTATTGCTATATATAGGTTCAGTAGCAATGTCTTGTGCATAACCCCGCCAAAGCCGGTCCTTACAATATTAACCTACTGCCGCTCTTGGGCAGTAGGCCAATCAGATGATGAGCTGGTCACTGGAAAGGTCAGAGGAGGAGCAACACCTGGGAGAACTGTGACAGATACCTTGAAAGATTGGTGTGCCTTCAAAGTGTCATGGACAGCGCCACATCCTGCTGTGGGGGCAAAACAACAGGAAACGGCCTACCTTACCACTTGGAGCCATTGGCTTGGCTGGTGAATGGCGGGGTCTTTCTAGGTCTGGTGCTTACGTACACCTGACTTGTACACATTGGCTACCAACGGCTAACATTGGTGGCCTCAGAGTATGGTGTCCCAGTTTTGCATGCATGGACACAATTTCTAAGGGCGGGAGGGGGGTTCATGACTTGTCCAAAAAAAAATGCACCAGCAACCAGAGAGGAAATGACTATGAGCACCAAATTTGCACGGCAAAAGTGCACTAACCATAACTCCATAAAAAGAAGAGATGATTTCAAAAGTAACACGAGATCAGATAGAAGGGGGTTGTTAATAACAGAATTATAATGGAATGTGATAAGACCAGGTGAAAAATAGCCTTGTCTATTATTTTTGCTCCTTGTCTGCATCTGGTCTCACAGGCTCAAAGTTTTTTTCAAGGCTGGAATTAGATCAAAAGCGACGAGTCACCATAAAAGAGAATTCTTTCCAGACAAAATGGAAACCTATAAAATAAATGAATTATAACATGCCCATAAGAATCCAGCTCTTGTATTATGGCTTTTCTGTACTTTTCTCCTTAAGATGGCTTAGATGCGTTTTTAAACTGACTGGTACTGTACATAAAAATGTACCAATTGTGTAATCAACAACCATGTATTATTGCATTATAAAGTACATGTGAGGGTGGGGATCATCTGAAAAAAAGGATATACTTCTTTTTTCTTTAAGCTCACTTGCTGTTTGTTCAGAGGTTCAGGCATGGGCTTGCCCAATTAGCCTAATGCCCCCTATTTCTGTATAGCACCTTTGTGACAGTGTCTGGAGTTAATGGCCCTATTCAAATAAAACTTAAGTCAAAAAATTGTATTGCAGTTGTGAAATAGACAAATGAGATTAAATAGGCGGCCATCTGGCCAGTGAAACAGATTCCATTTCAAACATGTGCTTTCTCCCATGTGTCATGAGAGAGGGTTCTGTAGTACCCATTTCCCTTCAGACGACTGGCCACACCCTGCATACAGTACTTCCTGTAAACAGCACAGGTCTCTCATTGACCCCACCCCTAAAAACACTGTTGCTTATTTATGAAGTCCTTTCATTCTGATGTATTTCTTCAGAAGTATGTCTTCATTTTCTTGAAGAAAAAAAAGCTTTTTCTTGGAGGTCAGCTGTTGCTCCACTTGGAGAGAGTGACAGCTGAGCAGGCCCAGTTGCAAAAACAACTCTGCCCGACCTTCCTTGGCTGCTCCTGAGGAGTGTTTCAGTCAGTTGTGTGCAAAATTCTGGGTAGCCATTGGGGGTCTTTCACAACAAAGCTTTGTGCTTCACATGCAAATGAACTAGTGGGAAGAGGAAAAGCATTACCAGGGGAAAAGAGTGAAAAGGGTAGTGGACGAGGAGGGGTAAAAGCTTGTGGCTCCTGCACAACTCCTGCTGCAGTGCAGGGAAATAACTTTCAAAATATCACTGAGCTGATGGCATTGAGCATCGATTGGACCAGAGCGAGGCTTTTAAAGAACGCCATTTGGGCAAGCATACGAGTGCCATCCAGTGGCATCTTTCTCGCCTAGGTTCTGGCGGCTAGCCATGTCTTGTAGCAAATTGGGTTATTTTTGCAGTCATCAATAGGCTTGACGGAAGAGGCTCACAGTTGCAGTGTGGAAACAGCTTTGTCACTTAAAAGTTTAGAACATATAGTATAAAGTACAATCCTGGTATGACTTAATGCCCACCACTTAATGCCCCAGTCGATGGCGTTGAGTGTTGACTGGACAAGAGCGAGGCTTTTTTAAGACCATTTGGGCAAGCATCAATGTGGTGTCCAGGTTTTTCCTTGGCCTCTCTCACCTGGGTTCTGGCAGCTCACCCTGTCTTGTAATTAGGTGATTTGTACGGTCATCCACAAGCTTGACTGAGTGACTTGCAGTTACAATGTGGAAACAGACAAAGGCAAAGTAGAAGAAAAGGGTAAAAAAAAGAGTATTCACATGCAAGGTTGGCAAGGCATTTATTTCCATGACAATGGCAATATCAGATAATGGCAACATTCACTATGGGACTTAGCTTTCATATATTTTCCTTTAACTTTCAATCATTCATATATTTTGATTCTTACACAAGAATTCACAAACACAAGTGACTCCAGTGGTTGTCCTAAGGGTGGGAAAACAGCTAAAATACCTAAAGTTGTTACCTAAAGTTCAGAACATACAAAGTGATTGAATGCCCCCCACCTTCCAAAACTCCCACGATTCCCTCTCTCTCTCAGTAACACAGTTCATTATCACCAGAAGTATGTGCCTGTGGTCAATGGGCAAAGACAATTTGGGAGAACTGGGGACAAGGGTGATTAGGTATAGTGAAGACATTATCCTTGGCTATTATCAACACCTTTCCTCATCATCCTACCTGAAGTACTTCTTGGAATAGGCTCCTCATGATATACTTGATATAAATGCTATTTACACAATTTTTTGGTGCCTTCAGGTAAAATGTATCCACCAGGTGAACACCCTAATGAATTTAAAATTGTGATATTTTACATTACTAATAGGAAAATGTTTAACCATGCTACATGTGCCTGTTTCGAACAGAAGTTGTTAGCTATCAGCTACATTGATGTAGCTACATTAATATTGTCTAAAGGCAACTCCTCTGATTGTCAGAAACAACTACATGGAATTGCGAGCACAGATGACAACTAATGAATCATTCTCTAAAATGGGGTGGATATGCATATTCTGTAATATCAGCAAAAAGACATTTATAATTATTGCTCTTAAATGGTCAGAGGAATCGACACATTATGATGTATCAACGAGCTTCCGGACAACCCTCAGACCCAAGAACATATGTGAAACACTTGGTCCTTTCAGAACCAAAGGAGTTCATTAGCTCTTGCTCCCTACCTGTCTGGGGAAATGTGCATGTATGCTGCCTAACAGTCCCAGACATCATTGGGTTCATTTAGGATAATCAATGCCCCTGCATCCAGCCCACCCCCCAACCGCCCCCCCCCCCCCCCCCCCTCCTCAGGCGCCTTTTCAAGTGGCGAGCAGGATATAGCGCCGTCAGAGGAAGCGGCGCATTCCATTCCCCCAGCTTGGGTCAAACTCTCAGAACTTTACACGACCGATGCCAGAACCACTCACTTTTCCATGCCCTCCCGTTGCTAGGATAAAGGATGTCTCCCGCTGCCTCGGCAACCGGCCGATCCTCTCCAGCCCTGACTGGGTTCCGACAAAACAAGTCGCTGTCACCCTAAATCGAGCAAATGAGCCAGCATCCAACAGGAATGAGATGGGAAGCGGTTATTGGATATCATCCAGGGAGAGGGTGCATGGAATCAGTTTCAATTTTCTCCCTGACCTTTGCCGGTCCTGACGGCCCCTAGTACCCCCCCCCCCCGCCCCAGCCCCCCCCCCCGACCCCCTGCCCCACGTCCTCCTCTCATATCCCAACACCGGTGCCCGCGCTTTCCGCCTCTCCCCTGTTCGGTTTGTGGTCACACAGGAAGGACAGAACGGCTCTCCTGTTTCAGGCAAACAGATCAAGTTCCGTTCGTTCGCTCTCTCCTTCCTCTCAATTGTTTACCCAACACGTGCTCGCGCCCACACACGTATGCAAATATGCACACGTGCATTCAAGCGGGCCTCTGCATGCATACACATCACATATAAACGTGCATGCGGATGCATACACATACAATCACTGACAAACTTATGTCCATCACATTTTAGTGTCTGAATTGTAACAGTACTCAGCACAGACAGGACCACACTGAATGTAAAATAACATAAAATGCCAACAGACATAGCTATTTTGCCTTGGTGGAACATAAGTAATTACTTTAATTTCTCAAGTGTATTGTTGGTGCAGCCCAGTGCCAAACAAAATGATGGGGCCTTAAGTTCCAAGCCAAAATTGTGTACTCCCTATTGAAAAGAGTTATAACACTGTAAAGCAATGTCTCAGGTAGTAGCTGGACAGCTGAACTTGGCAAGAATACTCTGCCTAACAATATGCATAAAATTAGGGAGGGTAACACTTTAGACTGTTGTGCAGTTCCAAATGTTCTATAAAAATTATAGCTGAGTTATATATAATTTTAAATACCTTGTAGATGTTCAGTCAACTTTAATAAATGTCAGTAAATGAATTATTAAGGTATTAAAAGGGAGGTCAGGGTGGGCAGCTCTAGAAAACTCCACAGAAAGGACTTCTTAGATGAGAGTGTATATAACAAAGGCACAGCCTTAAGTGGTATTACTTTGGCAACCTTGACTTTCTTGTCAAAAGTATAATGCAATGCTGTGCTTTTCACAAGATGTCTAATTTGTGATGAATTTTAACTACACCTTTCTGTGGGTGCTTTTGAAATTTAGAGGAGAAAAAAAAAATCTCTCGTAGATATTATTGCTGCATGTTTCACTAAAACAACATTGTATTTTAGAATTTAAAATGTTGGTTACACCTGATGACCATGTTTGGTTAAACTGAATTACACAGAATGTTATTGATATGCCCTGGACTTTTTTAGTGTGCATATTTATGTTTTTGATTCAATGAGCTATTTCATTTCACTACTGTAATTTGTAGCAGTCACAAATACGACAAGATCCTGTTAAATACACACTATTCATTATCTGTTGGTGAAACTAAATGTAATTTGATTAATAGTATCTTTACTTTAACTCCCATGGGACATTATTGAGTGCTACACCTACAGTACCACCAGGGAAGAGGGACTCTTGTATCAGTCACTGGAGAAGACGGAGGACACAGTAGACAAAAAAGGTTCCCACGTTCTAAACACACTCTCTTTAATAACTATTTTACTCAAAGACTGTCTTGCTACAAGCAGCCATGCACCGATTCATTTTTAAAAAAATCAGACTTCAACCCTGACATCACCGTCCAGGCATTCCAGCTGCCCTCCACTCTAAGACAAAAACAATAATCTGTGGTATTATAACTGCTGCTAAAACATTCATAAATTAATCCACTGTACAGCGATTGTCACGTTTATTCATAGCGTCCACAATAAGAGGAACTCACGTTAGTGGCATTCCATAGGAACAGACCATGCTGGCAACGGCATGCACCTTCCCCGTCAATGTGGATTACAGGGCAGCCGCTGACATTTATAAATACTGGCTAATCTGCCGATGTGTATTTGGAGAGTTATTAAAATGTCATTATTTTGGGAGCAACAGGGCTCAGCTAATGATTAATTGAGTGTTATTAACTGGAGGTGGAACATTTCGATTTATAAGTGCTCCTTTTAAAGACTGTATTAATCACAGATGCACCGTAATGAATTGCCATTTGACAACGCTAACCTTTGCGTTGCTGAGATCTCTGAAAAAAATAAGCACTAGAGTTCTGAGTGCTTATTTATTTATTTATTTATTTATTTATTATATTAATTTTGGTGACAGCGTTAATGTGGTAGGAATCCCTGCTATGTGTTTGAGTGCGCATGTTTCTATATATGTCCATATGTTTATGTTTCAATGAAAGTGCTTTACACAAATTGCCTTGCTTGATGTCTGAAAATGGAGGGATACCAATGCCTCAAGGGGAATTTACGTGAACCTTTTTCATAAATTAGATGTAGAGGTAAAGTACACTGACTGCACTGTAAACTCAGCTTTTTATTTAAGGGTACTGTGACTAGATTACAGTATTACTTGTGAGCAATGCATCCTTTCCTAGCCAGTGTTAGTAGCCAACAAAATTAAAAGTGTGATGTGGTCATTCAAATAACCAGTTAATACAATAATTTAGGGCTCTCAACAGAATCTTAGCCCAAGGAAGGTACCAGGAAATTGTGAGAATGCTGCACAAGGCTACCTCCATCCTGAGCATCTCTCTACTTTGTGCTTTAATCCAATGCTTTTTTGAAACACTTCTCTGAGGGGAACTTAAAATGATTTAAAAAGCCCTTTCATCTGTAAAAACACCATTTCTGTTTATGAAGCCTGTTGGCACAGACTAGCATGCAGCAATAATGGCAGGTCTTATCTCAACTTGT
The DNA here is from genome assembly GCF_013347855.1 of Anguilla anguilla. Classification (NCBI taxonomy): domain Eukaryota; kingdom Metazoa; phylum Chordata; class Actinopteri; order Anguilliformes; family Anguillidae; genus Anguilla; species Anguilla anguilla. Next base: position 34,581,505 of record NC_049205.1, read on the forward strand.
TAATGAGGGAACGCCATTTTACATTTGTACTCCTCCCCTCCAGGTCTCCTGTCTCTCGCTGCCCAACTTTCAAGGTTGGCAATTAGCATTTCTCCCAATGTTATGCTTTTCCAACTTGTGGGCTGAGCTGGGATCAGAGCACTTTCTACTACATCATGATAAATGTAAATTAAAATTTCTTGGGAATTTATCACAATGGTTCATATATGGTAGCATAGTTTTTTTTTCTCCTTATGCTTCAAACAAACTCATTATTACAGCTTCTGGGAGTGGGAGGGGCAGCGCTGTCAGTCAAAGTGTCCCAGGGGGATGGTCATTCAGTGGTCATAAATACCCGCCCCCTTCCATAGTTCCTCAGCAGGGATGCATTTGAGGAGGAGCCCCCAGCACAGTCACAGCGTTTGAAATGGAAACATGCTTTGTCTGGAGCACGGACAAAAATATCCCAGCAGAGAAAGAGATGGAAAAAAGGAAGAAGGTGTATTTATTGGTCTTTTCCTTTCAATAACATGAATGCTAATGCACCCAGCTGCTAAAACTGGAAACTTTCTGCTGTGTATTTCAGGTTTGGAAATATTGACAGTGTCATATGGAGATAAAAGGGGGAAATAATTCCTAAACTGTATTAATATATGACAGGGGTGATTGCTACAGTGCTACAACACTCCATATTGAAATTATAATGCAATACATTTTTAAGTTAAAACCAAAAGAACAAAAAGAAGTTAAGAATTTTACTTACCTACTTATTATTGCTTGCAGACTCGTTTAACTTACTGAAGGCACCAGTAAACCTCTGGCTGTAGATGTCTGCACAAAGCTCAGGTGGAATGAAAACTAGCAAAAACAGGGGTCCATAGTAGGAACTGTGGGGAGAGGCGAACCTGAGGGGCCACAGATGTTTCTCACTTATTAAGACGCTGGGCATGGATACTCTGAAAGGTGAAATGCTGACTGCCTCTAACACATTGTAAACTGTGTTCAGAGATGGCGTGAAAACCATAAATATCTTTGGCACTCCATGACCAGGGTTGTCTGCCCTTGCAAAAGAGCCATGTGCTAATGTTGAAAGGAGGCCCCTGTCTCTGCACCCACAGGTCTACCTAACAGTACCGGAACCGATAGGAGATGGAGAAAACCCAAATGATTCACTCACAGAGCGTGAAAATATGCATTTGTGCTCTATCTTACAGCAAGATACTGCCAAAAAGATATCAGCCTCCTATCTTGTGTATCAGTTGTGCCATGAGTTTTTAGTTGTTTGTTCACAGAGGAGACCAAAAAAACAAAAAGTGATTGCAAGGAACAAAAAAGACCAACTCAAGCCACTGAGAGTAACTCATCGACAGACACAGGATTTTCAAATTCACTTTGTAACCAGGACCAATTCAAATCAGCAAGTTGTCTATAAACAAACCAGGCCCAGAGAAATCCCTTGTAGGGGTTATATAAGAAGGGAAGAGAGACTTCAGAAAAGACAGACTCCTGGAAGGTCACCTGTGTCCTCCCATCCAATCCTGCCCTCTTACTCTGTCTGCTTTCAAAGGGCAATAAACCTCTCGACGCTTCAGGATCAGATAAGGCGCGCAGTTAGCGTCCCTCCCTGGTAACTTGCATCGATTCTTTATCGTCAATTATCAGATGTTGTTTTCCATCAATCAGAACCCGGGGACGCTTGCCAGCCACATCTCTGAAATGCTCTGTCGTCATCGCCAAAGCGGTCACGTCGCGCGATGCATTTTACCGTTTTCATATTGACCGGGAATGGCAGCTGACCTAATAACTGCATCGGGTCACCCGCTAACTAAATTGGGATTGATCAGTTCTCAACATAATTGAGTGAAAACTATAACCTTTAGAGAGGCCCTGGATTTAAACACAGTGGTGCTCAGTTCTACCCTCCTTAACAGTCATTTATTTCTTATTCCACAATACTCAGCCTACTGGCAGTGGGTGTTATCAGTGTAATAAGACTTCACAACTATGGTGTGCCATTGATTTTCATTGTTGCTGTGACTTTCTTTCTATTAATGCAATTGCTCAGAGAAAAGGACTTTGTTTATCTAGTAATTTTATTTCGCCCAAAGTTATGTCACAGTTATTCATACCTCTAATTATGACCCGAACAGTGTTTTTCAAACTGAACGAGGCAGTACACAAGCACAGGTAGAAGGATCTAAAGCATCTTTGAACAATTCTGTTCTGGAGGAATTGGCAAGAGTTGATAATTTGACAAAAGTGCTAATTTGGTTAATTTGAATCTTTATTATAGTAGAATATTTCCCACCTTTGAGAATTCAAATGCAGACCTGTGTCTGGGTTTGGTGAACTGGCTGCTGTGTGAGGTGTCTGGGTTAGTGTATTGGCTGCTGTGTGAGGTGTCTGGGTTAGTGTACTGGCTGCTGTGTGAGGTGTCTGGGTTAGTGTACTAGCTGCTCTGTGAGGTACCTGGGTTTGGTGAACTGGCTGCAATGTGCGGTGTCTGGGTTTGGTGAACTGGCTGCACACTTTGATGTGAAGCTGTGGCTGAGGGTATGAGAGAGGGGGAGAGTCTGGCTGCAGCTGGGTCAGGAGATAACAGATTACAGTAAGGAGTGCAGTTTTTATTAATTTAGTAGCTTTGTGATGAATGGAGGCAGACACTGGCATGCACTGGTACAAGGAGAGCTTTGGACCTGTCATGTGCTCTGCACAGTCAGACTTATCTACATATCAGCAACACTAGCCAAGGAACAACGCCTTCACTGAAATGAGGAACCAAAAAAAAAAAATGTTTGGGGCTGCCAGCCTTAATGTTTGAGGCTGTCGCATATCAAGACTCACTCTCTCTGTTGAAGTAAGGTTCACAAATGGAAACAATAAAAATACAGTAATTTAACACATTGTAAACTTTTAAAACATCTCCAACCAATAGCACTGCAAAACAAATGTCTTGTGATGAACATACTTAAAGGCATGCTATGCAGGATTTTTTACTTTGAAAATATTTCAAAATAACTATGCTTATTATGATGCAATATGGCATATATATGATGCACTAGAAGTTTCAGTCTTTACATACTTTTGTCAGATTTGTGTACCTTTTACCTGTATTTGTCATTCCAAAATGTGTTTGGGACGTTTCTGGGCATGGTGCTCTTTTCTGTGTGGGGAGGGGCAGGCATAGTTAAGCAGCCTGTGGTTTGAGATCAGATTCCAGCAAAGTGTTTGTTGCTAGTTAGCTGCTGAAATGGCAGACACTAAGAAGCCTAGATACTACGAAGCAAAAAGACAAGCCAACAGGGCTCATTCAAAAACAACCTTGAGTCAACCTTGGAATTGCTTTTGCTCGGTGATGTTACCAAGAGGATGAAAAGCAACATGGAGATGGCTTGTTTTCTGTTGGACCTGTAACACTACTTTTAGCTCAGTATGTTAGGCAGCTAGGTGCCCGTGGTTGAGTAGCTTTTGTATCAGATTATGTTCTCCCATCAAAATGTCCTCTCCCCCTATTCGAACTGCTGTTACTTTTTATAGTTGCAACTTTGCTAACTCGGCAATTCACCTGCATTTATTTCAATCAGGGGAACTGAATTCAATGCTGTATGAATGCTATCTAGCCATGTGTAGCCAACTTCACTAACAAAGCTAACAAAGTTTATAATCAATATCTTAGTAAACATATTTATAAGTTGTAGTACTTCCATTTAATTATAAAAAACAAAATCATTCTAAATTAATAGTTGCTAAACTTTCAACATATTATTTATAACTCTATACCTTATAAATATAACAATGTAACATTAAATGACATTACATTTTAGTTGGTAGATGCTTTTATCCAAAGTAAGTACAATAACTGCAGTCAGATAACACAGGTCAAATAAGGTAACTACAATTTGTTTAAAGTACCAGTTATCCATAGCCATGAACATATACACATTATGTTGCATTTGAGACAATAAAGAAGATAATATTTTGAAAGACTATGGTTAACTTCATGAAAAAGTCATTCACTTCACAATTGTATTAGCTAGCTATGATAGACCTATGGCCAGCTAATGTTACTTATTTAACAGGATTCCATGTTTACATCCCAATTCTAATGCCCAGAATAGCTAAATACCAAAAGAGGAAAAACACAAAATAGCTGCAACAGCACTATGAAGTAGCTACCATACGATTTTCCCACACACTAAAGGGTACACTCAGTGTAAATATTGTTATGACACTTCCTAATTAATGTTATCCTCTATATGGAATCATTCATGTTGCTAAAAATGTTATTTTCAATATTTCTCTTCATTTGACATTTTGCTTGTAGCGCTCGATGATGTGTCCTCAACAGAGGTGTGGGTGGGGTTGAGGAAAGTTATTTGATTACAAACACAGAGTCTAGAAGAATCTTACGAAGTATACCTTTAAGAAGTGTCCATGTTCTCAATGTACCAGTATTAGTACTATATGTACTTGCAGCAGGTCTTGGTCCGGGAACAGGAATCAGGGCAATCTGGAGCCATGTTTACTGGTTTAGTAGGTACACATACCTGAGTTGTTTTAGCCAATCATCCCAGGGATTAAAAGTGTGCTTCTTTAAACATTAGGTGGAAGCGAGACCAAGTGAGATGGAGATTGAGAAAATGAGTTGAAAAGCTTTCTCTTTATTTGGCTCATTCTGTCTTTGTTATTTTAGTTTTTTTTTTTTCTCCAAAGCCCTTGAGGACAAGGTTTTAATTAATTTATTTTTTTTTAATTTGTTTGAACAACTCACTCCCTTTCAAATAAAACTCTGATAAAAATCAAAATTTTTGTATCTGTCTGTGTCCAGCTTTTATGACCCTCCCAGAGTAGTCGCACTGCGTGTAAAGGTACTGTATAAACTGTAAGTGTTATGTAGTGTACATGTAGTGCATAGACATCAGAAAACAGAAAAGAGTTTTGGTTAAGACATTTCCACATCTTGTTTTGCCTTACAAATTTAAAAATATGAAGGGAAAATGCTGGTTGGTGACTATGCTTTCTGTCTGGACAGTGATCAATCTTGTGGGAAATTCTCGATATCTAAAAGCTACTGTACAGTCACATGCGTGTTGTTAGAACAGCAGCATATTCCACCTCAACATCTGCAGCACTTTTTATTAAAATTGAACAGAAAGTGTTGGCAGGATTTGAGATAAGAACCATAAAAACATCTTCTTAAGCTAGATGTACAGTGGGGCCCATTCACAAATTATAACAAAATCTCCTCATATAAAAATACGAAGGTGTAAATCATACAATATGCGTTGGGGATGAATATACTGATGGGGTTGGAGGATTGCACAAAAATATTTTAGTCATTTTATATTTCAGCACTTTTAATTCTCTAAAAAACATGGGGCCATCAAACAAAATACTCTGCTGCTGTAAATCTCCTTGCTAGAACACTGCTTCTCAGGAGGGTCACCAAGAAGTCACCAATTTGAGAACCAATAAAACTGTTCTTTTATGGCTACACCAATTGTTATACATTAGAATTATGTGCATTGTATTACTTATAATGAATGGTATAAATTCTCAGTTTACAACTAAACATTTATGAGGGAGGGAAATTGTAAAACATATGCTTTTTGCCTTACCGATGTTAGCCATTTTGTGTTGCACTCGGACTGCACATATTGATTTCATTAAAGAGCGACTGCTGGACTTGGACCTCATTTAAAAATAATTAGTAAGGGAGCGTGAGAGTTATGTCTTGTCAAATGATCGTGGATGATATTTAACAGACAGTTTTCCATTTAGATCCATTGTACAATCAAAGATGCAAACTAAGTTCAAACTAAACAAAGCCCCCCTTGTCACAGATGATGACATTTTTCTCTTTATAAAACATTTCCTCAAGTACAGCATATAAGAATTTAAAGCAAATACACAAAACTAAATCATATCAACATAAACAAAATCAGCATTTTTGCAGTGCCATTTTGACTGCCACATCATAATTACAGTCAAGTCTGTTATGAAGTAACTTTCTAATAGATAACTTGAACAGTTGATACACCATTGCATTCACATACACAAATCTTTAGACAGGAACAGAAGCAGGTAAACTCAGGAAGTTGCTAATACTCTAGTAAAAAATGGTTGCAGATTTTCAGCTTTCTAGTTTTCTGTCACATTCTTAGAACATGGAGGCTAGGGGAAGAGTGCTGGATAAGTGGTACATTCTGCCTCTGCCCCACTGATTTTAAACGGGCTGGCTGCACACAGACAGGGTAGCACACCAGAAGTTAATCAGGTGCTCGTCGAGGCAGTATAAAAGTGTCACCTGTGCTAAAGTGGGCCGATGTGGAACAAATGAGGTGGGTGAATGGTGGCTGCCTAAAGCAACAGGAAACATTTCCATTGGCTCTTGGCTTTTTACGTGGATGACTACCTGTCTATGTGAAAGAATAATGTGCGGAAGTATACCTGTATGCTATTTTATACTTCAGAACACTTGAAGTGTAATTAAAGTTTTTTCAGGTACACTGCTTATACTATTTTCTCACATGGGTGGTTGTGAACACTGACTGGCTTACAGACTGTGCATAGCATTAAGTATGGCAGAATTATTTGTTTGTGAACCAAACTTGTTGGCGAGGGACTAAACCATCAGTTAAATTAGCCTCCATGCTGGAAGTTGGTTGGTGTTTTGCATCTCCTACTTGTATTGAACACTACCTTGTAGTCTAGTGCCTTCCCCGGGACCTCTCATTGTAGCCGTGGGCTAACAATTTAAATATGTGTTCCAGCATGTTCATAGGCAAAACAGTTTCACGCATACAATACACGTACGCATTTTTTTATGCTAGAACCCATACATGCAAATCCCTATGCTCAAAAACTGGTATACCTTCAAAATTTACAAGGACCCATTTGGACTACAATTCCAGTAGTGTTTCATTGTTCAAGTAGCTAGCACTATAAGTCTCCATAATTATGTCACCTCTTTATGTCTGTGACTGAATGCATGTGAGGGCACTAAACGGTAATGCATGTCGCTGAGGTCAGTTTAGTGCTCGTCTATCTACAGAACTTCCACACGTGAAACGGAAGCCTGTTCCTACTGCCCCCCTTTGGTCTCTGCTTCGGTGCTACCCCTTGGCTCAGCTTTTTACTGCGGTGCTTAAGCTGGAGTATCCCTGCTTGTAAAGGTCACACGGGTTCGAGGCTGTAAAGACGGCCCGGTTCCTGCCCCGTTTTCCCTGCACCATCTCGGTCTCACGCTTTTGCTTGGACCCTTGGTGCACACCTGTGCCTTGCAGCGGCACGCTGTGGGGTTAGAGGTACAGTAGGTCATGCTGTAGGGCTTTTGGAACTGGTGGGTGGTGATAGTATTATATATTGGGGCGGAATTTATACTACGGGATGTGGCTATGGTTCAGTGCCTCAGTTTTGGCAGGAGTTTTTATGCAGTCCTGTACCTGCTGTCTCTTGGTTTTTGTGCCCCATTCAGTTTGTAGGGGTAAGGGAACCTGGACGATATCACACACATGGCACACTGTGGTGGGCTGGAGCCATGTGGGCAGACACACACCTGGGTTCCATTGGCAAATCAGCCAGTCACACACACCTTTGTTTATCATTGAGGGCACTGTATTGCAGGGCAACAGACATTTTGATATTGATATGAAGCCGCTCACTCATTACATTACATTATAGGCATTTAGCAGACGCTCTTATCCAGAGCGACGTACAACAAGTGCATAGGTTTCATGATGTAGAGGCGCAAAAGAAACACTAGAGTGAAGTAAGGATCGTAGTGCCAGAAGTGACCACATCGATCAGGACTCCAACCCTGTAGAGTAAGCTTGTTCAGCAAGCAAGAATCCTACCAAGTACAAACTAGCACTGGAATCACACCTAATCATACAAAAACAATCCTGCCAGATACACTAACATAATCAAATTATCCTAGCTAGATACAGTGAGCTGAACTATAGGCTAGAGAGGGGTGGGGAGAGGTGCAGCCTGAAGAGATGAGTCTTCAGTCTGCGTTTGAAAGTGGTGAGATTCTCTGCTGTTCTGACCGCCAACACTGCACTCCACCACCAACGACCCTATAATACACTAAAGGAGCCCGTTAATCTATCCTCTTTTCAAATGCTAATGATTTTCTCCTCACTGACTGGAAAATTTGTCCTACAGCCCCTAACACAAAGATTCTGCTACAAGATGTCAGCAGTGATTGATCAGAGGAGTGATGTGAATGAGGGAAGTTGTGCATATCATATCAATGATGCACTACATCCGCACCTGAAAAGATACTTTTATTTGTGTGTGTGTGTGTGTGTGTGTGTGTGCGCGCACGCGTGTGTGAACATTTAAGAATGTTTCCATATGCATGAAAAAGTAATTTTAGTAAAATAATTTTCATCTTTGGAATGTTTTATTAGCCATTTCTAATTTTTTCATTTGTATTTTTATGAATGATCTTAAAATAATTATTTTAACAGAATTCATATTTTAATATTATATATTATATTAATAAAGTTTTATTTCTCTTTTTTTCCCCATGTAAAGCGACTTTGAGTACTTAGAAAAGTGCTATATAAATCTGAGGTATTATTATTATTATTATATAGGTCTTGCTGTGTTCAAATAACTGTAAAAATAAGTAAAATTAAACCATCTACTAAAACCTCTGTCTGTAAAATTAGTATGTCATGGTTTGGATTGAACAAACCAGACCACGCCTTTGAAAATAACCACAGATACAGCAGAACAGTGGGCTTTCAGAGGATCCTGGTAACATGACAGATACAAAATGAGGGTCCCATTAGCAACACATTTATCATCCCCTGCAGATTACTTAAAACAATGACCGGGTCAGGCCTCTTTAAATATCTCAGGGAAATCAACACTTGTGATTGTAGGACAAACCTTCTTTTGCAATCACCATATTAAATCACACCAAGCACACTGGCTAATTGTTTCAAGCTAGGATTTAATTTCTTCCAAAAAAAAAACTTGGGAGGAGACTAATTCTGTGCCCTTTCATAATTAATTGCATTAATAAGCTATTGTCTCTTCCTGTTAATTCCAGTAATTTACTTTGGCCTGTTCTGCTTCAACAAAGACAGTATCAAAAAGTATGTGATGTAGATAATTATAACCAAGACATATATATTAACATATATATTTCATTCCAATTCATATTTTCAAGTAAGTTGTTATTGCGGCTGAAAAGAATGAGAGTAAAGTTATACTTCTGCCCTATGATTAACATATGAAAGCTGTATCGGGGTGTAAAAAACAAGAGCCAAAAAAGATGGTCTACTGGGGCTGCAATAACTTCTGTAGAACCTGTCATTATGCCTTTCCACAGTCTAGTGGCAAAGAAAACGTACTGCATTACACTGGGGGAATGATCATTGACTGAGTGAATGAGAGAGAGGGTAAAGGACACTACTTAACTTAAAAGCTGCAAGTTAAAAGCAATGATGAAGGACATCAATAAATCAATGTGTAAGTCTCTGACAAATGTTGTTCAGAACAGCTGCATTGGTTTTCTTTCTAGGGCAGCCACAGACCAAATTATATTTGTTTACAAACTTTCAAAAACTTTACATTGATCATCATATTTAGACAAAGACTTAATGAAATGTCTTTGCAGCAGTGAGCTGGTGAATCCTTCCAAGTCACACAAGTTACTGGCTCACTTAGATTGGGCCACTTCAGATATTCGGGTAGTTCAACTGCCGCTTTCTGGTGTCTATTTTCCCTCAAAAAAGGAGCTAGGGCTAGAAGCGAGGAAGTCAACAGAGGAACTTCTTTAAAGTCTTGAAAAGAGTGCAAAAGTCAGTGTGGGCCCGGCTTTATGGAGTTCTCAAGCATGTCTGGAGGAGGAAGAAGAAGAATCCTCCTGATAGACAGTGTTAAAGGAGCACAAAGCTACTCGACGAAAGTTCAGACGGAATAGCCTGCCGCATGTAAATAGCCGTTCAATAATGAATGCGTTGGCTTGCCTTATATTTACTCAAGCAGTCATGCACACGTTGGCACTCTACGAGACTCAAATGAGAGAGAATTTCAGAAGAAATATTCAAAAAAGGAGCCCACAGCCAGAATATCAGTTATTATTTTTGATGTTGCAATTTCTGACACTTTAATGCAATCAGTGAATAGCCCCACATCTAGCCCTCTCCTGGGAGCGGGCTGTCAGGACTGAAAAGTCGGCGGGTAGATAATTATCAGAGATCAAACTCTGCTAGTTAGTAGGCAGGAACAGGAGGCAAATGCCAAAAACCAGCCAATGTTTCGCAAACGCTTGTTCAAGGATATCCTAATTGCTATAAGTGGTTCCTTTAGGACTGGCACTTCAAAAACAGTCTGAACGCATGATGTAATCCCTTCAGCTCCCCAATAGTCTTACAATAGGTAAATTAGGGAAGAGGGCAAGCACAACATGCTAGAGGACCGCTTCCTGCCTCTGCTGAACCGTGCCTGAACCAAACCAAACCAAATATGTGTACGCGCGCACACACACACACACACACACACAAACATTCAATATGACATTGACTTCCTATGCTTGTTACAAGTTCAGCAGCTTCGTTAATGAATATTGAGGTCAATGAAAGAGTGGGGTAAAAACTGCGAAAACCGAAACAACAAGAATTGCATCACTGTCCAAATACAGACTGCACTGTATTTATTTATGTCTGATGAAAACACAGTGTTTTCAGTGTACAGAAATGTGGAGTTGGTCACACATACACCGCACTGTCTAAGTCATTAATTCAAACTGGCAAAATCTAGGCCTGCCATTAAAAGTATTGATATAAAAATTAGGGAAAGTTACGAGAAACAATATTGGCTATCTTAACTCACACAAATTAAACAAGCTTTATTCCAAAGCAATGCTGCCTAATGTTTCCTAAATCGTTTCAAGCTAATGTCAAACTCAGTGAAAATGCCAAAAGCAAAATTGTTTAAATGTGGGTGTATTTTATTTGGATTTCAGAAATATAAATGAGTTTCCCGCAAATAGTTTACAGACGCAAAAGCAATAGTTTAAATGTTTTATTTTTAGTTAGCCAGCAAGCGAATGTAATGAGTTAGAGGTTTGCTTCAAGGGGTGATTTGAACCCGAGTCTGTCACCCGTACAAAATGTTCTAGAGGCAAACACGCTACCCAGGGAGCTACAAAGGAAGCAGACATGGAATCTGTCTGTATCTGATGTTTTTATTGGCTGGATGTACCTAAATGTCCAATGCGGAGACGTATTCTTTGTGGGCCTGGAGCATTTGTGATGATGTAATCAGGCAGGAAGAAGAAGAAGCAATTTTGTTAAAAAAAACTCAAAATCCTCTAAGTTTGGGGCTTTATTGTGTGGACGTATGAAGTTGTTTGTGAATTCTGTGAGTTGAAATGGGATCAGAAGCTACACAAATTAATGTGTTTAAGGTCTGAGCATCTGTGGTCATTGTGGTTATTTCTGTAGGGAACACTGAAAAGTGCCAAACTCTTGGTGCTGTAGGTATGGGGCATGCCACTCCACCAAACCATAACTTGGCAGGATAGCATACCTGCCATCCCAATTTATTTATTTATTTATTTATTTATTTATTTATTTATTTATTTATTTATTTATTTATTTATTTATAAAATATGTGCAGTCTGTTAGTATATGGACAATGACACAATTTTTTTGTCATTTTGTCTCTAGCACATTCAAAATAAAACTAAATTTGGCCAGTTGTGTGTGGTTGCATCATTAGTTCTTGCACAAGAAAGCTAACAAAAGGCCTAGAGTTGATTCTAGGTGTGGAATTTGTATATATGAATATATGTAAAACAAATAAATAAATAATAATAATAATAATAATAATAATAAAACCTAACTGAACTAAATTTAAGTATGTGAAGGGGATATACATATATGTAAGGGAGTATTGTTGCTACAAGTATCAAAGCTACAAACTTAATTTACATTTGCCAGTAGTGTGGTGGTAATGTTGGTATTTCCAAAGTAAAATACACTGTATGGCCAAATGTATGTACACACCCAAACATCACACCCATATGTGCTTGTTGAACATCTTATTCCGAACCCATTGACATTAATATGAAGTTGGTCCCCCTTTTGCTGCTATAACAGCCTCCACTCTTCTGGAAAGGCTTTCCACTAGATTTTCATGGCTGCAGGTATTTGCTTCCATTCAGCCACAAGAGCATTAGTGAGGCCGAGCACTGATGTTGGGCGATAAGGCCTGGCTCGTAGTCGGCGTTCCAATTCATCCTGAAGGTGTTCGATAGGGTTGAGGTAAGGGCTCTGTGCAGCCCACTCAAGTTCTTCCATACCAAACTCAGCAAACCACTTCTCTATGGACCTTGCTTTGTACACAGGGGCATTGTCATGCTGAAACAGAAAAGGGCCTTTCCCAAACTGTTGCCACAAAGTTCAAAGCACACAATTCTCTAGAATGGCATTGTAGGCTGTAGCATTAGCATTTCCTTTCAATGGAACTAAGAGGCCTAGCCCAAACCATGAAAAAACAGCCACAGACCATTATTCCTCCTTCACCAAACTTTACAGTTGGCACTATGGATTTGGGCAGGTAGCGTTCTCCCAGGATTCACCAAACCCAGATTTGTCTGTCAGACTTCCAGATAGTGAAGCGTGATTCATCACTCCAAAGAACACATTTTTACTGCTCCAGTGTCCAAGGGCGGTATCCTTTACACCACTCCAGCCGACGCTTGGCATTGTGCATGGTGATCTTAGGCTTGTGTGCAGCTCCTTGGCCATGTAAACTCATGGCTGTACGCTTGATTTTATGCTATGTTATGTTAGTGATGGACGTGGCTGAGTAGCCAAACCCAAAAATTATAATGGGTGTCCATGCCCACATACTTTTAGCCATGTAGTGTAGCTTTTCCAGTATTGAAGCTGGAAGAGCTATATACAGTTTCTCAAGCATTTCCCAGACTCAAGATAAAGTATGGCAAGTCCTCCCAAGATCCAAAGCATGACCCCATCTCTGAGTGGGTGTGATACAGTTTGGGCATGTATGGCTGCTACAGGTACTGGCTCACGTGTCTTCATTGATGATGTAACTGCTGATAGCAGCAGCAGAATGAATTATGAAATTATACAGAAGCATCTTATCTGCTCAAGTTCAACCAAATGCCTCAAAATTTATTGAACGGTGCTTCATCCTACAGCAAGACACTGATCCTGAACATCCTGCTAAAGCAACAGTTTTTCAAAGGAGTTTTTCAAAGCTAAAAATGGGAAAATGATTCACTGGCTAAGGCATTCACCCGAACTGAATTCAGTTGAACGTGCGTTTCTTATGCTGAAGAGAAAACCTGAAAAAAGCAGGAGCTAAAGATAAGATGGCTGCAGCAGGCCTAGCAGAGCTGATACTCAGCCCCTTGGTGATGCTTTTTTGGCCACAGACTTCAAGCATTTATTGCTTGCAAAGGATATGCAACAAAATACTGATCTTGACTAATTTCATTTCGATAACATTAATATGTCCCAACATTATGGTGCCCCGCAGTGGGGGGATGTGGAAAAAGTACTGCATAGAAAAATGAAAAAATGGAATTAAAAGAGGTTAAAATATTTGAATTAGTATAACAATCAAGATGTTTTAATTTGTGCAATAGCCTGTTAGGGCAGTGGTTTGAAAACATGCAGCATTCATTTCATTACAAAATATTAAACACTAAAAGTGTATTCTCAAAAGGAACAATTGATTAAATAACATTTTCATGGTGGGAAAATTACACTAAAATAAGTTAAATTCTCCTCAAGATGGGACGTTCTCTCCAATCACACTTGTCCCTGACAAAGCAGTTAAGAAAATGTTAATTATTACGGCATGTTACTTATAAACAGAACCATTTTAGCAATTTGCGTCTACACTCTAATGAAAACACCTTACTACATCTACCTATCCCGATTTACACACGCATACCCACACTGCAGTGACTCCCTTTCACTGACAGGGCTGCATAAAATAACGAAACGAAGCCTTTTTAAAAGGTTAAATGAGATCCACCGTCGAATGAAGCGACAACTTTTAGCATAACAAAGCGTAGCGCCGGCCCCCACTAATGGCTCCCCGTCTTTGACAGAGCGCGGTGTTTCCACTAGCTCTGCCTTTTCACAGGCCGCTTTCAAAAACAGTCGTTTTTTGCATCACCCTTTCAACCCCCCTCCAGTTCAAATGCAATAAAAAAAAAAAAAAAACCTTTCACACGCTGACAACGAGGGAGGCGAGAGAGTCCTCCAACTACCGTTCGCTTCAGGTCGGCCTTTTCTCATTTTAATTGCCTCCCTAATTGCTTATGTTTGGGGGGCACCGTATGCCTGGGCTGAGGCTGAGGCCTTGCCAATTCCACGTGGGGGAATATGAAACGAATCCCGCTCGCCGAATTCACGAGCGGCCAAACGAAGCAGGTCGCGGGGAGGTTGGGGAGGGAGAGATTACGGGGGAGAGCGAAAAACCGCACCGGTTCACGAGAACCGAAACGAGCAACTTGTGGTCGATATTGGAAAGAAAGGGAAGATATACGGAGGAAGGAGTGTGCGGTCTTGCCCGGGCCCTTGGCGTAAGCGCCGCCGGGTTAGAAACGAAGCCGCGTTTGGGCTCCCTCTTCAGTGGGGGTCTCGTCCTCAGCCTGGAATGCTCTCTCCTCTCCCGTTGGATGTCGGCGTGAGGGGAAGGACGGAGGGGCTATCTGGTGACTGTCAGCCTCGGAGCTGCTCTCCCTCAGTGGCTGCGAGATAAGGCCGTAAAGTGCGCCATTTGATGGACTTGATTAATTCCCTGGAACGAAGGTTTGTCTTCCCCCCGTCTCCCTGAATGGCTTCATTCTCGAAGATGAGGTCACCGGAGTCAAGGCAATAAAGTAGCTGATATTCACATTAAAGCCGGCTTTCAAAGCTGTCAGCCCCGCTTTGGGGAAAAAAAGAGAAGCGCTTCTTCTTTTGGAGTGAGTCCCTCAGTGAAAGACAAGAAGGACCCACCGCCCCCCCCCCCCCCCCCCCCCCCCCCACCGCCGCGGCTACGCTGAGGATAATTGGCCGACGAATGAACTGAAGCGCATCCTTGGATTTGCACCTCTCGCACAGAACAGGATGAATCCTGGACCATTCTGGAGAGAATGATTGTCAATTGAAGCTGTGTTATTGTTAGTTATACACCATGCTAAAATGACCTCAATTTGACCTCCCTTGACCCTGAAATTCAGGTTTCAGCTGTCTTTCTTTTTATAAATGACACATAGACAAACTGTTCATCAATAATAATAATAATAATAGTAATAATAATAATAATAATAGTAATAATAATAATAATAATAATAATAATAATAATAATAATGACAAATAAATCAGTATTCTGGTATGAATTGCTTAAAAGCAAAAAGCATCATTACTTTTACCATGCAATAACACACTTTCTGCACGAGGCAAACGTCTGAATGAACAAGCAGAAGTATCTTTCACCTCAGTATTTATGGCATTATAAAACAAGATGATTTCTCGAAATGCACAATAAATTCGGCTTTGCCACACGGCGGCGGCCATCTTATTATGATGACTGCTTCCTCGGCACAGTCCAGTGAAGTCTAGTCACTTCACACAGTCTGGATTCACAAATCAACCGTCGTCTCCACTCGAGCGACTCCCTTGATGATGGGCCTTTTCACACCGTAGAGAGAGGGGGGGGGAGAAAAAAAATCCTCTGGGCTCTTGACAAGTGTAATGAATGGCGAGGAGAAGACTGGCCATCCATCGCGCTGGCGCTACGGCCCAACCCGCCGTGACACATGGCGAAGCGAGCTCATAAAGCCGGTCCATCTTCTGACCTCCGCACGGGGGGGCGGGGTGGGGTGGGGTGGGGTGGGGTGGGGGGACAGTGGGACTGTTTTTACGATCCCCGCCAGATTTAACAGCCAATAATGACTGGAATAACCGTTTAAACCTTTTAAGGGCCGGGCCGGGCCGCGCGGCGGGACGACGGTGCGGGAGTGATGTATTCGGCCCTTCGGTGCTACGGCAAGGTCATCGTTTCAAACGGGCGGAGGCGGACTGAGGGGGCGGGGTGAGAGTCTCCAAAAAGAGTTTTTTCTTGGGCTCCGACGGTGTTGCTCACATGAGACAGAGAAAAGGTGTAGGTTCCATGTAGTCGACAGGTGAATGATATTGAACAACCCTCAGTGTAGTGGAAAAGTGGAGGCATAGAAGGACCCACTGTGTAGGAGACAGGGAAGTTGGATGGAGGTCCCCAGCAAAGGTCTGTATCTACTCTGTCTGCTGATTGGAAGTATGCAGAGTTGGGCTTGATTTGTACTGTACTTGAATGGGATACGTGGAAAAATATGGTTTGTGCTGGAAATTGTTGATTTGCCATTAGGGGGCAATCTTATTGTGAGATGTCAACAACAACAACAATAATAATAATAATAATAATAATAATAATTATTATTATTATTATTATTATTATTATTATTATCATAATATGCACCCTGCTAATGCCAGCAGGGGCCAACAGCCCAGCAGGGCGACACACAGCTGCCTCTAGCACTACGCCCGGGAAGGAAGGGTTTCAGTTGGACCGGATGACAGCATCTCACCACGCACCAGCAACCCCTGCTCATTGGTTGGGCACCCACATATGCCTGTGTTGAGCCACACATGAAGTGTCTTCATTTGACTCATGTCTGTGTGAGCCCGGCTCGCCAACTGTGGTCTGACAAGAAGCAGTGACTGACAGCATGTGCACCGGAGGAAAGCGCAAACTTGTCTGCCCTCTCCTGAATGGACGAAGGAGGATGCAATGAGCTCATGACTGCCCATTCAAATTGGGGAGGAACATAGAAATAACAATAATAATAATAATAATAATAATAATAATAATAATAATAAACAGTCATATATGCATATGGATTTTTTATTTTTAATACATTTTGATTATTCCCAGACTTAGGATTTATTTTAAAATGAAATTAGCAATCTTTTCTTTGGAGGGTTCTCTGTACATTGGACCTAAATTACAGCCCACCAGTTCCCCTGGACTGAGATCATAACATCAATTCATTAGCTGCTGGCGGAGGACGACTCTGATTTTCAATAAACTCTCGAAACCTAATAAAGAGCAGTCGCGAAAGGAGAGCCGTTCCACAAGCTGGCACATGTTCAAGCAGCATATGCTCGCATAATCTTTTAAAAAGCATGATCCGCGCCTAAATTGAATTATGTAATCGCGCAAATGGAATTAGAGTGCCGATGCAGCGTTGCCTGAACGCGGTGCTTTTCTTCTGCGCACCTCGAATTGTGTTCATTTGTTCACGACAATTACTGCGGATTCGCTGCCGGAATGCAAGCTTGCGATACGTAGCGCCAAATTCAAAGAATGCACGTGTTTTAAGTCTTGGCGAGCCCTCATCTGACTTGACGATCGCATTGTTGTCGAACTGTGTGGCCCTGTGTTCCTCTCCCTTCCGTGCTGTCCTCGAAATGTTCAGAATTATATCTCTGTGTTTCACGTTATTAATATTAGCTAATATCAATCACTTGACATGTATCTTTTATACTGTAGGTTCTATGTATGAGATTTTAAATCTCGGTGGGACCAGTTGAATAAAAACTGACTGAAAGGGGATTTAAAAAAAAAAAAGGTTGAATAAAAAATATAAAAAGATTTGGCGCTCTGCTGTTGACAGTTAAAACACACAGCCACAAGGTAGTGCTGCGCGTCGATGCCGATTGCTCAGATTGGAGCCTCTGTGTATTGATTTCAGGAGTGCAGCACTGTCAGGTCGTATAATCATCCCGCGCGGAAGTTCTCTCTCTTCGGTTAGAGACGATTTCAAAGCGCCTGGCAAGGCAGCGCTCGCGTGCGCCATCCGTTCGTCTGAGAGAAGCGGCGTTTTGGCAGGAGCGCGGGGTGCCGGGGAAAAGAACCGCGGAGACCGATCTCTGTAGCATCGTGATAAAAGTGGCTTAAGAGACAGATAAACAAAACGTTTCCGAATACGCGGCGCAGCCCGCAATCGTCGTGAAAGAAAAAAAACAAAAAAACGAAAGGAGACGCCGACGTGCCACGCTGAAAACCATCAGGAGGAAACTTTGCCAGGTCACCTATTTGTGAAATAAATAATCCGGCGAACAAATTGTTAGTCTAAGCACCTCCATGTGTTCCTCTTCCTTCCACAATCTTTGCACCAAGAATGCTATACTTGGCAAGCAAGCGATATTGTGCAGTGCACAATAGTTTAATCTTCTCAGCACAGGTAGCGATGTAGTCCATCTATGTGTACATCCAGTATTTGGCTCATTTGTTTTGGTTTTCCGCATCCTTTTTGTCCTTTACTCACAAATTTAGGGGATCTACGGAGAAAACCTTTATCGTGGATTTTTTGTCACCTGGGATAAGGCCGCTAATCAATTCAGACAGGGCATGCTGGGAAGTTTTGCCAACTCTTTCTTAATGGGCAGGGCACTGGTGATGTCACAAATACAAATACATAATAAATTAACAAATCAATCTAAATTAAGGGGCATTTGGAGAAAAGAATCTGCAGGTCTATAATCCTATTTTTCCAATTATATTTACAGAAACAGAAAAAGGATTGATTCTATTGGCTATTTTGCTTGGCCTACCAGTGCCTAAACTGAATCTAATAAATATGTTTACATATTACATATCAAGGTTTTAAAATGTAGCAATGCTTGCTCAGAACAGTGACATAATTCAGAATTAACTTCCAAAATATTAACAGTAAAGCCTGAAAAAAGATTGCTTCCATATGGAAAGCTTCAAGAATTTAAAATAAACATTTCCATTAAAAATCAGTGTTGCTTCTGACAAGACATTGTCCTCAAAAAGGCAATGTCACCTGAAAGAACAAGTGTCGAGAGATTGTTTCTTAATATATTCAATTTATTAAAACTACGAGGCTTGTGGCACATATTGTGGAAGGCCCCACGCATTAACCGAACACCTCCGGCTAGCAGCACGCCGTGGCATTCAATCACTGAGCAACGTGCTATTTTGTGCCCTTCTTCAATAGCAACTAAGGGAATATTGCTCTGGGTTTAACAGAAGAAGAAAAAAATGAAAAGGGCTTGATGACAAAGGCATAGAAACAACTATTGTTTTGTTTCTGGAGTCACTTTCATAATTCTGACACGGGGAATCTCTTTGTCTTATTGACAGCAAGCACCCCCCCCCCCCCTCCCCTTCCGCCACCCTATATCCCAAAAGGATTCTGGTCTTTTCTTTATCCATAAGTTCATGTACCATCAACTCACCACAAGCCTTTGATCATCCCACAAAGTTGATAAGCCTCCTTATCTATTATTATGTTTTCGGTTTTTTAATTAAGGTTATTAGCAGCATTAATCGAAAAAAAAAAAGTCGTGCAATGATTAAAAACTGGTTGTTAACATTAGAAAGTGTGAATTTTATAATCTGTGTGTCTGCACAGCCCACTGCAGGGATTTACATAGAGAACACCTCCAGCAGCAAATAATTTAATATTGCTGCGGATCCTGAAGGAGACGCAGCAAAACTGAGAAATACCATCAGGGCCATACTTAACTTTAATTACTCTTCTAAAATCAAATATTAGCCCTGGAGTAAAATTTCAATAATTTCATCTAAAAATTAAATGCTCAAAAACTGTAAAGGGAGATAGAGAGCATGAGGGGAAACAATGTGTGTGTGTGTGCGTGTGTGTGTGTGTGTGTGTGTGTGTGTGCATGCGTGTGAGTGAGAGAGATGGACAGAGAAAGAATAAGCTGAAAAGCTTTTTGTTGTTTAGTTGTAGTTTTTTTATTTCCTGTGAGGGAGAAAGTAGAAGCTTTTCTTTAATTAGTTTATGTGTTTAAAATACTAGCTCTCTTTCAAATAAAACTCTGGTGAAAATGGCCAGCTGTTTTGTCCCTCCCAGGGAAGGCACATTGTGTGCCAGTACTGTATAAACCATCAAAATTATGTAGTGCATAGACATCAAACATTTTTGAGACTTTGACCTTTCAAACCTTTTTCATTGCATAATTAGTTCATGACATAATTCATATTCATTCCTTTTGCATCTTTGCCCACACCCAAAACAAAACAATAAATCAAAACACAACTAGGAAAAGCTATTGATAATAACCAGTCTTCCTTCATCTATTCAACACTGGAATGCTTGCATGCACCACCCATTGTCACGATCGTGTAGAACAGTAATCAACAAATAATATGGTTTTATACTAATAGGTTTCAGTCAGGAGGCATAATCACTCACTCTCTAATATTCAAAATGGCCAACATGTCCTAACACAAAGTTACCCAACTGGATTTTAAGACATGCTGCTCACGTGTATTTGAAGCTGTAATTAAACTTAGGCTTGACAAAAAAAAAAAAAAAAAAAACGTCTCAAGATCAGGAAGGCTCCTGGCCTCAACTCCACCCAAGTTCCCTGGATGCAGTAGTCTTTGAGCAGTCTCTTTTCTGATAGCAGCTACCCTACACTGCAGATCCAACCAACCTGGCACTCCACCACTGCCAGTGGCTTCCATGGAGGAAGGACTCCAGCACTGACTTAAAACCTGCTCAAAGATTGTAGGCCAACCCCTTGAGAAATTCTATGAATCAGCCTACCATAATAACATATTAATGCTGGCCATCAACACTGTCTCTGACCCCAACCATGTCCTGAACAGTGAATACAAATTGTTACCATCAAACCAGAGATACAGGGTTCCACGATTTAATAGGGTCAGACTGAAGCACTCTTTTGTACACCAGTCAATCCTAAATTAAATATGGAGCTTAATCCCAGATCAAATGTACGTTGAAGGGCCTTGAATATTGTCTTCTGCGATTGTAATGTTATGTTAAATGTATGTATCTTTGTTTCTTGTCTTAATTTTTGTCTTTTCTGTGATGTTGCAAATGGAGCTGCTGTGATGCAAGAAAAATTCCAGACTTGATCTGACAATAAGGTATTATCATTATTATTATGACTGAATCTCTCTGGACAGTCCTGAAGAAGGGTCCAGACAGGCCAGCCCGTGCCACTGTCCAGGGCCCAGCAGATAATTAACATTCAGAACTCTCCCTGTGTAAGATATCTGTGGCAACCGCAATGGTCTCCACCGTAATGGTCTTGACTTGAGGTTGACCATTCCCTCTCAGTTCTTCAGTAAATGCTATTGGTCACCCAAGGATATGCCCAGCACATTTAGACCCGCCCTTCCGCACTGCAGGGACCGAGGGAGGACTGGGGGGTCTTACCTCCTCCCAGTTCCCTTCCAGGAAAGCATAACTTTTCCTCCAGTTCACTTTTGAGGCCTTTTGATGCACCTCTAAACAGTCATGAAGGTATTAATTACCTCACACGATCCTTTTGATCATCTGAGGAAATTAAGGTTCTGTATCAGACATTCAATCACTAACAAAAACATTCAATCACTAACCACAGTTTTTGAAAAATTGTGCTGGTAAGCCATGAAGTCCAAGAGCTTTTCCAGGTGACATGTGCCCTGCTGCCTGGGTGAACTCCTGCATCGTGACGGAACCTCTGGGAGGCGGTGCTGTTCTTTGAGCAGAACAAGCAGCTCACTGCAGCCTCCTCTTGCCCACAGAGTTTTGGGCTATACAGGTGGCTGCAAAAGTGAAAAGCTACTTCCAACATTTCTTGCCTTAGTATTTGAAGCTGTAAATGCACTTCAGTCCCATCAGGCCAGTGCAAATACAGCATTCTCCTGCTGCTTGATGTTCTTCTCTCTGGATTGAAAAGTATTTGGAAGGGTTATCCATATCCTTGTGTTGAATGACCTGGGAACAAACCTTGGCTTCTTAAGCTTGATTATACGTGATTTTTTTTCTCAAAATATCCCACTTAACTCTCAATGCCTCAGCTGTCTGAATATTGCTGTTAAGACTCAGATCACTCTTCATCCTCGTAATATATCTGTCCTACTCACCCGCCTGCTTTTTACATTCCCCAGTACTGTTGTGCATATATGTTTGACAAAACATTTTTATTTGCACCTGTTCTAAGATAGCATGCTTTCGCTTTTTGGATGCTCTCCAAAAGTAATTAAAGTTCTCCAGGAACCGAAAATCTTCCGGAAATTCCATGCCTTGCCGAAATCCGGAAAGTGGCAGGTTTCTCAAAACAGCCACCCCTGCCCTATTACAAACCGGATGCAAAACACTCTTCTCATTCTATCTAGTCTTCCTCTCACATTCATTTGTGAGTGTTTCTTATATGAAGGCAATATTCATTTTCTTTTTCATTTAGAAACGTTTCGAAACCCAAGCTCATTATTAATCTAGTCTCTGGATCTTTGTCAGCCTGCTTGTCATCCCCAGCACCTCATCCCACACACTGGCACCCATTTTCTCACCAATTTGTAATTCCCAATCATATACAACTGTGGTCGATGTAGAAGAGCATTTGCCTTTACAGGATAAGCCCTTGAGTGTTTATTTTTCTGTGTATTGCATGTCACAGTGCATTGTGTACATCTTTGCTAATTGCCTTCTGCAATAACAAGTACATAATGCAGATGCAGCCATGATACACCCACCACACCCACAACTGTACAGCCCAACCTGTGTCTAATTCCAATGCATGCCACTGACATATACAGTATTTATGTAATTAAAATAACAACTTAATATCAAAGGTGTGTTATTATATTAGTCATATGTTGTCACGTGCAGGTGCTGAAACTAACTCCCTGCATGCGACCTGTGCTTCTCTTTATTCCTGTGCTCAACCTCAATGAGCTTCTAGTTGCCTGATTGGTTTCTGTGGCCTGCCTTTGGCCCTACATAAGCCTGATGCAACTGAAGAATGAGAGAAGCTTTTGTGGAGCAGTTTTGTGACTGGACCATGGACTATGTTACAGACTTGTGGCCTTGTTTGGTGATTTCTTCTTTTTCTTTATGTATGGTGTTTGGACGGTGAATGTTCGTTTTCTTTTACGTGCACGTTTTGGTTAGATTTTAGGTCAGAGTAGGAAACCTGCGGAAGACTCACCATTTCTTTTCTTCGGGAGAAAGTTGAACATTTGTTGCAGACCAGAGTTAGTAGTCTTTCGTAGGCCCTGCTTTGGCCTTTTGTTTGGTCCAACACTTACAACTGTTTGTATATATATTTTGTATATGTTTTTTGGGTTTAGTTTGTGTGTCTTCATAATCAATGTATCTGTTATATGTTGGGGAAAATTTATTTTGCACTTTGTTTTGTTATGGACACAAGGGAAGTTAGGTTGTATTCCAATTTGTTTTGTCTTTTTTTTTGTATTGTGAGTGGATTTGGGACGTAAAAATATGCATTCTCTAACAAAAGTAATTTTAGAAAAGTACATATTGTGCATATATAATGAAATTTAGGCATGTGTACAGAGACACCAACATATGCTGCCCCCTGCCCTGATACAGCAAAAATGCCTGTTTTTTCTTTTTTAAAACCTCTTTAAACAAAATATCCCACCCAAGAGCCCCATGCCTGATTTTTTATTTATTTTATTTATTTATTAATTATTATTATTATTTTCTTTTAGCGTTTTTAGCCCTCTGAAAAGTCTGTGAAGTCACCAAAATTGTGTATGAATATATTTGGATTTTAAACAACATTTAGTAATGAAGCAAAATGAAACAATGAATATGGTAAATATGTGTTCTCTGGATAAAGAAAAATGCAAGTCATTTATTGGTTGACTTAATTCCCTTTTTTGTGACAAGGCAGTCCTGTGATGTCCCTCCAGTCCACTGTGTGGCACCACATCCTGTGACTGCAGCCTTGAGAATGTCAGTGGAACCAGACCAGTTGAGAACAGTCTCAGATTCTGAGCTCCTGCTCTGTAAAGGGTGAACCACACTAGCACCCCTGGATTCTGTTTGTTGAAGGCCTTTGTGTACAAGTGTTTGTATGCATTTGTGTGAGTAATTGACTCTGCCTGATGCAGTATTTGGCTCGCACACTTGCCATTCTGCATGTTGTCAGCAAAATTTATTACAATGATTACCTCTGCTCGCAGAGGCAAAGTGATTTGCAATTGCATTTTCTCCATGGCTGTATAGTTATTCAGTAGGTGTGTTTTTTTCTTGCATGAAAAACTGATCGGCTGTTGATATTACAATGAACTTGTCAGGGGAATTTTTAAACAAATAAAAGCCTAAGATGAAGAGGCCTGCACATGAATTGCATTATATTCTGTATGACTGCATTAAAGACTTTCATCTGAAAATATTGTTGTTATTATTATTCATAACTTACAATTTTTTAAAAATGCGACCTCTTCCAAACAAAACTCAAGGAAATGTTACTTTTGGCGAATTCTGTGTTATGAGTGGCTATGGCTATCAAAGCGAGACTGAAGTCTGTGACTGGTTTATCCTGTTCTGAGCTGAGGCTGGTGGTTAGAGCCTTCTCCCTGTTAGTTGGAATCACTGGGCAGAGCCTGTTTGATTAGGGCCACCTGTGGCTAATCAGCCACATAGTTTATAAGCTTGCTTTTTTCCAGTCTCAGGAAGGATTGAGAATGGTGTGAGGTGAGGAGATTGATCTCTTGGTGGCATTATCTGTCCCAAAAAACAGTTTGTAGAAAAGAAAAGAGTTTTTGTGGGGGAAAAATTCAAGTTATATGTGTAAGCATAATTCCAAAATGGCTGATTTCAGTTAAGATGATTTAAGTATCTGACTTCTCTGATAAACAGTTCATAGAAACACAGTGAGGTTATATGTGTGAAATAACACAAGTGTAATGTGGCAGATTGCAGTTAAAAACAGATTAAGTTGAATGTTAAATTTAAAATTAAAATCCAAAAAAGTTAAGTTCTCGGTTTATTCTTTAATCTTGGTTGAGAGCCGAGTTGTGGTTTATTCTTATTCTGCTAAAGTCTCCATTTAGTGGATTCCAGTACAGTGTCTTTGAGATCGCCTTTCTCTATTCAAACCCATTTAGTGACTCATGTTTGTGTTACTTCTCAGTAGGGCAAACGCAATGGTGTGGAGTGGTAATTTAACAGCTGGGGAGATTTGTTAAGGGTTGATTGTTTTCAGTATATTTCCTGCCATACCTATACTCTGCTTTACCACTATTTGGTGAAGTCAATGTCTGACACGTTGTTGTGTGGAATATATTACAAATAAAATCAAAGAAAAATAACTGATTATACATGGTATAATTAAAAGGATAAATAATGATTGAATTCCAGCCATTACCATAAATAAATAAATTGCACCAACTACAGCAGTGGTTCCCAATCTCGGATCCTTAGCTTGGACGCTCAAATCTATCCTTCGAATCCGAATCCAGCCCTTGTTTTATTTTCTCTCAGGTAATTAAATGAAGAATTGAATTAGTGCTACTGATTGGCCAGACTTTCTTCACACCTGACTATCAAGTAAAGGGAGGGTGGAAAACCAGCTCAGCCCTTGATGAGTGTGATTTGAGTGATCTTATATATGTTAAAATTAAAACATGGTTATGTCATACCTTGTACACACACTAATCTAGTCTCTAAACTAAGATTTTCAGGTAAAAAAATGAATAAAGAGAGGAATATGAGAGCGATGAGGGATGTAAAAAGAATGACAGTACACTCTCAGCGAAGTCATTATCACTGAGAGTACCTTTCTTTTGTAATTTTACTCATTCCATAGTGGATAAAAGGAAAGCCTTTTTGCAGCGTGCAAAAGATCACCTGCCCCGTGGCCCGTCCCGCCATGTCCAACCAGACGGGGTGTTGCTGGGGCGAGTGGTATTTATTTGGCAGGCGGCACATCTGAAGTCCGAGTCAGTGATACGGCCGTGACAGATGAAACCTCACCCCTGCTCTGGCTTCCCCACCGCGGACTTCGGCATTCGTTTTAAACGCCGGGACGAGCAAGACTCGCAGTGAAACGAGGGTGCGCGGTCGGCGGGTCACCTCAGCTCGCAACCGCGGGACTTTGGTGACGGGGAGACCGGCCGCTTCCCGATGGCTCCCTCGCTGCTCGTCGCCATGCCGACTGCTCAGCCGGGATAAACGTTGTTTATTGTGCTTTTTGGCCGAGGCTCCGTGACGCCGAGTGGAAGGCTGCTGAGCTCGTGATTACAGTTTTCGAAGGGAAAAAATGTCTAGAAATTTCCATCTACAGCCTCAGAAGCCCTGTCCTTATCATTTCAGACTAAAGTACCAGAGACGCGTTCGCTGGTCCCTGTAAGCTAATAATTGCAAGGTGTACCTACTAACATCAAAAGTAAAGGGGTTTGCCAGTGCTCCACCCTGCCAGTGTCTTACAGTAAAATGCACAAAGCATGCCAAAAAAGTGAGATCTACATTGAAGCAGGTTTACAGGGTATTCTAGCTAAAACATCTGCTTAGCTTGCCCCTCAAGATTGTACTCCGAATGGCTCTTGTAGGTCTGCACGGTGGATTTGGCTGAGGTGAAGTCATGCGTGTTGGGCTATGAGGCCAAGAAAACTACACTTCTGTGACGAGTGTACTATCTTGCTCATAAGCACTTTGGCATTATGAGCCAAAGTTCTTACTTTGTGCCTACTTAGAATATGCCCAAAGTACACACTATGTTCCAAAGTTCCATTACGCTGTTTGTCAGTCTATCCGTTTATGGGTCTGTGAGTGCTGCCGAATAGAAATTGTCAAGGGACACAAGAAACCAAGAAGGCAATTGTCTACGAGGGTCGAGTGGCATGAAAAGCACTGCGGACTATGATAGAATGCAACTGTTTTGATTTACCCTGACGGGGAGGCCTGCTCCCCAAGGGTCAATGGGACATAGAGAGAAAGGTGTCAGGGGCTCTTACTTTAGGGAGCCATGACCCAGAAGTGGTGCTTGGGGGGGGGGGGGGGGGGGGGGGGTTCTAAAATCTCCCATCATTCAAAGAAGATGCAGTACCTTGTAATCCATCAGGGCTGTATTTTTTGCAAGCTGGTCTTTGGCAGACCTCTCCTTGATTGCTATTAGGCATGTGCGGCTAAGGGGCTGCCAAACCACGTTGGTTTTGGATGAGGCAAACTGAGCCCTCCTACGCCATCCCCTGCTTATCGTTTCGAACCCAGTGCACGGAGTCATTTTCACTTCTGCTTTTCTTGCTCTGCATAGCTTCCCAGTCACATGTAAATGTACATTTAAGTACTAACTGAAAGTTAGACAGCAGAATGCAAACAAGTGGCACCAATCCCAAAGATGCTCTGCATAGCTTCCCAGTAGTAAGATCAGCCGTGGGATTACGGGATTATGCATGGTGTGCTGAATAAACAACTAAGTTAAGCATCAGTGTGTCTAGTCTGACTCCCTCTATTTTGTGAATGTGGTGTTGAAAATTGGGCTGGACGAGATATGAAATTTGTTTACATGCAGCAACACCATGCATTTTAATTCACAATTCACAATTATTCAACGGCTTTCAATGCAATTCAGTTATCTCTACCCTCCAAAGGATCTAAGAGTCACGTTTGGAGCAAAGCAGACTAATATTTTTTTATTATATATCTATTTAATATTTTATTTTATTGCACTTGCGGACTGGAGGGTGAGGGGGCAGATGTGCATGTACCAGCTAACCTGTGGGTGTTAGCTGATTTAGGGAAAATTTAATTCAGTGGAAGCATGTATGGGGTAGAACCACTTTAGTGGGGATTTTTCAGGGGAGGCATTATTTCAGTGGTTATCTTGGATCCTCGCTGCAGCCTACTCTACAACCGTTCACTCGCGAGATTCTCACTGATCCAGATATTTAGACGCCTCTTCCACTCAAAATTGAAATTATAGTTCACGGTGCAAAAATAACTACAATAAAAAAGTTTAGTGTGAGGTTACACTTGAACTGCGAAGCTTGACAGCGTCATTGTTGACTCTCTTTGAGAATGCACAGCCTCGCTCACTGTGGGGCGTCTCTTCTGTAGCTCGCTGATGGGGCCAATGCTTTGACTGTCATCCGAATGCTGAAAAACATTATATGATCTCCTCTCACTGGCACCAACTGCACATAGCGCAGATTATCTGAACACCCCCTGCGCGAAGGGACAGGGACAATGGTGGCCAGGTTATCTGTAAGAAATTACCTACAAATAGCCAAATAACTGATAAATACGTTGTAGAAACTAAAAGTTCTGCCAAGTGTTTCTTCCACTCATGAACTCAGCCAACTGATTTAACTAATTAGTTCTCCCCAAAGGCTGAAGAATTGCGCTAATTAGCAAATCCAGGTGATTGGAGCAAAGGAGGACTTTTACTCTATTTGATTTTCCACCTCTGCAACCAGGAAACCTTAATAGCAAACACCAAGCATTCTATCACTTCAATCCCCCTCATCAGTCTCTTCTTCATGACCAGTTTTAGGAGTGACCTCTGACTAGTTACCTGCCTTTTGTTCCATCAGTTTGTCATGGCCTGCCCCACATCGCTCTTCTTCCAGTTGAAGAGAAAATTAATTAAAAAAGTGTGACTTTGCCGTGTGCTCGCAGGAGAACCAGGCTACGTTTTGCCCCTGGCTGAAGAGGCTGATGGGATAGCACCCCATTTGCGCAGTCAGAGAGGGCTTTGACAAGACCCCGGGGCAGAGGGCAGGGCAAGAGTGGCTGTTTTCTTTGTTTGCGGAAAACCGAAAAATGCGCAGAGCGTGATGAGTCGGCGGCCATGGCGGAAAGCGCGGTGCGTGAGGGTCTGCACGCCCGATGGGCCGTACCACCATCCTGCCACCCAGGGGGGTTTTGCATGGGGGGGCAGGTGCACAGTCACCTGTCGGATTGTAAGCCCTCGCTTTCTCAGGTCAATGGTTGACACGTGGTGTGGGCGATGGCCACAACCAGCAATACTTCATGAGGACAAGATGGCTGCAGCTGCTGGTCCCTCTCCCCTCTGTTCACTCTGACATCTCGGCGCGAAAAATTCAGTGTTCAGTTTCTTGTACGGAATGGTAGCGGTCACTTTTTTCCTGAAGTTTTCAAATGTCTTTATGAAGCAAGGGAAAAAAGCACAAAGCTCTCTGACACACACACACGCACATACACTCACGCACACACACACACACACACACACACACACGCACACGCACAAATATTGTTTACTTCTATGAAATATTAACAAAAAACTGTCATAATGTTGTCATAATGTGTATTAATGCATAAAGAGATAAAGAACAAACCAGAGCAATACAGTTGGCTCGCCCTAATTACACAAACCACGCATGTCAGATCTGTACAGCGCATAGAGTATTCAAAGCATCCTGTATCACAGCTGTAATTAGGCGAGGAATGCCACCCGAGCCCACAAGCAGACCGCAACGTGCCTCGAATGACTTACGGGGGTAGGGGGAGGGGGAGGGGGAGGGGGAGGGAGGGGGGGGGGGGGCACAGAGATCTCCTCGGGCCGGGCCGCGCGCGCCGTGCACCGCCGGCACGGGAGGCCGAGGTCCAGGAGGCGGCGAAAGGTCAGGCCGACCTCGGCGTCGAGACAACACGGGGCTCATTAAACCCCCTGAGCTGTACAAAGAGCCGTGACTCGCAGGCTCCGGGACGTTAAGAGGATTAAGGTGAAGGCCCCGCCTAAAAGCCCACCTAAACAAAGATTAAACGGCAGAGCCAGAGGTAAAAGCACAGTTTCACTTGAAAGATAATGAAGAGAGGGAGGAACGAGGGGTAGGGAGAAAAAAAAAAAAAAAGAACAGAGTGCAGGCCCGGCCTTTGAAAACTCTGCTTGGAGGCGTTTTTTTTACGAACGGTAAGGTGGATTGTCAAGAAAAAATGCAGCCTGTTTAAACCTAAAAGCTGTGATCTCCATGCATAAACACAGCAACAGCAGCCAGGTTAGCCTCCAGGAGCCACATAATAGGCTGGAGGATTCCATTTAATGATCACTCTGTGTTTGGCAATGAGTGTATAGATCAACCACTGTTCACCCACAACGGTACAGAACACAAACTGTGCTCACGGCCAAAAGTTGATTTATTTCCCGATGCAGCGTTGAATTAGTTTGATTGCAGAATTTAAAAAAAACAAGATGAAAATAAAAATGAACAAATTTCGCTCTCCCCTTTCATTAAAAAAAGATTTTAAAAAGTATGGCACCCATCCTTTTTTCCATTTCTAAGAATGTTGCTAGATAGTTTTAATAAATGACATGGTTTGTTCTCAATACTCAAAGTTCCCATGAGTGTCATGGAGAAGGAAGCCAAGAAACTTGACAGCGTGGCACTAAACATGTCTTCATGCTAAATATTTTATGGGTGTAGTTATGGGCCCATTTCGTTCCTTTCAACAGCCTCTGTTTATTTTGAACCGTGCCAATTATCCGCAGTGAAGATTTAAGTCGGCAAATATTTTCAGTTTGAGGTGTGGCTGTGTTCCGTAGACCTTAGGCAAAACACTGTCACTAACTCACGTATATCTTTGTCTAATCTGACATTGACGGCTACAGTTCAGAGGCAGGTATGTGAGAAAGTACACACAAGTGGTGTGTACTCTGTAAGTCACAGAGTGACTAAAAACTAAAGGGAAGGGATTAGTGAGGACGTGTTTTTCACGATTCGATGCATTCAGTTTATTCAGATATTGGCCAAGTAAATTTGTCTAACAATTAGAAGCGAGTGCTATTCTTCACAAACTATTCTTCACAGAAATCACCGATGCCATGATATCAAACTGACTATGCTATGATATCAAAAAATATACTTGTAATTTTTTGTTTGTCAAAGTAAAGGACATGTTTATTGAACCCAGGTCCATGCCAACAAAAGGCTGTTTTTTATCAGTCATATTTGTCATATGGAGAGAGTCATATGAAGAGAATGGAAAGAGAGTTTGTCATAGCGGGGGACCACAGTGTGCCATAGCAGGCATAGCGTGCTGTCATGTCGAGGAGTACTGCGTGGCGTGCTGCCGACCTGGAGTGCGTGGGCCAGGCTCCGTAGTCCATATAAATGTTTTAAAATAACGTTTTTGAGAAAAGGCAGCAACCCAAGCGCGGTCGGAGCGCTCAGGCACTTTACCGAGCGCCGTTGAGTGGCTGGCTCCAGCTGTTGTCGATTGGTCACACTCGATAGCCGAGACACCGAAGTGTGCGAGGTGGGGGGCGACGGGACGTAGCTCATCTCTAATCGCAGCGAGCATCGGCACGGCACTGGACATGTCGACCGCGGTATTTTCCACGTGATTGAGACCCACCTGCCGTCCGCGGCTGTCGCGGGCCGCTCGACTCGACGGTAAATCAGAGTGGTTTATGGCGTGTGTCATCGCTTTTACAAGCTACATAACCTGACACGGCAGACGGCAGTGTCATCGGAGAACGCCGCACTTCAAAATTGGCCGTCTCCCGTTTGATTTCTTTTTTTATCCTTTAAAGAACAGAGATCTTCCATTGCAGAGATTCTAATATTTAAATACTATAGCACTACATGAAATTCTGCAAATTTGCCTTATTTCGTATCAATCACAGTCAGAGATGTACATACATACTTAAGACCATTAATATAACAAGGGTGGGTTAGAAAACCAAAAAATGAATACGGAAAAGTATGATTAATACATTAATTCATCAGATTAATTTTATTTTTAGAGAAGAATATTGACCAGAGGCACTGATACTTAAAAAAGGTATCCATGCCACTGGTCAATATTTTTAAATTAAATGTTTTTAAATTAACAGCTTAAAACAAACAAACTTCATTGTTGTATGTTCATGAGACATACAGAGTAAGTCTTGTAAAATCATAGAAAGTGAATGTGAAGCATTATATACTGCTTTACGTTAGCTGTATATATTCATTTTATTTATAATATGCATACATGCGAGTCTATGCATACACACACAGACACACACCCACCTGTCCACATGAAGGTGAAATCACTAAATGTTACTGTAGTCCCAGTAAGATAAAAAGCAAGAAACACAGAGCTCGTTCATAGTTCATAATGCAAAATAATTTATTCACAAAGAACATTGTGTATAAACACTATGCACTCTAAAACAAGCAGTAGCGGGAGTGGAGGGGCACTTACATTTGGAAACCAACTGCAGTAAAATAAAAGTCCTCAAGGTGCAGGACTCACTGAGGGTCAATCCATTCAGCCAGTACAAAAATATTCATGAAAGAAAAGTTAAGCCTGACCTATAACATTCCTCTATAAAGCACAGTGCCGATACAACATTTTCAGAGTCATGTGATACATGAACCGCGGTAGGCCTATTCCTTTAAAACCGATGCTGCATTTAGTGAGAAGCTAGCGAAAAAGATCAATACATACGCCCAAGTATTTCAATATGGGAAAAGCATTCAAAACATTAAATCATCTGAATGTGGATTTTCACCACAATATGAGAAAAATAAGCATGCAAATCACATCTTCAGAATGTAGGTACAGAATGTAGAATGTAGGCCTGTCTAAATTGTTTTTTTTTTTTTGTTGTATGATGTCATTTATGCATGGTTAATTATCTTCGACCCAGCAGTTATGTGCACAGTATGGCATACTGAGTACAAGGCAGTAAATAAGATACATGGATGCTACTAGAGTTATTTGGTAATTTCTTGCCTGCCCTGTGACAAAGATTCAAGAATTTAGCCATTATGTAAATTGAGCCCTAGCTCTATAAAATGCAACATGAACGTACATCATCATTTAAAAAAATATATAATGTGTCTAATTCTTGTGGAATACATTGTGCCCAGTTAATAGGTTTTACAGTATAAGAAATAATTCTGAGAATATTCTGATGTATGTATGTATCTGTGTGTGTGTGTGTGTGTGTGTGTGTCTATATGTGTGTGTATGTGTGTGCTTGCACGCATCTGTGTGTATGAGTCTGTTTGTGCAAGCCTGGTAAAACTGCATAATGGGTGCACTCACCTGTAATGAGAGCCTGGCTGCACTGGCCAACAAGCAGCCATCACTCGTCTATCAAAGGGGACGTCACTTCCACCACAAAGATTAACTGGTTGTTTCACCAAACTCCACCGTTTCTACCTGTTCTGCCCCCTCCCTGTCAATGCAAACAAACACGCTGGAGCCAAGCCAAAACACACACACACATGCACACACACACACGCACATACACACATGCACACGTACACACACACACACACACACACACACACACAAACACCCTGCAGTGCACACGTACTACTACCTACACATTACCCTCCAAATTGCAGAATGAATAAATCATTATATTATCATTATAAAACAAGTATCCCACAATGTTAGCTCCTCATGCATTTCACTTTCTTCTTTTGAATAATGAACATCTTCTGGAATAGCCAAGAGAATTATAATGTGTGCTATTAATTCAGTAATTTTAAGGCTAATGTTAGATTTCTCAGCTGCAATCATATTTAATATTAAATGGTTTCATCAGTAATTGTGAGTAAGAGAGCAAAGCTTTGATGGCTTAATGAGTCACACTGCAAGACCATGTTTTTTTTTTCTCATTTAAGGATGATATTAGGATGTATATGATTAATATTCTAATAATTATATTGCATAAGGTCAAATCTCAAACTGCTCCTATCCCCTCTTTTTATTATTCTTTTTTTTTCCTAAAGAAAAATATACAATTACAATATACAATTCAGACACTAATAGGACCCAGATCCTTAATCATACAAATATAAATATTCACCTGGCAACACAATTGGCTTTCTTAAAAGGCAAACAGAAAGTGAGACAGGGCACATTCTGAAGAGCTGCCCATCTCTGCTTTAAGTAAACTCTGCTGCCTTTGTAAGAAATATATGCAAATATCCGGCAGAACACAGAAACGCACAGACGCCCAGCCCCCTCATCCATTCGACACGAAAGAAAGCTTCCGGCTTCACTTTCAATGAGGGCCCTGCCTTTCAAATTGCTTTGGTGTCCTACAAAATTACCATATGAGAGGGTATTTACAACTCTACAAAATTTCCCTGTGTTTCTATGAAAGTTACGTCTACCCCTATGATGGAACGGAATGAAAAGCCTGCCTTACTTGTTGCATGCAATTAGGCCTCAACAAAAGACAGCGGAGGCAGTTTAACATTTCATGGGGCTGTAATTATTCTTTAACTGTTAGAAAGTGCCGTCCCCCAGGAGCTAATTACTGAAAAGCGCTCATCACACACAAGATATATACAAACAAATCCTTCAAGCACAAAGTCGATGTTTAAACATTAAAAGGGACGAATTCTGGAAGCCATACAATTCAGTTTGGTTCAGTTAATTGCTAATAAGAATTGCAGCTCTGCTGTGTTAGATAATTATGACACCAAATCACACCTCAAAAGAAGGGCCCCTGGCTGACTGTAATGTGGATCTAATAATCAGTGTAAAAGTAATCAAGCACAAACGCAGATAGGCTGCTAGGGATGTACGCTGCACAGCCGGCTTATTAAGGGTATTACGCGGACATTCCAGAGCGCTGGGACAGTCGCGATCGCGGGGGGAGCGCCGGCACATCAAAGCAAGCGGCGGGTTCGTCGTCCTGCCGTCAGTCATCCCGGGAGCGGTGGCGGAAAGAGCGTCCAGCAGGAGGCGCTCTATCCCCCTCCTCAAAACAAGCACTCTCCTCGGCTGTCTCCGCGAAACCGAGGGCCCCTTTGTTTCCTTGGAGACCGATGCCTTCGGATTGGTTCCTGCAAATGCGTGATTGACAGAACCCGCTAGCCCCGCCCAATAACAACACTGGGTCACGACGCCATGTTCTCCCATTGCGAGTTTAAATCCACTTCCTGATTCAGAAGAGAGCCTCCAAGATACAAATTGGTTCCCTGTCTTTTTGTGGTTGCAGTTGTTTTTTTTTTTTTTTTTGTAGCAAAGGGCCAACTGTTAATACAGGCCCTTCTAATACTACACACATGCTTTGATTTTCCCATTTTATGGGGGAAAAACACACAAACACACAAAACACAAGCACAAAAAATAACTGATGCCTCAGTGATGTGTGGTAACATTTTAAAGACCTGCGTGGTGTGGCGATGCTATGTATTTGTATTGTTTGTATTGTTCTCAAGATTGAACAGTAGTCTCGGCTGTGCCACAACATTAGAATCCAATTTAGAGGAATTAACGTTTTGTTTTAACAGCATTGCAGCCCATTATACAGCAATATGCAGCTGTTTTAGATTAAAATATACAATAGGACAGTTTACCTATTGCTTCCCCTGTGTGTCACTGCCTTTAGATTCATGTTTCTCAACAGCTGATGATTATTTCAATAATATAAGGAATTAATTCAGTACGCATCTACTACAGTAGCCACTGCATGTCATGTCAAAGAAAACATAAGAAGGATCCCCGTATCCTTCCTCCTGTTTGCTCTGTACAAACCCTTATTATTTATAATTTATGCCCAAAAAGAAAATTGCTTCACTGAAAGCTTCTTATTTCGCAGTCACAATTAAGGCCATTGTGTCATGTTGAGTATATGGTTGGAGACAGCAGGGAAGAACTGACCCAAACTATCATCACAAATCATCTATTTGAACAAATATTCCTGTATTCTCTAACACAACAATTTGCAAAACAGCAAGCATTGCTACAAATATCTCAATACGTCAAAGAGGATCACATTCTATCATGACCTGTGATTATTTTCTCAATTATTCAAAAATGGGGGAAGTGTACAATATGCACTCTGTCATAATCACCAGGAGCCGTAGATGGGCTGGAAATGTTTTTATTTATTTATTTATGTTTTTTTTAAAGATTTTAGATGTTCTAATTGCTGCTAGGAGCTCTCAACACAAGGTTAGCAATCTGACAACATAAAACAGGATGATGATATGATGCATGAAAGCAGCAGCTATTACGTCAGTCGGGTCTTAATGTGGGTGTGAATGAGAGCGAGAAACAAAGCAGGCTAAATCCTATTTGGGTTCAGAAGGAGCCTGTACGGGAAGTTATCAACCAGTGCTAATACTGCTAATAGGATGTTCCAGTCTAAATGGGAGCTCATGTTAATACCAAGATTCCCATTCATGCTGGAAATTGTAGCTTTAAATTACAGTTTAATGCTCTAGATTTTTTAATAAAAAAAGCCCCCCAAAAAACCTTCACAGTAACACAAAAATTACCGCAGCATCCGAATTGAGCATCAGTTTCCTATTGTCAGCCAATTACTATGCAATCTCTTTCTTATGACTGAATGGCTCACTGTTAGCAAATAATGAAAAGGCAATTATGGCCAAGCTGTGTTCATATTACCCTCTTCATTTTATGCGGGCTGTAATTATTGTCAATCCTAGAGGCTTACTCTACCATGGAGAGGCACCAGGGAAGAAAATGGAGTGGGTTGGTGCATGGAAAATTGCAAATGTCACAGCTACCTTTTTATCAGTGGTGCTAGACCTTTACGTGCACACATGCGCATGTGCGCGTACACGCATGCACAGACACACACACACACATGCACGCACAAACACACGCACACACACACACGCACGCCCATGCACAAGCAACACACACACACACATGCATGCACACACATGCATGTACACGCGCATACACACGCGCATGCACGTACACACAGAAACACACACACGCGTACACACACTCATTGTGCACGCATACACTCATACACAGAGAAAACTCTCCTCCCGAGATTCCTTGCCACCGGGGAGTTTATCTTGCCACTGTTTGAGTGTTGTTTCTTCCCATCCCATGGGGAGTTTTTTTTTTTTTTTACCTCACTTGCTGCTTTTGTGGAGGTTCAGACTTTCCCAATTTTCTTATTTCCTGTTATCCTGCATCTTTGTGACATCTTTGTGACAGTGTCTCTGAAATAGG
This sequence comes from Anguilla anguilla, assembly GCF_013347855.1. Classification (NCBI taxonomy): domain Eukaryota; kingdom Metazoa; phylum Chordata; class Actinopteri; order Anguilliformes; family Anguillidae; genus Anguilla; species Anguilla anguilla. The sequence continues at coordinate 34,618,247 of NC_049205.1, forward strand.
CACTATACAATTAAAATTTGAAATGGACTACACACACACACACACACACACACACAGTAACACATAAACACACTCGCTATCGTCTCCACACACAAGTGTACAATAAACAAACACAAGCAGTTACACACGAGCATATAGAAAATGCATTGCAGCAGAACTATACACACATACACACAAACACAAATCATAATAAATATTCAGAGACGCACGATGCAGACAGCCTCACGGCATACGCATATACACAAGTGCGCGAACATACACACATGCACGGCCCGCATGTGTGTTTTGCAAATTCTTCACCTCAAGCTGTTGCAGCAACTGAAGCAAAGTGCTGGCGGCAAAAAAATATCATATGCCGTTTTTGTTCTTTTTTCATTTTTTTTTGGTAAACCAGTAATTCTCTGAAGACCAATATTTTTATTATTATTATTTTTTTTTTTTGCCCATGTCTGTCTGGCAACAGAGCCCCGGAAACAGTCCTGTTACCTTGTCTCTCATTAACGGCGTCCGTGCTGTTTCGTAATGGCGAGCGGCGTGTAAGTGATCCACTTTTACGCGTTTTTGATCCGGTACGCCGGGAGGAAGTCTGCCACACGCGGACACCCTTTCCCCGGGATTAAAAAAAAGAGGAAAGAGAGGAGAGAGAAGAGAGGGATTGTGACACGCCTGACAAGAGTTATTCCTTTTAATGGGCACCGGTGACCCTTAAAAATACATTTCATCGAAACTTCCCTCAAATTCAAAAAAAAAAAAGCAGAGAATACATCATTAGAGTCACACATCAATAACGGCTCTGCATATCAAGTTGACTGAGTGGCACGGAAGAGGGGAGGGGATGCTGGGAAGGGGGAGGGAAAAGAAAGGCAAATCTTTTGTCAATACACTTGCATGCATTCATGTCAAATCAAAGGGAATAAACAATGTCGTGATTTTTTTCTCTCTACCCAGACAGCCAGGAAGCAAAATTACAAACACGACTCCGACAAGAGAGAATTCAAGGTCAACCTTAAAGCCCCTAAACTGCACTTCTTTTTTTTTTTTGTTTTTTTTTTTTTTTTGAAGCGGCGCGCCAAATTTGTGCCGACAACTCTGGTAACCGGCGCGCGCGCTCATAATCGTCGCTTGAAAGTTTTCGGAGGAGCGCTAGCTTATTGCGCTGAACACGACTGTTGAAAAGAGACATGAAAATGGGACATGTTTTTAAAAGGAGCGAGCAATCGCGCGCGAGCTTTTCAAATCTCGACTAGAGGCTGTCGCTGACTTATTCTTCTGACGCAGAAACGATTCCTCGCCCCGGCTCAAAACAAAAAGGGAACACGGCAACGTCGAATCCGCATCCAGGAGAAAAACGGGCCTTTCAGAGTTCAGAACTTTTTAAGTTCTCGTAGTAGATATATTCATGAAATGGCTGGCTTATTTATGCTTCCTGCTTAATAATTTATTTACCCATGCGATGGGGGGTGGGGTTTGGGGGGGGGGGGGGGGTGTTCAATGTAGTCATTACAGCTCATTCGACTGTCAGTTTGGCAGACAGCGATACATCCCATGTTTGACTTCTTGTGTTACTGAAGTTGCTGTTCTTTGGTTTCCTGACCAGGTGGCAATTAGGTGTGGTTATCACAGTACCAGGCACGAAAACAAACCAAAGATGCCAATTACCATGGAAAAGAGGACTGTGAATTATTTCCCTAACTTTGTGAACTCCAGAAAATTAAAAATAACAAAAAAAACTGTTTATTTTCTTGCTGTAGAAATAAAACAAGTGCTACATCTTACTGGTATTGCAGGAACATTTGTACATACTTTTTTTCCAGATCATAAAACTACAACAAAAAAACCCATCAAAGCTAAAAGATTTTTGTGAAACGTTCTAGAAAAAATAAGAGGGGGGCATTTGCTAGCATCACATTTAAATTGAGCCTCCAAATAAGGATTTATTTAATGCTGTCAGTGACGCAACATTGAGTGCTAATCCTCCATATGAAACAACATCAGTAAAGTTGTGTTTGAGCAACTCTGTGTTCCAGTTCCAGGTATCCTCTTCTTCACCTTGGCACTTCCTCAAAATGTTTCTCACCAAGTCTCACTGCCAAATTTCAAAACCCCTTTTTCCAGCCGTTTGGTTTAATGACACTTATTTCACAATAACAAGTTGAGTGAAATTGTAAACAACTAACTGCGTTAAATGCAATACAAAAGAGAGACCTTTGCCCAGTCGGTTATTAAACAAAAATAAACACAAGTTACGGCGTGTGCTCAAAGAAGCTCTTCAGTTATCGAAACCATCTTTCAAGTGTTTTCTTTGATTGTGCACCAGACCTCGGATGCCCACGCCTGCAAAGTCATACAAGACTGTTTGAATAAAAACTGGAATTCCTACAGTAATCGGTGCCCAAGGACACACAGGCATGAATGCCTGAAGCTGTGGAAATGCAACCCGGCTAGTAATCCCGACGCTGTGAAAGAGATCCAAAAGAAAAAAAGAGGGGTTTACACAGTCCATACAAGTCCAGCCCTGAGCGTGATATTCCCATATGGTCAGCTACAGTGCTATATTCTTACCACAAATTACATAAATCCATCATCAGACTAATACGAGGTTGTTTGTCTAACTGGAACACGAGAGTGTATGTAATCCAAGCTGAATTGTGTTTTTATGATTAAAATTCACTTTGGGGCCTATTCAGACCTGAGATACATGTGCGCGTGAGTCAACTTAAGGGCGAAAGTACACACTTTGGCAGTTTAAGAACATTTAGACGTGGGTACTTAATGGTGCTTTAGTGAAGGGGATCGAGATAGGGGCATGGTACGGAATTTGAGGGTGTGCCCCATGTTAAGCCATGATAAGCCATTTAGACTGTTGGTTATGTGTATTTTGTCCATATATATATATATATATATAATAGGTCCAGCCACATTATAATTTTTCTTGCCATGTGTTAGCAAAGGCTTTTAACTTTACCATCAAGAGTTCCTTGGATGCCTACCTGTTTGCCTCTTGTATTTTTTTCATTTTCATAATTTTGACAAACTAAACCATTTTTGATTTATATATATGAATGTTGAATGTTTGAGTGATATATATTTCTAATTATGAATGTAAATGAACATTATCATTGTCATTCTTCAATTCCAAAATGATTTCAATCAACTATTAATTAGTTTGAAGAAAAAAAAAACAAATTTATGATTATTTGATGTATAATTATAGAATTCCAAGATTACATATGTATTGAAGAAAACAAATTGCTCTTCAATATTAATAGTTTATATAACTACCACTTAAAATGGCAGCAGTAAAATACAAATAAACTGAATGAATACAGTCATGTACACTTTCTGTTACGCTATTTAACCTGGCTTTCTGTTATGTTTGCTGTTGATTGAAGCTCTTTAAGCCTGTTGGTATTGCTAAAAAAAACACGGCAGTTACTGTTTTTATCAATTGAGTTTTAAGTGACTAGTTTATTTTAAAAGTTGGCAGAGGTTGAGCGAGGAAGCCTGTCAGTCCTGTTTTATTTGGAAAGGGAAACCGCATCACTCTTCCCGGTTCTAAAACCAAAGAAAGCAGGATGTCGTTTATCGAGAGATTCCGCGTAATCTCGCAGTGAACCGAAGCACCCCCGCGGGCGGGCTAATGCACTCTGTGACATAATAACGGGTTGAGGCCTGCCAGCGGGTTGCTCGCGGGAGTCCAAAGACAACAGCACACACTACCCCGGCACGGTAGGACACTTCCCCAGCGCCTTTTAGATCTTTGATCGTTGCTAATCGTGGCCATGGCTGTACAGAAAAGGAAGAGGAAGCACAATGTTTTCAACCTGAGATAGTGAACACCGCGTCCATCTCTCAGGAATTCATAAATTACCCACAGAGGAAAAAGGTATATACATGGAAGCTATGTGGCGTGCATCTCTGAGAGCATGGATCAAATGTGTGTGCATGTGTGTGTGTGTGTGTGTGTTTGCATACACACACGTGCATCTGTGTGTGTTTTTGTGGTGTGTGCATGTGAATTTGCATACACTGCATACAAGTGCATAAATGTCACTATGTGTTCTCCCCACAAATGTGGTCTCTTCAAAGACAAACACAGTAATTACTTCTCACACATTCACAGTCCAATTCCAACATTACAGTTTGGGTGGGAATACTTCAAGTTCCCTCCACCTGCATTATACAGTGGATCTCTAGTGAAAATGGATTGGTTTAACTGACATAATTACTGTAATCTTCAGGGGCAGCAGACTTTAAATATCTACCAAACTCATCCTGCTCAAAACCTATTGGCTGATTTAAAAAATGAGTGGCACTCCTGCATAAAAATAATGATAATCTTTAGGTTCATAAATATTAATTGCTCATTTACAGACACACGGATGCATTGATTCCATAATTGTTAAAAACAAGATATTGAAATGATATATCTCAATAAAGCAATGTAAATAAATAATAAAAACTTTAATAAATAGACAAAGAAATTAGTGTGTCTGTGTGTGTGTGTTTGTATGTGTGTGCATGCATCTGAGTTTAATCCTAAAAAGTACAGCCCTTTCATATCTCCCTATCGTTTCAGTGGTTGAATTGAGCTGAAAAAATATTGAAATCATATTTATATTTTCCATTAAAATTCACATACACATACACACGTTTTTTGAAAATATTTTAAAAACATTAGCATTCTATTTTTCCATTCTTTCCAGTGGCATATTAAGAAAATTAATTCAAAAATATTCAAGTCTGATTTGAAGAGAATATGAAAATATTAAATGTTGCCCTAATTGTATCTTCATCACTGTAGTCATAAATAACTGAGACAAATGTGAGAATCCATGTCAGTTGTTATTTGGAAAGCAGGGATAAAGAGAGGTGTCAGAGCATATTTTCCAATGGAATGCTGACGTGTTCCTAATGACACATCACTTGTCATGCATCTCAAGACAGCCCACATCTCCAGGCTTCTCTCAAACTCCACAGAGAGTCCACTCTGACCTTCCAGCTCCGACCCACCCACTCGTTAGGTCTGAGGTTTCAATAATCCCTTAATTAGGCCCTGGGACCGTGCCCTGCACAGACACACACACACACACACACATAGACACATGCACACACACACACACAGACACATGCGCACACACACACACACACACTCACACACACGTACGCACACACACACACTCACACGCACACACACAGAAAAAAAAAAAAAATTAATGCACACACACACATACAATCACACACACACGGTAGGGAAATAAAATGTCCAGTACGCCAATTTCTGATTAGCACACAAGTTACCAAAACCCATACCCCTCCTCTAGTCTCTAGACCCAGAGACACAGGAACAGAGACACCTGTTCTTAAAAACGGGCAGTGAAATATCGGCTGGTTCGGGTGGGGGGGGGGGGGGGCAAAGTACGTGTGACACCACCAACCGATGGGCATTGGACCCCGCCCCCTCATCCCCGCTCGGCCATCAGGCAGGCCTCGTCAGTCTGCGGCGTGGGACAGGTGGAGGCAGGGATCTCTGGCCTCGGGTTTCTCCCGCGTGCGCGTCCCAGTGGCTCAAGAGCCCTCCCAGAGCCCTCTGCTCCGGGGCTGCCAGGCCTCTGCCGAGCCCCGGACCTGCAACCGGTCACGTAGCAAGCCGCCCGCTTCCTGCCAGCCCCCACGAGCCACCGCGCCAACCCCCACACCGAATGTAATCTCCCGTAGAAAAAAATAACGAACTCAGCGCGGGCTGCGTTTGATAATTCTGCACGATGTTAAGGATTCCTTTTTTTTTTCCTCCTCAATGCACGAAAATGAAAAGAACTGCCACCTGGACACCAGATACAGGGGCTTTATGAATTCCTCCTTGAATATTCTAATAAAGTCAGAAAGGAAAAAGAAATCAAAGCGCTTCCTGGCTGCCCACAGCTCGACTTCTGAAGGCGAAGCCTATTTTTAGGCCCTAACCTAAACCAGCAGTCCCTCAGACTAAACTGGACCGCCGCGATCCCAGATGTTGCGACGGACACAAAAGATCCGGCCAGCGGCGACTTCTGAGCGTCTGAAATTCCGATGACATCACGGGAGGGAGGCAGCGGAGAAGGCCGCGCGATGGACAGGTGGAACCACTTTGACTCAAGTTGGCGCCCGTCCAGAGCGGGAACCCGCCCACCCCTGCCCAATCAATGACGTGCTCCCTCACCTGACAGTGCTCCCATAAACCCATTCACTCTCTTTCCGCACGAACAAGTCTTTATGTTTGCCCCACTGTTCTCTCAGGTGGTGAGGTGACCTAAGATGGCTTCATTCCTTATTGCTTTTCAGCACCTCCCATGCATTATTCACAGCTAAATGACAGTCCTGCTCATGGAATATGCTTATGAGCATGAAGCGCGTTTATGACTACCAAGCGTCACGCACTCGATAGCGCTTTGCTTTGATTCCCTTCCGTGCCACGTTAATTACCTCATTATACTTTCAAGAGGGCTTTTGTTTGCCTCCGCAAGAAAATTTTTTATAAAGGCAGGGCTAGATGAGATGCGCTGTTTGCTTTGCAACCGGAGTCGAGCCGGAGGGTGAGTGTTGGGGAGCCGGGGTACGAGGGCTATTTGTTTCCCCTCTGCCTGACTCCCCCATTCGAAGACCCCCTCAAACAGACCTCCGTCTCACAAATGACATGTCTCCTCTCTTCTCCTGTGTCGTGTCTCTAAATAAAGACTCAATCTGAATCCTGGTGGTGGTGAGTGTTAAAGTGTGATGCTGATTTACGGGGTGCAGAAACCTTTGTTTAGGCTCTTGGGAAGACTTTTGTAGGCCAGCCAGGTTATGTAAACAGAGCATTAGCCTCAGCAAATAGCACAGTGCCTGCCATTACTAAAGTTCAACACATTTCTAGACTCAAAATAGCTTTGTCTCGATGCACTTTGTATTAAAAATATTAATACACATTTTCTTGTTTGCGTGGCCACATTTCATGCTCGGGACAAAGACATATTTTACTTGATTTGGCTCTGCACTCAACACTTTTTATACACAGCCACCCCCCTCCCCAACCACCCATTTCAGGGAACCATAGTGTTTGGGACATATTAATGTTATGTAAATGAAAGTAGTTATATTTTGTTGCATATTTTTTGCATGTAATCTCTTTTCTTCTCCAGAGTATCTTCTCTTCAGCATATGAAACACATGTTCACTTTGATTCAGATTGGGTGAATGGCTTAGCCAGTCAAGAATTTTCCAGTTTTTGGCTTTGAAAGACTTTTTTCTTGCCTTAGCACTATGTTGGAGATCATTGTCTTACTGTAGGATGAAGTGCTGTCCAATGAGTTTGGAGGCATTGGTTGAACTTGAGCAGATAAGATGCTTCAAGTTCTGTATACTTCAGAATCCATTCCGCTACTGATATCTGCAAAACCATAACACCCACACAACCGTGTTTCTCAGATGGGGTGTTTTGGAGAGGGGGCAGTTCCTTTAGGCATCAACACTTTGCTCTTGCCATTATTCTGATACAAGTGAATCTTGGTTTCATCTTTCCAAAAGGACTTTTCCCAGAACTCTGCAGGTTCTTTTAGGTACTTATTATCAAACTGTAACCTGGCCATCCAGTTTTTTTGCAGCTAACTAGTGGTTTGCATCTTGCACTCTAGCCTCTGTAGTTCTGTTGGTGAAGTCTTCTGCAGACAGCAGTTACTGACACATCCACACCTGCCTCCTGAAGAGTGTTTCTGATCTGTCAGACAGTGTTTGTGGGTTTTTCTTCATTAAGATGAGAATATTTTGGTCATCAGCTGTAGAGGGAATACCTACCAGGCTTACCAAGCCCTTTGTGATTACTGAACTCACCAGTACTCTCTTTGTTCTTAATGATGTTCCAAACTGTTGCTTTTGGTAAGCCTAAGGTTTAGCCTATGTCATTGTTTTTCTTCTTTCTCAGCCTCATAATGGCTTCCTTGACTTTCATTGGCACAACTCTGTAAAAATAACTGAAGCCATTTGTCCCAAATATTATAGCCCCCTGAAATGGTGGGGCTATGTATTAATGCAGTAATTTCTAAAGGGTGAAACCAAAGTGTAACAAAATACCCTTTAGGAAGCTGAGAATCTGCGTTTTAATGACATGTGAATAGTTTGGTTACAAATTTAAAATTGTGGAGTACAGATCCAAATCAAGAAAACATATGCCTTTGTCCCAATCTTTATGGAGCTCACTGTATACACTGTATATATAGAGATAAAATGGCTCACCCTAAAAACTGGCTACTGGCACAGGTACGTGATAAGAAGTCAGCTACCAAGTTACCTAGTTTGCTAATGTTCTTGTAAATGGTAAATGGTAAATGGACTGCATTTATATAGCGCTTTTATCCAAAGCGCTTTACAATTGATGCCTCTCATTCGCCAGAGCAGTTAGGGGTTAGGTGTCTTGCTCAAGGACACTTCGACACGCCCAGGGCGGGGTTTGAACCGGCAACCCTCCGACTGCCAGACAATCGGTCTTACCTCCTGAGCTATGTCGCCCCTTGTGCGTTTACAGTAAAATAACCTGATTGTCTAACCATGAAATAACCTAGACCTTCCTAGCTCACCAGTTCCTTGGCATTATGGCTCTGAATGTTGCGATGCCCTTTCCTGTCAAGTTCAATATCAATGTCAGTGGACATCAGTAAACTAAATAGTTAAGATAGCAATGGCTAACATTAAAACTGTCCAAGATACATGGAAAAGTGAAGAACTACCTCATCATCCATTAAAGCATGGCTAGAGTTCAGTATAGTCTAATCAGAAAGGAGAACTTTTTAATCATTTTTTAATATAAATGATTATATCATATATGCAATGCCACAAACATGAGTGGGTAACCCTTGGGAGTGCCTCCATATTGTTTTGCACAATGTTTTGTTATTCAAAATTAATTTCTTGACATTATTATTATTATTATTATTAGTAGTAGTAGTAGTAGTAATAGTAGTAGTAGTAGTAGTGCTGATGGTGGTGGTGGTTAATAATAATGTATAGCACTTACTGTGAAGGAAAAAGCTTGCATAAAACCACAGCCATTACCATTATCCTAATTCTCATCACTATCATCAACATCATCATCATCATCATCATCATCATCATCAATAGACTTCATGCTTCCTGTTCGTAGCACTGAAAGACTTAAAACAAATGGTTAACGAACGTGCCCATAAAGTGGCCTAGTTAGTGTGCTGTCAAATGGGCAAGTGCGACCCACAGTATATCACCGGAGTCTGACACCTGACCTCCGCGGAGTCGCCGCCCTCCGCAGCCCTGGCGCGGCGTGAGCGTCGGCCCGCTTTATTGCCCCGCTCTGAAAACTCCTGGCCTCTGAAGGAAAAAAAAAAAAAAGGAGGTCCACTGAGACCTGCGAGAAATTACGGTCCTGCGAATGACTTTAAGGGAGGTATCCAAATTTACAGCTTGGCAAGGACCGACTCTGGCAAACGGAGGAAACGCAGGCTCCGGACCGGACCGATATAAAAGGGGGCCGTCGTAGAGACAGCCTGCTTGGAATAATGAATGCATAAATGAAGCATTGCATTTTTCCATCTATTTTGCCGTCTTGAGAAAGCTTTCACATTAATGCTATCCATTACATAGCTATTAAGAGGCGGGTCATCTGGGTAAAACTAGATCACTGTTGTTGGTAAATATAACATTCATTAGAACTAACAATGGAGAATATGATATAATGACGTTTTTCACAAAATATTAAAAGGATGGTTAACTTTCTGTAGTTCTTAATATCTTTTCAGTCTCAGTAAATGTTTTTGATTTTCCAAAGTTTCCAATGAAGGAAATTGTAGATACTTACAGAGGTTTAAAATTCCAATAACATGCCTTTTTGACGTGTATTTGTTTGCTCTTAATCAGGAACCCAAGTATGCCCATATAGCAGCCATTTTAAAGTGGGCAAGTCAACAGAATCGTATGCAAATATCAAAAATAACACACAAAAACTGTCTGGGCCAGTTGACACCAAACCTGAAATAATATTAAAAACAACTGCAGTAAATGAACTATCCTGTTAGTACACATTGTTTCACCCCCCCCTCCATCCAGCTATCTTTCTTAATAGCACATTTATTAACATGTATTAATGTTGACTGATCATTAATAATATCATTTTAAAAATGAATAATCTGGTTTTCATCACTGATTTCATTAAGCATTCAAAAATGCATCATATTCATATGATATTATCACCTGATGTGAGGATCTACAGTATTAAGAACATCTTTGTTCAATAGAAAGCCACTGATTTTTGGGACTGTTAGTATTGGGTTCACTGGTTCAAAGGATTATGCACAAAGGCCATGAATAGAGAATGAAACCCAGGGAATAGCTTTAGTTGGACAGCAGCCAAGTGTTTCTAAATCAGCAGCAATAAGGCCCACTTCAAAGTTGAAGTTTAAGATGCCATTATGTATTCATGCTCACTGACAACAGCAGTATTAAGGACTAATAATGTTTCAGCTACCAACCAATTAGATCGGTCTAGATAAAAATAACAAATGCTGAACCAGTAAGAAACCCAACTCCAAGTTCACCTGTTCAAATGAAAACAAACATGCCCTACATTAAGCCCGGTATATCCCCGGCTTGACAGCTCCCTGTGATAATTAGCTTTGCCAGAAAGCACCTGAGGAAGAAAGGGAGCGGCTAAAAAAGTATTTCACGGTGCCGCGGCGCGGGCTGTCGAAATTAACGGCGCAAGGAACTCCAGCGTTCATCGCGATAAGGACAGGGAGGGCAGCGGGTATCGCGTACCGGAATCGGTCGCACTCGGGATTAGCATCTTCCCATTTTCAAATGCGGGGGCCATTTCGCTGTCCCTCAGACATCTGAGCCGAGCGCACGCTAAGCGCCGTGAATCGTATATCAGACGCTAATGCAGACGTCTAATCCTATTTGCATTCATATTAGGTCCCGGGTATCTTCATCCAAAGATTTGCTTATTTGTCCGCTCCTCAGAGTTCAATAACTTTATGCATGATACCGGTATCTTCATAATTCCCATCTAGAAACCCAATTTATTTAAAATACATATCCGTGGAGAAGGTAAAAGGTACTTGGGGAACTTATTTGGAGGCTCTACAGATCAGTAAACATGCGTGCTCTATGGCGGGTAATGGAGTCTGTCGTACACGCACTGTCTGAGAATTAAATTCTCCTACAGGCTTCCCTGGTGGGGATCCGAAGGTTTAATCCTCACAGGCTGCTGCGGAAATCTTTCCCCCATAACAGCTTTGTGCTTCTCTGCACACACTCTCCCGGAGAGTGAGGGAGAAGTGTCTTGACCCATTTGCACTTTAATGAACCTCAATAATATTTAATAAACAGCGAAAGGCAGATACAGTAAACAGGCTTACTGGATGCGGCCAGAAGTTTCCAGCGTGTTGAACAGGCATTCCGGTGGCCACTTTGGGTGCATCCGTCAATCTACGATGGTGGAAAGCGTTTTGCACATGTCCATGTAGAGGAACAAATGCTGTGCCAAAACTCAGCTAAAGTGACATTGCTGCCACAATTAGGTGAGCAAGAAAACAAGAAAAATAGATGAAAAAAAATGCAGGGAATATAAAACAATAGGCTTTCAGAGTCTACATTTGAATTATTGCTATAATAATTAATAATAATAATAATAATAATAATAATACCCAGTGGAGATGAAATGTGATTGCATTATGCAAAAATTAGCATTGTTTGATTTATTATTTTCTTTGACAATATTTGACAGGAACACGATAAATAACTCAAGTTAAAATATCTATGTTTCTTTGTACCTATTTAAGAGATACTGTAAGGCAAGAGCACTTTAAAAGAATAAAAGGGGGAAAAATCAATAAGAACATGTAAAAACTATGCAAGTATCTTGACAGCGTAGGTCACATGCAGAGTCTGGGGTCATGCCGAAATTGTCCATCAGCCAGACAAGCAGAACTGATTTGGAGGCTAAATAATGCTTTAGATATTCAAAATTCTATATATATGCGAAAGGCTTCAGTGAACAGTGGATCTTCCCATCAGAGCGTCATTCTGCTTATAGATTCCTTTATGCAGCCCTGGTAAAATGCATCTGAATTTGGGCCTGAAAGGGGTCTTTAGTACGATGAGGCAGGTCAAAGCACACACAAAGCCTCTTTGGAATGCAGTGTGAAACTGTGTGTGTGTGTGTGTGTGTACAATTGTCTCATAGCTGTGTTCCTCAACCAGTAATGTCACAAAGGATTCATATAGGCATGGTGATTTAATAATACTGGTTAATAAATTCCTACCAAAAGTTTAATTTCCATGTGTAACAGTTTGTATTGTTAATCTACACCTACAATGACCTAAAATCCAATAATATGTGCAACCAAGAACATATTATTTATTTATTTATTTATTTTAGAAAATGATATTTCATGAACATCAAACACGATTATAACCCCAGTATTATGTTCAACCAAAATTGGTAAAGAAAATATTTACAACCTCGTATCATGTATGAGTAACACAAATGTGACAATCCAGTGCAACAATATCGACTTCTGCACAACCTTCTGTCTCTTTACTGTTACATCCCAGGTCCTGCTGCCAGCCGCTTAATGAAAACAATCAAAAATAACAAAGATGGCGAAAATAGAGCAGAAAAACTGGGAAGGTGTGGTCAAGAAAAATAAAGGGATTTTGACTGAGCGTTGACGGGTCGTAGACTATTTTTATAAATCGAATCCACATTGATGCAAGCATCCTTTTCTGACGCGCACGCCTGTAGATAAAAGGAACCAGATGACGGGCAACACTCGCCCCGGTGCTGCCAATTCGCCGGGTTCCTGTCAGTCACGAGCCTGACCGGAGCAAATTCGCGGCAGTGGACCCTTTTGCGTAGACCAAGCCGCTTGCTTGGGCCGTGCCTAAACCTCACAGCATGCCCATGCAGAAACGAGACGCAGCAGAAGGCTTCGAGAACCTTCACCGGTATTGCTCCGCTGGTTCCTTAGTGCACTGAGAAAATATATCTCCTAACGTTAAATGATCTCTGTTGTCATTTAAACATTTAAGACGGTTTTCACGTCGTGAGATTACTGTGGTTGCACCTTTCTTCGATCAAAATGATAAAGGGGTACAATGTGCCCTGAAGCTGTACGGTGACCTCTTGTAAGCACCTGGCTTTCAGTCTGTAAGGTCTGTCTCGTGGAAATAAAAGGCGAGTAAACAATATTGCATAAACAAAGTGGTAACATGACTTAAAAGTGAAGTCTGTGTCCATGAAAATATTTATGAACATTTTGCTTCTGTCTTGTACTCCAAAAATAAGAGGAACAAGGCATTTGCTTGAAAACAAGAAGCTGACTTCAAAGCAAATGACAAACGGCAAAAACCGCTCTTTCCGTAATTCTCGGTAAAAGTCAAATTACAGTATCTTGGCGTGTTTGTCTAGTTCCTGCGATTACTTGAATTAAAGGGCATAAATTCCACATCCAGATGATGACTCGGTGTGTCCTTCCATTTCATCCAGACTGTTTTCAGTTGTTTTCCCCTGTTCCTAGGCCTGAGGCCTGCGGCCTGTGTCCCAGCCCGCTAACACCAAACCTGCACAAGATGTGTCCATCACCAGATGCACGCTGTTCCCAGCATAAGAAACCACATTCCCTGTCTGGGCCTAGTCTCTGGGTCTTACCAATCTTCAGCATGATTTTCCTTTTTAAATATTGAGGATTGCAGTTGCCTAGCAATAGGGACAGTCATTTTTGTTTGCGAAAAAGGAAAAATTGAAGTCCAGTAAAAAGTGGCTTAAAGGTAAAAACCTGGACCGACCTGTAATATAAAAGTTGAGAAGACATGCTTTATGCATGCTTAAATATATATGAATAAATCATATATGAGATATATATGAAAAAAGCATATTTGAGAAATCTCTCTGTCATGCAACCACACACACATTTACATGCGATCACAAGCACACACATGTACGCACACAGATTTGTATTGTAGTAGGCAATCTTAAAAATGTAAGTTCAAGAGATTCATCCGAAGGATCTCACCTGCAACTTGAGGGTGAGTGAGGGTGATTGTCCTGCTATTTGTTCAAGAAAAAATGAACTGACGTTTCACAAGGCGGATGTAATAAATTACGAAGAAGCATCGCAGTGCCCACGGGAAGTCACAGACCAAGTATGAAGGTTTTATTGCAAGGTAGTAAAAGTTTTTATGTAGTAAAAGACAACTATCCTGCCTTTTAATTGTAGCAATTTTTGCATTCAGTTTAAAAAAAACTAACAAATGGGCCAGTTTCAGGCAGCGCTCACTGGTGGCTCCTGTTAGCCCGCTAACTGTGGTTCAGCCTGAAGGGGAAAGTGTGTCTGGGGACAGTCTGAGACCTCGGCTACACGTGCGCCCCGCACTGTGACCAAGCCACCAGGATTTAAAGCGCAGAATCACCACCGGTGCCCTTTAGCGCTCCCTAGTCTGGTGGCTAGCGCGGCGACGCCGGGCTTAAATCACTCACGAAGAGCGATGGCGAAGCCTTTGGCGCCATGATTTACTCCCCGCCGCGGCGAGTCCGATGGGAGGAACATTAGCGCTAGAAAAATAAAATGAGATTGCTGTGCGCGACTCAGGAATTAGAGTTCCTCCTGAATGAGAGCAGAGGTAATATAAAAGGCTATCGCATTAACCTGCCCGGGGCACCTCTAATAGGGTCTGTGGCTTAAACTGATATATCAATTTACTTCCTTCTGGAGGACTTCAAAGCGTAGCTCATTCCTGCCACTGGCGTCTGCCCCCCCTGCCCCCCCCCCCCCCCCATCAATCTCTGTGCTCCGCCGGCGCTGCGGTCTCTTCGTGAGCCGAGAGCGCGGCCGCAGGTTGCGTGGGTTAGGCACACAAAGGTGGCGTTCAGCCCCTGTACCACAGCTCAGTGTCTACCTCAGTCTGTTCCATATCCCACTTCAACCCCCCCCCCCCTCTCCCACCCCTGTGATCTCTGACATACAGAGTCCTGTTGTGGTTTTTGCCCCGTAACAACTGATCCAGGATCAGCTCTCCCCACCTTTATACTGAACCCTAACCGTATGTAAGCTCAGGGGTTAAGGAGCTGTCAACACTAAACATGCCTCTCAGAGTTCAGCATTTTTAACTCTCTCCACTAATTTACATTCACACTTGATTAAAAAAAAAAACATAAGTTGCTTTTCTTCAATGTCACAGGTTACCATTCCCAAATAAACTACAACTTATTTGGCTTAATTTTCCTTTGCGAACAACTGTTTCAATACAGTGATGCTGTGATTGGGAATTGGACTGTGGGACTACAGGAGAGGGTGGAGGTTCCGTGGGGATTGCACTGTGTATTGTTTTCAGTATTTTATGAGGGAGATGTTGCTGTAGGGGTAAATGGCTATTAGTTCTGTAGGTTGGTTTTGGGATTTTGGGCGTGTGTTGCAGGGAGGAAGATTTAGCTGGCGGACCAGATTCCAGGAGTCGTGTTATGAACAGAGAATCTGTCCCTCAAGCTGGGGCTAGCCACTCATGTTTTAAGTTTAAGGCAGCATCTCAACCTTGAGGTAGCTGTAGTTTGTTTGGCAGGGAATAAATATGGGCCAGTTGGCTATTAAAGAGAAGCTCTGTCTGATCACCTTTGACCGTCTAAGATGCTGCCGCTCCCCACAATACATAACCTATCAAAAAATAGTTTTAGTGCAATACAAATTAAAATACTATTCACTAAGAAATCGGAGAACATCTCATTGTGATACCATTGGTACATGATAGCATTGGGGACAAAAAGGCTTTTTTACATGAAACTTCTGACCTATTGTACATTTTATTATGTTTGCTTACTACTTAAGTTCTTATAATTCACCAGGAAATTATCGCATCTGCTCAAGACCCCCACATCAGTGAGATGTTTCATCTCAAGAGGTCTTTATCCTCCTAATAATGTTTATTCATTCCTTAATTTTCGCTTTCTTTGAATTTTTCTGTTCGCAAAACATTGCACATTTCACACACACACCAATTCCACAGGTATAAATACAACCGCTTTAACAGTATCAAACATCTTCTCTCAGCTACAGCCCAGGAGGCTTCTAACCCCTGAGCGATGAGCAACACGTAGCTTCCCGTGTTCCAGTGGGCCCTTTCATCTTCACACATTTCAAGAACTTGGTTAACCAGTGGATTTCCCAACAAAGTGAAACAACGAGGGCTCAGTCAAAGGAGAGCCGCGATCCGCCTCCCCCGAGTCAAATACGTTATGACAGACTTCCACTTCATGTGAAATCTTAACTGTGCATTCTGTGGAGAATGTGATTACAGAACTATATTGAACTCTGGCCATGTACCGTACATAAAGGTGATGAGGGCAGATGGGGGAAAAAAAAGAAATTAATTAGAGAACATCATCCACTAATCTTTCAGTTCAACATCAAAACAAAGTGCTTTTAAATGAGGAATAAATAATTGAATTTCAGAATCATTTGAAACCCTTCTGAACAGAATTGTAATCCATGTGATCAAGTTAAATAAGTGACAGTTGCTGCCATATCAATAAGAACCTCATTGAAACATCAGACACAGAGAGCCTGTCTGCTTCACAGACGGTACGGTATTTTGGTGGGGGGAAAAAAAAGCGAAGTGCAAAGAAACCGAATTAGGGCAAGATTAGGGGGGGAAAAAATGTTGTTCGGAAAGCTTTGAATTTAAAGCGATCAGATATATCATTTAGATGGAGAACAAAGCCCGCAAATATTTTAGGGGGAAAAAAAAGGCCCACGCGCGAGTTGAGAAAACAAAGGGGGCTCGCGAGAAAAAGAGAAGCAAGACAGAGCGAGTACAATTGCAGCGTGGAGCAGACAAACTCTATGAATACAAATCAGGGGAGATGTGAAGGAATTTTACATCAGGTGTTGTCTACCACTCACCTCATCTGCCTGTGTGATCACGCCTTCTAGAAGACAGCTGCTCATGTCATCCCTTTTCATCCCAGCCACACTTTTTTCCCTCCCGCCTCCCCCCCCCCCCCCCCCCCCCCCTCCACCATCACATGCCCACCCCTCTTCTCCGGCGCTAGGGGTGTGGCGGGGGGGATGGGGGTGGTGGGTTGGATGGTTTTGGGGGTCCGGGCGTGTCTTCGTCCGGGAGACCAAAGGAGAGAGGAAGCTTGCGTTGGTAGGTTGCGTAGCTTTGCCTCACGGCCTCCTGCCAGAACAATGCAGAAATCAGCATGTGCCCGAGCCAAACTGCACAGCCCGACACACCCATTCCTACGGAGACAGAGGCCCGAGTAACAAGACCGAGGCCTTTTTAAAATCCAGACTGCAGTTCTTTCCATTTCTGAGAGGCTTCCTGTCAGAATACAAGCATGTGTAGCTGCACTGTGTGTGTCATGGTGTCGCCTTTGTGAGTGATACGAATGTGTGAACAGCCCAAGAAATGAACAATGTAAAGGGCTATCACCAGAGAGGCTATAATGCATACAACCAAAAATGTCAGGCGCAAAACATCTCCATATCTTTTATTTTGTCCCTTTTTTTGCTTTTCTTATGTTATTTCCTGGGAAATTTGGTGGATAAATGTCTTTTGACACAAAAACAATTCAGAAATTGCTTTTTTGCGTGCTAGTATGTGCATTAGGGCCACTGCCAAAAATAGGAATGGGTAACAGACAGTTATGAATTGGGTACATTCGGAAAACCAGCAAAAACATTAAGGGGTGATGGCAGGGTAACATTTTGTTAATGCCTACATGATAAGATTAGCATCCCACATCATTGTGTAAAGCTGGCACTCGTGTCATGTGCCCAGGGTTGCCAGACTGGGAGATTTTCCCCCAAATGTAGTGGATTTGAAAGATTCATGGGGGGAGTATCAGATCACAAGGGAGTCAACGATAAAGGATTTCACAAGAATGTATGAGGAAAAAGACCCACAGTTTTTGATGGGAGTCAGTTGAAGATGGGGGGATTACGAAGAATATTTTGGGGGGAATAAAAGTCCAGGCATCTG
Organism: Anguilla anguilla; assembly: GCF_013347855.1. Classification (NCBI taxonomy): domain Eukaryota; kingdom Metazoa; phylum Chordata; class Actinopteri; order Anguilliformes; family Anguillidae; genus Anguilla; species Anguilla anguilla. Next base: position 34,636,262 of record NC_049205.1, read on the forward strand.
GGAGCACCGCACGTGCCGGGCAGACAGAGCAGGCTTTCCTTACTCTGAACACGTGTCCAAGTCTTCCGCTGTGGCACGTGAGCGTCAGTGTTTGCTTCACAAGTCCATAAAACAAACAGCACACAAATCTGCCCAACTGTTCGACTGCAGTGTTAAACAAATGTCACCAACTGTATCCACATTTCGCCGAGGGAGCCAGCCGGCCCTGTGCCGTGCAAGCTCTGCAAATACGCTCCCCTCGCATGCGAGCGCTACTTCCTGCGCAGGTTTGCACCAGATGACGGGCCCAACCAGCAGGAACTGGCAACCCAACTGCTGAGGAACTGGGACAGAGCGCAACGAGTAACCCGCGCACCCAAAACTTAAAAACAGACAAATGATTTGACAGAGCGGCAGAAGAACCGTAGCCTTATGTGAGAAAAAGGACGCCGCAAATTTCGTGTTCCTTCCTGCCGATAAGTCTGTTGGGACAGGCTTGGGTCGCAACAAGCCAGATAGCTAGCGAGCTAGCCTTGATTGTCGCCTTAAAGAAAGAAAGCCCACCCACCTCAGGGGATTAGATCTGCGTGGCGAAAGTTGTGCGAGAGAATGTTACTCTTTACCAGTTCTCAAGGACTTGGTGGCTCTTGCCGTAATAACATGTGGTTGTTTCTGCTGCATACCACTGGATAACCTCCACTGAAAATCTTCATTTCTGGGCTTCACACTAAACAAAAATCTCTGTCTGTTGGGCCCGAAAGAACAGATCAGTAGCCTTGTGCTGTTTTATGGGAAGCCAAGTGATGAGCTCACAACTGATAGAGATAAAGGAAACATCCCTGCTATTGCCACGATGCACCTAACTACAGAATGACAGTCGTTCAGAAGAAGAGCCCTTCAAAAAAACAAAGCTTTGTTTGTTTGATATAGCAAGTGCACACAAACATTTAAGTAAAATTGTGAAAGCAATTTTATTTCCTCAGACAAAATATCTATCATCTGTCCTTTTGTTTTTTTTTTCATGCTGTGCAGCTGAAATGACTGAAGAATGAAGAGTATTCTTTATTCTTTGACTTCAGTGTGGTTCTTTGGAACTGAAGAGCGCTTGCTTCTATTCTCTCTGAAAAAGGTTCTGCTAAAATTCCAATGAGGCCTGCAAGCACAGGGCATTCGAAGGTGTAAGTGATGCTAAATCATTCTATGCAGTACAGTGTCCAGTGTTAATTCAGCTCTAACAGTGTTAATTCAACTCTTAACAGATAACATTTGGTCCCACATTGGTCCCACCAAATGTTATCTGTTAAGAGTTGAATTAACACTGTTAGAGTATTACTTTTTTCCACTGGCAGTAAAACATGTTCCATGCCTGGAAGTATTTTTTTTTTTGTAAATAAGTTAAATGTTGCAACCTTTACATTACATTACATTACATTATAATCACTTAGTAGACACTCTTACGCAGAATGACTTACACAAATAGAGAAAAACCTTGTTAGTCTCAGGAATACTAAAGTACTCTCCAAAATGGTTCGGAAGGCCCATCAGCAATCGCAATCAGTAAGTTGGCCAAGCAAACCAGCAGTTAGTTTTGTAAACAAAAGTAAAACAACTACACAGCTAACCTATCTGTACACAGTTGTGCCTATAACATTATTATCTCAAAATAAAATGTAAAAAGATTAAAACAGGATAGCTAAATATGAAGATAGATAGATATACTTTATTGAACTCCGTGGGGTAATTTGTCCTCTGCATTTGACCAATCCTAGTTACTTAGGAGCAGTATGGTCAGGGGAGTCATGGTGTACTGCATTGGAAAGATATATGGGGTTTCTGTCCTGACCACAGTAGGCCGCTCCACCACTCAGGGATTGGAACCAGCAGTAAATGAGACCTGGTTGTGTAGGAGAAGAGAGGCCGGGCACCCAGAGGTAGCAGAATAGAAATATTTGCTTGGTGTGTTGGATCTGATGATCTTTTGAAGATATAATCGAGCAGTCCCGTTTACTGGATGATAGGCGTGCACCGACGTTTTGAATTTGCAAGCTGATATCGTTAGCCAGTGAAGGGAGATGAGAAGGGGAGTGACATGGCTGAGCCTAGGGAGGCTGTAGTTCAGACAAGCAGAAGCATTCTGGATAAGCGGCCAGGGTCTGATGTCGGGGAGACCAGCGAAGAGGGAATTGCTGTAGTCCAGATGGAAAAGATGCAATACAGGCCTATGAGCAATGCAAAACAAAACTATGCTTTGGAACAGAAAGCCTTTATAACTACAAACAAAACTATATGCCTATAGAATCCCTTAAAACTAACCTTTTGATGTTTTCCTGTACTTAATGCCACACTTGGTCAAAAAACGCTCAGATTTAATCAATTTAATGTAAACACACACATACAATTTTCCTCATAGGTAAAACAATGAATTTATCAGTGAAACATATGCTGTTCCTTTGTTTTCAGAATCATCACAATACATTTTAAATGCAAGTAAAATGTGAAGTGAAATTAATTGCATTAGTGGCCCTTGTGACTGTAACATTTTTGAGAATCATGTGTCTGGCATAATTTAAAACACTGGCTTTTGAAATGAACCAGCAGATAAAAGATAAAAACAAATTTAAGAACCCCATACAGTGATTAGAGCAGATTATATGTCAATGGCAAGCAGATTCCTGAAGTACACAGTAAAACTTGCGGTGTTAAATCAACTCTTACATAGTTTATATGAGTCCCCTCTTGCCAGAGTAGACTCATATCTGAAGAAAAACACATTTGCAAAATACAAAATTGGCAAGTTACTCGCACATTGAAAGTACTATAAGTCATTAATTCACACTTGCAAAATCTAGGCCTGCCATTAAACATATTGACATCAAAATTAGGCCAAGTTACAAGAAACAATATTGGCTATCTTAGCTCACACAAATTATACAAGCTGTATTCCAAAGCAACCCAATGTTTCCTAAATTATTACTAAATAACTTGGCCCAGTGAGCTACTACTGAAGTTGCTGCCCAGGCTGCAAATCTTTTTTTGAAAATGTGTGCAGTTCTATAAATGTCCATTTTGCGTGTGTATCCAATGTTTTTATTGGCTGAGGTAGCTAAATGTCCAGTGGGGATACGTGGGCCTGCAGCATTTGTGATGATGTCATTGGCAAGAAAAAGAATAAGAAGGGGAAAAAGCTACATCCCCTAACTTTGGGACTCTCTTGTGTGGACATGTAAACTTGTTTATAAATTCTGTCTGTTGACACAAGGTCAGAAGGTACAGAAATTAATGTTTTTAAGGGCTAAGAGTCTATGGTCATTGTGGTTTTTTTCTGTGGGAAACCCTGAAAAGTGCCAAACACTTGGTGCTGTGCAGATATGGGGCATGCCGCCCCACCAAGTCATAACTTGGCGGGATGGCATACCTGCCATCCCAATGAACTCTGTTAGATTTGAATCAACACTGGACATTTTACTTTGTAGATCAAATGGCTGTGATTTTCTGTTCAGTCTCTTCCGCCACAATTGAACAAATCTGCTCTCCTGGAACATCACATGCAAAACACAGAGAGGCAAAACAGCAAAAACAAGCACAAGAGCAAACATGGTTAAACTGCAATCCAAACAGTACGGCTCCTCTATAAACAGTAAAAGACATTCTCTCAATCTACTCTGGCTTATCGAGCCAATTGGGTGTTTATGGCTGGATTGCCAAAGTGCCCATCCATCAACGGAGGACTCTGCAAACTGTAATTGACTTCCAAAGTCCGCGTACACCAGTCTCCAGATGATGTTGCTCTAGCACCATCTCTAAACACACATTTAAATGAATTACAGCATACATCATAATACCTTTTCATATAAATATACTAAGATGAAGAACAAAGCATTTGAAGTCTAAATAATCAGGTTTTTTTTTTTTTTTCCCCCTTCTCTTCAGCCGGAACTGGACGCTGTTTGACAATTACAACAGTTGCTCCCCGCCAGCTGGAGATGTCTGTACATTTGGCTGTTTAAACAGGAAAAAAAAAAGAAGCAGCCAGACATCTCCAAGTAACTAGGCGCTGAGCGCAGTTCAACCGTCACGGCGAGTCCAAACCGAACACCGCTTCACAGTTAACTCGGGCGACCAGTCCCCGTGGATCTCCTGCCATCCACCAGCACCATTCATTAAGGGCCTCTGAAGCCCCTCTTTCCACTTCATATCACTGAGGCAATTACGCTTCCACATGTAATTAAAGTTTGAATAAACAAGGGCTTTTATTCTCCCCCTTCCCACACCCCCCCCCCCCCCCCCCACCCCAGGCTCTGACATTTTTTGAGTCGACACAGATCGGGGTGTTCGGTCATGCCTGGAGCCGGGCGGGCACGGGAGGGGGGTGGGGGGTCGGTTGGGTGGGGTGGGGTTGGGGGGGGGGGGGGTAGCGGTTGGGGTTTGGGTTCTGTCTTTTGCCGCGGCACTGACCCGGCGTCCAATTAGAAACCTAAATACTTTGGGTAATGCGCCGCCGCTGGGAATTAGACTTGCCTATCTCTTACAAATGAGAACCGCCGCAGGACTGGCCCTCCAATGAGGTGTCTTATTGAAATAGCGCAGGCTGGTCCCCTTGTCACAGCTGTCGCTTCAGCCATTTGCACTTACACCACGCCGCTTTCATTACCAAAATAGAAATTTGTGTCCTAAGTGCTGTAACATTACTAATGTTAAATATTTCGTTCCCAAGGGTGCTAATTACGGCTGAGTGCTGGCAACACGGATTCCTTCTTTTTTTTTTTTTTACTTCACATAACAACTGTAAAAGCAATTTGAGCATTTTTCAATTAATTAAACACATAGTCTTCCAGTAACCTTGTGTCATTTTGCCCTCCAGGATCGTAGCTAATTTGTGTAGAATAGAAAAAGGGAAACTGAGAAGAAAAATGTTTTCGTCTCTGCAAAATACCCCCACAAAGGAATTAACTGGCTGCGTTTCCAATATTTTATAATGAAAATAGACACTATTTTCAAAGGAATTAAAAGTGATCCATGATTTGGTCTTTCAAAGCCCTGAAATATCAAATGTCCTTATGAGTTATGAAGCCTTATCAGATCATTTTACCATGATCCACCACGCTTTATATTATCAAAGCACTAAAAATATTACAGCAAAGAAAATAATCCTTGCTATCAGTTCAGTTACTACGGATTGATTTATTAAAATAATAGAAAGTAAGTGGATTTTGGAATGCCACAATAGCATTGGAAGTTTTTAAACATTTTTCATTCTCTTAGCTGCAGTTAATTTAACCTACTGGAGGAATGAAGTTATCTTTTCTCCTACTTCATGCATCCAAAAGCAGATGTAAGAGTAATGGTATTAAACAGCGTATGCACAGTCGTATACATGCCTACATACATACATGAATGCATACATACATACAAACACACACGCACACATATACATACATACAAACATACACACAGATACATGCATGCATGCATACATACATACACACACATACATACAAGCATACATACACACATACACACATACATGCATACATACATACATACATACATACATGCATACATACATACATACATACATGCGCACATACATACATACATACATACATACATAATTACATACATGCAAATATATGTATGTATGCACATAGGACAATATGAACCTAATTTGTGATTTTCCTGAGTGTATAAGCTGAAATAAATGTAAACTGAACAGTAAGACCTCTCAGTTGCAGTAGAGTGCAGCTTCCACGCCCCAGTTTTTAGGGTCGCCACAAAATGGCCGTTAAAGAACGGCAGGGATCCCGCGTGAGGTCCTGCCAGCGACGGCCTCCGAGGGGAGCTTATCACCCTCCGAGACGGGGGGCCAGGCGCGGTGCCCGGCGCGCCGAACCCGACGAGACAAAGGCCTCTGTCAGAGCCCGGGATCACAGCGAGCCCGTGAAATCTGACTAATAGTCACCGTGCGATTCCGCTCCCTCTGTTCCCTACCTGTTCTCCCCCCACCCGCCCACCCCCTCCTCCCCTCCCCCCCCAACCTCCGCCAAGCCTGAATTTGCATTGTTTCACCTCATCAGCATTCATACACGGGTGGCGGTGGGGTGGGGTGGGGGGGGGGGAGTCGGGGGGGGCGGATCACACAGCAGACAGATGGGATAAACAAAGAGACGAAAGAGAGAAAGAGACAGGACAGGAAGAATGACAGCAAAGAGGGAAGAGGTTCGAATCGAGCAGGCCCGTTTTTTCTTTTTTTTTTTTACGAGTCATTTTTATTCCGAGTCATTTCAAAAAAGCAGTACAGGTGTTTTCAGGGGAAAAAAAGGCTGTAGCCTTATTCAGCAGCAGGGAATGTTCGCTTTATTAAAAAAAAAATCTCGGAACTCCCGTCCAAAACATTTTTCTGCAGCGGTGCAGCGGGCGACTTCCGTTGCGCGCTTGGCCGCGGGTTTTCCGCCCGCTCTTATGTTCCCACCCTGACCTCCGGTGTTTTCGAGTCGTTTAAATGTCTGGACACGGACAGCGGAGCCTCACCTCGACCCCACGCGCCTCTCCATGAGGACTCGGGCGGCCCGTTAATTGTTTCTCAAAAAGGAGCAGCCGAACCGTTTGCAGATGCAAAAAAAAAAAAAAAAAAAAAAAAAGACTCGATGAAAGACGAGGGAGAGCTGCTCGCACAGCCTGGTGTTAAGCTGTGAAAAGCAAACGTTTGGAGGAGTAATTACATGCTACACTGCATGGGGAGTGATTAGTAAGAGTTGTCTGTTAAAACCACGCTCTGCCAAAACAAATTCTGCTCAGCTTAACACAGCCCGCACCCGAATCCCTTTATATGTCGTTCAGTCCTTCCCCTTCTAGCTCTGTTGCTTTCTTTAATTGACTGGGGCTCGATTTGTAACTCACTTCTGGCTGACCCCAGGCCGCTCTCCAAACAAACGCCACTACTCTTTCTGACTGTGTGCAATTAAACATACGCATCATATTGGGAATTGAGATAAATCGCTAATAAGCAGGTGCAAATAAATGCTGTTGGTTCTGGGAAATCCAAACCTATGTAAAGTGCTTGGGGGACGTACTACGGGCTGACCAAATAGACTGCCAACAGTGTACCACCAGGCAAGGTTTTGGCTTATCCATTCAAACACTTTAAGGGCTTTCTCCTACTTTAAACAATTTGATGTTCTGCAAACCAACCCGCCCCCCCCCCCCTTCTTCACAATGCACCCCCCCCCCCCACTACCCCCCTTTCTATGAATCAACAATGCGAATCCGAGTTTACTTCTTTCGAGTTGGAAGAGGCTTTTAATGGTTGTGCCCTATTTACATGTATTCAGCAGGCATGGTGCTTTGTTTTAATGCTGGGGGGGGAGGGGGTAGGCTCAGATTCCATCTACACCATAAACACGAGCAGAGAGACGATCACGAGGGAGTGCTGGATTAAGAAGCAAATAATGCACATTAGCATGCGGCGCTGTTGGTTCACTTCACAACCAAAACAAACAAGCGCGCGTCTCTGAGCTGGAAATACCTGAAGGGCTTTTGGAAGACTAAACGGAGGCAAAACATTACCTGAAATCCTTTAAAATCCCTTGTGTTACCTTCACCAGGTGCCACATGCTTAGAGGACCCCTGGATGCCTATACGTGGAATTCCCATATTATCGGTTTAATCTCAGAGCACAGCATACAACCTCAGACCCTCACCAATGTAAGGAGCCCCTTCCAATTAGGCACACTGAAAAGCACAAAAAAAATCACAAGCAATGAAGATGCACTATACTGTGCATCAATTCAAAGGACAAAGGGGTCTAACAATACAATTTTATCTAACTGAACCTGAAAGAAAATACCACTGATTAGTGATTCCAAGAAGTATATACCTGGATAGTTTTGTCTGCTTAGCTGTCAAGGATTGTAACAGACAACAGCCTGTAGTCCAGATTTGAATATAATGACACAGCTTCAACTATGATCAAGAAAATGGCTACCCTTGTAGCTGTTTCCGAGCATGGGCCATTGCTTCTTCAGAAACAAGGTGCACCTGAAACCTGGTAACTGAACACTGCAAAAAAAAATGTTTTCTTTGTGTTTGTCCCTTGACATACGTAGCCATGCAAATCCACAAGTTAAAAGACGACACGGTGTCTCTCAACAGTGTCAACCACATTTCTTTGTTTACCTCAAACTACCTGGCAAGCAGTAGCCTGGAGCACAACAACTGCAGACTTCACAAAGCGACTGTTTTATTTTATGAAGACGCACGTGATTTCATACACAACTCTATAACTTTCCATATCCAAAAAACAAACAGCCTGCTTGCAATATCTCCACCACAGCCCTTATTTGTCAAATATTTGCTGAGACAAAGAATCGTACAAATGACGACAACAATCTAGGTTCCATGACGATCGATCCATTCTTATCATTCCATGATTATTTTATCACTTATTTGGTGCTGCTTGTTTGTTGCCCTGTTCTGCTGCACACCCCAAAAAGAACACAATGGCGCCATTCATCACACATCATTACAACGAACAAAAAAATGAAGTCGTGTCGCTTTGTAGTTTCGAGGATTGTGCGTCACACAAAATAAAGGGAGGGTGCTTCCGTTTAAACGCAACAAAGACATCGCGAAGAAACCTAATACCTCAGCGTAGGGAGATGGCAACTTGGCCCGCGCAGAGAACAGAATGGCAGGATAGACCCATTTAAATTTTAAATGAGACGGGATGTTTTGTTTTTTTTTGTTTTTTTTCGCGCAGTGTTTATGAAGCACCGCTGTCTGAGTCTACAAAGGTAAGAAAACTCAGCATCAAAGCCTTATCAGCAGAGACTAAAAAAAAAAAAAAAACAGCGCACCCCTCGCCACATAACGCTCCTTCTCCCGCCCGCCCGCTCGCCCCGTTCGCCGGCCTCCTTTAATTAGAGCCTCCCTAATCCGCCGGCCCCAAAACCGATACTCCGTCCTCCCGCTCGCTTGGTAACTGCGGTTACGAACACAAGGTCGGGTACGCTGGCCCGAGCAGAACAGAGGGGGGGGCGGGTAGAGGCGGTTTAAGAGACGTCCATTTCGTCCACGCCACTTAACATTCCAGCGGCAATGTTACATCTGGGAAACGGAGGGGACCGAAAATGAAGGTGTGCGGGAGAGGGGGGGGGGGTGGGGGGGGTGAAGTGTTAGGTGTCCGACGAGGGGCAATCAGAGCGGAGTCACCGAGTCTGCCGTTCGCGAACGTATCATTTACAACGCCGGCTAGCGAAATCCCAGCCCAGATAGAGATACACAGTGTCCTCTTTATTTTTAGCCGCTGTATCCGACGTTATGGGCCTAATTAAAAAAAAAAAAAAAAAATCCTTTGTAATAGCATGCCACGTCCTAGATCCACCCCCCCCTCTCAAACTTGACCCTCTTCCACATTCGTTCATGCGCAGCATGCCTCCTGGGGTCCCTGGTCTCGCGGCTGTTGACGATGTTGATGTGGTTGCTGTTGCTATCGGGGTCTATCAAGTGGATGTTAAAATTACGCCTGTTGACAGTTTGTGTTCCACTTTGATATTTAGTATGATGTGGCGGGTTCTCACCACCTGTGTTTCTGTGATTAAATCATTCCCGGTGCATGCATTCTAATACTTACCATGCAGCACTTTAACAGTTTGCAGATGCCAACGATTTGACCGTACCCTTCTTTTCCACAATTAACATATTTTAAAACCTGTTAGGCAGCATATGTGTGCTTGGGAGCTCCCTGTATCACTGAGGTTTCCTCAATGTTGCCATAATATTTCCCTCTTTTAATTTGTACAGCAAGTCTACACAGGCAGGCAAAATATATTTTCAAGTGTTCCCAGTGTCCACCGCTCACCTACTCACTATCCAACACTGCTACCCAGATTGGTAGACAAAGTGAGATTCAGTATGTTCTACAATTTAATGGGCTGTATGTTTTTGTGCTTTTGTGAAGAAGTTGCATAATAGTACCTAAACAGAGAGAAGTAATTTCGTCACTGTGAAGGTGTGTGCATGTGAGAAAGAGGAGAGTTAGGGACAGCCCATGCGTGACATCAAAGAACAAAGTTCACGTCAAATATGTGATGACATATGTGTATCTGCGAGACAGAAGGGGAGAGCAAAGCATGAGGTATATTAGAATATTTGAGTGAATATGTGTACGTTCACGTGCGTGTCCGGTAGGGATACCGGCCTAAGCGGGACAGGGTGTGTTGCGGCAGCACTGCTTTCTGCTGGTCAAGAACTGCACAATCGAACGGCTCCACCACTGCAGCAACTGCGTGCCCCTGAGGTGTCAGTGACCACTGATACCCTCTTACTCCCAAGAGTCCTCTAGTCCAGCATTCAGGTGCATCCAGCCGATGCATATATAGCGTTATATGTGATTTTTTAATGACTAATTAATTGTTCATTTAATGTCAACATGTTTTTTCCATGATATCAGATCAATTTAAAGTGAGCAAACTTTTGAGGCGTACTATGCAGGATTTTTTTAGCCTGTGTTTACAATCAAATAAGTCTCCTCCTCCATCTTCAACTCTAACCACTCAACTGAGACACAGACAAACAAATTCATTAGATATTACCGGTTAAATTCTCCCATCAATTACTCAGACCAGACATTAGGCTATATTGTCTGGTTGGGACCACAAACCATGTACAAATAATTTGAAAACCGGACGTTCCGGTCAAAAACCGGATGTCTGTCAGCCATAGCTGGACAGCTAGAGGAAGGCTACTTACAGGTCCAAAAGAAAACAAGCCAACTCTGCATCATTTTTCTTCCCCTTGGAGAACTTCAGCTGATGCCACCAAAGAAAAGCAATTAGGTTACTGTAACTGTAACATATTTTTGAACGAGCCCTGTTGGCTTGTCTTTTTGCTTCACTGCATGGGGGCCATTACAGCGGCTAGCTAGCTATAGCAACAAACCACAGGCTCTGTAGCCACACCCACCCCAGCCTACATAGGAAAGATTGCCACGCCCAGAAACACCCCAAACACAATTTAGAATAACAAATACAGGTAAAGGTGCAATAATTCGGCAAAAATGCACAAAGACAGAGATTGCCAGTGCATCATAGATATGCGTTACCATGGCTATTTTATCATATTTTCAAGTTAAAAGCCCTGTATAGTATGCCCTTAAATAAAATAACACAAGATGGAAGCTTGGGCCTGCGCGGAAGCCTCACGTGATGCCGCGTAGCTGCGTGGCATTCTAGCGTAAAAAAAAAAAACAAAAGAAGAAAAAAAAGAAAAACAGAGCTAAACCGGTGCCTCACATCTGTGGAGCCCAGCTGCAGCCTTCGCATGGAGACCTGCCACACAATCCGCTAATGATCTCCCCATAATCTGCACCATTTCACAAAGAGCGGCGGCGAAGATCGAGCAGCCCCGCCTGGCACCGTGCGGCGAAGAGCTCCTTTGGCGGGCCCCGGCAAAGAGCTCGTTTTCGCATCGCCCAGGCTTCATTATGCCGAATCAATATTCGTTTAGTCACCGGGGTTATTGACTTATTTATAAATAAAAGTATACCCTTCAGCTACAGTGCTCATTACAGGTAATCTGTCTTGTCACGGGGCAGGGAATATTATCCCGGTCTTTCAAGCGCTGACAGTCCGTGGAAATACCTCCCCATGGTTACAACTGTAAATAATTTTTTTTGATAAAATGCTGAAAAATCAATGGCTGCTTCCTGCGATCCGTCACAAACAAATCAATCATAATCTGCAGAGCCGGCGGTGGGCGGAGGGAGGCTTTGGGGGGGGGGGGGGGGGGGGGGGGGGGCGATATGGGCAGGTGGAGTCTTTGTCTGAAACCGCTCATTTCAAAATCGCTTCACATAATAGTGTCATCATTTAAGCACTTAGCGGTGGCAGGGCCTGCCAGTCACGGCGCGCAAGCAGAAAAGACGCGCGGGGAAGAGCAGGAGGAGGAGGACTGGAGCGCCATTACCGCCACATAAACAAACACTCTGTTTAAATTAGCGCAATCAGCACCAGTCAGACACCATTACCCGCTCTCCACAAGCTAATCGAGGGGGCTTTTCTACGGGATGCGCTACGACACGCATCTGAACGTCATCGAACCTGAGTAAACTAAACGGCTCATTTTTGAAATGTTGTTCCCCTGTAAATATTGATAGAGGATATGTTGGATTAAAATGACTAATCTTACTTAATGTCTGAATTTGATTTAGCTGGAGAGACCGTGCAAGCACTCAAATTAAACACTGGTACCGTGAGCACTGTTTCGGATTTAGATCTTTAAGCGCTGCTTCAAAGAACTGTACATTAGGAAGACCTGCAAGGTATGGATAGAAAGCATTCGTTTCGACAGGAAAGTCCGATGCCAGCACACCGCTGATTAGACGAACAGAAAAATGCGCACCTAAACATACAAGGTCATTTCATCAGAGTCATTTCATACCACCGATTCTAGGATCAAAGTAAATGAAGATGGCGTTTTGTCACGGAGGCACGGCCGGTGAAATGTTTGGCGTAAACACAGGCGGAGAGCTTTTATTACGATGTGCCGACCTTAAAAGGACACAGAGCGTGAGGACACTTGCATAAACACGTCCTCGTATGACAGGCATTTACAATGTTTTATTTAAATATTTATGTAAATAAGAACAACGTGTAACGTACTTCATGAATTCCTATACTTGCACTTCATGCGGTGTTTGTGTTTATGTTTAAGGAAGCTCCCTGCATTGAATCGCATTCAGATTTAATTATCTTTCACTGCATCTGCCATCAAATTCCACAGTAAAAAAAAAAAAGCCGAGAATCTTAATTAATGTAATCATGAGCACCTGTGTTGTCTTTCTTTGGCATGACAGCATAATCAATCATAATCCTTTAAATACATGCATAGAAGGCACAGTGATGTGATGGAACCAGCCTGTTGGCATTCTTTGCACTGTTAGCTACATCGCTTATACACAGATAATTATACAAGGATTTCTTAGACTAAGGTGACAGGCTGGAGGGGTACTTAAATCAGTCATATCTGTGTTGTTGTCATAGCAAATGGCGTACCAAACTAACACCCAGCACTTGCACTAAATGTAAACCACACATTTATTTATTAATCTTTTTGCACATGTCATATTATGCTAGACTTTTGTAGGGGAGAATCTGGCTTGGAAACCACTTAGCATATGGTTATTTACAATAATAATATCCAGTTTATTCTGACTCCTATATGGAAGACATGCACTCTATTAGAGAAAACTGAGCTTTATCACAGTTGATTTAACAATGAATGTTATATTTTGTTATATTACATATTGGAGTTTTTATTAATCTAAACAATTATGTTTTCAGGTTTACAGTTTTACTGTCATAATGTCCACACAATATAGACTGTTCAGTAAAATTAACTATTACATAAGCATGTCACAGCGTCATGCCACATGACTATTCGGACTTAAACAAATGAAATATTAAAAATAAGTGCAGCAACTGCAGACACAGGCTGGTGAGCTTACCTTTTAACATTTATACACAAATTATACAAGCCCATAGGCCTATGACTCATTATTGTCATTTTAGAATGAAAAACATGGAATTTCAGCATGTTAGGTCCTCTCTTTGTCCTGTGTATAATATCTTTTGAGAGTATTTTTATTTTGCAGAAATGCTTTCGTGTTTATTGTGTGCTTACGTGCCCTTGGTTTCTGCTCATGTTTTGAGGATGACACCCACATTTCCCATATCCAATTAAATTCACAAGAAAAGCTTTTATGAGTAGACTTGATGAACACCCTGAAGGGATGGGCGGAGCACACAATTAAAATGTACTGCAATTTTGTTTTGGAGAAACTGATAGGGATCATTTAAACCGTCTTGAATAGCAGGCCCGGCACCGTGTGTTGACCTTATTCATAAAGTATTTGGGTTTATTTAGCTGGCCTTTATGTGCACATTGTTCATTATACTTCTCCCAAAGAATAATAATTATTGCTTCTTTTAAAAAGAAGTAACCCAATGAAATTTGTTACATAAGTGCCAAGTTGAATGAAATGTGACTGAAAATGGCTAACCTGCAATGATTCACATTTTTACAATATTTGTGTATGAAGTGGTAACTGATCAAAATATGAGCCATTTGAGTGCTTGCATGGCCTAGTCAGTAGAAGACAGTCACAATTAGAGCAGGGTGTGCCCTACAGTCACATGTGGGATCTTGGGCTGTCATAAGTCCACTATCACTCTAGTCATAGTCTGCAGCAACAGAGCAGTTGGCATGGTACAGCCAGACAGAACTGTGGTGGGTTCAGATAATTCAGTATTTGTAATGATACTGCTGCTTTAGCTCCTCCCAGCTACATGCCTATTGCCCACAAGCTACCAGCAATTCTGTGGCACTACGAGGCCTGCAATGTGTAAATTCACTGGCTTAGAGAGGAACGCGTCTATTGAACGAGGGTCTATTGAACTGTATACTGTATACGTGCACTAACTGTAACACTCTGTAGGATGATGTAATAAAATGTGTGATGTTTATGTGTTTCGTACGTATAAAGCACTTGGTTCTTAAATCTTAATTTATCTGAGAGGAAAACAGTCACCAGGGGAGTGCTTTCAGAATCTATCGTGCTGCTTCATGGCCCGAGTACTCCAAAGTCACTGAAACAATGCTTCCTCTCCCCTCACTAGGGGTACCACTGAATAAGGTCCAGCATTAAAGTATCGTATTCAATTTCTTTTATCAAAAAGTAAACCTAACGCTAACCTTGACACCTTTTTTTGATAGAATAAATTGAATGGTGATACCCCTAGTGTTTTAGACAGGTTTTTTGGGTAATGATAGGAAGTATGAAAGAATGAAATATTATTTGCTATGCTAACAAGTTTTTAGGCCTTGAGAGACTGAGATTGAATTGATGATTTGCCCTGTAACTTATGTAATGACACATATTAGCTAAAAGTAGATGAAGTATTCCAATTAGACAGACAGCTATTAGGAGCACCACACATTTGGTTTCAAGAAGCTTCTTCCACCACTAGCAAGAGCCCCTCATATATTAGGTCACTTATTTTGAGTCTTAATAAGATCGGCAATCAATATAGTTTGAATAATCATTATTTTGGATCAATATAGATTCCATTGGTTTAAGTTGAGTTCATGGGAGCATACATACAAGCATACTAGAAGCATTCAGGAATTAAATTAAATTAAATCATTTGAAGTCTCCAAACTCCCATGCAGAATAAAACATTGTACACACTTCCTTCCTTACCTGTGGTTCAAAGATTTAGTACAGGTTTGTAGCATTCAAAAATGGGTATCCTCTCCAGCTTCCAGAAGCCATGACAATGTGAATATCGTGGGGAATAAAAAAAATAGCTTGATCTGCAAAACAAATAAAATAAACTTTCAATATGTGATCTAAGCAAATAATATGTATTTAACTTACTTGCATATTTAAATTATTTATAGGCTAACTAGAGGAAGACCTCTTTAAACCAATTCATCCGCTGTTGTATTGTTAAATTGAGATGGGATCAGTACTCCCAATGCATAGGTTTGCCCCATTCTGCATAACTCAAAGCAGGTCAGTATAGTAAGCATCTACTTGACATGCTAACATGCTATTTTGGCAAAACATCTTTACTGGCTCGAATTGCTGTGCATTGGGAATGCTAGTTCTGCCTCTGATGTTATATAGATATAAACACACACACGCAGAAACACACACACGCAAACACAATCAACAGCATTGGTTGATTAGTTGCCTTTTAGCCTCAGTAATATTAAAGAGCTTGAGATTAGACACTAGCTGTTAAACATGAGCCGCCTTCTATAATCATCCAATATCCACCCTTTGCAGCTGGTCAGAATCAGCCAATGGTGAAGCTGAAATGGCCAATGTTTTGTGGGAAAAAAAGCAAAACATTTCCTTTGAGATGCTACAGCTCACCCTTGTGTCAATTTTCATCTGCTGTCACATTTAGGTCACTTGGCATCTTGGAACAGTGCAACATTGCTAACTGGATGCTAACAACATTGCTAACAAAGAGTAAGACTCAAATCTCTGTGTAATTAACTGGCTATGATTAACATAATATAAAATGTGTCATGTTTAATTCAATTGATTGATTTATGGCTTTTTAGGAAATGGTTCCTAGTTGTCAAGTGTACCTAACCAGTGCGTTCCTTCGCTCCAGTTATCAACCAGCTAGCTAGTAATGTTAGCAATCTTATAATTTTGCCAGTTAACTGATATTGTCCTGTGATGCTAAGCATAATACCCATGCACATTGCATAAATAAAAAGTACAAAACACCTCATCAGTTTCAATGACTATGAATTTGAGTCAGTTGTTTGTAAGTGGTGTACATAACTAAACATTTTGATATAATTCACTGATTAAAAAAGTGATTGGGCTCTACATGATATTTAAATATATTCTTCTGAAATATGATCCACAGTAACATCCTTGAAGCTACAACAAATGACATCAATCCTGGAAATGCCATTCCTGCCTGACAGCAATTGTCTTTCTTTAGTAGTTACAATACACATACTCTGACATCACCAATAACTATGATATGAAGAACCAACTCAAAGGACATACACAACATCATAGTTCTCTAAAAGCAGAACACAGGCAAATGTTTCATCAGCTCAAGGCAGTCTTGCTAATACAGCACAATACCATAAACACTGTGCAAAGTTTGATAAACACTTGATATTGTGATTCCAATTTGTGTATCAATAGGTGCCATTCAGAGAAATATAGATACAAATATCATAATAATGATCACACAAATCTTTAAATTGAAGCACCCCCCCCCACACACACACACACACACATTATATATGTTATTAAGTTTGAGAAAACAACTGAGTAAAAAGCTGCAAAAAAATTGTCCATGAATTAGTCTTGCTTACATCTCTTCCATGTATATGTATGTTCCACATACTTAGATGGCCATAAATATAGTCAAATCCAAGAGGGTGGACACAGCAATTGATAAACAAACCACTGACTACAGAGCATTTGCCACAGTTATTCTTAAATATATATAAACAATTATTTGTGTATTTTTAATTGTTTGGTTGGTCTTTTATTCCCTGTTTATTTCTATGTATATTTCTTTGATTATTAGTGCACACAGGTGTGAGGTGTGCCACGGTTGTTAAAAAAGATGCCTTTGATCAAAAGGTTGTAGAACCTATTCCCTGCTTAAGGCACTAACCTTGAACCCTTGAGGAATATACAAACTTTGAATTGCTTCAGTAAAATAATATCGCTGCTTAATAAGATGGAGCTTTTGCTGAAATACATTATAGTATCTGCTAAGACAATTAATATGAATGCTAATTTTGTAATGCCATATGAGCAAATTTGTTTAAATTAGACGTTTACTACAAAAACTCATTCCTCGGGTTACCTGAGTTTCCATGTCCCATGTCTGCAGGTGATAAAGTAGTTAAGACACACATAAAACAATACGTGCTTACGTGCGTATGTGTGTGTGCGTGAAAAATACCAATGCAATAAAATGCATTCATATTCATGTATTCATATACTCATTTTTTACCAAAATAATACAATGAATAGTAATATTGTTCTTTTTGTTCTTGCCGCAATTAGCAGTTGTGGTTAAAAGGTGTTATGTCACAATAGACTAATAACCGAAAAGCCCGGGGTTCTATAAAAATAATGAAAATCAAGTCGTTCAAAAAGTGAGAAATCTGGTATAGTATATGAGGTGTATTAAATCATAATGGGACGGTTGTTATATCATGCATGTGTGTTTTAATAGTTTAATAAAAAAAATTGCAAGGTCAAAAATAAATTACATCCATTATTTACCGCATTATCCCCTTGGCATTGCAGGAGAACTGTTTTGAATTTCAATTGGCTGCCAAGTGGAAAAAGCCCACAGCTAATACATCAAAGTAAATTTGGCACCCTCTATAATCGGTTTAGGAAACAGATTTGGAATGGCTAAAATCCTCCTGAATTGTCTGTTCGGCGTATATGGTACTAACATTTCCAAAGCGGTTATACCTGACCTCCTACTTTCAACAGAACTGGCAAATGCTTCACGGCAACCGTTTAACAACCTCTGAGTAAACGTGTGCTGCAATTAGTCCGCTACAATAGATAATGCTTTCTAATAACAGTCTGTAAATCCAAATTAGATTACGCCTACTCCCTGGGGCATTTGAAGCACAACTGCACAGTGCACAAGGTTCACACATCTTTTGCTGCTCCTCACACCGCCGCGGCTTGACGGATCCTTACGCAAAGTGAAAAGAAATATGAATAATGGTGGTGACGAAAGCGTGTTATTTTTTAATTTTACTTACCAGTGTACCAATGTGGGAAACTACATGCGCTTAATTCGTCAGAATCGAGTAGCCCAACTCGGGGAATCTCGCATCGTTAATTTGAAACGCATTTAGTAGCCAACCTTGTCTGCCTTCCAACAAGTCGCAATTGGAAAAAAATATGAACTACCTAAACTCGCCTATACTCCGAATATGTGTTCCCTTTCAAATATATTTTTCTTAACCAAAAGTTTGAGCGAACTTTGTTAGTGTATCTTATAAACAAAAGTAAAACTGCCACACCACCATTTCCCATATTGCCTACATTCGGAAATGTCAAATGCTGAACACCCATACTAAATTCATCTGACAAATGCGACAATTATAAATAACTGCAAATAACTAGGCTATAGAATGCAGAGAGCTTTTCATAAAACATTTCTTACCTTTTCCATCCAGGTCTGGGTGGAAGAGAACACTTTTATTCGTTTATCCTTCGAAACCCTTGCTGCCGCCTCCTCACTGCTTCATTGCTGAAATAAAAAAAATAAAATAAAAAAACTCCTTATAAAGCTCAATTGGAGTCGAGGTAGTCATTATTGCTGATAACAGTATCAATGAAATGGTGACGTCATCCCTATAGCGATCCGGCAGCCTGCTCTTCCGGTATCTTTGACTACATTATTTTAGAATGACTGAACACTAGATTGACCAATCAAAACATCGATCAAATACATTAGAAAACACGACTGACCAATGTGACCGTCCACAGTTATTGTTTACACATCTGGGAATGGTAATTTTCCTAAATTCGCGATGACAAGAGAAGACGTGAATAATTTAGGTGAGATAGGCTAGAGCAAGTCATTTATTATGTTAAACAACTATTTGTACGCAATAGTTAGATTCTTCCCGTCTTATCTTTTATAGGCTACCCTCGATTTATTACAGGCAATCCTGGTTTTATCACTGTAATAATTCAAAGGGAAAGTTCCAGTCAGTAAATTATTATTATTATAATTATTATTATTATTATTATTATTTGAAGGTATACGCAAATATTTCTGAACAATTACCATACATTTATCCACCACCAGAGATGTCAATCAGCTGCATTAGACAGCTGTACACCAGCGTCATTCATTTTGAAGATTCGGTGGGCTTTCAAAGTAAAGAACCACGTGACCCAGAACACACATTTTTTAGCAGCGCCTACAGCGATCCCTTTCGGTTTACTGGAGTGTTTTAGACACTCTGAGGAACAAACAGGAGTGTAAGAGATTCAGCAAAATGAGGCTCCTAAAACTGATTGATACTATGAAACATTTATTTCTCATTATGTCCACCTTTAAATAGTAAACCAAACAAAAATTGCATTAATGTGTGCATACGTGGAAACTTACCGCATATACAAAATGCTTAACTACAAAAAAACTTTGAACGTTTTATTTCAGAAGGTAATTTTTGCGTAGAAAACAAAAACGATATTAATATGTGAATTCCTTGAGTTTGCGGAAACTTTTGCAAAATGCTATCACTGAACATAGTTACTAGGCCACTACTAATAGGCCAAGTGATTATTATTAGTATTATTATTATTATTATTATTATTATTATTATTTTGTTGATGTTTTCGCTGTTGTTGCGGTTGTTGTTGCTGGTGTTTGATGGACTCTGGGTGTGAAAATAAATTGCCCTGTTGTTTGGATTTAATAATTTACCGTTTATCATACGGAAGTCACTATCTTTGGCGTTTTAATGGCTTTGTGGTGAAGAACCGGATTATTGCGGATTTGCTGGCAAGAATTGAAATAGCTAGTTTTCAATTCTTGCCAGCGAATCTGCAATAATCCGGTCGATTTGTTAAAATAAAAATAACGAATTTTAACTACTTAAACATTACTGTACTGCTATTTTCACTCATTAACAGGTTGAATAGTGACATCTATTAGCGTACCCAAATGAACAGTAGAAGTAATTTGTCAAGATTTCTGAACTACTATGCGAGAGCTATAGGACTGCATATGTCTTAAACATGCAACATAATCCCAGGCCTTTACTCTTAGAAATTAACTTCACGAAGTAGCCTATTAAATACATGCAAAATGGGTAAACACACAGAAAAAAGTTAACCGGATCGAATTTTTTTTTTTTCTTCTTTTATAGCCATTGTCTCCTCCGGCAGTCTGCCGCTCGTTTGCTATTAATCAACTGTGAAAGTGACGGCCTCGAGGATTAAAAAACAGTAAAGAAAACTAGAAAACTGGAGCTGATCTACTGGAGTGCATGAGATAGCCATCCGAGGACCGGGCGCGCTCGACTTCTGCAGAAATGAGCCTGGTTAGTGAAAAAAGAAGAAAGTTAAAAGGGAGCGAGAGAGAGAGAGAGCGAGAGAGAGAGAGAGAGAGAGAGCTGTGCTAACCCAGCATGAGCTTGCCTTT
The DNA here is from genome assembly GCF_013347855.1 of Anguilla anguilla. Classification (NCBI taxonomy): domain Eukaryota; kingdom Metazoa; phylum Chordata; class Actinopteri; order Anguilliformes; family Anguillidae; genus Anguilla; species Anguilla anguilla. Next base: position 34,656,982 of record NC_049205.1, read on the forward strand.
TCCTTCACTGACTACACCCCAAGAGGAGGAGCGTGAAGCGCGTAGTAGGCGTCAGAATCTTCAATTTCCAACTTAGCATCCTAGCAGGAGCAGAGAAACCATCCGAAGGCAAAAAACTTCTTCAGTGCCTGATAGAGAGCAACAGAGGGGAAAGCGAGTGAAATCCAAAAGAACGGCGAGAGCAAGGCGACCAGCTGTAGCTGGTAACCAAAGTTACCGCCAGAAACATTTTCATTTATGACATTGTTTTTATTTTGATTGTCTTTACAGTAAGCACATAAGGGAAACAGACATTCGTCTGCCGATGCGAGTCTCTATGGTTCATATCAGAAGGTCCGTGAATATATAAAGGAAAGTGCACAAGTGAGTGGCTTGTTCTCGGTTTCAGCCATGGCGTATCCTCAGGGCTACTTGTATCAGCCGTCAGCTTCCTTGGCACTGTATTCTTGTCCGGCGTACAGTACGAGTGTGATTTCGGGACCTAGGACCGAGGAACTCGGAAGATCTTCTTCGGGGTCTGCGTTTGCTCCTTATGCCGGATCTACAGCATTCACCAGTCCCTCACCTGGCTACAACTCTCATCTCCAATACGGTGCAGACTCGGCAGCAGCTGCAACATTCACTTCTTACGTGGTGAGTGCGTTTGTGTGCCCTAGCCTAGCGAAGCACCGCCGCAACAAAACAGAAACAACCTAGCCTTCGTGAAAAGTTTATCATCGATGATATGCAAAAGCACTGCCAACGTCTGAATAACTGAAGGACGGTGTACTTGGTTGTCTTTTATTTTACGTTTTTAATGCGGCTTTGAACGTAAATCACTTAACGAATCCAGCATATAAATGAAGAGGTGTCAGACATGTCGCGCACATGAATAACGAATACGTATACGTGAGAGCTAAAGAAAACGACACTTGTGCCGTGCAATAGCCTACATTGAAATATAGCATACTTTATAGATACTGTAAGCTTTTGACAAAATAACAGAAGTATGTAATGCACTGTAATGTAATTTAATGAACTGTCGTACATAATTTAATATCAATTTTGAATACAGTGACTTATTGTGCTAGCCGAGATTTCAATGCTTTGATTTTTATTTTTACTCTGAGATACATCGTGTTTTGAAGGAATATACAGCGTATGGGTACTACGGGTAGAGTAGATATAGTGGTATATTACATGTTTTTGTATTATTATTATTGTTATTATTTATTTTAACCATGAATCATTTGTCTGTAAAAGCAAGCACTATATACACAATTAACAACACAAAAGACGACCGTGTATGTGGGACACAAAACACAAATGACTTAATTATGTAGGCCAGATCAGCGGGGATCTGAATGGGATCTGAATTTTCCTACCACTCACAGGAAAGGCATATACCGGTTTTCCAGCAAGTAGCCTAGGCAGAATTGACCTTGACATAAACATCATTGAAAGCAGCAAGTGATTTTTAATTTATGTATTTTTATTTTATTATAATATAACATTTATTTATTTTTGCGATCGAACTATTTAGAATAAAATCAAAGCAAAGTTGAAAGGCAGAAAATGTTCACTATAAAACTATTATTGTAAAATATAACAATTATGTTCAAATTTCTTTTACGCATGTAAACATAATTAAATGTAGGCCAAATAATGTAATTTTAAAATGTGTGGAAGAACAGGTCACTATTTTATTTTATGTTTTCTATTGTCTTTGCAAATATACGTTTTAGCCTACACAATACTGAAAACATGTTTTCTGTATTACCCGTTTTTTATTTTTTTATTCCAGGGAGCGCCATATGATCACGCGACAGGCATGGCCGGTTCTATAGGATATCACCCCTACGCGGCTCCCCTGGGTTCATATCCCTATGGGGACCCTACATACAGAAAAAACGCAACCAGGGACGCCACTGCCACTCTCAAGGCCTGGCTTAATGAGCACAGGAAAAATCCGTACCCCACAAAGGGTGAGAAAATCATGCTGGCCATAATAACCAAAATGACCCTCACTCAAGTGTCCACCTGGTTCGCCAACGCGAGGAGAAGGCTTAAGAAGGAGAACAAGATGACCTGGACCCCAAGGAACAGAAGCGAGGATGAGGAGGAGGATGAAAATATTGATCTAGAGAAAAATGACGAAGACGAGACGCACAAGCCTGCAGACAAGGGGGACTCAACAGACACCGAGTCAGGTCTGTAGAAAATTCATCAATTTTTCATCTCTGTCGTTTCCACTCAGGACGGAAAATTGATTGCTGGTAAATGGCGGTCAATTATTTATAAAGGGACAATTCTTTAAATAATAATCAACTTGAACTCCCTTCATTTCATTTTCAGCTCGAGTGTTGCTAGTGACAAATGATGCTTAATATGCAACCAGTTAGTCCTGAATCGATTGCAAAGCATGCTTGTATTACTTCTCATATTATTATTATTATTATTATTATTATTATTATTATTATTACTGCTGTTGTTGATACTGTCGTGCTGTTGTTGAAAATAAAAAAATTAAGATTGTGAATTGTAGATAAAAGTCCATCGGCTTTAACAGGTTAATTTTCACATAGAAAGCCAATAATGACTAAATTGCTTTAAATGTCTTGCAGCAGAACATAAACTGAACGCGGAGGATATTACCTGCGACAGATTTAAAGAAGAGAATCTCGTCAAAGACATAGACCCCCTTTTGACGGACTCGGATTTAAAAGAGCAAGAGGACCGGACAGATTTATTACCCGAATCTCCCAAACCTACCACCTCTTCTCCTGAAAACTTGCCTCGAGGATCTGAGCTTATTGCGCAGAAGTCTACAGAAATGGTTCACGCATCGAACACGATGAACGGCATCAACTGCGGCAGCAACGTGACGTCTGTAATTCATTCACCCCCCTCTGCTCCCAAACCCAAACTCTGGTCTCTCGCTGAGATTGCAACGTCTTCTGACAGGTGCAAAGGAAGCAGCGATGTGCCGCAGGCCCCAGGAACGGGTCAAAGTACCATAATCACGGCCAACGCATCGTCACCACCTCGTTCACCTACACAATGCCCTTTTCCAAACAGCACAGTTCTTTCCAGGCCTATTTACTACACATCCCATTTTTACCCAGGTTACACGAACTATGGCACGTTCGGACATCTTCACAGCAACCACGGATCCAACACGGGCTCCGCCGCACACTTCAATGGATTAAACCAGACTGTATTAAATAGAGCAGAGGCTCTTGTAAGAGAAAGCAAATTGAGAAGTCAAACAGTAGATCATTGTAAAGACTCCTCTTATGAACTAAAGAAAGGTATGTCAAACATTTAATACTGACTTCCTCTCCGATAATTTGGACATGTATTTATTATTTGTTGGCAAAATAATTAAATTCAGTGGAGAGTAAGATTATTTTCAATCAGAAAATTATTATTCTCAATTTTTAGTTCATGGATGGTTAATCCATATGATGTAAAATCTAAGAATTGTCTTTATCGCTGCAGCCACCTGAGACTATTTGTATTAAAACTAATATGTATATTTAATTGTAGCATTTTTGTATTTAAAATGGGCAATACACTATCTTTGAAGTAAATTATGAAAATTACACTTGTACAGCAATTGTTTTGGGGATAAACATATACCTGCTTGTGTCCAGAGTGCTTCATAGTTTAAAATAATAATTTATATTTTTTGACCGCTGATTACCTTGAGTGTGGACTCATTTTCTCAATTTCCTTCCCTACAAAATCATATTTTATCGATCAATTGGCAGTTCAAATCACACAAGTTAATAACCATGTTTAGCTGCCATAGGCTACGTTGTTATTTTGTTCTGCTTTAATAATCTCGACAAATAGCCCACAATTCAGACAGATATATATTTATATATAAATATTTTAAATATTTAAAAATTGACGAGTTTGCCTTATCTGTACTGAACAATAAGTAGAGATAGAATATCCCCAAAAGAGTGGAAAATTCAGTATGATGTAGAACGAATACATTTCAGTCCATTACGACCCTTCTAGGCTCTGCGAGAAATTTTCAAAGGATGACTGTAATAAGCGTTAGGAAATGATATGGACTTCTTTACTTGAAGTTAAATAATTTATTTTTTTCCAACGGGAGAATAAGAGCAGAACGGCGACAATTTAGTCCAGTAACACCAAGTCCGTGTCCTGGTTTATGCAAAGCAATCAGGTGGCGAACTTTCCTAATGAGTTCGATTTTATGCCAAATTTAGTCCTCATTACGATTTCCAAGGCGCGACAAAGCTATTAAAATGAGCCGACGTTACACTTGCAGCAAGAGGACATGATATAACGTACAGTTTCATGTGCCATTCCTGTTGATATACATCAATGCTGTATTGAATGTCAACATTAACCTCTTCAGAAAGTATGTTTTATTTCTATATATTTTTTTGTTTTGCTTTTTCTTTCTTTTCTTTTTTTAAGTGAGACGAAATGCAGCCCGTGTTGTATAGTATGTCTAAATCGCCAGCATTGCATTCCAACTCTTCCCAGTTTGGCAGGTAGGTGTCAGACTTGCTCCTAATTTCAAAGGTCCATTGCTAATCCCGCGTTAAGAGGTACTCCTGGTGGAATGGACGATACAAAGGCAACATGGTCAACACAGGAACAGTATCAATCCTATTTAGGCGCTAAGCTTTTACGGTCTCGTTTTCCTGTTTCAAATAAATATTTACGTTTACTATATTTGACAAAATTATTATTATAAAAATATTTCGGCTTTCTACACTTTTAATCCATGCTGCCATTGCAAATATAACATATAACAGTACTAAAAAGTGTTTTTTTTTTGTTCAAGAAAGCTATATCACATTAAGTAAAAAATATATTTTTTTAAAATCTGATCATTAAAAAATATTTTAAATATGCTAATACCTGGGATGAAAACTAAACGCAGCTTCACAAAACAAAACGTCAATAACACACTATTGATGTGATTATGATCATGACCCTTTTATTATAATAATAATAATAATAATAATTATAATTATTATTATTATTTGAAGTAGTAGTAGAAGTATTAACAAACAATCATAATTAACTACCTTTCCTGATTTAACTTCTTATCTATCCTTAAAGTGTTACAAATAAATTGATAAATAAAATAAATTGCGATTAAACATTATTATTATTATTATTATTATTATTATTATTATTATTAGGTCTATGTAATGCAGTGTGGGCAGGCTATCTGGCAATATGATTGTTCTTGTCTGAGAGTGATTTCTTTTTCTGCGATGTTCTGTCATAAATCTCCATAGTTTACTTTCTGCACTCCATCTGAAATGTCCCCAGGGCTTTATATAATTCACTGTGCTCTAATGTCCTGCATTCTGAGTCACATAGATGGGTGGCTTCTATATTTAATCTGCCGGAGTGTGCTACAGCTGTGATTGCAGCACATCAACCAGCTAAATAGCATAATTATGTTTTTCTTTAGTGATCCCTCCAGGAATTGAAATATCCAAAGCAGTTTTCCATATGAGCGAATAGGACTATCAATTAGTCCCTTTTCCCCCAAAGGATTTTAATGTGGAATTTAGACAGGTTTGTGACACAGTCGAAGTTGTCACATAATTCGAGTTCTGTGTTTGGGACATTCTGCTTGTTTATTCGAAAGAAGCTTTCCTTGTTCAGACCGAAGATATTATCCAATGTTTAACATTTTAATTGTTGTAATCTAACAGCCCAATTAACCGTTCTTTTAAACTATGCATTTGGCTATTATAATTTTTCTATATGTAATCCATTTTATACTATATGGGACCATGTGAATGGTAAAAGTGACAGAAAGATGTCAGTGAGATTAAATATCTATTATGTAGGTATTTAAATTTAACGAATCCTGACACCAACACGTCCTAAATGTATTCAATATAGCTTAGGTTGTCTTGCTCAACGATATAAAATCTGTTGAATCTTCTGATGCGTTGCAATTTTCGTACCGCCATAAGTGTGAATTGTAAATTTGTTTATTCCACCGTAAGTAGTTATATTCGATGCTTAAATCTGAATAGTTGAATATCCCAGTAAGGTATCAAGGAATTAATCAAGCCAGCAATCCATGGTCCCACAGTTGTGTATCTAAAATGTTTTCGCAACTGGAACGAATTATCTGAACTTTAACTCTTCATTTCTGTTTTGGGTTTTGTTAGCCTACATGTAACAAATTAACTTATTTTTGAAGTATTTCTATTTACAACGATCTACCAATTTCGCAGCGTCAAGGGGTTAATAATAATAAGTTCCTGAATTGGTGTAACATAAGAATACAGTATAGTGTTGGGGAACTATGGAATGATCAGCATAACTTTCCTCAACTCTCTTGCTTTCTCTGTTTTTTCGTCTCTCTTCCAGTAGCGCATGGCTAATTGTTTGGAAGCACTGCATGGACACACAATGCGAGTGGCAGTGAAGCAGTTCCCAAGTGCATGGGAAACAGATCAAACTAGAAAGTAATTGGAATAGTTATTGTAAAACCTAATTATTGAATATGATTGTCATTAAATCCGAAAATTAGTAGGAAATAACAATTTTAAAATAGAAATATTTTTAAGTAGGCCTACAGTATATTGAGAATTGTCCCGCAACCTAAATAATAATTGTAAAAACAGTTTAGTAGGTCTATTTGCAGGACTATATAGGCAGAAAAACAAACAAACCAATAAACAAAAAATAAATAAATAAATAAATAAGCTGGTGGTAGCCGACCTGTATGATTCATGGGTCTGATAACAAGCATTGCCATACAGATCGGTACCCGATCCTTACCAGGGAAAACATTTTATAATTAATGTGCTGTTCGCATTTTTACCGTCGCACTGGCCTACTTATACAAAATTACATTCTTAAGCCGTAATTAAATTAGCCGAATACAATGGAATAAATATAAGACATCAATATTGGTTAATAAGTTTAGTTTGAATACATTTATATTTAAAAATTAAACATGCTTTAAATATAATGCTTTAAATATACCGACTTAAAGGTTATTGAACATAAACAGTGGAATCTTACTTATGTCATATTTGACGTCAAAATATAATCCGCCCGTCTTCAGATATGGAAATCACGATCTGTGCATGCATTATGTTTCTTAATCACATCGATTTGACAATATGACAGTAGGTACGTTTTTGAATGTTTTCATTCATCCTGGTACTTCGTTTCAAACGGGTTGTCTCTTGCATGCTTCCCGAATAAAACTTGGACAGAAAACATATTATAGCCTACAAAACAAGCCCATCTGGAGCTGGCGACCCTCTTCAAAGACGGAAACGTAGCAAGCTGTTCCAGACTAGGCCCTTCAGTTCGATCCAGCACTCCTGTGGCCCAAGTTAGAGCACTGTGCTCAGCCCCTCAGCTGGACTGCGCAAACACGACGGTTCGTCTAACCCCGAAGACCCCATGGCTCCTCACCCGAGGGAAACGTGCTTGACGCCCATAATTCACTTTAAAGGAGGCTCTTAAGTTTGAAGCCAGCATTGAATTCTCTAGGGAGGACAACGAGTCGCCATCTGGGCCTCTGTAATTTCTTTATGCAAGTCTAATCGATGATAAAAGTTTAGCCAATAGCTCTATGGGTTAAGCAAAGAATTACCAGGGACGGAGTTGTTGATATTAACACAAAATGTAGCTACATAGACAGAATCGTAATTCTAGCTACTAACTAAAAGCTACAAGCTCTTTCTTCAGGAACAGCCGGCGTGTGAAAGTTGCATGATATAAAATTCTGTCGCGTCAGGCATAATGCTTATGCTTTACTATTGTTTTCCAAACGTCATTAAAACATCAATCTTTGATTTTTAATGGTGAATATTATTTCTTCGGCATTAACATGGCCACAACAGTTGATTTTCTGAAGCTTTCTCAATGACTGGACGAGTGCATCTAGGCCGTTGCAATTTGCTTAGGCCTGTGTAAACGTTACAACACAATAACATTACAGTTAATATAACATTGGTATGATATTGTTAATAAATAAATAATCACATATCACCGACAGTCAGGAATAAAATCAAAGCAAATTCGAGGATGATGTTTTAGTTTTTTTTTTTTTAAGAAAAAAATATGAACATTTAATCAAAATGATTAATTACCTACTGGCCGTAGGAGTTCGAACGGTTAGTTATAATAGTGTGTTTTTTAATTATAATGAAGGTTAACTGGTTTGACGTCAAAGCTGGTTGCCTAAATATTAAGGTTGCACTACCGTCTCTTTCAACTATTATAAGTTTTTATTCCATCTTTGTTAAAAATCCCTTACCGTGAATGATGAGCAAATTATGAGAGAAATGTATTGCTATTATCATAAAGTCACAGAAACCAAATAAGATTTTTATTTTAAATTTTATCTCCGCTTCCACCAACATTCAAAATTCCACCTGCTGCGCTTTTGCGCACGACAGACAAGCACAGTATTGCCCATCTAAAAAGAAAAAAAAAAGAAACATTGAAAACAAGACCCAACGTACAAAGGGGTAACAGTATCCGTTTGACAAAAACATACAGTTTTAGGCTTGGCATTAACAGTGCACCTGATAACAGCGACTATGTGGATATATCGTTCCGTGGGCACCGAATGAGTTCAGTGAAATTCATATCGAATGTGAAAGCGAATAGGGGAGGAGAGTCACCATAAATGTTACACTTTTTGGATTTTGCTGATTTACTCACAGTGTTTCACCTAGCACTGTGGAATTTACTTCAAACAGCTTTGACAGGTCTGTAGTTTTTACCCGTTTCAATTACATCCATCACCCATAACTTAATCAAGTTGGATACAATTAAAACAAAATGAGCCTACTCACAGTCTGATGTTCCATTCATACCACATAATTGGTAGGATTGTAACAGCAGTGCGTAATAATTGTAACAGTAAATGAAAACGCCCTTACGCAGGTTTTTTTTTTTCTTCTTTTTTTTCTGCACATTCGAATGTTAATCAATGAAACACATTTCCAATGGTTATGTGAGGCCAGCCAGATCCACAGTTTATGAAGCATGTTCATTCATGAAAAAGACTGTAAGTAAACATTGAGGCACAGGCAACTTCATAATTTACCGTGAAGTGGTAACGTCCAGATTAGTGAGGAAAGGTACGTTTGTTGATTTCTTAAGGCCCAGGTAGGCTTCAACAAAGCAACTAGCCAACCATACAGAGCAATCTGGTGTGTACTTATTATATATAAATGTCTGTGACCAGGTGGCTGTTTCTTTTCCATTAATCACTTAGAGCATCCAGATGATGAGGCTATGTCAGAGTAGCAAACAAATTAGCTGAACACATTTAACATTAAACTCAGAACTAACTTAAAAATTCAAGAATGTTGATGAGTAAAATGTATTTATTCAATAAGTATTAAGCACCATTTCAATGCCTAAGCTCTCCCCAAAAGGTCACTACATATAGATAGTTTTCAACACCATCTAGTGTCCATAATCTCCAAATCTGAAGCCATCTCCTTGACCTCCCTGCGTACCAACCCTCTCGTGTAGAGCGCTGAATTGCACATATACAAACCTGAAATGGCTACAGTTATTGACTGTGTAACCTTTATTAAGCATTACATTTAATGTGACTACCCCCTACCTCTTTTTCACTTGATTATAAATACAGGAAAGAGTGTTGCCCAAAACAGAACTTGATTTATTTATTTATTTTTTTTGTTTTGTTAAAGTGAACGATATGCTGGTTACTTAGCTCTCAATGGTTGCTTACAGTACTTGCAATGGAGAGAAAGGCAAGCTTATGCAGAACAAGTGTTTCAGAATGTACCTTTTGTGACTGTTTCAAGCAACAGCGTGGCATTTCACACACTTTTGTCTGCTAAATGCTACACACTCCTCAAATAAGTCCAGCCCTAACCACATGACTAGAAAAGACTGAAGTGGAATACTCTGCCATTGAAATCACTCTGGGAATACTGCCTTTGCTTTATTTAATCATCAAACCCCAGGAACCAGGCTCTTAATTAATTATGGGTGCTAAAAATTCAGCACAGCTGTTTCTCCGTGCTCAGCGTTAGCTTTGGCTTGTGCACAGAGGGGCCAAGAGTGAAGCACTGCTCAAACATAATTTTCACAAATTACCCAATTTTCTCCCTTAAAAAATCGAACCGTGTACCAGGCCTACGGAAAGTGTTGGCCTTAGCGGTCCGTCACTTGGACACAATGTTCAAATTGACTGGAGTGAAAAAGACAATGAACTGAAATGTGAAAACTATTCATTTGGATAATTGTTACCCATTTATGTAAAATATTACTCTTAAAGTATGTATATGATTGCACTGCAAACTGACCTAGATAAAATAATAGTGCACACACACACACACACACACACACACTTTAAGTAAGTCATTTTGGACTTGACCCCACTTTTTTCCTGTTTCTGACAGCACACTCCTGGGACTGATTGTATTGGGATGTATTGGGCGACCTGCCCCACACCTATACAGCAACAAGAGTTTAACACTTCTCAGGGTTTCCACCACAATGACCACAGACTCTCAGCCCTTAAGAACATTAACTTCTATACCTTCTGACCTGATGTAAACAGGCAGATTTCACAAACAACTTCACACGTCCACACAATAAAGCCCCAAACTTGGGTTATTTTGAATTTTTTTCTCCTTCGTCTTTCCTGCAAATTACATCATTGCAAAAGCTACAGTCGCACAATCAATAATTCTCCCCTTTGGACTTTTAGCTGCATTTGCCAATAACAACATCTGATCGAAATAGTAAAATCAAAGTAGCCATTCATTCACACAGCTAGCTGGTTACTTTAGCTACACAACTTCATTAAACCAACTGCATAGCTAGCTAGCTTGTTAACTTTAGCTCAGTTCAGTTAAAATGAAAAATGAAACTAACATTATTGAGGTGTAGCTAGCTAGCCAGCCCTGTCATATGGCATCAATGATATATCATCAACGTTAAATCATTAATGTTAACTTGATGCCTAACAAGCTGCCTGCTTAGCTTGTAGCTACCTAGCTATTCTTCAGATGTTTCTTTACAACAGTGCACTAGAAGCCTTCTGTAATGTTAAATTATAATTAAAACTAAAAATACTGGACAATAGCTAGCTGGCCAGTGACCTTAACTATAGGTTCAAGTTAACAACAGTAAACCAGCTAGCTGCTAGCAGTTTTGACTCATCACCCATTACATTGAGGTTAGCAAGCTAGGTAGCTCACTTCAGGGGGTGTTATTGGGGGAAAAACAAATATCTATGATGTTATCACAGATCCTGAAATTCACCCACCTATATTGTTGTTACCAAAAAAAGTTACCAGAACCAGAACATACAGTTATAGCCTACAGTTTAATTAACTCAACTACTTACAAATGCCATGTTATAAGTTTAATGTTAGCAAGGCCTATAGATCATCTACTGACATATACAAATGTAGGTCTACTGTGTATGCAATCTCAACAAAAACATGTTTTCAATGTACAAAAAATAAGTTACTCACAGCGGCATAGCATTGTCTGTAAGTCATTAATAAAAATTAGTAAATTTTAGGCCAGCCATTAAAAGTATTGATATCAAAAATGAGGCCAAGTTACAGCAAACAATACTGGCTGTCTTAGCTCGCAAAAATTAAACAACCTCTATTCTAAAGCAATGTTACCCAGTGTTTCTAAATAATTTAATGTAACTTAGCCCTGTCCTTTTTCATCTTAACATTTGAAGAGAATGTGGTCTTATAAACTTTGTGTCACATTAAAGTGTCAAATAATAAAAATTGCCTCATGAAAGAAGACATCATTTAAATGAATGTGTTGAATAGCTGATGAGAACTTATACTCCTGAAAGGATATGTTTATACTTAGGGTTGTCAAGTCAATTTTACAAAATGTACAAGTTTTTATATATTTGCACCTTAAAACAATTATGATTATAATACTGATTTTAAAATGAATGATTACAAATATTTAGGCCTATTGAATAAATATTGAAACTTATAAACCTATCCAGACATGTTTTCCCCATTACTATACTGCATTGTTTGTGAGTTAGATAAACCATAGCCAAATATAATTTATTTTACAATGTAAAAATAAAAAAATATCTTATTTGCAAACCAAATTTTATAAACTAAATAATAATAATAATAATAATAATAATAATAATAATAATAATAATAATAATAATAATAATAATAAATAATTTATTTTATTCATGATGCACTTTTCATTCACCCAAAGCACGGGATGCAGACAGTTGTTCAAACATGTAGTGTAGTCATTTTTATTATTTTTCAACTGTAAATGACTGGAATTTCATGTGATACATTTTGAATGTACCTCAATCTCTTCAGATGGTAAGGTGAAATAAAACAGGGCCGAATTACAAGAAATAATGGTACATTGGGTATCATTGCTTTAGAACAGAGCTTGTCTAATTTGTGTGAGCTAAGATAGCCAACATTGTTTGTTGTAACTTGTGCAGTTACAGGGCTTTGGGGTTAGTTATGACTTTTGGCACAATAGGGCACCACCACCTTCTAGGGCAGGGGTGTCAAACTCCAGTCCTGGAGGGCTGTAGTGTCTGCTGGTTTTTGGTGTACCAGCACGACTGATTAATTTCATTTTTTCCAGGAGTTCACACACCTTGTTCTCAAGGCCTTGATTGGTCACTGATTGGAAAGAAGTCACAAATACCTGCAAACAATGCAAATATTTTTTGTGGCTTCACCATTTTATATCACCATTGGGATATATAAACAAATAGGCCTGTTATGAGCATGGTGGGAATTGAAGAACAGGTGACCTCAAAAGCAAGAAACCATTCAGGGACTTCATACATTTGGTGAGAAAGTCTGCCAAAATAAACTATGCATTAACTTGTAAATGCCACTGAGGCTTCAAGTTTATTGTTCACAGTAGAGTTCATCAATATGCATTTTAATAAATCAATTTCCATAAATGCTGGTTTAAAAAAAATCAAGTTCCTGATCGTACAGACAAAGAATGCTTCATTAGTTGTTTGAGTTAGAACACAGTATATATCAATGTCAGATTGAAAATTAGATAAGGAGAAGAAAGTAAAGTATATCACGGTTAAGAAACATAAAGGAGACATGGGAATCTATTATGACCATGTATGGTATTTAGAAGTGCTGAACTTCAAAATTCACCTTTGCACAATAATTATAACATAAACTGTAGCTGGAGCAGCAGATGGTGAAAACAACTATAAATAATAGTGCATGTTTTGAATTTCTTCTATTATCCTTTTAAGTGCACGCACACACACACACACACACACGTTAGTGAGTAAGCATGTGTTCTACAGCCATTTTCTAGAACCAATCATCTTAATCATCGTGCTAATTCAATGGTTGTAATGCGGTGTCACATTCAAACGTGCCTTTGTGCTTTGTGCTGTCAGCTGCGCTTGTCTTTGAAACGAACACATTGCTGTACTCGTGTATCAAACGCTCTCGTAGAACACAGACATTCAGCTGTGCCTTCAGTCTGCGCCCTGTCCTCAGCAACAGGGGTCAGGGGGGATAGACACACACACTGTACGATCTATAGGAGGGGTAACAGACGTTGACTTCACAGCCCACGGACTGAAGTGTCTAAGAAAGGGACAGATATTAGCCACAAATGGCATGGAGTATGGGAATAAGATTTTTCAAAAAGGATAACAGGAAGTTGCAGAAACATTGACTCCACACATACCCCGTAAGAGTTTTGTGCCGAGACAGACGCTTTGGTTCAATCAGCTGTTGTCCTTGGCTTTGACTAACAATTAATAGCAAGATTTTCTCTTTGCAAAGAAAAAGAATCTTCGCAAACATGCTTTGCCAAAATCAGTGATCACTAAAACTAATTCACCAGTTGTGGAAATGTGTAAAAGCTGAGGAAAAGTGTAAAAATGTGTTGCTTGTAAATAAAGTAGTAAGTAAAGGACAGATACTTGATTTAATCCAGGCCAGGGACTGACTCTATAAATACCTCAGGGAGTATATGAGTAGGTGATGGACACATTGTGTGCTCACTCTCTATGAGATGTAGGAGGAGAAGACCAACCCAGAGACACTTGAGTGACCCAATGTGACATTCCAAAGTCCCAGAGTGAAGAACATCTCTCTCTCACAGGTTCAGCACGCATTATAACTTCTCGTTAATGAGATGTAAATGGACATTTTAACTCTGAATCAATGTTTAATGCCATCTTCTTTCAGACCTCAGTGCAATGAGACCTCCAAGCCATTAATCTACGCAAGACATCTTCCATATCGCTTTAACATGTCACTGCTGCAGACACCAGCTGTTTTAGGCAATGCTGTATAATTTCAGCATTTTGTTCTCCTTTAAAAACAAATAAACACTAAACTTATAAAACAGTGTAAATAAAAATCAACTTCGAGGGCCCTGTAGCCACGAAAAATCTTTACAGATTTCACAATGTACTGTTATAAAAAATTTAAAAAAACATTTGAGGATGATTACACACATTTTTTTCATACATATAAAAACACAATACCAGCTTGAGGACCCACACCTGTTCAGTCACACTTCACTTATCAAGATGACGGCCCAATATTATTGCTCTCTTTAGTGCTCTGATGAAGATTGATTAACTGTTTTCTTTCAGATAGTCGGGGGAAAAGGTAATGAGCTGCCAGACTGTTTGTTTACATTTGACTTTTTTTAAATGATCCTTTTTCTGCCTAACACCTGTTCCAGCTTACAACACACATATCCATTCTCATAATCACTCCAGAGGGTGTTTGAAGCTGAAGCAAAGCAAGCACTACTGTTATCTTGTGGTAACCCATTGTATTTTCTTCCCTTAACAGAGATATATAATTTTACACATTTGTATTTTAATTTGAAGGGACCCTGTTCTCTCTGTATTTTAAGCATCTATCTATCTATCTGTCTGTCTGTCTATTTGTTTGTCTGTCTGTATGTCCGTCTGTCCATACACAGGGTTGGACAAAATAACAGAAACACTACATGGAAAAGGACTTTAGCATTGAAGTCACTGAATCACAATTATAAAGACAGCTACACAGGTGGGTCACATTAACTTGAATGACAATGAGCAGTATGTGTGAGTTATAACAGAATTCTGACAATCATTCATCCCTTATTTATACCCACTTACTCCTGGTCAGGTTCACGGGAGGTGCTGGAGCCTATCCCAGCATGCACCGGATGAGAGGCGGGAATACACCCTGGACAGTTCACCAGTCCATCGCAGGGCACACACACTATTGGTCTGACAAGCATAACTATAGTATTTAATTTGGCAAGGCTCACAGTGTTGAAAATAATGGCCGCATAAGCCAAACACAAACAAACTGCATCCACAGAGAGAAGTGATCCCAAGTATCACTGATACGGACAGACAGACATATGACAGGATAGTTGCTAAATACTAAACTACTGCCTCTAAAATGACCACAAAATTGAACCTTTGTGGCCCAGTCTCACCAAAAACTGTGCATTGTGAGAGTTTTACCAAGCTTTATAAAGCTGGTAATCATGGCGGGGGCCATGAATGCCAGTATGTTCGGCTAACGAAGTCACACAATCAGGTGTAAGGAGCACAAGTCCTGGACCCACCGAGCAATGGAAAGCAATGCAGTTTGATGAGTTGTCTTTTACTCCTTTTCCTACATCTGCGTATATTCACATCTAGCAAAAAACAAAGGAACACTTCAACCCACAATGTCTATTGCAGGGGCGTAAATATAGACAGTGCAGGCAGTGCTGTTGCACTGGGGCCCGTGGGGTGGGGGGGCCCATAGAGAGAGCGGGCCCTCCACAATGTATTGGGTGGAGAATGGGCCCTTGTGAGTTATTCAGATTGCCACCTCGGAAGTACGCCCGTGTTCAAAGAAGAACTCATGTTAATTTAAAACCGGTGCCATTTGCTATATATGCCCTCGAAAAGGCAAACCCATTTTTCATTTTTTGTAAAATAGTCTGTAGCAATCTATAACAAAATTATATGCGCATTCTACATAAACTATAAAAACTATAAATAAACTATAAAAAAATATTAAATGAATAATGTCTTATTTGCTTTGGTATTTTTGTCATATACAGATATGCAATGATGATTGCTGGGTAATATGTATGTTGTTGTCCAATGTTAGTCTCTATTTGATCGTGTGATGAGACAATACACTATAGCTAGTTTAGGCACAAAATCAGAACATCTAGACTGACAAGCTGAGCACATCTGCAAGCCAAGCGAGCAGCCATCATGCCTTTCAAACATAAAAGCGGCAGTAAGAAAAGACAAGAGGGAAAAGAACACGAGGAGAAGGTAGCAAAGCTCCCTAAATTAGATTCCTTTTTTAAAAATAAAAAACAGTCGCCAGCCCACGGACTATGACCCCCCCTCCCAGCACCAATGCAGCAGTTTGGCTGGCATCAGCATCGCAGCTCTCAGTGGTGTGGCAACAACCATGCAGCAGGTAATGTTAGGATAGCAAGCTAGATATAATGTTAGTTCTGAATAATCATAACGTTAGGCTATTGTTAGATATACATTTCAAGACAAGTTATACATACATTATGGTAGGCTTACTAGGCTGCAAGTTGGGTAAATTATGGTCGCTAGCAGGTGGATAGTCAGCCTATAAATTATGGTAAGCTAGCTAATAGTCTAGTAGATGAACGTTTACATCGCCAGCAACAAGGATTTCTCCTGACATTTCAATCACGAAGATCAGCTGATGAACGCATCTCCGTTCTGTGAAGTCAACAGCAACAAGCAACTGGTTAAACTGACTGCAGAAACAGTTTATCGATGTCAAAAATAAACTTAACGTTAGCTCTAGTCAGCTATAAATATTTACAGTAGTTTATAGGTTGGTTATCTAGCAACTCGCCTGCTGATGTATTTTTTTTAAACCTGCATACCTTCCCAATAACAGCTATAGTTATGTAAACATTCCAGCTATAGTTGGTTGATTGGTTGACTTGTTGATTTGATTGACCGTCTGTTTACGTTACCACATGTCAGAGCGCTATCCATGGTTCTGATAGATTTCTCCCTGACCTCTCTACTTTCCCAATACAATAGCCTAAGTAACTAATTCGACTGTAAAATCCAACACATTGTTGGTATATATATATATATATATATATATATATATATACATCCAATGGTGTGTGTGTGTGTGTGTGTGTGTGTGCGCTTCATAACTAGTAACTAGCGTGCACTAAGGCCCATCATAATAGCGTGCACTGGGGCCTGTCGTAACTACCTTACCCTACTGGTCTGTTGCCAACTATTATGCATGGTGGTGGATCTGTAAGTGGATTTCATGGGAGTCACTGGGTCTGACAATTGTTCGGCATGGTTGTATATTGGCCAGGAAATCTGAAGCCATTTTACAAGGCCAGGTGCACCTCAGTGTTCCCTTATGATATCCCCGTGCCAAGATGAAAATGCTCCCATGCACGCTACTAAACAAATTCAAGAGAGTTTTCTAGAACACCAGGATAAAGTCAAATGGTGTCTGTGGCTTCTGCAATCACCTGATGTAAGCACCATTGAACCTTTATGGGAAGTAATAGGAAGCACAGTGTTTAGTAGATGTCCACTTCCTTCATCCCTCGAAGAACTGGAGGCTTTCCTTCTTGAAGAATTGGTGAATATCCCACAACATACAGTTCAGAACTTATACGACATCTTTCAAAGAAGTCCTGAAGCTTTTCTGAAGGCCGAGGATGGCCCTACACCTTATTAATCATTAGTGATATTCGCTAGTAACTAAGGTTGTCGTGATATCAAAATTTGGGTTTTGATACTGATACAAAGTTTAATGTCACAATACTCAAATCCGAAATAATACTCTTTTAGTTAAAGTTAAAAATTCTAATTCAATACGCTTTCAAATTCAGTTCTCCAATGCACAAGTAACCAGCTGGCACTTACTTCACCCTATGATACACCAGTTGAGGTGTATAGTCATTGGGCTGGATGGCTGAATCACATAAGCAGCTGGCCTGAAGTTACTCAAGTGACCAGAGGAGTCGCTCTTTCACAACAAGCACAGGAAAAACTGTAGACTCAAACCCTCCCTCCCTGGCTGCCAGCCTCAGGCAATGCTAACACACGCTACCATTTTAGTTAATCAGGTCTAAGAAAACACATGCTCAATAGCTCCTGGTATGATACATTCTATTTTAAAGAATTCAGTGAACTTTGAAGGGAATGCTAATGAAGAAGGTGAAGAAGAGCACTCTAAAAATACTTTCGGCCATGGTCCATTTGAAAAAGAAAAACAGAACAGAGACACTTATTTATGATGTAAGCTCTTTTGGGAGGAATGCATAACATCATAAAGGGTATTGTCATAATCGGTTTGATTGTTTAACAGGAAGTAGAGATTCTGTTTAATGCCTATTTAATTTAACACTTTCTCAGTGTTCAAGGTTTGTAATAAACAAGTATGTCAAAGTGCCAATTCAACATATTATTATTATGTTTAAAAAACCTTAAAATCATATGGTTCTATTCCTGTCATCACTTGCTTGTTCTTGTGTCTGACATCTATAGGCATGAGACAATAATGGACGATCATTGATGCAAACACACTTTTGCTGCTAAAGGCCTTCCAAACTTGAGTCACAGCAGAGTGCCAGGGTGTGAGAGAGCGCTCGCTGGAGCACGCTTATTAGCAAGATGATTTACAGCCCAATTGAATTGATATCCCATCCCAGTGCCATTTTAAAGAGATAAAGACCCATTCTATAGCCTTCCCAGAAGGCTCTCCCAGTGAACCCTCTCTTATAAGTGACACTACTTAATGCCTGAAGTGGTCAAATGCAGCCAATACCTGAATCAGTCAAACCTGCTGTCCGTTTTAGGAAACACAGGCTCAATTTCATGCTTGATAACTAATTTGTTGGTCATGTCAGAGAAGCCATCTGGATGCAAGGATGACAAGTATCTCTAACCTGTCTGCCTACTTCACCTGGGGTCTGTAACAGTAAACTGAGGTCTTAGAGGTTAAATCATCTGAATGACTTCTCTTGGCACTAGCGGTGGGCAGTTGGGTGGGGGAGGTGGGGTCCAAGGCAAGCTAGGCAAGGGTTATCCCCACATTTTGCACCCCTTCTCCTTCTTCTTCTTCTTCTTCTTATTATTATTATTATTATTATTATTATTATTATCCATCCAATGTTGCTTCATGCATTTAGGAGTTTTACTTATTGGAAGCTCCACTCATCCATCCATTTTGTAAACTGCTTACCCCCGATCAGGGTCGGCTGGGGGGAGTGGGGCTATTACCTATCCCAGCAGACATTGGCTGAAAGGTAGGAATGCACCCTGGACAGGTCACAATTTCATTGAAGATCCTGCACACCATTCACTCACACTTTCATATACCATGGACAATTTAGACTCTCCAAATAATCTAACATGTATGTCTATGGACTGTGGGAGGAAACTGGAGTAGCCAGAAGAAATTCACACGGACATGGGGAGAACATTATTATTATTATTATTATTATTATTATTATTATTAGCATCATACAATGTGATGTTATCCAAGTCAATGGCTCTGTGCAATTTAGGCTAGAAGCAGAGACGGAACTGTGCAAACTTCATTGTTCACGCTCGCCGCACTTCAGGTTTACTGAGACCTGATTTATTAGCCTGTCAAAGGAAGCATTGTTCAAGGAGGCAATCAAAAATCACTTACCTAGCTAAACTAAAATCGGCGCCTTTTCAGGGTCTAATTTGTAAAAGTCCCACAGAGAAAGCCGGCAGAGTGTTTGATAAGGCATAAAATGATGATTAATGAATTTATTGCCCCACCGCTCACCAAACAGTGGTAGCGTATCTCTCTTCTTTAGGGTCATTGTCCTGTGCTGTTGTGCCGGTTCTCCAAAGCGCATTCAATGGGGTCTCACTCCCTCTTTGCTTTCAACCTGCCGCCCTGGCATGTATGTGAATGCAACCATGATTACACTGGGAGGGCGAGGAGACAAAAGACAGTTTAATAAGCACTTAAAAGAGTAAGATTATTTCAGGGTTAGGTCCTCTTAGCTTTCACCCTTAGACCACTTTGACCACAGGGTTGGGGGTGGGGAGGGCAGTAACTAGATACTCAGCCCGCCCTCCTCTAGGTCTACTCCTCCTCCTCTTGTTCCCTCCCCTTAAAAAAGGCAGTGAACCTCAAACACCTATGAATTAATTAAAAACAACATGTACACAAACCATCAAGGAGATAAATGCCATGTTGCGGGACAGAAGCAGGCCCGGCGTACAAACGGCCTATTATTCCATTTGCTAAATCATGATTAACGACTGGTGGAGAAAAAAAAAAAAAAAATCAAAGCACCCCTGACGGGGTGAAAAGCAGTTCTGCATATTTGATTAACGCACCCCCCCCCCTCCCCAACACCACCCCCACCCCTCCCCTCATCTCCCATAGGCCTTTTGCCCCGCGCATCTTGGCCGATCATTGTTTGGATGTTTACACTTGATTACGTTCTGGGGTTTTTTTTTTTTTTTGCCCTGCTGCTGTTTGTGTAGCGGGGCTTGATTGAGCCATTACTTGTTCTGCATCGTTGGAGCCCAGAGAAAGCGCTTCTCGTGGGCTCGCCCCTTCGGGCCGCCCCTGCCCGGGTTTGTCTTTCGCAAGTTCATTAGGTTCGTGGTTGAAGCGACGTCCACGGGCCGAGCTGAATAAATAACTGCTTAGTACATTGGATGGAATGTGTTCTGCGTTGGATAATAAGTATGCCAAAGAGCTAAGAGCCCAACAAAGCTTTCAGTAACAAGCACACTTTGCCAACATGTGTAGTTTTTTCACTGATAACATTATATACAAGTATATTATGTAATTGAAATCAATGTCTCTCTCTCCCTCTCTCTGTCTCTCTATATATTTAAATATGTATGCATTCACGTGAGTACGTATAGGTATTATGACAAAATTAAATCATGAATTAATTAACAAATCAGTTCATTGAAATACCAAACAAAGAAGTCAATCTACCTTTACAAATGTGTTACAAGTTGGGTGCGATTGTTTAAGCATAGATCCCCAGAGGGAAGAATAATGTGTCAAGTGAGATGATGCTTTTACAGTCGACATCATGCGAATAAATTAGACTATAATTATGGTACGGTTAAATTCATGGTTAAATCAGCACTTTAACCTTATATGAATTGTTTGATTACAAATCTAAAATTGTTAAAGTACTGAGGTAAATCGGGAAAAAAAAGGCTTTGTCCCAAACATTATGGTGCCCAATAATGGGGTGGGGGGGGGGATTATGTATAAAAAACGCTGTAATTTCTACATAGTGAAACCAGATATACAGAACAATTTAATAAAAGCTGAAAATCTGTATTTTCACCACATGTGAATTGCTTGATTACAAAACTCACATAGAGTAGAGTACAGAGGCAAATTAAGATAAAATATGTCTCTGTCCTTGATATTATGGAGCTCACTATATATATATATATACTGCCAAGCAGTAGGCCACACAAGCTCACAGAATGGGACCGCCGAGTGCTGAAGTGTGTAGCGTGTACAAATCATCTGTACTCGGATGCAACACACACTACAGAGTTCCAAGCTACCTCTGGAAACAACATCAGCACAAGAACTGTTTGTCAAGAGCTTTATGAAGTAGGTTTCCATGGCCAAGCAGCCGTACACGAGCCTAAGATCATCATGCACAATGCCAAGCGTCAGCTGGAGTGAAGTAAAGCACGCTGCCATTGGACTCTAGAGCAGTGGACACACATCCTCTGGTGTGATGAACCACACTTGACTATCTTGCAGTCTGGGTTTAGCGGAATGGATAATGCCAACCGTACTTGCCCAAATAGTGCAAACTGTAAAGTTTTGTGGAGGTGGATGGTCAGGAGCTGTTTTTCATGGTCTGGGCGACGCCCCTTAGTTCCAATGAAGGGAAATCTTTATGCTACAGCATACAGTGACATTCTAGATAATCGTGTGCTTCCAACTTTGTGGCAACAGTTTGTGGAAGTTTGTCGTGCTGTTTCAGTGCACAACGCAAGGTCTGTAAAGAAATGGTTTGCTGAGTTTAGTGGGGAAGACCTTGACTGGCCTGCACTGATCCCTGACCTCTACCCCATCAAACTCCTTTGGGGTGAACTGGAATGCTGACTGCGAGCTGCCAAGCCTCATGGCCAAAATCAGTGCCCAACCTCACCAATGCTCTTGTGGCTGAATGGAAGCGAATCCCTGCAGCAATGTTCCAAAATATACTGGAAAGCCTTGCCAGAAGAGTGGAGGGCAGCAAAGGGGGTCAAACTCCATAAAATATACTAGTCCACCACAACCATAACACAAAGAACCATTTAAGCACACAGTGGTATAAAACTGACAAACTAATGTTTATTACCACAAACACACAAGAAAGTGCCTGTTCTAAAGACACAGAATATTTACACAGCATATATATACACAATCACAGACTGCTAACTCTCACCAGGCAGTCAATGTGCAGGTCGAGAACCCATGTTGAATTGGCAGTGATCTTCTCAAAGTCCAGCCACAAGTCTTTTCCAGATGTTTCAAACCCGGAATCAGGCCAAATAGCTAAACAGGTGCATTTTCAGTAATAGGCGAGCTATCTAGCATGTTGTAAAAGGTCGTAGTTGTCACCAGCATCAGAATGATCGCACTGCTTGATGCAGCTGGAGGAAAGCTTATTGACCTGCATATTTTAATTCAGATGTTCTGCGATAGTCCTCGGCATCCCCAGTTATGGGTATCGTCCAATCTGGTTGCTAGGCGATGGTCAGCAGCGTCCTCATCTCTTTCTGTTTGAAGAGGGTTTCCATGGTAACAGCCTGCATCTTCCCTCCAGCATAGTTCCCAGGATCTCCGCAATGGGAACGTGGCATCATCAGCTCCATCTGTAGGGGAGACACAAACAAACATCGCAGCCCAAAGCCAAAAATATAAAATGGTGGGGTATAACAACCCCTCCCTTAAGACTGTAAATAAATTGAGCATCCCCTCACTATCCTATAATTCTATATATGAGCACACTTACAGTTAGGTATGTAAATTAGTTGTAATGACAACATAAGCTACTTTAATTTGATAACTTAGTCAAATAACTGCATTATACTTCCTGCAAGTACAATCAATGTTATAGTCTATTTATTGTTACATCCATATGTCTGGGACAAGGTATCGGTGACAAAATTATCACATTCATGGATGTGCTGTAAAAACGAACTCCACCACTGAGACGCTGGTTGTTGTTACGTATGCAATTACAAAAAATGAGCGGGTTATGGTCAGTTAGTACTATGATGGGGTGAAACGTAGAGCCTACATGAACATCAAAAAGTTGCAATGCTAGAACCAGGGCTTGTGTTTCTTTCTCGACCGTAGAATACAACTTTTGATGTCATTTAAACTTCTTCAAGAAACAGCAAACTGGGTGCTCAACACCATGAGGGTTTTCCTGGAGGAGGATGGCTCCCACACTGCAATCATTTGCTTCTATGGCAAGTATAAATGGCTGTGCAGAGATAATAGGATGCTTACCAGCAGGGTCTTAATATTCTCAAAAGACTGTTGACATTTCTCTGTCCAACAAAAGGCAGTTTTGGTACTGAGGATGTCTAGCAGTGGTGAGGTAACGGCAGATGATTTTCTGCAAAAACTGTGGTCGTACCCTACCATGCCAATGAAACTGTAAGTTTCACCTAGTCCTGGGGACTGGGAATTGATTTATAGCCTCTAACTCTGCGTCTACTGATCACACTTGCCATCACCCTACAACTTTCCCCAAATAAGTGACAGTGGTCTGACCAAACGTGCATTCCGCAAGATTTATGCTTAAATTGGCGAAGACAAACAATATAAAAGAGCTTCAGTCTGTTTTCCGTGCTAGGACCATGATGCACTGTTATTTACCAGGTAACCTAGGTAAACCTCACAACCTGGCAATGAGGTTTACCAGCCTATGAAAGGTAGGAGGTGCATTTCTCATCCTAAAAGGTATGACCGCGCACTGTGGGAAATTATCCGGTGTAACAAATTAAGAAATTGCCTTTGTATGCTTAGATAGGGGAACTTGCCAGTAACCTTTTAGCAGGTTAAATTTGGTAATAAAGGCAGCAGAACCCATGCGATACACACAGTCATCCTTTCTTGGGAGAGCATAATCGTTGGGTTTCATGACTGCATTCACCTCCCAATAGTATGAAGTGAAAAGTTCCATCAGGTTTGTTAACCAGCAGACAGGTTGAACTCCAATCACCTGAACTGGGCAATGTTATTATCCAAAAAATAATGTACCTCTCTCTTCAATTGTGAATGTTTCTCTGGGTTCATGTGAAAGGGATTTTGGTTAATTGGAAGAAAATCACCTACATCAATATTGTGCTCTATCAGGTGAGTTTGGCTAGGTACATCATAAAATAAGGACAGGTGCATTTTGATAGGACTGACTGACTGACTGATAATGTTGGTTCTTTCAGAGCTTGACAAATGAGGCAGGTGTACCTTGAAATTTCACAGAAATTCTGAATTCGGCAAGCTCCCTTCCATCACATCTTTGGAGGCATAAACACATCTCCCTCCTCTCATTCGATGAGGACAGAAGAAGGAATGCAAGAGAGAACCATACTATTCCCGTCACGCGTTTCCTTAGGCTGGCAGTCCCAGTACAGGTTTAGTATGTTAATATGACAGAGGCCGTTCCATCAGGAGTGGCAACAAGGTTGTCATGCCTACTTACCCAGCACTTAGTCAAGTATGGGCCGCTGTATTGAGCTTGTAGCACCATGACTTTATGACCGGGCGACAAAGTTTGGAATTTGGTGCCCTGGTTGAATCAGCATTTCATACTCTTTTGTGAGACCTCAAGGTTGGCTTTTGCAAACTCACCAGGTGGACGCAACTGAAAACTGAATTTGCAAACATAATGAAGCTGATGTGGCATTGGCGTCATTTACCAATTTTTCTTTAAGTAACTTTAAAGGGCTGGGTGCCACATGCTCAAAATCTAATTCAACAGAGCTGATTCCTCAACAACTTTCCAACTGCAAAAAAATAATAAATAAAAAATCAGACGAATGCCTTCATCCCAGTCCTTTTCAAATTCAAGGCAGTATGCACGCAACATAGACATGAGAGTCTGATGGAGCCATTCAAGTGTGCCCTGTGACTCTGGGTGGTAAGCACTCAAAGAATAATGCTTCATCACAAACTGCTCAAGAACTTGGGCAAAAATCTTGAATTTGATCCTTAATCAGACTGAATAGTCTTAGGAAGCTCAAATAAGGTAGCCCAAATAAAAAAAGAATTCTTTGACAACAACCAGTGCCATTGTTTTCTACCTGGGAATTGCCTCAGGAAAATGAGTAGCCATGCACATTAGGTGAGCAGGTACTGGCTACCTGTTTTAGTCTGTGGCAACAGGCCAACACAATCAACAAGTGCCCTTTCAAATGGCTCTTCGATTGCTGGAATGGGGTACAATGAAGCTGGCAGAATCTTTTGATTCTGTTTTCCCGCAGCTTGCCACACAGGGCAGGATTTACAGTACCTCGCAATGTCCTTTTTGAAACTGGGCCAAAGGAGGTGATTTAATGCACTGTCATAGATTTTATTCACACCTAAATGACCAGCAAGACAGCTATCATTAGCAAGGCTAGGTGTCTCCTTTTGATATGCAGATTGAACCACAGGTTTGTGGACATTGTGCCAGTGTTGTAGTCTGTATTTCCGGTCACTTGTCTCCCCAGTACTGTCTCTGTGTCTGTGTTCCCTGAGCTGCTTCACTCCCCTGTACTTGTGTGATTTCACTATTCGGGTGGTTCCGGGTTTTCGTGGTTTCCCCCCTTCTTTCCAGTCTCGCTTTACTTCCTGCTTATTTCTAGTTTTACTAATCCCTACTAATTTATAGATTGTAAAGTACTAACCTCACTAATATACTAACATGTGAATATTACTAATGGACTAACACACACTAGTTTTGGGTTTTTGATAGTTTAGATCACTATACTAATACATTAACCAGTCTCCCCTTTTCCATACTGCGCTGTAGCTCCGCCCCTTTTCTTTCTAGCCTGCTCTAACGCTGAGTTCTGCAATTGCCTGCACCTGTCTCTTGCTCTGACTGCACCTCTCTCTCTCTGCACGTGTTTTACCTGCTTCACCCAGGCCGTCTATTATCATTGTTGTCTATGTGATTCCAGTCCGCGTTTTGTCAGTCCCCTGTCATTGAATTAGTTTTCCTAATGTTCTTCACCTGGATGTTGTTTGTTACTCCTCCCTCACTCACTTAACCCCTCCTTGATTGTTACCTTCCCCAGTGTATAAATGTCAGTCTTTTCCACCAGCTCAGAGTCAGAACGTTGATCGTATTCATTGTGCCAATTATTTGTAAGCCTTTGTCTATCGAGATTCCTGCGACACCCCTTTGCCCGACTTCGAGTTTGCCTGCCCCTTTTGGTTTTGTTTGCTTCTGGTTCGACCTTCGCTTTGCCTTGACTTCTCTTTTGCCTGTCCCTTTGTACCTTCGCCATTCTGATCTCCTGGTTTTTGATTTTTTGCCTGTCTTTTCACTATTCTTTTGGAAACTCAATTCGGCACCGTCCTCTCTCTGATTACCTGGCTTCGAACCTCGGACTGAATAAAGACAACGTTTTTTGGATTTCCCTGGTCTGCGTGTGGGTCCTTACACAGAACATCACAGCCAGAGCTGAAGTCTCAACTGGTCTCCATTTGTGCAATAAAATATCTCCCTCTACAAAGTACCCTTTCAGCACCAAATCAATTTCCTCCTTGGGAATAGCACTTTTAAAGAGAGAAGAAATTTCTCTTCAAGAATCTTTCTTATGCTCAGCAATCAGCGACTCCCATGCCAGACACAGCATCTCAAACTTCTCAGCACATTCAGCCTTACTCCCCAGCACAAGAATGGGTTTAACCCCATTTGCAGCAGTAGGGTAAGGCTGTACATCATAATCAAGGTTTGTGGTGAATGAATCACAAGTCCTACGCGTTATCTGACTCAGGAACATTGCTAGCCTTCACAGTGTCGGGGCTAGTCACAAGTTCAGAGCTGGACAGAGCTGCCCAACCTTGTTCCTGGAGATCTACTGCCCTGTAGGTTTTCACTCCAGCCCTTCTTCAACAGCAAGTTATCTTGTTGAACTGCTGTTTAATAGAATCAGATGTACCAAATTAGTGGTGAAATGATAACTTCCAGGACAATAGATTTTCCATAAATTCATCAGGGCATTTGACAAGAGGGACGGGTGTCACCTCAGGGCTAGCCAAAATTCTGCCCCCAGCCAAGTCGTTACCCTAAAATAAAGGACATCCCTTCCACTGGAAGAATGGATCACACGCCCACTATGACACAACCCTTCATGAGGTCAAACTTGCAAATCCCTGCACAAGGATACTGGTGCTAAAGAGGATTTCTCAGAAAAAAAAAATCCTCCAAAATAAAAGACCAGTGCAGCGCACCTCTCAGTATCTTACCTGCATCTCTCAGTATCCTGCCTGGTCTTTGAAAGTAGGTTCGTCGGTCAATGGCACACAACCATAATGAATGGTGCATAATCCTGGACACCATGATCCTTTTCAAGGGGTGATGTTTCACAAAAGTCCAGGCATAGGCAAGGGTGCTTTCAAAAGAGAAACCCCTTTGAAGGATTTATTCTTTCTCTTCAGGAATATACAACCAGCCATGACATGACCAGGCTTCGTACAATAGAAACACACTTTCCCTTTGACTCCCAAATCCTCCTGCGTTCCACCAGAAGCAGGAGTACTGGTCTTTGATGAACCGACTGAGCCTTTGGGGGATTTCCTACATGGAGTGACGTCATTATGGCGTGACATGGTTTTCTCAGCGAACAAGCCTCTTTTTGTGTGCATATATTCATCAGCTAACAGCAGAGTCTGTGCAACCTGATCTACTTTTTATTCATTCAGATAGGTGGAAACTTGCTCAGGTACACAGTTTTTAAATTCCTCCATAATGATTAAGTCACGAAGTTGGTCAAATCACTTAACCCCTTGTGCAGCACGCCGGTGGTCAAACATATTTCCCTTCATCACAGTTTTCTGATATTGCCAAATCTTCTGACAATAAGTCCCTGGTTTTTAGCATTTCAGCTTTCACTACCTCATAATGAAGGCTCTGTTCTATAGGCAGTGATCCCTGGCATCCCTGGGCCACTTCAATGAGATGGCAACCTATTGGGGGGACCATTCAAATGTTTTGCTGACATCAAATTCAAGAAGCTGCACTCTGTTACCAGCCCACATCACTTCTACCTCTAACTCCCTTAGGCGCACATTCACCTCAAACTGTTTCTCTCTCAGCTCTAAGTGTTTCATCTCTTGCACAAGGTATTCATACAGAACCATAGATTTGGGGTTCTTAGCCTTAATAAGGATTAAGGATTCCCCAGGGCCAGCACCCATAGATGGTATCTTCTGTTTCAGCAACACCTCTGTTTTGACCAGTTTTGTCTCCGAATGGACCACATCCTTTTCTGATAGAAGGTCAGCTTTCCAGCAGCTATCCAACTGTTCAATAGTTGAGTCTTCAACAAACTGTTCTTACATTGGAGCTCCATGGCAATGCATCAGCAAACACAGAAACTTAAAATGTAAAGAGTTGTAACACTAAAGTGGTATGGGTATATAGTAAGTGGCAAATGAATGCTACAAAGTGCCAATGTAGTACACCTGCAAGTGACATACCAAGTTAGTACTACAGATGAAATGCAAAATTGTACCAAGCAAAGTAGCACTGTTACTAGTCCCGAAGCTATTACTAGCTTGGTGTTGGCCGGATCCATATGAGGTGGGACATGGATCCACAACAGGTGATGCTCACCTTCAGTCTTGTCTTCAGAAAGTAAAACATGTGTCCAAATGGATTCAGGATGGGTGACTGTGTCAAGAACATTACACTTTTGGCTCTGAAAAACATTGTCTTGCTGCAAGGTAAAGCACCATGCAATGAGTTTTGAGGTATTTGTTTGGCTTTGAGCAGATGTTTCTGTAAACTTCAGAATTGATCCTACTGCCATCAGCAGCCACATCATCAATGATTACAAGTGAGCCAGTTCCATAACACTACCTGCCCCATGATTCACAGATGAGGAGAGGAGAGGGGGTGTCTTTGGATCGGGGGCATTTCCTCTTTCCATTTCATATTCTTTCACCTTGAATTGATTTAATTATTTCAGATGCTTTTTGTAAACTACAATGATTTTTTTTTTCAAGTTACAAAACAGTCACCCACCAAAGCAGCTGGTAAGAGTGATGAAGTTACACACCAATGCCAAATTCTACCTGCATTTTGTTAGGAGTTAATGCCAAACCCTCTCTGTTTGACAGTTGAAAAGGTATTTCTCTTCACTAATGAAAGTATTCTTCGGTCATCCACTTTAATAGTCTTCCATGATCTACTTGGTCTTTTGCCATTGCAGGGATGATCAGTGTTCTTACTTCCTAACAATGTATCAAACAGCTCATTTTGACACATCCAATATTTTGGCTATGTGTCTGATCAGTTGATTCAGTTTCATGATGGCCTGGTTAGTGGCATTGACACTTCTTTGGTTCTCATGTTGAGAGACAACAGCAATAGACTATAAATGCAAATTCCACACCTAGAATCAATTCAAGTTAGCTTCCTTGTGCATGAACTAATGATGCACACATACAGCTGGCCAAGAAACAGCTGAGCAGCCAATTATCCCATTACCTCTAGTCACCTAAAATTGGGGGTTACATATACAAAGGTCTGTATTTCCAACAGGGATCACCTGATGTAAATGCCTTCAAATAAACAATGAAAATGTCAATTAAAGTCTACAATTTAGCCTTATATTTATTGTCCAGAGACAAAATAACAAAAACTGCATCACTGTCCCAATACTTTTGTATTTAAGTGTACATATGTTCAATTCACAACTTTTTGATACTGGGAAATTTTAAAGCAAGCCTTCCACTAGTGGTCCAAAAACTAACTCTAATGACTTTAGCTTTCGCTTATAGTTCTTAGTAAAATGGCAGCACTTACTGTTTATTAAATATTCATTCTAAACATGCTCTTGTTCTGCCCTCTCTTTCATAATGGAATACTGGGTGGAGGATGATGGGCATGGAATTTTGATTTTGAGGACCTTATTCACTGTAATTAAATTTACATGAAAACCAAAAATGATCAAGCTTCGACAGGCGCTGTTTGATATTACTCTCATTGCTCACTTCCAAAGGAAGACAGCACCCCAGATGAGGACGGGCTCGGGTGGGGGATCTGAAAATGCAGATGATCTGAAATAAATTTTTAATGAATGTGATTTATTGTAATCGGGGTAAAAAGAGAAAAAAGGAAATGTGTTTATTTAACAGCTGATTAAATCATCAGACTGAGACATTCCTTTAAAAATGGGGTTTCTAAGTGAGCAGTTTGTTTGATGGCGCATTTTAATTTTCCAGCAAAACTGTATATGGAAAAACTGTATTATGCAACTCTGAACTGTCTAAGTGAAAACTGTCTTTTGTGTTCTCATTTTTTGAATGGGACGATTAAATTACAGGCCGTGCTTGGGCAGTTTAATCACTTTCTTTCACACACCTGTCATTAACAAAATGCCAAAGGGTTTTTAATTCAACGTTTATTCATCAAATCATATTTTTAGTTTTCCACCTTCTTCACTACAATTTTAAATGACCAATTTCAAATGGAGACCATACAATGGGGGGAGCTGGCACACATGCACTCCAAAATGATTGTATTCCCTGCTACTGTCCAATATGGCAGCTCTGAGCTGCAGTCTGACTGTGGGTGCCAACTGTGTCACAGTTGTGCCTGCTCTGTTCCCGCCTCCCCGTAGTTTTTGTCCAGTCTCGCGCCCCTTAGTTGGGTCTGCCTGCGTTTCGTGTCTGGTTGTTAATTGTTGTGGTAATGAGTTAATTATGTGATCACATTCCACACATGTCTGTCTCGTTATTCTGTTGATTGTACATTATGTTCTCCTGTGTCTTGTTAGCCCCTGTGTATTTAAGTTCTTTGTTTGCCTGAGTCGGGTACTGGATCCTACTGTTTTCTGTCCTTTCTATGTGGTTCCTAGTGTTTCACGATTTCGAGTTCCTCTGCGCATTTTTGTGTTACAAGTAGTTTTTGTATTTTTGGGTTTTGTCCATCGTGGCCTCATTTTGGTTTGCTGTTTTGTTACTTGTTTGTAAGTAAAATTCTTTGTTTGAAATCCTACCTTTTGAGTCTCCTGTTTTTACTCTGCACTTGGGTCCTAACTCAACCAAACCTCAGTATTGAGAGATGATACTAGTATTCTGCATCCTTATGTTAAGGAAAAATGTGTCAGCCGGCCACAGTGTGCACTAGCATGGTCTGCATTTGGTTCACCACTGATTCCTTCAAGGAATATGCATGAAGGGCTAAGTCAGAGTCCCTGAAAGTATTTTTAGTGCAGTACATTGATAATCTATGAATATTAAGGGTGGCAGTACTTTCTTAGACCTTCTTAGGGAGACTTTTATGAAGAAAATACATAATATTCATTCTCAGAGCTCTGTGAGTGTAAATCTGTAACACGTACAGGGTTGTAGGGGGCTGACAGCAGCTTTTACACAAAAGATTAGCATTTTCATTTAAATAAAGAGAACTGGAATCTGCTTTCCCTCCCTTTAAAATGTGTGGCGTGCTTCTAAGCTTGGAGGGATTTTTAATAATAAAGGTATTATTTACATACCGAGTCGTCCTAATCCACAGAGCCCCATGAAGGGCAGAGATGAGACCGGGTTTATACCAAGATCCGGCGACAGTGCGTCCGGTCACCCAGCACATCCCGCCCTAGAGAAAGAGAGCCGTGACAGCTCCTCAGCCGGACTGCCCATTTTGTTTCTCGAGTCCCTGCCACTTTCGTTTCACTGAATCTAACACCCCGTCCTGACACCAAAACACCAAAATCATCTTAGGGGAATTAAACGCGTAAATCCAAATTTAGCTACATGTGATGAAATACGGCGGATTACAACCGAAGCCCTTTCTTTCCCTCAAATTTCTGGAGCTCATGCTGGAAAACATACGCCCGAAGAAGCGAATCAATGCCGAGGCTCTATTTTAGTCAACTCCTAAAAAGCAATTCTGCCCTTTGTGTGGAGGCGTGGGCCTAAACGTTTATTACCCAAGCCACTGGGGACGACAGCTCCCCCTTTGAGTCCTTGAACCGTTGTCTGCCCTTACAAATGCACTGCGTTCATTAGCAGGTGGCCCCGGCGGTTGCTCCGTCATTAGTAAATACATCACAAGTATTGACACATGCATATAAAATGAGAAGCGCATTATGTCATCCCTATTTTTTTTTTTTTTTTTAGCCATTAAACCACATGATCTTGAAACTCGCAGCCAGCCGGCTATAACGATTCCGCTAGCTCTGTGCCACGAGCTGTGGGTGGAATTGAACGCTTTGATTTATGATAAAAAATTGTACGGGTAAAAACTCTAAAAGATGTATTAGGCGGGGTAATATGCATACCGCTGGACAGTAACAGTTTGTGAGCATAATTGCTTTAATGTGAGCTATTAAGACTAAGTGCTTGTGATTTCAGTGTCTGCCCTACATTCCGCTAAATGATTAGAGTGATCAATACGTATGATTTGTAAGTCACTTCCTATTGATTGAATAATAAAACGTGTGACCTTCCTTGAAGGAGCTCCCAGGACACTGAGAGAGGACCAAGGCTGGGGCAGAGGTAAGGGGACACACCGCCACATAAGATCTTCGCTTCCAGACGCTGCCTGCAAGCCGCTATGGCTCAGTCCAGCGCACGTAATACACTGTACCGTATGAAAGCACAGTCCCCTATCAGGGACAAATGTACTGCTCTAGGGAGGTGCTGACAAATCAGCATCAAGTAAATTCGGGCAGCTGTGTCTCTGCATAACATCATGTTATATGGAGCCACATGAAATAGCCATATAAGTACAGCACTGCTTTTTAACTGCGGATAACAAACATTGTGTCATCTGCAAGGACTTGAGAGGATTGTGTTTTCAATCCCCACAGGGGACAGAAACTGCGAGAGAGGACCTCCTTTTGCCATCTGCCATTACCACACGATCTCTTGCAGGCGCTCCACAAACAGGAAGTGGAGAGTCCCCACAAAGGAAGTGGTGCTGCTATACTACCCACCCACTTAGTGCACTGCATTCTCTCACTCAGAGCGAACCAGAGCCATAACACTGCTCTATTTTGCAATGGAAACAGACATAGCTCACGGCATTATTTGCATAGCCCTTCAAAATGACACTACCATGGCAAGGGAAATGTTGTTCTTTCAGGTATCAAATAAAACGTCACTACTAAAAAGTACAGCTGTTTGTGCTTTTTAAGGTTAAGTTTGATTAATTATGATACATTTAAAATATTTCTAAAGGAAAAAAAAAGCTGATTCAAGAGATTGTTTTCTGATTTCCTAACATCTAAATTCTAACCCTAGTTTCCAGTCACTGCAAGGTTATGTTTATATAACCTAATACCAATGGCCCCTTCTTTGGCCAGTAGCCCTTTGAATCCTTGCTTTACTCCCATGAGAAAGCTCATTATTAAAGAATACCATGTGAATCCAATGGTAATAATACTCTTCCATTTTACACAAAGTGACTAAGAGTAACCGGGTTCTGCATTACACATGAATGCTCCAAAATGTAATCCCAGAGCTAAAAAATGTTTCTGTCTTTCTTTATGTTTTCATGTGCACAGCTTCACAATTTCAGTGCATAAATTAGCTGCGCTATCTAATCACCCAGGAAGAAAAAGTTTCATCCAGCCAGGTAAAATATGCTGCTGCTGGAGGCATGATTAATAAATCTAGCTGTCAGAATAATTAATGGTGAATCTCGATGAAAATGTCTGTCAGCAAGATGATGTCAGTCTGAAAGGATGTAGCTATCCGGCTTGTCCTTGGTGTGTAACGTGGAGCGTCTCACACAGTGGATCAGCA
Organism: Anguilla anguilla; assembly: GCF_013347855.1. NCBI lineage: Eukaryota > Metazoa > Chordata > Actinopteri > Anguilliformes > Anguillidae > Anguilla > Anguilla anguilla. The sequence goes on from NC_049205.1 coordinate 34,691,001, forward strand.
AGACTTCCCAGTGTTCTTTTGAGAAGGCAAAGGCAGTCAGCAAATGCTTGGGCAAGCTCTGGCACAGATCAAAAAGAGATGTGTCCCAATCAGTTTTGGTATTTTAATGACACAAATGGAACATTCCCATTAGCTTGCACAGCTGGTTGTAACTTTGTCTTTTTAGTGGGTGTTGTGCACAACTCCATGGTAATTCCTTTGCACAAGAACACAGTAGTGCACATGACTCACACATTTTTTTTAAATTCTTGCGACACGGTAGGAGGGTACGGTTACTACTTTGAAATCAATCATACCCAGGGGGAGGTATAAATAAGGTGTATGTCTATTACATAATCACCAAAGGCCTATCAGGAAATAGGGGTAGGTTTCAACGGAGCTTACAGTGCCTTAAGAAATCTTTCACCACCAATTATTTGTTGCAAAATCAAATTGAAGTATATTTAAACTGGATTTTTTCCCCTACTCTGATATAAGTAATTGTATTGCCACCCCCCACCCCCCACCCCCCAAAAAAAGGATTAAGATGTCTCTGGAATTCACACCTCTATTCACAACTTTGGGTCGAGTGTATTCCATTTTCACACTAGATATCACACTAAATATGTTAAAAAAGGTCCACCTATATTGATTTCAAATTCAGATTTTGTTAAATTGCATGATTGTAGAACAAATATGACCTTGTGAGGCCTCACAACTGAAAGAACAGATCGGATCACACTGTCGTGAAGACCAAGGAACTGCATGTGGAACAAGTTGTTGGGAAGAAAAAAGCTGGTGGAAGATATAAAAGATTGGCAAAACTTTGAACCTCTCTTCAGGACTTCATAGTCTCTTTGGGAGAGTGCCTAGACTGCAGCTACTTCTGAGAAAGACCAACATTAACTCATGCCTGGAATATGCCAAAATCCATGTGACGGTCAAGAAAGGCCAATAAAAATTCAGTGCCAATACAATGTTGTGTATCATTTTTTATGTTTTCTTGTTGTAATGAGACAAGAAAGTTTCTTTCCTCATTATAACAAGACACATCCAAAAGGATCTTGTTTTAAAGAAAACCGTTTGTTGACAGGACAACAGCATGTCCCATTTTTGCAGACTCACAATTATAGTTGGAAAATGAGGCCCCTACCTGTGACAGAAGGGCATTGGCAAAGCATTAGAATCGCTCTGATTGTTTTGGTATATGACAGTTGACGAAGGAGCATACTTTTATGATGAAACACTGCATGTTATTATTTATTTTTGTTCTACGCCAACACATCAACACAAAGTACACTGAGTGCCAGTCTCTCTCTTTCTCTCTCTCTGTCTTGCTCTCTCTCCTGCTGCTATCAAAGGGCCCCCTCATGTCTGAACCTCATGGCCAGACTCTCCAGTTCATTAGCACTATGTGATAGCCCAGTCAGCACTGATAGACACAGGTGCTCAGGGACCTATTAGTAGGTACTTTCCCCTGTTCAATAAAGACACATTGGAGAAAATGTGAGATCCCCGTTTCATTAGTAAACTCCTGTGCTGGTCAGTGGGGTTATGTTAAACGCCAGTTAAATAAAAAAAGGCTTCCTTACTGCACCCTGTGTCTTTAGTATCGTGTGCATCAAGCCGTCAACTCATTACTTGGGGGTCATCAGGACTTCAGTGTTATAGTGAAGTTGCAAGGGACTAAAGTTATGTAAAATTAATTTATATGTCATGGCATTGTGAAATACTGTAGCATTCAGACATATTTTGTTGCCTGATGGAAAATTTTATCAGTGAACTCGTAAACATTTTTTCTCAATATGTAAATCCCTGCATGGCACTGTGGACATACTTTTTTCCATAGTTTAATCCTGTTTCGGATGGCCTACCCACCAATCATACATCCTACCCATAATGCTCTTAACAGGGATTTTATACATGTCAGAATACCACTGTTCTGCATTATATCAACTCACAACAGTAATTTGTTCATGACTAGAGAGTTAGGTTTTGACAACACAACCATATTTAAACCCCATAAGAGTTTAAAATGACTGATAACTGAGTGGAACTCTATATGCAGCAGAGTGATAATATGACCAAAGCAGCTGCTGGCTATTAGATACATGTTCAAGTGATATTCATTCCCCCTGAAACCTGTTGCTGATTAAAAGTGATTATGGGTTTATGTCTGAGGTGAGCTTTGATATGGATGCCTGTGATTTCTGAGATATGTCCACGTGACTCCAAATCTTACACGCATACGCAACCTCTCCTCCCTCCTTTTTACGTAAAAAGAAAATACAAGGTACACATATATTTAAAGTATTATGTATATATTTAAAAATATTTTTGTACCAGTTTAAAATATGTAAATATATGTCGGAGTGAAATATCCGGCAACGTGTTTATTCTTCGTAACCGTCTGAAACCACAATCACGCCACCTTTGTTTAAAGTCTCCTGCTCTGAAATCATCCTATTTAAACAAACCGCAGGTGTCCTGTTTAACCCTGATGTTATGTCTTTTCTAGGGACATGTTAAAATTTTGTGTGGAATAAATGACCCGTTTGACTACATGCAATTTCAATAGTACTGGGAGTTTTTTTTTTTCTTTCTTTCTTTTTTTTAATAGCCACCTGCAATGATGTTTTCAGCACAACCATCTCTGTTGGGAGAACTGGGAAGCAGACCAGCGCTTTCTACAGAGGCATACATCAGAATTAGCAAAAACACCATTGAAACAAGACTGTTATGTCCCACACGTACGTCACATGCGCACAACACAAACACACTGAAAAAAATGTCTTCGTTATTTTAAATGTTAAATGTCATGTTAAAAAAAAAAATCATTTAGATGGTTTCATACACAAGCATGTGGCATTTGCTATACTTGGGAACTAGTTTTTTCTTCTTTTGATGGAACCTGATCTGCTCTGTCATGGAGGTTTGAAGGGAAATGTTTTTTTTTTAATTCTATGCCTGGTTACAATGTTTTTTTGGCCTTTTTTACAGCCCCTTACAAATTATAATGGAAGGAGAATTTACAAGTGAGGACAACAGAAACTATAATATCACAGTGTGCTCAGTGTTTGAAAGAGCACAGGCCAAAGAGGCCAATTCAAATAAAAATGAAACAAGCCTATACTCACCAGTAAAATAATGTGTATATTTTTAAAAAGCCAGGATGAATCACACTTTCTCACATAAGAGGATTTAATGGTTGATGGAAAGAATATTTGTTGTCTCCGTGTGTATGCAAAATAAAATCCACAAACTTGGGCGTAGCTTCTACGGAGACGAACACTGAAAACCAAAATGTACGTGAGAAATCAGCAGAGCTCCACGTTTAAAAATATATATTGCACTGCCTCCTAGAAAAGTTATCCGGAGCTAAAAATAAAACAATAATCATAAGCTTTACACCACGCTGTGATATTAGCAACACCTAGCCAACATTTCACAGAGTTAAAGCGGAAGCATTTTTTGTATCAATTACAGGCCTGGGCCCCACCAGCAGAACTCAACAGATTATCTCTCTCTCTCTCTGGCTCTCGCTCCCAGAATCAGCACAAAACATGAGCCTCACAACAGTTCGGCAAATGTCAGATACAAGCAGGTACAACTTAAGGGAAGTCATAATTATCCCCTGGCCCAAGGACCCAGGAGTCAGGTGACTCTTTGTTTGCGGGTATACCTTACAATAATAGGCTGGTTAAGAGTGACTCTTGTAAAAGGCTGTCTCAGCAGTCTCGGCATGTCGACTCCACTGTTTCACCAAAGTGTCTTTTTGAAGCAGGAGATCTTTGTTTGAATGAGCACTGCACAATGGAAACTGTCATACGACTTATAACGTGTAATTGAACTTGGAGCCTTTTTTTTCTGGAAATTCAAACGAGCTTAGATCACCTTTCATTCTATGGGTGTCGCTAGTCACCTGGCGAGGTTGTTTACCGAAGACCTGATATTCAGAACAATGTTGGATGCTCTGAATGTTTTCAGGGCGGGCTTAGGATGTTTGAGCATGTGTTTGTATCTTTCTCCTGTGTTTAAGCCTCACCCTTCCTTTCATTGTTTCTTATTATAATTTAACTCTGGAACTTTCCTTGTGCAAGGCAGACGAAAATATGAGCTTCCCAACAGAATTCAAGGTTCAAGGTTCATGCACACGGTTCAGATTTTCCCTTGAAACCAGAGATGAGAAGAAGAGCAACTGGGAGGTTTGCCCTGTGGACCACAGCAGCACATGCCACAGTCACACACCTGCCACTTGAAGTGACAGTTAAGATCGAGACCAGACCTGAGCCCTTGAAGCTCGGATGTGGAGCGCAACTTTTTGTGAGCCGCTTGTTTCATTTGTTTGTAAAATTCTACAACAGAATCTTAACCTGAATAATATTGTAAAACAACTCTCTATTGGGTTGCTTTTCACCTGTCGACTGTCGATTGGGACTGACTCTGAAGAGCCGCTGTTCATGTTTTTTAGACCAACTACAAAATAACCGGCATATTTCACAGATAAGGATTAACATGCACATGTTCCAGCCTATATGCCATATTCCTCACTGAGGCTAAGAATAGGCTTAGTGGACTGACATCCTTAATTATTAGTATTATTAATTTGAAATGTCTCTCTAAATAATTTTCTTTGAGAAAAAAAAAAAAACTATTTTAGGGGTAATCTGTAACTTCCTTCACAGATGCCACCATTGTGTAGGAATTACCTCATTGCCTTAATTGGGTCATTAGATGGATAAATTTCAGCCTTGTGCTACAGCTTTTCATGAAAGAGCTCCAAGGTATAGCCTGCAGCAGGAGATTGGCTGACCACAGTCAGACTTTTCTGTGGTTTAGGTATGGGCTGATTCCTCTTACTGAAATGACAAGTGGAAAATTAAGACAGTGTAATGACAGACTCAGCATCAGTGTCAATGTAATGCACCCTGATCCTTTAGGCCCTCTGCCCAAGTCTGTCAGTGTGGGATGTTGAGTCAGTGCCCTGCTGCAACCACAATATTTTGGGGTGTAAATGAAGATGGGGAATATATAAGCTGAGCTTCCCCTGCTTAATTTGGCTTCGGTGCAAATATTTGCTAGGGATTGTAATCGCTACATTTTTAATGGTGCTACATGCTTTCCTACATTAGTGTACTGACAGTACTTTAAGTATCCAGTTTTAAAAACTCACAAGCACCAGGAAGTCACCTGAAAATGTATTCTTTCCTGAAATAGATAAAGTTGCCCTGGCTTGTTTAGAACAGAATGGAAAAGTTTTATGTATTACTAGTTCTGCAAGACTGAACACTAATCAAATCCAGTGCCTGAGTCACCATAAAATAAAAAAAATAAAAAATAAAATTACTATAAAAATAAGCCCATTTTCACAATAAATAGAAGTGTTGGGAGAGTGTGGCCGAAAATGATTGAAAATCTTTGCCTGCCAAATCCAACAGCTGTCTTCTTCCAATAACAAACCAGCACAACTAAGTCATCAGGCATTGATCAAATGTTATACCATGTTATACCAAATTTAATTAATTTAACAATTTCCTTCCTCCATACCCCAGCCAATATGAGGTAAGCATTTTGAAACAAAATGGCTGCTGCACATCAACCCTGTGAATGCTGCATGAGACTGAAACCTGACATCTTCCTCAGAGTTGGTGCTGACATCTGAGGAAGACGTCAAGTGACATTGAAACAAAAAATCAGTTTCCTGCTTTCTATGAAGTAAAGCCTAAAAGTATGGACAAGTTTGTTCTCTGCATTTGTCGAAAAGACTGCTCCAACTGCATTTGCAGAGATGTGAGGCTCATCGTCATGGTTCAGAATACCCTTAGGTATCACACCCACAAACTTTACCTGTGATATTTTTGCATGCTGCTTTGCATCTCTATGCAGCCAGGGGTAGGGCAGTCATTCCACATGGGGGTGAACATGCTCACAAGCTGGAGGTGGCCTGCTATGGAGAGAGTACTGAAATGTGGCCGGGTGTATGAGGTCACAACACCGGCTGGTGGCATTTTCATGGCAAAGTGGCTAGGCCACCAGTATTGAGGTAGGCATGGATAAGGCAGTAGCATAGCCCCTAGCCTAAGCAGGTTTGATAGTAGGGTTATATTGAGCAAAACAATGCATCTAGAAATCCTAACTACGAAGAATACTGTAATTACTTTTCCTACATGTAACCAATGGTTTTTAGCTCTTGAGTCACACACTCAAATGATAGTATTGGTATCATTTGCCATCTTTTTGTTGCTCACTTAAGAGCAGAAATTAATGCCAGCGTAAATCAAATTTGGGTTGCATACACATACACATTCTCTAAAATTGCACAAATGTTAGCCTCAAGATTCCATTCTGTATTTTAACTTATGTTTGGTTTGGGTCAAATTCAGGAATGGCACTTTTGTGAGAAGTATTTCATAACAAGTGAATATACCAGTGTAAACCACCTTTTTTGCCTATAAGGCTTCTTTGAAGATAAAGATGAAACATGGGAATTTCAGTTCACAACGATAAATATCAATAATCTCCTGCATAAAAACCTTGTTTCACTGTAATTGTTCACAGATAAACATGATTTATGTCCCAATGCCTTCATTACAGTAGAATTTTAAAATATAAATCAAATCTTTATCACAAATGAATTACACATACTTTGTGATCTAGCAGAGGTAAATGGCAACCATTAATCATATATAGTTTGTTTGTAACTGAGATAAATATAATATGTATGGTGTATTGTTGCATATATTTTATTTCCGTATTCCCTTAAAATCGCAACAATCTATAACTGACCCCGACTAACAGTTTCACAGGTACCAATACGTAAACAGAACACAAATGTTAAACTAACAAGCAAACGTGCAAAACTTTCAAGTTCGCTTATTTATAAACAAATGCAGTTCAGGAGTTCATGGACAGTATCAAAATAGTTAAACCCAAAGACATTTAGACATATCACCAGAAATTAAAAGTATCATATTGGTTTGTGCTGTAACAGCACACAAACAGCAAAGATGAGTCAGTGGCAGCTAGGCTGTAAAGACAGTCCCTCTTATCAACCTCAAAAGGATAGTTCACTTTCTGGGATTTCTTGACATTACTTCAGTTTAAGTGTATGTTTTTGACTGGCCCATATGTGCGAGTAAGCATATATTAGACATTGAGAGAAGTTTGTGATATTGCTGATATAGGGGCACTAAATCAAGAAAACACACTTCAGCTAACTTCAAGGCAGTGGCACTGTCTTTCCATAGGTTTTAAATATGAAGAGATTAATTTCATAATGCTTTTTTTTCACAATTATAAATACCAAAATAATATTGAACATCATTTTATGATTGATAATCATGTCAATCTCTGGAGGCATAACATCACTGTACAAGCTGCTCTGGAGATACCTGACATGTATTCTCTAGCTTTTAACAAATAACTCCCACAAGCCCTATGACTCGCGTCGTAAAACTGGCAGGTCTTTGCAATGACAGTTATAAATAAATATCAAAATCTGTAAAATATCCAAATATATAAAATATCCTCCATCACACACAAGCCATATGGGCCAATGAAAAACACACATAAAGTGACTGCCCCTCCAACACCCCCTTTCAAATAGGCTGTGCCAGCCTTTCAATTAATCTTTTAATAATTCACATGGTGGAAGAGGGGCCTGTCCTGTTTATTAAAAAAGCCACCAGCATTACGGCTTTCTGTTGTCACACACCAGCTGAGCTCAGAAATAGGATTAATACTGTACTGATTAAAAATGAATCAGGACATTTCCACCCTGCGATGAACCGGGCAGCTGCATATGAGAACCTTTTTATTCTCCAAAATAGATATGCGCCAAGTTTATCACTGACATTCTTTTTTGTATTTTTTGAATGAAACCTGCACAAAGGCGCTGGGGTGAGACAAGGAAACACAAATTTCCCAGGGCAAAAAAAACGAGAGAACCAGCTTGCTCATAGCTGTGTCTGGATTGCCTACTCAAGATACGAGTCAACATGTTTAGGAACATCAAAAGAAAAACTTGATACCTTAAGTATAAGAAGATTAACATTTACATTATTATCTTGGGCTTAGGTGTTTCCAAGACTTTTAAGACAGAGCCAGGAGGGACAATTACCAATGAATTGGTACTGGCATTCTTCCATTTATTTAACGAAATCTGGCACGGTGTATAAGCTCACACATCCTTAAGACATCCTTTCAAGTCTTGTCCCGGCATCAGAGGACAAACACACTCTGAAATGTGATGAGCAGAGACAGCAGGAGAATCTGCAAAAACATGCAAGAACAGGAAAACAAAAAAAAAATGGTGGCCACAAAATGGCATCGTGCTGCAGCTGCGTGGTCTTTTGGCTTGTCTCAGACAGGGCTCGGGTCTTGGAGTTCACGTACCTTTCCCTCTTCTCCACGCACTCAGCTGGGATTGGGTGGCCGAGCCGACCCAGGAGAGCTTTCAGCCATTGGCTCAACGCAGGGCTCCGAGCAGCTTCAGTGTGGCTCTCATTAATCACTATTATTTTGAACGTTCCTGCAGGCAAATGGATTTGACAGCTTTAGCCATGCAGGGCAGACTTGCAGTTATTACGGCGTGCTGTCCAGGGCACCGAGGGGCATACAGCCTGGGAGCAGACATGGACAGGCTGCAGTTGCACAACAACAGGTGATCCCCATGTCACTAATTCATATCGGCGCGGTATCAAAGTTCTTAGTAAAGCAACAAGCAGTTGCTGCACTGATAGGCTTTGGGAGACTGCGCTGGAACTAATGCACCTGTCTTTCCTTCGCCAGGAGCGGGGCTAAAGGTTCAGGTGGAGTTCAGCCCATTAGCCAAACGCAGTTTACATTTTGCTGACCGCTTTAAGAGACAGGGAAAAGTGAACATGTGCATGTAAGCATGCATCAGTGCTAACAAGCTAGAAGCTAAGGAGGAAACGCACTGAGGTGACATATCGAAACAAGACCAACAGATCTCCCTGTGCAACATTACCAGTTACAGAGATGGAAGAAGGGAGAGATATTTTGTCCCCATTCACCATTGAATGTTAGCCTACTGCAGATTGTGGAACACCACATTTATTTTCATTGCTATCACTGAGCTGCTCAGTGCACAGAATTGGATAACAAAGGTTTGTTGTCCACATTCCATTACATAACCTTAATGATTGATTTGTCAACTGTATTCAGATCTCAGACCTAAATTTCTGAGTTTATTATAAGTCCATTGATGCCTTTGTAAGTGAGAACGTTTTAAAAGTGCACCGTGGCCTTGTCTCAGCATGACAGTAATAATTTCATCCAAATGTTGAAAAACACAAACCACTTTTCATGAATTTGTCGTCATTGTCTTGAAAATTCAAGAAACCTCCAAAGCAGTGTATTTGTGGGAAAGAATACCTTATTTGGTCACAAATACACTACAGTGGAGTTTTCTGGAACTTGTGAGACAATTACGACAAATTCATGAAGAATTGTTAGAGTTTCATAATTCAGGAAAGTGTGAAAGAAAACAGTTGTACTGGATGTTGACCTACATTTGTCTCAATGAAAAGATTCCCCTACCTGAGATAAGACTGCTTAAAGTGAAGATGTTCTGTCCTCAGAAGAGCAGTTTGCTCGCAAATCCACAGTAGGCAATGGCAAAAAAGGAATAATTGTCAACGGAAAATATTATCTACTGACATAAGTCATAAAACAAAGTAAGACTAAACTTGTTTATAAACTGCTAGGATTATCTCATTTACAAGGGCTGTCAGGAAATGTTAAGATTAGGTTCAACTACTTCGGAAACTGGTTTCCCGTGGCAACTTCCCAAAAACTAAGATGAAGAACTGTATACCTTTTCATTTAAACATAATTATGATTTCATTTCAGGTGCAGCCAGCTTGAATTCAGACTCCAGAAGAGAGCGCAGATAAACGCTCAGAGTAGTGGTGTATTCAAATCTGAGACTGTAGCAGGACTGAATGTAAAAATAAGACAGAGTGCTGGGTAGAATACCCAGGAGAAAAAAGGTTTACATTTTTGTGGCCTGTTCTTTTGAAAGCACAGCCGGTCTCTCAGAATTTACTTTAATTGGTCCTTTCCATCTCCAGCCAAATAAACCATTGCCACTGAAGCAAATGATTATGTCTGCAAACAAAGATATATTGTGTTTTTGTTATTTTGAAAGTGCAGTCCATCAGTCTTTTAATTCCCTAAATGGACGCTGACACATATTTCATATTTCAGATCCAATCTAGTAATAATAAAGCCAGAAATTTTTTTCAAAAATCACAGAATAAAAAAAGAATAATATAGGCTGAAAGGGTTGATACCAGTTGTCAAGGCATTCTCCCTGACTGAGATTTGACAAATTGTTTGAGCGATTAGTGGCATCTTTTTTGTTTTGTGCGAAATCACAGTTTTCCTCAGCACTCCGAAGAGTCACTCTAATTTGAAGATACGCACAGGATTCACAGCACAGAAAGCAATCAAACTATTGCCCATGGTTGGCAGAAACAAGTTCCTGTTTGATCCCTGTTGCACATCCTTTACACCACTAAGGAGCATGAGAATTGATTAATGGTGAATAGATATTAAAATGTCACCAATGACAGTGCTACTAGATGAAAATACATTTTGAATCAGCTGCTTGAAATGAGACAATCTATTTATGGAATAAATTAAAAAGATACTTCACAAAAGAGGGGGAGTTCATAAAAGTTCATAAAATTGTCATGTCCCATTGCCTTATAGTATGGCATTACTCTTGTACTCAGTAATGTGGTTATAAACCCTTGTGTGTGAAAGCAGTGATTTTAAAGTGCAATTTAATCTGACTGATAATTCTGTATTGCATTTCGGTCTGTGCTCATTCCACGAAAACTGCCTGTCAGGGAGCTAGCCAAGGCATTTGTACACAAATAGCAGTCGATTAACGTGAGCAGTCAAGAGGCAGGAGCGTGCGTCTGACCTAGAGCTGGAACATGAACAAACCAAACCTTCGAAGCCCTCATTTCGTAACAAACCACCAGACAGACAACAGAAGCTCAAACCTGGAGCGTACTGCAATAAAATGCTCTCTAATGTGGAAATGAGTGATTCATTGTTTACAGTTGGGTACACTTATGGAAACGGGCTCCATAGGGAGGGCTGCCCTGTTACAAAGAATGTAATGAAGTAGCGGTTCCACGTGGCCTCTAGTTTCCAACTCTGCGGTGAACCATTCCACCTTCCTCCACCCTTCTTGTTTTGCAGGACTGGCATTCTGACAAACAGGATGACCTACCTACTCAAACTGCATGTGCACTGTAGTTTTTCACTTTGCTGTCAGTTACAGTTACTCCTGCCAATAATTCTGCTACCTTGCAGTAATAAAAAAAAAAAAAAAAGAAAAAACTGCTGTGCTAGCTTTCTAAAGTCAAGTTTCTTTCTGGTAGTTATATGGCAGTGTTCCTTTATTTCAAAGTTATCTTGAAGATAATTTGGGTGACCATATATTGGGTTTCAAAAAAAGATGACGGACGGATGGGTTTTATGAACACAATATTGAACAAAACCTAACTGGACATTTATAAGAATTTAGAATCCCACTTGGATGGATATTTTTTCAGTCTAAAAAAATGTCTGAGAAAATGAGGATGCCTGGTTATCCAAAAATAATGGACAAAACCAAATACAGATGTGAAAACCTAACATGAATTTTCTGACATACTGTTGTTGCTATCATACAGATACGGGGATTTTCAGTTTGAGAGCAAACTACCATGACTCTTAAGTCATTTATATTTATATTATATTGACAGTTTGCTCAAAACAATGTCAGTATGACCTTTCACAACATACCTACCTTTTACATTTCAATAAAAAAAAGCACGGTCAGAAGGGACGGCGCTGTTTATCGGAGTAGTCTGACCGTGTGAGCGCTGGGTAGGTCACCCCAAATAGGGAAGGTCGGTTTTGTCAGAACGCCGGCAAACACCCCCCGCCCCCTGGAATCCGTTTTACGGGGGATCCACGTGCTGCGAGTCGAAAGTGACACCGCACGCAGTCGCCGACCGATTACGAGGTGACGGCTCTCGTTTTTCGCACTGGAATAACGGAGCCGGAGGAGTGTCGGATTCGGAGAAGGGGCGTGCGCGGACGGGTGTGGGCGGCCGAGGCTTGCTCAGCACCTCGCGGCTCTCACGAACGCCGAAGCCCAAATAGAACCCCGCTGCTGTGCCAACCGCTGTCCTTCGTGGAGATGGAAACCGAACACTGAGACTTTTTTATGACAGGGCCCCGCTTGTGGCACAGCTGTGTTCCTGTAGCCCTTAGGGCAGGGACGCTCAATTCTGGCCCTCAACATCATCAGTAGTTCTGCTGATCTTCATTCTTCCCCTCTACTGATTTAGAAGTGGGACAACAGGTGAATTGAATCTGTGGTCAGTCATTGACTTTCATCAATTGACTGTCAGGTAGAAAAGAAAACTGGATGTACTACCAGCCTGAAGGCCCAACTTTGAGGAGCCCTGATTTGCGCATTCATGTGTGTGTGTGTGTGTGTGTGTGTGTGTGTCGGGAGCTTAGGCTTGCAGCTAGAACCTGTATGCTACTGGCATTTGAGACACAGCAGTCTGTATTAAAGCAGGCTGGCCGGATTATCTGGGTAAGACTCTGGGGAAGAGATGAGGAACTGTCTCAAGGGTGAGTGTGAGTGTGAGGTGGGTTTAGTTAAAGTGACCAGCTGCAGGGTTATCCACTTTTTCTCTATGACTGATATGTGGGTTTATTTTACTTTAACTTGCATTTAAGTGTGTATTCTCATTCCAGTATCTGTTCATCATCGTATCTTCAGTGTTAACTGAAGTGAACAAATCAATGACTATTTTTGAAAAAATAAAAATAAAAATCTGTTTAAGTGATTTAAAAACATATGGACAAAATGGTCTGACAGTAATTTTTGTTTACATCCACCTTAAAGATTATTTTTAACGATATTTTATGCATGGATACAGAGTCCCTGAAATCACCCTATCCATGGTGTTGGTAGCAGAAACCTTTAAAAAATCCAACTGCCATGTAAAATGACAGCCTTTTCTTTAGCTAACTATGAGACCAACTGCTTTTACTTGTTTATGTTTACTACCCACATTTTACCTTAACATAAATACAGTGAGCTCCATAATGTTTGGGATAAAGACATATCTTGATTTGGCTCTGTACTCCACAATTTTAGATTTGTAATGAAACAATTCACATGTGGTCAAAGCACACATTACAAAGCTAAAACCATGGAGTACAGTACCGAGGCAAAAAAAAATAAAAAAAATGTTGTGGTCCCAAACATTACGGAGCTCACTGTAAGTGCAGAAATCTCATCTTCTCCACACACACACACACACACACACACACACACAAATGTGACAGAGGCTAAGAAGTGAAAGAATTTCGAGAAGCAAATCCAAGCCTTGTACAAGAATGAGCTCAAGACAGCTGACGGTGTGCACTTGGCCCAGTTACCTCTGTTCATGGCATGTCATAGTGTTACTACACTGGCACTCAACTCATTTTATCATTTGCTCTGTCTGACACCCAAGTTCAGGCACATATCTCGGCATGCCTGTCTGACATTGCAGCCTGGATGTCCACCGACCACATGAAGCTCAGTCTGTCGAAAATGGAACTCCTGTTCCTCTTGGCAAAGGGTTCCCCACAAATTGATACTTCAATCACTGCCTATGGCTTCAGCGTGTCTCCCGCTAGGCTAACAATCTTGGCATGACCCTGAATGACCAGCTGAGCCTCTAAGGGAACATCGCAACACCCACCCGGGCCTGCAGGTTCTTCAATCAGAGCATCAAGAGAATTCACAACATCCTCATCGAAGAGGCTACACAGCTACTTGTAAAAGCTCTTATAATCTCTTACTGGACTACTGTAATGCCTTGTTGGCCAGCCTATAGGCCTGTGCCATCAGATCACTGCAATTGGTCCAGAATGCAGCTGCCGTCTCTTTGCTTTTGAACACCCTTCACAGGTTTCCAGTATCTGCCTCCATTCAATTCAAATCTCTCACATTTGCAAACCAAACCTATGTTCACATAATAATTGCACCATGACCCCTCTGTTCAGTATTTTTAAATGGATTATGGTGTTTTTTTAATGGGTTATTGTATAAACAAGCTAGATAAATGTTTGTATGTTGGTAGATACTTGATAGGCCTAGCTAATCATCAAAAACATGGTATTTGCAAAGTAGCTAGTTAAAAAGTAGTTAACATTACAAACACCACAGTGGTCATTTTGACCATTGTCACTTTGCTGTTTTCATTGTCCTCCTCAGAAATATTCACTCAGATGTAATAACATTCCTATGTACACAATACTTTTGGCGTGTATGTAATGGCGAAATGGACAACAATGACAATTCCTCAGCAGAATTGCTAAGTGAACCATGGATATTCTATCAATGTTTCTCTGAGTTATTTTGGACTAAGAATTACTGTGAATTTTTTTTTGCCAGATCCTTGCCATAAAAAAGGCACCGATAGTACTGTGATTCAGTTTGTTTGTAGATTCCCAAAACGCACAGGAGGTGAGGACACCCCAAGCTTGTTTTGCCAACCCAAATGTTACAAAAGAAGCCACTGTCGCTAAAACACTGGCATAGTAAAGTAGTTTACAGAGGTAGGACCGTTAGTTTTAACACTTTCAAACAGTATATTGTGTGACCAGAATGATTGAAAATTTCCCTGTAAAAAATATAGACCATATTATTAGATAGGCTAATGTTATCAATAACTTAATTTGTAGCTGAATTCCACCATTTGACCATTTAATCAAGCATATTTTGCATATAATTGGTGAAAAGAAGACAACTGTACAATGACATTAATTCAACATTTTAATGATGAAATAACCTTCTGTGGTCTAAACCTGCTGCTCCCTCCCCATTCTCTCTGGCACATTCTTTGGTGTGATGATGACAAACAACAATTCAGCTTCAAAGAGACACATGAGAAGGGAGTGTCAGTTTGTGTACAGCCCACTTCATATCCTCTAATGTATCTGGCCAGTGCATTTTGGCATCCCTTCAATTAGTATTGGGGGGGGGGGGGGGGGGTTGGACACTGTATTACCCTATGAATTAATTCATCACCCTGGTGTCAATTTGTTACCATGGTAACCGGTGATATCAAATGGCCTAACTAGGGCAAAACTACTCCTTTATGTGGTTTGGTTTACACTACTAATGGTGTTAGAACAATTTTTGGCAAGAAACATTAAGGCAAAGCTATATGGTTTATGTTTTATCCTCATCAAAATGTTGGAAATTTTTTTATTTTATGATGGTTTGATGTCTCATTATTTACAGTATGTCAAACACTAGATTATGGTGTGAACATATATAATTGACCTAAATTATCAGTATTATTATTGGTTATCAGCCATGGCATGGAAACGATTATTGGTTACTGGTACTGCCTAAAACTTTGATAAAAAATAATCAGCACATCCCTGTTTTTTTACCACATCCATTTGTGTTTCAATAATAATAAAAGTAAATAAGGAGTTGGTGACACAGCAATACATATTATATGATAATAATAATAATTATTATTATTATTGTTGTTTTTGTTGATAATGATATTTATTTATTTATTTATTTATTTAACCGGGATAGCCTTAGTGTTCCCTTAGTATTCCCTCTAATAGCAATGTCTGCAATGCTCATGCTAGGTTTGAAACACAATAGGACAGAGGACAGAGGAAAAGAAAAAAAAAGGTGTATGGGGGAGAAAAGGGTTGGGGGATATTTACTATTTGAAGATTACAGCTTCTGCCGGACCGCTACAGATTGCTTGTGTTCCCTAGCCCCGGAGTTTCTAGAAATGCCTACAGTGAACGTGCAGGATAAAAAGGAACCGAAATCATAAACAAACAAAGGAAGCCGCTGGAGCTTTGAGGAAGAGAAAATGTGAAGTATTGATCAGCAATTGACAAACGCAATAGAAATCTTATACGTGATGTGAGAGGAGCATTCATAATTCATCGGCCGGCCAAATATGAGTGACGGGGGTGTGTGGATGGGGAGCGCGCAATATTGATTACTGTAAAAACTGCAAAGGGCGACGTGCTGGGGGTTGGGAGCCCAGATGGAGCACGGCAAAGCCATTAAGGATTTTTTTTGTGTTACCAGACACTGGCGGACGAGGAGGGGAGCAGTCACGCAGACGCCCCACCCCCCTCCCCACCGAATCGAAACGGCCACGTTAAAAACATAAAACGCGTGCTTCTGCTCTTAAGTAAAAAGGTGTCCGAGATTTTTTAAAAGCATTGATTCGAGAGGAATCGATGGAAATCAAGGCATATTTTCCTGTGAAAAGAGAGGGAAATAACGCTAGACTGATAATGGCACAGCAGAGGAGGTTCTATAAACGTTTGGCCTTCGTAAAAAAACGCACTGGAGGTCAAACAAGTTGTAGTTGGGAGAGTACTGCAATGGTTTGTTTGACAGGAAGTTGCCGGTGGGGGGATGGAGGGTGTACTCAAGGAATATCTCACCAAGGGTCCACCAATAGGTAAAAAAAATAATATCCAGTCATATGAATATTTGATCATACATTCAGCTTATTGAAATACCTACTTTGGTAGCTGTAAATACAGTATGTTCTATCCAGCACTGTGTTCTTGCTTGAATCTGTAGGCAGAATGGCCAAGGGTAGAGAAGGCACAGGGTTACATCATTCTCATTGGGAGCGACTGATGTGAACCAGCAGTCACCCCCAAAAACAAACTGTAAACCAGTACAGCACAACACCAGCTGGTGGGAAACCAAAACCATGGCCCTGAAAATAAACAGCAAAAAAAGTGGTCTAAAAAATAAAGGGAGAGCAAGAGGAAGGAGAGGAAAAAACAAATTCATGGCTTTTAATATGAAGCAAAACTCTCCCGGCCACTTCAAAGGCACAACGTCAGCGCGTCCATGTGCATTTCATTCCTTGGACATTTAGTGGTGAGACCACAAATACGTCTTTAAAGACAATGGCAGCACAGCTGCAATTAATGGGACAGTGGGCGGGCTCTGCTAAGAAGACAGATATTTGCACATAACACAGTGAACCATAATAAATGACATTCTTATGTTGCATTTAGGCACACAATTAAATAAGTAGCTACTAGCCTCTCCACAAAAAAAAAACAACAACAAAAAAAAAAACAATAATGTGACATTAATGAACATTGACAAGGCACAATACAAACACATTGCTGCAAACTGTTCCTCCCATGTGTATTGCTCAAGACTTTTCCTCAGACAATGAGCGGTGCAGGCATGCCACCAGCGGTCCAGTTTTCTCCCATGTTGAATCTCCAATTGTAAATCGACATCTCACTACATGCTGGTATGGAGGCTGAGCTCAACACCTGACCTATACAATAGCATGCCAATGGCTAAAAATCCCTGGAACCAATCAAACTGAAGGAAACCAGTACAACAAACTGTAAATTCCTTTTCCAGATGATCCGAATAAAAGCGAACAGGCGCGAGTAAGATGTGAAGAAATGGCGGCATGCACTTATATTATATCATTCAGTGTTGTGGGAAATAATTGCCTGAAATAAATAATGGAGCACGGCCCTATTTTAATACTCTCATAAATGCAGATGTTATGCAGATAATTGAATTACTATTGTAGCAAATGTTTTGGCCGCCCTTTTTTCATTAAAGCAGCCGTGGCGGATGCAGAAATCAAAGGTTGTTTAGAGAATTAGGACGGAGGAAACTCGTGAGCTCAATTAAGGAAATTAAATAGCGAGTGTACATTATTGGCGTCTTACTCCGTCAGGCAGAGAGCTGTTGGCTGAGGAGTCGGTGCGGTAATAAAATCAGAGAATAATGGTTTAATTGAAATGCACTTAAAAGGATCGCGGTGACAAATGCGATCGTATCAAGCGGTAACGCGCACCTCCTTTTCGACTGCTCCCCAAAATCCGATGAAATGGAAATCGCGAAGGTCCTGACAGCTTCCTGATACCATCTGCGAACTACATCGCATTTAGAAATAGGTAATCAATTTAAGGCAGCCTCATTAGGGATTCGGCAGTTGAAGAACACTTAAAGATCAAAACAAATTAAGGTTGAAACGCAGATAACAAGTCGTCATAACGTTATCAGCATGTACGTTCTCTGGAACGATTCATTTCCTTTGCGGCTGATAATGGTGAAAAGAGATTAAGCCTTCGCTGTCCGTAAGAGTAGCAGAGAGTAATATCAGATGCACTTCACACAGGGCACTGCATCATAGTACAATAGTCCTATTGTTTATGGCAGGGGCTATTGACAAATTCTACGGGCACAGGCTACTCTCGGCCTATCAGAATGCTTCCACTTTGTTTAGCTCCTTATTGGACGTTACTGGGCTGATTTGCAGCAGAATGCACATTTCAGAGTTTTATGTCAACCCACCTCATCAATTGAGATTATGATATGATAAGCGCTGTCTCACCAGGCTATGAAAAGTAAACTCATGCTAAACAGGCCAAAAAAGAAAAAATAAATGCTCTCTTTGTGTGTATGTGTGTGTGTGTGTGTGCGTACTTGTGTGCATGTGTGCGTGCGAGCATGCGTGTGTGCATGCATTCAATGTAAAAAAAAAAAAAATCTGGTGTTTTTGCTGCAGCGGGGTAATTGCTGAGTTGTGGATCAGCAATTCACCCATTAATGTGCGCCTCTTGAAAACAGATTTTCACAGTCGGGACATACCTCTGGAGTCCCACAATCTTCCTGTGCTCATTTAGGGAAGAATGACACATTTAGTCATTCTGAGACGGTGGCGATGGCTAGGAGTTTATCACATGACCCTGATATGGATATCAAGTCGACAGAGCAAACCAGGGCCTATTCACCATTACATTCTTATCTGAGTTTACTGGGCTCGCATCCTGACTTGCATGGATTCATTACCCCAGTCTTTCCCCTTGTGAACTTTAACCATTTAACACTCGTTAATATTTCTTTATTATTAGAAGACCAGTAGGACCTTGGAATTACCGTTCATGAAGACACTGGAGCAGCATCAGAGATTTATCATTATGATTAATAATAAATAAATAATTAAGCCCTGGGAAGGTGCACAGACCAGCAAAATGACCTTTACAATTAAATTTTGCATTTGAAACATCCTCTTAGATGCTTTTTAACGTTGTTTCTTTTTTTCAGAGTATGAAGGAGGTTCCTATTACCTCAATTTGCTAGGTGGCTCACTTAGTCGGAATGTGTGGGATTGCGCAGCGTTCCCAACAAACCAACATTCAGCACTCCCTACTTTAAGTTATATAGTCTGACCATCTGGTGGTGCTGTCTCATTCACAACCATAACATTTACAATTTAACATTTGCTCCAAAAAGGCATAACAGGCTTGTGTGTGCATAAATATAAATATAATTTTAAAAATTCCTTTATTTATTTATTCTCCATTAAAAAATGGGATGCACAGATTAGTGCTGCCAATTTTTGGAGGATTGAATAGAATTATCTTCTCGGGTTACATGTTTTCTCGTTTTTTCCTTTGTCTGAAGCTTCAATAATTAAAATGTGCTCACTGATACAATGAGATGGAGAAACATACTACTGCTCCATCAGTTTATTAAAGATGAAAGAAACTGAAATCAGATTTGTGCCCAGTAGATGTGATGTTGACTTTTTTAGCCACGCTGCCACTAGGGGTGCTGTATCTTCTACACACCCCTAGCAATCCAGCACCTGCTAAGGAAACACACAGAGACTTAGTTGCTTCTAGATAACAGATGGGAATGAAAGTCACAGTCAACAAAGGCACTTGGTTTAACAAGAGAATGCTAGTAGATATTTTTTTATTTTTTTATTAATGTAAGCCTTTGGAGAAATATGTGCTCATTATTACTCTCTTCATCACAAAGCACAACAGTAGTTTGTGTGTGAAAGTGACTTAGTCAGCATGTTAGGAGGACTGGCCAGGAATGCATCTGCAAAGGGTAGACTTCAATTATGCATTACACATCAAAGATATAAAAGCCTTTTACGAAAGTCACATCTTGGTGCATTGCTCAAGGATGATTACATGGTATAATGTTGGCATTAACAGAACGACTTCCAAAGCTTTTGGCTGCAGTGTCACATTAGCTTCACGTTTACCAGTTGCATGGTGTTTCGAGCCTGCCTCTTCTGCGGGAAAAGCACTTTAGATAATGGCTAGAATATTTCATTAATAAATTATTATTGATAAGTGATAAGCGCAATCGGAACGGTTTTCACAGGGTTTTCAATCTGGTTCAAAAACACATACCATGAAAACCAGAAAGGTTACATACATCACAAAGTTAAAAATATGCAGAAGTCTGCATCATACCCTGACATATTTTCCAAAGGCTTACAGATATTATCCATGTCGTATGGAAAGGCTTAAAGACACCAGGTCATTACACTTTAATAAGAGAAGTAAGGTGTTTATTTAAGTGCCGATTCAAAAAAGAAAATAAACACATTGTGATTCATTATTCCATATGATTCCAGGATGGAAGCAGAGATGTAATATAACACCCCACTGTGACCACATTTATATATAACTCCAGTGGCAAGGATATCATTTTTGTGTTTCAAGCTGAGACTACGAATAAACTCTAAACAAATATTACTCATCTTCTTGTGCCAGGGACTTGACAAATGGAGCTTGATGCCTTTCCCTCCAGCCTTCAGGAAACATTCCAAAATTGAGAAAAATGCAAAAGTCACTGACATGACTTTGTGCGTACTCCCTCAGACTAAAGTAAGAACATCGCCTTTAATGTATAATTTCCAGAGAACACAGTGCCAAAATGAAAACACACACCTACAAGGAGATTTTAATTGAAGGCTGCAACTTTCCGCTTGGCAGTTTCAAGGTGGGGGGAAGAGTACTTTTGAAATCAATATTCTCGGGTTGTTTTTCTCCAAATTAAATCTGTCATTCTTAACTCCTTGAGGGGAAGAGGGGTGAGAAGCAAGCCAGTCATTCACTGGAGAAAAAGCCAAAAACCGGGGAGCTAAGAGTGAGAGTGAATGTATGGGAGAGCTGTTCCTTAAAATTCCCCTGATGTCATCGTCGAGAGACAGTCATTTTTTACAGTTTGTGTGCTTTGGGTTCAAACGTTACCTTGATGTTTTTCTTTTGGGTTTGATAATTGGCACTGTGTCCTACCCGGGGGCTTTTTTTGGTCTGAATTTGTTTTCTTCTTTCTCTCATTTTTGTCTCTTTGAAGAATATGCGTGCTGTGGTCTTACTGAAATTGTGAATAAAAAAAATGAGACAGAGTATTCAAAGGAAACAGGAAGCCACAGTAAATAAAACTGATAGCAATCTCAAAGCCATTAGCGCCTTAGAGATTTTGACAGTACAGACAAAAACACTATTGAAGATGTATGGATGTTTGCTGGCTGCAATCCACAGGTGTACCTAATGACGGAACTGTGGGGGGGGTGGGGGGGTGTTGGCAAATTCTGTGCCTGAGCCTTTATCAGCATGTGCAACTGCATTCAGAAATCCAAATATGAGTGCTGGTTTTTCCCACTCATAATAAATTAAGACTTTGCTTCCACAGAGAGATCTCGTTCCTGCTGTTCAGCATGACTTCATCTCAAATCATTTTTTCAATAGCCACACCCCACCCCATCCATTCGCCAGTGTGATATTTGTAATCGTAATTTTTTAATTGGTGGCCCTCAGCATTGGACAAGGAAATGAATTAATTCACTTAAAATGCATATTTCTATCTCAATAAACTATTGACGTTAACTGCTGTAGTATTACCCTGGTCTTAAATAAGATCAAAGGGTAGTCATTTTACATGCCTCTATCCGCAGGCAGCTGTTGCTTTAATTGAGAGCATCATACAGAGACGGGCTCAAACACAGCAACTAATATGCTTTGTGCTTTAAATAAAACTCAATGAAATATGAACCACACACACACAAACACATGCCATATTAAATAACAGCAGCTGGTTAAATCATGGTGGGCGTTAAAGCAGGAATCAAAAATGGTGGGCCCCTTGCTCTTGTTCCAATTCCCAAAATTCATTATTCTTAAAGCGAAAATTTGTGTACAAAAAATTCCCTCCGCAAGAACAACAGCCCTTTTTTTGTCCTCCATTGTTTCACGCGAGCTCACAAATTGATTTTAATGGCGATCGCTCGCTCTTTCACATCCTTTCCATTTTCGGGGATTTCGGTCACGCCTTGCCATATTTCCGTGGCGAGGCACCCGGGCCGTTTTCCAAAGCTGCTGGAAAAGGAACTGAGGAACCCCCTTTCAGGGTTCCGGGGAGATAATCTGCCATCATTTCTTATTTGCATAACGTGATTTAAAAATTAATGTAACGGCATTAAGCTGGGCCCTCCCCTCCTCCCCGATGCCCTGCGTCCCATCTAAGCTAACGCTACGATCGCGCAACATTCCGGACAGCAATGATCTGTGGGCTGTAAAATGCTCTGTGACTTTAGGGGAGGGGCTTACCGGCAGTCGACCAATGCCCACGGCTCCCTGACAGAGCCCGGTTCCAGGGGCGCGGCCAGAGCGACGCCCTAAGGACTCAGCCCACGTACTATTCAATTCATCTAAATCTCTCACACCCTACTTAGTATAAGCAGAGGGACTCAATTAGCTGGAGCCGGGAATGCTGATAATGAATTTGTTAAGGAATATAATCAGAACAGGCACTGAGATGAAACGGCTCGTTTGTAAGGGCGGGCCTCCAAAGGTGATCGTTCGTGGTCCGAGGGCAATGCCGCTGCCAGAAATGTCAACAGCTCAGATGCTGGCCTGTATGCAGTAGGGGATGTTCTCTCAGGGCTCTGCTGTTATAGACTCTGTGCCCCATGTTAACTGTACACTCTGAGACAGAACTGCAAGGCTATTAAAAATCTATTTGCTCAGTCTTTTTTTTTTTTGACACTGGGATTGCATATTCCGAGGAGTTTTTGCAAGGAGTGATACCAGATTTTTGACTTATAAAAATGTAAAAACTTGACAAAAATGTCAGTATGTGAACTCATGAAATGATTAATATACGTTTCTCAGAGGATATACGTCTCCCAGAGGAATAGATTTGGCAGTATACAGATCTAAAAAAATCTGCACTTTTAGTGACTACTTTTGCCACTCCATTTCAGCATGCAGAAACATGTTCAAGTGCTGCAGTCCGCCACTCCCGATTACAGATTCGGTTCTCCATTCGTTAACGCGGTATGCTGCCGAGGTGGGAGAACCGGCGGCCCGCGGGCCCCTTTCCGCATGACTGACAGGCCATAATCACTCCCCTCCCAGACTGCTCATCATGGCGGCAGTTTCAATAACCCCTCCCTGCGCATTCAGGCGATGTGCGTTTTATAGCCCCCGCCCTCAAAGCTCTCGATAAATCACTGTTTTCACTTGCTCCGCTACCTCATAAATTATGGTTGGTTTTGTTTTAATTGACTTTCGTTCCCCAGGATGATGTGTCTGCCTGCTGAAGCTGCTGGCAGGATGAATGTGGCCAACGGGGTAAAGGAAGCTTGCACAGTGGCAGCTAACGTGGGAGTTAGCACCTCACCAACACTTAACGCTCTATGGATGGGTAATTGGAACAAAGGTTCCAACAAAGGTGTGTGCTAAATCTCATTATCTCATCAATGATTTTGTTTGAGAAGAAGGCCTGGGTTCCATCATCATTTTTTCTTAACCGTGAAATCTTCACAATAAAATGCAAGTATTGTTGGTTCCTAGTTTGGCAAGTGACCGCAGGCATTAATTCATAAGGCAAGGACAAATGATGGCAGTTAAGGATTGTTCTTCCTACGCAGGCAGCACGGCAAATCTTTTGGTAACTGATCTTAAATGTGCAAATGGAAACAACTGCAATGAACACAGCCCGTTGCTGTTTTCAGAAATATGTGTGGAAAGGAGGAGTTCCTTTCCAGGACTCTGCCCTTAAATTAATGCATTTCCATGATCCTTCACCTGCTTCTGACAGAAATGACCTCTCTTCTATGCCACACATTTAGGCGAATGTGGATCCCCACCAGCAAAAAACATAAGCGGCCTGAGTATCACTGCAGGTTCAGTCATTGTGCCTGAATAACTACTCATCACAATGAAGAAATATGAACCTTTCCCAGACAGCTGGTGGGTTGATAATTATGCAATTGAAAATGAAAGGCCCGAAGTCATCTTTTTTTTTTTTTTGTTCATGCATACAGATGTTCTCCTAAAATTGCTCCTATTAATAAAACATGCCCAATCCAACTGATTTCTCATTACTGGGACCTGTTTAATGTCTTTGAAATGGCACGGGAAATCGATAAAACTTGGGAATGGTTCTCCTCTCTGCTCATCCCCAAACTGAGTGTACGGTAGCGCCTAGCCGTGTAGCCATTAGATGAAAGCTCCCACGCCTGTCAAACAAACCGCCAGAACTGTGATAAATTAATGATCAAATGGCAGCGAGGTGTTCAGCGGCACTGCCGAAATCCAGCTACAATCAGAGGCCCGCGCTTCAACAATGCAACCAACATCAAAACCGCCCCGTGCTAGGGGAAGCTAGCGTCAGCCCTGCCCGCCGATTCTTGTCTTCAAAGAGGGGGAGGACTTTGGGTGCTGCGCAATGTCACGCGTATCCTGTGGGGCTGGAGGAAAGCAAGTCAGGAAGCAGGAAGTATTCTAATGTTCACTTATTTACCCTTGTTATGTGATGTTTGGTTCATCTGCTTAATAATGCTGTGAGACTTTCTGAATGGTGTGCTGTCACTATAGACTCTGTGGGGTCTCGTTTCCCTTACCTGCACAATCTGTTTGTTTGTAATTCAAAGCTACTTAAATGCTTTTTCATTCCTTTTGCTATATGCAAATCACTCTGCCAACTGGCACTCATTGTAGATAGCAAAATAGGCTGGTTAAAGGGGGCTGACCCCACCCTGCCGTAAACCAAGCTGGGCCTGTGAACTGAAGCCCTTCTGTGATGCAAAAACCATGATTTGTTTTTGACTTCAACATTTTGGCCATTTTGGGCAGAGCATATAATGGAAAGAAGCAGTTCACACATAAATAGTAGACTTAATATACTTATTAAAAAGGGAGACCTTGGTGTTCAGTTTACCTTTAAGGAAAATAAGAACTGGTCTAAATGTGCCTTCAGGCTACCTTAAAATTTTAATTCACATAAAACCACCACCATTGATACATTCATAAATCAACCATTACCACGAATACATGATTCATTTGAGTTCCTGCTACCTGCAAGACCCACTCAAATAATGCACTGCTACATTTCCCCAACGAACCCTTTTGGAAACACTCATACTGGGTACTTCCCAGTATAAGTATACATTCATAAATGTATACTTTGGACACATGTTTACAATTTTGACTTCATCCCATGTTGAAGTACCGAATAAGAACTACAAAGTGAGATATCATTTTATGATCTAAGTAAATATAACTAAGTAAATATTTCTGGAGATATAACTGAATATTATGCTTTTGTAAAACACAGTTTTGAGAAAACTGGCTATGCCATTTCTCATCATAAAATACACCTTCAACCAGGAACTATTGTATAAAAGTGTTATATTTGTGTAGCCCTAACCCAGTGCTTGTTGTTATTTACAATAGGTTTGATTATAATAGTGTTTAAACTATTCATAAAAATATGAAAAACACATATCTCAAGTTTAACCTCTGATTCAGACCTGTCATTTGTCCACTTTGCTAATTATTTTTGTACGACTCCCCCTTCATCGCATAACTTTAAAACATTGACAACAACTGCACTCCCAACTGAAATATAGCAATACTTCATGGAGTGCCCCTAAAATTCGATAGCTCTCATCAACAGGTACTTCTGGCCAGATAGCTATTGTACAATACCTTTCATATGAATGTTTGGAGGCAAATGACTGCCTGCTATCTCTTTTGTCTGCCCTCAAAAAAATTTGCATCTGAATCTCAGACCATTACTGGGCCTGCTTGTTTTTTTGCTCATGTTTGTCAAGGGAGACATAAAGCCATGAGGCCGTATGGTTTAAAATGCCGGCAGAGTTGATTGAAGGTTGTTTATATGCATGCTGTGTAGGAAAATGAAACCTAGTTCTGCCTATATTTACAGTAAGAGATTAATTAGGTAGCTATACTGTGCCGCTATCCATCATAAAATTCAAATAACGCAAAAAAATAAATCTTTCCCAATCCATTCCATACGCCTATGCTCTGATCATGCATGCAGTCAGATGTCAAGTTCACTTGGCTACAATAAGAATTAGCTGTGCTGCATTTTGTGTTTAGCTATTAGCTTTCTTTAGTTAGCCAGGTAAAAATGACAAACAGCAACAAGGACAACACAAGTCACAAGATACAAGACACTCAAACAACAAGTACTATGGACACATGTAAATCTTTGGAGCCAGGCAAAAGTTACATTGGTCTCCATCTGCAAACATTGTCAAAATAAATTAAAGAATGAGCCAATTGCTAGCGTTAGCTAAGCCCCATTATTTTTATGTTCAGATAATGGCACAACACTAAAACAACACTACATCATATCACACTGACCAATGAATGGAGGCATCAAACACAGAACAAAAAAAGAGAAGTATTTTGGACAGTAGAAGACAGAATACAGTTTTTGTCATTGAACACACATATTTTGCAACACTAGAGCACCAGTACTATGTTATATTGCAACTTGTCATCGCAGTATGATCTTCATCTGTAAAATCATAGTGATGATGAACATGTTTGAACATATGAAAGTTATTTTTGGGACTCCAAAATGGTGAGCTAAGATATTGGATACAGGAGGACCAACTAGCCCCAATATTTAGATTTTCAGGAATGTGATTCTGGTATCAACTCCATCTTGATCAGACAGTGATTTTGCAACATTTCTCACCTCTCCTGTGAAATGGTCTAGAGCAAGACATGTATGTCAAGCTAGCATCAGGTCACAAATGTAAAATTGCTAGTTTTGTTTAGCACCGTAAAATCGCTTTGAAGTTCAGAAGTAAACATAGCTAGCTAGCGTATGTTCCATTTAATGTACAATCTTGTGAGTGCATACGATTGATAAATGAGACCAAATTCAACGTTTATCTTTGAATTTTGGCTCTTTATGCTCTTCACTACTAACTACTACTTGTGACATACTAAACATTGGTCATATCTGAACAGCTCTGCAACAGTACTTGCTACACATTTTGAGAGCACATCCCTTTTCTTCAAGGCACATCTCCTTCCCCATTATGTTTAACAGGATATGCGACTGAACACCTCAGCCAATCTCAAACCTGTCATCTAGATAACTATCAGCCTTTCCTCTGCCCCTCCGATTCCCTTTGAAAAGAACAGAGGGAAATTAAAATTACGGCCCTGAATTATGGATCCAATGACCAGATGGCCTTCAAGGATCTCTTCTTTCCCCTCCCTCTGCTTCGCTAAACAAAGTTACAGAAAGGACTGCCCGCTAATGCATTCCACGCAAAGTTTCAAATGACATTACAGCACAGTTTGATAAAACTGACAGGGGACGCAATTAAAGGGAAGTTCCAACGCGAGGCTGATATTTTATTAAGTGACAGTGGGCCATTCTGTGGAATACATCAAGCCGCACATCTGCAGACAAGGAAGGGTACATGAACAGATTAAGAGGGGACATATGTTCCAGCTTTCAGGAGACATCAGTCAACCTTCTCTTAAATTAACTGGGAAAAAAATGAAGGGGTGTGATGGTTTGATCCTAATTTGTGTCTTTTTGGATTTAACTCATTTTTAAGAGAATTTTAACCAGATTTTTACTTTAGTACAGGGTTGCCCAACCCTATTCCTGGAGATCTGCCATCCTGAAGGTTTTCATTTCAACCCTAATTTGGCACACCTGATTCTATTAATTAGCAGCTTAATGAGAGCTCTGTAGCTGTTGAATGAGGTGTGCTCAGTTAGGGTTGGAGTGAAAACCTACAGGACAGTATATCTCCAGGAGCTGGGCAGACCTGCTTTAATTGATGGACTTCAAAGACATAATTTTTCTGTAATTATATGAAGATTTTGAGCATATGGTTGTACAGTATGGTATTGGAACTATACACATTTTCTGTATGGAAAATGTAAGGTACTCACACATCTAAAGCACTTTCTCACTCTAAGTCATTGATTAAAACTTACAAAATCTTGGCCTGCCGTCAAAAGTGTTGATATCAAAATGAGGCCAAGTTACAACATGCAATGTTGCCTATCTTAGCTCACACAAATTAAACTAGCTCTTTTTGCAAAGCAGTGCTGCCCAATGTTTCCCAAATTATTTAATGTAGTTTGGCTTCATGTTTTTTCATCTGATAATCTGAAGAAAATGTGGACATTAAAACTTTGTGTCACGGTAGTGGAACCCAGTAGCACTATGGCACTGGTTCCCATACAACCAGGATCTAACGGACGAATTGCAATGCAGATTTTGGTGTTTCATTTTGGTGCCATCTTAACGAGGGATGGAATACAAATACCATATTCGGCAACACTCTTATATTGCTTTCAATCCAAATGTTTTCTCCTCTCGAATTTGGCCAATATTATTCAGATTTGGATTGTTTTTCCCCACCTTTCTAATGCAATCACTCAGAAGCCAGCACCACGTTTCTCAGACACACACACAAACACACACACCTGCAGAGAGACAGCGAGTGTGAGTTTCCCTTAACACTAGATATGTCAGAGTGATGCCATCAAGCTTTGGTGACTTTGAAATTAGAATTACTTCAGTGGCAATAACTGGAGTACCATCTAATTAATTTCTATTTATTCTTCGGTACATTACATCTTAATGCAAATTTTACACACTATTATACTGATTATTAACAAGTAAGTGTTATGTCAATATTATTAGTATGTCAGATAAATAAATAAAAAATATTGTTAGAACAGCCTTCCAATGTCACAAAAAAATAAGAAGAGCAATATATTAGATATTCATATATTGTAAAATATATAATATATAATATTTATGTAGCTTAAGGGACTGACTGTTCCTGGATGCAGCCATATATCTCACCATTCAAACCCATTACATGTATGTTGTCTTCCATTGCCTTATAATTGTGGTTAATCCTCTGGACACAAGAGCATGCAGAAATTTCTAACATTTCTAACAAATTTCTAATTTCTATTTATTATGTAACATTTGCTTACATGTCATATTCCTCTTATTCTAAATTAAACATCCATACTGTGTGCGCACATGGGACTGTGACCAGGGGTCCTTTTGACTGATGACTTTTGACCCTGCCAAAAATTCATGCCTTCCTAATAACCCACAAAATTCAACCAGACCATAGAGAGAGCACGAAGTACATGACTGTCGCCATCAGAGAGAATTCTCTGAGTGATAATGAGCAGGCTGTCAGTGACTGTGACAGTATCACTGAAATGACTGACAAGTGTTCCTCTAATTACACTTCTAGAAATTTCAGCGTCCCCTTCCCTCTGCAGAAATGATTAACCCCCTGTTTCGTATGCACATACGATTCTTGAGCTTCTCTTTCTAAGCCTCCAAAAGAAAAGATGGCTCATGTTCTTCCCTTTAAGGACCAAGTAGTTTGTGGGTAAATTAAAAATATCCATTAATGTTGATAACATTTTTTAAAAAATCTCTCAAGCTTATCTAATGATAAGATTGGCCTTCTGATACTATACTGCACCTCAACACACATTGCAAGAGATTTTGATTTATGCTTGTTGCTCCATCCTATCAGTATTACAGTGCTCAAAGGTGCTTGCTGCTAAATGCAATTCCTTTCCCTGCCCCCAAATGAAACCTACCCTATATGGGGAATGTAATTACTAAGGAGCCTCACCTGTAGTCTCTACCCTCATGGATGCAAGTACAGAAAAGAATGATAAATTCCATCACAGATTGGAAAGCTGTGAGTGTGCTTTTCTCTGTCTATTCAGTGGACTTTGATCATGAAAATGTGTCTTTTATATACACAATGTAGTATGTCTTATCAATAGCTGTCCATTGACACAATCAGGTGTAATTTTGAAAAACTGGACATCAGAGAGTGAGAGAAATTAAAGAAGACTGAGACGATGAAAGCACTGTTTATTGAGCTGGTGGGATGTTACGTGCACTCCTTCCTGACTGGTTGAACTAAATCAAGGCGTCTTCATAAGTCGAAAAGTCTGATAGGTTTTTTATTTTTTATTTATCTTTCCCCTGCAGGATTCATAAGGATGGAAATACAGATCAGGGTCTGCAATGGCCTGTGATGCAGTCGCAGAGGGGAGATGGTTTTGTTATCCTAATGCAAGGCATAAGCGTTCGGTGGAGCTATTTGTCCCTGGCTATTTGCTGACCCGTTCACAGGACCACATCCAACAGCCCCAGGGCCTCTGCTTCACAGCATTTTCCGCACAATTACAAGGCAGTGGAGGAGAACATATGGTAACGGGTTTGCATTGTGTCACGTAAGGATGCATCAGGGAACAGCCAGTTCCTAGCGCAACATATATGCACCACATGGCCTAAAGTATGTGGACACATGCTCACCCAACATCTCATTGATATGGAGTTGATCCACCCTTTGCTGCTACGATAACCTCCACTCTTCTGGGAAGGCTTTATACTAGATTGCAGGGATTTACTTCCATTCAGCCAGAAGAGCATTGGTGAGGTCGGGCCCTGATAGGGCGATTAGGCCTGGCTTGCAGTTGGTTTTCCAATTGACCCCAAAGGTGTTGAGGTCAGGGCTCTGTGCAGGTCTGTCAAGTTCTTCCACACCAATCTTGACAAAACCATTTCTGTATGGACCTTGCTGTGTGCCCGGGGGCATTATCATGCTGAAACAGGAAAGGGCCTTCCCCAAACTGTTGCCACAAAATTGGAAGCACAGAATCGTCTATCATGACATTGCATTAAGATACTCCTTCACTGGAAGGGGCCTAGCCCAAACCATGAAAAACAGGCCCAGACCAATGGGTGTCCACACACTTTTGTTCATACATTGTATATATATATTCCGTACATGGCAATCCAACATATTGGCATTCTTGATTTGTAATTTTTTGCGGTAGTACCTCACTGGGTTGCCTCAGATTGCTCTGTCATGTCTGGGCACTGGAGGTGCTGAGACAACCATGAAATCAGAGGAATCAGGTCCAAAAACGTTTACATGACAGAGAATCCTAACTTTGACAGAACTTCAGAAAAAAAGAAGCGTTGACATTTTTTCCTAATTTTGACTTGATTATACACATTAATCTATGATTACATGCATGGTTTGGTTCAGCAATCAACAAAACAAATTTGCACATTAGGTTTGTGAAGAAAGGAAATTGCTTTTAATCGTTGGTGAAACATTGGGTTGCCCAGGCAATAGTGTTGACAGGCTTGGCCTCGTGTGAGTGGTGATACTGAGATAATAAAACTTATGGAAATCGACGGGAAGCGGGCACATGGACCAAAGGACTCTGGCTTTTCCAAGCCTGCCTATATACATTTCTGACTCATGCAGCTGTCAGCGCTCGCTGAGAAAATAAAACATCCCAATAAAATTCTCATCAGGGGTCTTTTGTCACAGCTGTAGCTGGTTTGAAGTTAGGCCTGTTTCGAGTTGTACTTGCGTTGCACTTTGATTTGCTTTTGATTCTGGCATGAAGATTCAGCAGCTGGTATAAAACATGGCATATATTTTGATGGCTTATATGTGACATTAGTACATTGTGTAAAGAAAGTACATTAGTATATAATAGAATAGAATTTACTTTATCGATCCCTGGTGGGGAAATGCAAAATATTATTGTCATACGCTGTGACAATAAACCCGTGGGATGACAGCAAGATGCAGGAAACCGGAGTTCTTCTTTTATTTTAATTCCTGAAGGAAGACATGGAGAGAAAAAGAGAGAGATGGGGGGGACCTCTTATATTTAAAAAATATAAACAGAAGTGTTGTCCCGCCACCCTCATGGGAACCAGTAAGAGAAATAAGAAAAATAATAAACTAAATCAAATTATGCCTTTCAGCCAACAACCAGCTTTCCAGCCTTTTTGTCACTCACTTCCTTCTCTCTCTCTCCTTGGATTGTAGTCTCAGTGTTCCAGGCACCAACTGGGAGATCAGAGCAGTTTATATGTTAGCAAGCTAACAGGGCTCACCTGCGTGCAATTGCTACAGTGACAGTAGGCGTGGTCTTCATCAGCTCGATTCTCCTACCCAGAACCAATGCCTTCCACAATCATGTTATATCAAACAATGAATGTATTTATTGATATTGATTTCATCATGTCATCTTTTATTTTCAGATTCTACCACAAACTGGAGATGTTATGACTATGTGGCATGATATGTTGTGATATGATACAGAAACGTATGGTATGAAAGACTGAAAGTCAAGTTCATTAGATGCTATTTAAAAGTAATTAGGGACAGACTATTTTATTTATATATATATAGCCTCACTGTAAGAAACGGCTTGCAAGTACAGAGTGCACAGCAGGATTTTACCTTTTATCTTGATCCAACCTACAAACAATACAATACACCTATGAAGAATTATCAAATATAATTATCAAAATATGAAGAGTGAGCTAATATGGTAACTAGAGCTGCACAGTCCAGAACGTATCAATAAACATCAAATGATAAACATCTGTAAGGTTTTGCAGCCCACACCATTGTACCTTCGAATGATCAACTTGGATGCACACTGTCTACTTTCGATAATACTTTATCTTAATTGAACGGTG
Organism: Anguilla anguilla; assembly: GCF_013347855.1. Lineage (NCBI taxonomy): Eukaryota > Metazoa > Chordata > Actinopteri > Anguilliformes > Anguillidae > Anguilla > Anguilla anguilla. The sequence continues at coordinate 34,723,729 of NC_049205.1, forward strand.
ACTAAGTTAATAAACATTTGGGAAAGTAATGCTGCACCATTGCCATGTCCATTTGGTAATGTGACATTATACCTTGGCTGTTTGTGGTGGAACATCTGTGTCTGTATGTCTGTGCATGATGGAATGGCCAAAGCCCATCATTCAGTACCAAGAAAACACTGAGTTGTATTGCATGGGTGGGAAAATCCATCCCTGGAAGGCCCATGTGTATACAGGTTCATGTAGGCTGCAAGTTACCTTGGCTAAATACATTAACTACTTGCATATATCTTCACTTGTACATTTGACCGCAGTAACACATTTCAAATAAGTATACAAAGAAGCGTCTTGTCATACAAGAGTTTTGTCATACAAGAGTTTATCAGTGTATGTAACCAAAATGTAAATAAATAGATGATTGGGCAAATTAAATAATTTTTAAGAAGTTAGCATGCGATTCTGAAACAGTGGTCAACTAGCACACGGCTGTGTTAGTTGCTGTTAGCCAGCACCTGGTCCCATCTGAATGAATAAAATCAGCTTTCATCATATTGATGATCGATTCACACAAAAATACTATAGATTGTTAGTTGGGACACCTCAACATTGAAATAGCTTTCACTTTTTAAGTTATCACAGAGGAATAGTGGTTGTGATATTTTATATTATTCAAAATTCATGCAAGTTTTCATAGGATTTTGTAAAGTGTGAAGAGAGTCAGGATAACCATCATGCCCATGTCCACTCTTACACCACATGTAAAAAAAAATTTTTTTTCCTGGAATTGCTTTATCAGAATCTGTTACTGTTGAAATTCAAATCTGCATATTCCAGCCTGCAGCTTTAATTGCAACATACCATGTTTGCTCACAATTTAATTTTACTGTGCAGGAGAGTGGAAGGGTGGAACAGTGGTTTAAAATGTCTGGCTGTGAGTAGAAAATCATTGGTAGGGGAGGGGGGGTGCATAGTTTGGTGTTGATGTCACATTGCTGTATACTGCTAATTAGATACACATACATCTGTGAAAGGGGAACTTAATGACCCCTTAAATATGTATTAATCCAAAGGTTTTTAATAAGAACTGGCAGGGTGTGTCACAATCTGGCTGCCATCTGGAATGGACGATTGTCGGTCCAAGTTCGATGACAAAGAGGAATGGTGTAACTCAGGGTAACAGGGCTATTCAGAGTACAGTCTAAATACAAAGAGAAAGATGAAGTCAGTAACAGTCACAGCCATAAAAAGAGTAAAATGCATGCTACACACGCACACCACACACACACACACACACACATGCACACGCACAGCACACACACACACAGAGTTAAGCAAGACACAGACACATACAAAGACACACACAGCAGACATCAAGAAACTATTTGTGGTGCTTCATCCACAGACACATTAACAAAGAGATGTAGGACAGTGATGATTACAGGCACAGTCTGAAATGCAATTGCAAAGAGGGGAACATACTGTAACAGACACCAGACCATAGCAACACCAGGCAGACACAGCTGCACATACACACAGTTACATGTAAAATTAGACAGCCATCGCCACTAAGCCACAGATGCAGAAACATTTTCAGTCAATGACAAAGACACAGTCACAACCACAGACACGCTCGCATCGCACACCAACAGGAGAGACGCCCCTTTAAGAGCATGCGAGCTGAACACCGCCTACATCGCCAAAATGTCCCAACACACCAGAGCTTTGAAGAGACGTGCAGCGCTCAATCCTCAGCACTTCCCGTAGCTTTGCTGATCCACCCCCCCCCCCTCCCCCCCCCCGGCCCCTTTTAAAGATGCGGCACGCGGTTAGCCGTTTCCCAAACGCGCCGCGTAAACACGAGGAAGATGTTTACGAGCGACGGGGCGTTAAAACAACAAATCCAAGACACTCCCTCGACGCGTCCCGGGAAAACAAAAAACGCGCGGCGGGTCACTCGATCGGGAACAAAGAGCCCCGTCGCCTCGGAAAAGCCGACACAGCCGCAAGGAAGCGAACAAGAGCGGAAATGACAAGGCTCTGATACACACTTCCCGTTTGTTCGCCGCGGACTTTGATTCTCTCCCTATGGTAATTGCTAGGGATTTTACAATATGTGCATACGTACGCGAGCTCCTTAAACCCACTGCCGCCGCTCATTGTTCTCCCTCTGGGTTGTATGACAAACGCCCGGGGCGAAATTAGCATCAAAGCCAGGGACAGCACCTACACGGCCCCTCTAAGCCGCTTACAGATGACAGGCGTCACTTTTTGAAGCGCGCGGGAGATGAAAGCGACGGCGAGGTGACGGGCGCTTGGCGGACGGTTATTCCTCTCCCCCGGATGTCGCCGCTGTCACGGGAAATAAAGGGGGGGCTGGGGGGCGGGGATTGGCGGGGCCGCGGCTCATGCGGGGTCTGGCGCTGTTGCCGCAGACTACGGGTTCGTCTGCGTTTTTTTTTTTTTTTTTTTTTAACATGGCAACGGTCAAGCACCCAGGGGGATGGCACTCCAGATGTGACATCTCCTTGTTTTCAGAGATTGTTTGATGAGAGGTACGTCAGCAGGAGCGGATAGAATGGACCACAGCATAACGCCATTCAGTAGTGGTAGCATAGAATTTCACGACATCTGGCACACCTTGTGGCTCAGGTCCTACAGTAACTCAGATAAAATGAGATTCTGTATGTTGTGGTCTTCTGCTGTAAAATGTTTCAGCGTCAAAAGTGGAAAATCATGTCAAAACCTCTTTTTTAGCAGGATAAATATTCACTGTCACACCTCATGATTCACTATACACCGAGGCAGATAAGTTCATGCATAAAGAAGAAAGAAATGGGAATAAAAAATGTATAATTAGTGTTAGCAGGGTTTAAGTAGGGTGCTTAATGAAGTGTCCAATTGACTTCCATTTATTTTTTTCGCTCAATAACGGTCTGAGCACTTTGTAGGAAAATTACCCACTATCCATAATGCAGCCATTCACAATGAATGGAGGATTTGCTAATTGTTGCTACCATTCATTTCTACAAGCAGTATGGCTAATGCACCTGACCAGTCTCTGCTAAAACTTGTTTTCTGCCAGCTGCCTCACCTCAGCCCTACCCTCGCTGGTCATTAATTGGCAGAGCAGCACCCCCCCTGCTGCATGGTGAAGCTCCTGAGCCAAGATGGCCACCAAGGGCCCGCTCAGAGCAGACGAGCCACATTGGATCCCCAGTGCACCCGTTTCTACAACAGCTACGTTACAATAAATAAGGCTGTTAATTGAGCTGACAATAATATTTATTCCCTAAATAATCTGACCAACAAAAGTGAATGAATGTTGTGAAAATAAAATGCCATTTTTAAACGTTAAGCAGCCATCCCTGATAAGCTTGATGTATCACTGCATTTTCATGCATTTAATTTAGCTTATTGTCCAATAATCAGGCAAGATAATAATTAATAATCCCATAGTTTTCCAAAATCACTGAACTATTTTGTTAATATTTCCTTTAATACTTTAAAATAATGTCCACGAAACTTATTGAAGGCAAACTGTTCACTCACATAAACTTTTGCTCTCGGCAGCTCTCTGCCATTGCTGACATTTCTTCTCATGCCGTTTGATATGTCACCAGTGTCTACGCTTTTTACTGACTCAGGGCTTCCGAGTGATTATCTTTTATTTCAGGTGCATAAATATTCAGTACCGAGCATCTTCTCTGTACTTGCAGATCTCTTGCCTGAGTATTTATTCACAGTTATGAACGGAGTTGGGCTTTGAGGCTAACTTTCCAAAATTTAACATTCTAGGATCAGCACTGGCAGCTGCCTTCTAGACAGGAATTAAAAAAGGGGAGATATTTGTTATGAAACTACTGTCAGATCTTCAATGAAGCTCTTCATTACTATCACTGAAGAGCTTGTAACTGAATAATAAGAACAATAATAAAAAATAAATAATAATAATAATAATAATAATGCATCTTTTTCTGTTCTACTATGAAGACCAAATTTTTAGGACCCTTCTAAAATGACTGGGTATGACTACAGTATTTGAATAACCATCTGAGAATGCACACAATTACTGTCCAAAACATGAAGAAGTGACCTGATCCCAATTAATCCCTGAGTCCCAGAGAGTGCTGTCACAACTCATCTACATCAGGAGCACTCTCTCCTGCTTATTAAAAACCTCAGGGTCCCCATGCAAACCCTGCCTGTGTGCTGTCTGCCAGACGCATCGCCCCCCGACCTGTCCACGAGCCTCACTGCCTCAGGCCCACCGGTCTAACGCCATCTGGTTCACAGGGCTCTCTTCAGAGTCTATGGGCTTCTCTTTCTCAGGTACGAAGGTCTCTCTTCAGAGTCTAGGGGCTTCTCTTTATCAGGTATGAACGCCTCTTTTCATCTGGTTCACAGGTTTCTCTTCAGAGTCTATGGGCTTCTCTTTCTCAGGTACGAAGGTTTCTCTTCAGAGTCTATGGGCTTCTCTTTCTCAGGTATGAACGCCTCTCTTCATCTGGTTCACAGGTCTCTCTTTAGAGTCTATGGGAAATAATAACTCTTTACCAGGTATAAAGGTCTCTCTTCATCTGATCTATGAGTTTCTCTATCTGGTCTGTGGGTCATTACAAAGCAAAATGTCCAGTGTTATTTCAACTCTAACAGAGTACATATGGTCCTACTCTGGACCAAAAACTGGACCATATGTGCTCTGTAAGAGTCAATTTAACATTGGAGGTTTTACTGTGTATTAGGGGTGCAGGTCTCTGTAGGCTGGGTCCAGAGGTCTCTTAGTCAGGTTGTGGGAGCTCTCTCTTCATCAGACATGGGAACTGAGAGGCGCAGGCAGCCCTTGACGGATATAAACATTTTGACTCAAGCTCCGCATCAAAGATCCACATAAACTGCAGTAGAGGTGCACTGGGATCATAATTCCTCTGTTCTGAGATCAATTGCATGGTCTCAAGACAGGAACTTACTTCTTCTGCCCATTCTACAATAATATTCTCGTCCATTATTGTCTGGTTTTCAGATATCCCCAAAGCTAATGGAAATGCAGCAGGGGACAGAGGAGTTCTTATTCTGTCTAAAACTTGTATCTCCGATGCATATCCCCTACCCAGTTTTAGTGATGGTCTCATACTGGAAATCAATAAGAAGAATGATACCAGTACTATTTTAAGTGATTAATATTTATGCAATTATTCATCAGAAAATTATGAATGATTTAGTACTGTAGAACATAAGTAACAATACTGAGCCAGGCAATTCCCTGTGTTACACTCAGTTCAGAGAACCTTTGGAGTCTAAGAAAATGTACAGCTGCACTGCATTCACAATAGGCTGCGATGTTCATTCAAGGTTAAAAGCATAACAAAAAGAAAGATACCAGAGATTTGAATTGATCGATACAAGAAGGTTTTGACTTCAACTACAGTTTATTTGCGGGAATTTAAATGTTCTGTGTACATGGCAGCAGCCATTTCACTTTGTGGGGGCAGCTATGCTATCCTGCAACCTTTCTGAAAACCTAAAGCTTAGTGGGGCTGGGCTAGTAGTCAGAGCAGGTTGGTGGAAAACTAGGTAAGGAAAAGGCAGAATCTTGCTGGGACATGCATATACAGTAGGGGGCACTCTTTTCTCTTCCCAAAGTCAATTCAGTTCCCCATTGTAGTGACGGAGGCACTGTTCTGTAGAAGAATCGATTCAGACATGCTGCAAGAGTGGGGTTGCTAACCTGGGTTTTGTGGATTATTTCCCAAGTTAGCACTCCTCATCCCCCCAAGTTAATTTTTCTTCCTACGATATGTATTTGATTGGCCATGGTCCCTAAAATTGTTATTGCATACAAATACTGAATTATTACATGGTCATAATACCATAGCAATATTATTCGTAATAATATGTATTTTTAAAATACAGTGACTATCCTTTCCCTACACTGGGCACCCATGAGATTGATATTCAAGCATTCTATATTTTGTGCCACTGGCTCTAATATATTTATCTGTCTGAAACAAAACTGATTTGAAAATAATGAGAGGAAAGAACAATGTGAGAGATAAGGACAGGTTTGAAAAAATGATCATAATTCATATCTTTATTAACATAGACTTGTAATTAAACCATGCAACAGTGGGACATCTCTACAGTGGTACAGTGCTCCTGTACATTTTCAAATATATTTAAGAACTTAAATTATTATTATTATTATTATTATTATTACTATTATTATTATTATTTAGGGCTACGCTTTTGTGATTATTTTATTTAATGTTAATTCAATTTAATTTTACAAAAGGAATAATGAAACTACAGTAGAGACACAGTGAACTTTAACAGTTGTGCTAGATGTCTTTTCCTCCTTAGGGACTTCTATTCACAAGAGTAACTTGTGTCCAACATTCCTCCGAGCATCTGAGAAAATGAACCGTTTCCAATTTTTAAGCCTTAAAATAGTTTGTGCTCAAAAATACCACAAAAGAAATAGCACACAGCATGTTAAACATCGGGTCATGTTCTAGCTCTAGTGAATTGCCATGACAATACCAATTCAGTATTCCCTTTGAAATCCTAGTGCACTTGAAGTCAAGTGACTACATATCACATGCTGTTAAATACTCGTTGTTGGCACAGCTGTTTTGGAGAATTTTTTTCTTAAATGATTTCCTTTGTATCCCTTGTTCTTTATTCCAATTCAAAACAATGAAAACCATTTTTGTTTCCATTTTTACAGTTATGAACAAATTAGAAAAAGAAAAAAAAAGACATTCCATTTTGCCCAGGGCTATGGCTAAACATGAATTGTTTGGACATGTGCTTATAAAGTCATTTTAAACTTTTAAAAAATAAGTAAATACAGAATAGAGAAGAACTGGACAAACCACATACCACCTTTCTTTTGTGTTGTACATACAGTGAGCTCTATAATGTTTGGGACAAATACATACCACGTTTCACAGGGGGTGCTTTGGATCTTGGGCAGTTCCTTTGGGCCTCCACACTTCGCTCTTGCCATCACTCTGATACAAGTGAATCTTGGTCTCATCTGTCCACAAGACGTTTTCCTGGACTCATTTAGGTACTTCTTAGCAAACTGTAACCTGGCCGGACTGTTTTTTTCAGCTAAATAGTTGTTTGAATCTTGCAGGGTAGCCTCTGTAAAAGTTGTGAAGTCTTCTGTGGACAGTAGTCACTGACATATTCACGCCTGCCTCCTGAAGAGTGTTTCTGATCTGTCGGACAGGTGTCTGGGTTTTTTTTTTCATTGTGGTGAGAATTCATCAACTGTAGAGGTCTTCCTTGGCCTAGCAGGCCATTTCGATTACTAAGCTCACCAGTGCAATTTTTCTTAATAACAATGGGCCTCATTCACCAACCGTCCTTAAGAAGAATTTTCTTCTTAAAACTCACTTAAAAAGTGGGGTAAAAAAAGTACTGAAATTTGTACATGGTGAAACCAAAATGTATGAAAATGGCCTTTAGTAAAAGCTAAGAATTTGCACTTTAACCACATGTGAATTGTTTGGTTACACATCTAAAATTTACAGTACAGAGCCAAATCAAGAAAAAAAAAATGTCTTTGCCCCAAACATTATGGAGCTCACTATATGTGGTGAGAAGCTCCTCCACAGCTGCGAGTAGTTATATCAGGAAAACCTCTTTTCAATTGTCCATGCAAGTGCTTTTATAATGTCTCATTAGTGAGTACATCTCTGTGTGATGACTAAAAGTTGTAAAAGCCGGGGAGCCAACGATCTAAGAATCCTGGGACCAAAATCATTTGCTGTCTGGGAGGAGATCCAGGCCCCTTGAGGATCAACAAGCTCTCTGTCCCACTTGGACCAGGATCCCACAACCCCTCCTCCCCTCCCACTGGAAGGATCGCTTGCCTCCTGAAACCCACCCCATAACCCCCCTCCCCCACCCCCCCATCCCCCCCATCCACCCTGCTCCACCCCCCTCTTGCGACTGAAAAGTATTGCGTGCTGACAGGTATTGCATACATGTTTTTAGCATGCTAATTAGCCCCCCTGTGATTTACACCATCCCACCTCTCCTAATCATCAGGTAAAATCATGTTGTGTGAATTCACATTGGGCCCCTTCCTTCAAAATCTAAAAATACAAGAGCTATAACCGTCTGTATTCCCACCCCACCCCCCCCCCCCCCCCCCAAAGCGAGTATCTGAGGTTGACAGTTCCAACCTGTTTTGACTTACTTCACAGAATTTCTGACATCGTCCTTTTCCCCGTTTTATTCAGGCACACGTAGCAAACAAAAACTTTTACTCTTACCTACATTCACAAGAAAGGTCAACTGTTCTAGAGCGTTCCGTCAGGGAAGGAAGAGTCTCAGCCTGATGACAGTGCTCCATCACTCACCATGGCACCTGAAATTCTGCACATGCTGGTCTACAACTGAAATTTCAAATCTGGGTGATGGGAGAAAAAAAAATACAATGGGCAACTGGACTGCTGTATTAATAGACGATCAGCAGAGCATGTAGCCAACTTGGTTTCATTGGATTTAATTTAACCAAAAACTTCTCTTCTCCTATCAATTTTAATTTAAGCATTTGTAACTCACAAACAACACAATTTGATTTCAGTGACAAATACCCTTTTGTTGTGGTAGTGTTGTAAAATATCAGAGTTGTTTAAAAAACAAAGCGCGTTGCAGTTAAACCAAATCGGGGCTTCAGTGTAACTACGCAAGTCCACAATTTCGAGATTTTAAGTTCTAGCTAACAATAGGTTTACTTGGCCCTGGTACGGGGGGGCCGCATATCTCTATGCTTCCCTTCTTCGCTTAGCTTCTCCTTTCCAGTTCCAGTGCTAACAGGAGCTAGAAAGCCTCCCAAATTGGCATCTTACCTGAAATCTCATGTAATAGCAGCCTTGAATAAGAAAGAAAGACAAGAAATGAGAAATTATAAGTCTGTGGTGTCCATTTTGCTATAAAATGACTGCGCCTGATCTTCTTTTTGATTTTCACGGAAGCCACGGCTGGGAAATTTGAATTCCCTCAGACTACACAGACCGTATTGCAGAACCCAAGCTTTGGCGCAAGCAGCTGCTCAAACAAACCTGATGCCCGCCACGGTGGATAACTGCAACCGATAAAGCTCGCTGACCCCACCAAGATCCCCCATTACAAAACTTGTTATAACGGTGCGGATATTTCAATGACTTCCACATTCCCGCAGTCACCCTATCCTCTGAAACATTTGTCAGTTACCTTGAGGTCAAAGCGTGATGACAGGACCATATTTCATACCAGCACTGCTCAGCATGGTAAAAATAAGACAAAGCAAATATACAATGAGCTAAAAGTACAGGAGGGGTTGTAGTGTGTGTGTGTGTGTGTGATCATGGAAAAGGGCACTTTTTACCTAATTGGTAAGTTGACAGTATTCAATTAAATACATTGTGTGGTACTTTTGTACTACTTGAAATGAAAAAGGAAAATTTGTTATTTGTAACAATACTGCTTCAGCTGATGTACATCAGTTAAATAGTTTGAATAGCACTTACATGAAATACAGAATCTGTGTTGATACTGTTGGATGGGGGTAAGAGGGTCAGGAGTGTCTTAGCCTGACAGCCGACCTGACACATTTTGGAGTCTCTCCCCGAGTGATGATTGCACTAGACTCCCAAGGTCAGCCGTCACAGGAAGGCCCCCGCGCAGTCGGATAGGCGAGCGCACGCGCAACTCGAAAATTACCTCAGCGAGAGCCGCCTGCCCCGGCACACTAGACCGATTGGAAATAAATAATTTAAACCTCGCGGGGATCGGAGAGTAAACGGCAGCTTCTGTCTCGCAGCTGACGCCAGGGAGGGACGCGGGCTGGCCGCCGCGGTCGCTTCGCCCTCTCGGGTGCCGGTGTCACCCGGAGAGGAATAATATCGGGGAAAATGAAGTGAGGAAGCAAGATTGAATGAATAAATAAATAGCTAATATTTGTGTATCTGCCACCCCGTCTCTCTCTCTCTCTCTCTCTCTCTCTCTCCTGTTTATGCAGCGGCGAGAAACCTCCCGTGTGCCGTCAGATGACTGACGGAGGCCACGCGCCGATTTTACGAAAATGCCGTTTGGTGCGCCGTGGCGGACGGGGCCAGAAGGCCGGTGGACAGGGCCCCTGGGGGTGGGAGGGGTAAAGGAGGTCAGCTGTCACCGCGGAAAGGAGCAGCAGGGAGGCCTGCTGCCCCAGGACAGACACGTAAACCTGAGGGGAGATGGGGGAGGCGAGCGGGAGTAAAAAAAAAAAAAAACATTTAAATACATCACTCGTCAAATAGGATCTTTTCTTGTGGAATGGCGGTTATTCTTCTCATTTGGGGCTGGGACTGGCAGAGGTCACTGTCCGTTTGTCTCATTTGTTGCGGCTTGACATGACTTTGAGCGAAGTATATCAATGAAGCTGGTGTGAATTGGCTGTGAACTTTGTGCAAGCAACTGATGCGACTGAAGGTTAGTCACTTCCGAAAATGTGCATGCATATAAACCCAGTGCCCTGTACACAACATAAAAATACGGAAGAAAGCCGAGTGGTCGACACAAGAAAAAAGGTTAGCAACAGCATGCATGTCCACCCCAGTTTAAGGCCTGAGGAATGTTACTGACAACACCAAAAGACTGTCTCATGTGTTGTTCAGACCGTCCTTATGAATAAGATTCGGATCTTAACTGACCTGCCTGGTAAAATAAGGGTAAATAAAAAATGTGAAAACAGACCAATTTTGATAAGACTGGTGAACAAAATGCTCCTTTGCGGGTTGCATCTCATCATGCCTTGTAGGAGACAACAAGCAGACCGAAAAAGGAGACCTGTTCCTGCCAACTTAAAAAAAACACAAGACGTGGACATTACAGTGCATAGCATTCATGTAGCAGACACTCGTATCCACAGCAACACACTGTACAAAGCAAAAGAATACAGGTATATTCACCTGATTCAAAATTAAATATGCTGAGCAATAACCAAAAAACTAATACTGAATGCATATGACCCTCCCATTCTCCACCTGAAGAACTATGCAAAGACTAAATATCCACCCAGAAGGAAAAAGCAACCACAAAGTCAAACTGCTTAAACTATAAGGTCAGTGGTCCTCAGGTGCACTTGCTCACACGTGGCAGTACTGTTCACAGAGCCATGGAGGAGCCAGGACAAACTGCAGTGGGCACATCAGTCATGTTGAGAGTCAAGAGAAAACTAAAACAACACTTGAGAAACTCTTCAAAATGCTACCCTGGTACGTATAATTTGCCACAGTAGCCGACCACACAAATCCTACGCAGCTTATGAAAATAAAAATGACAAATAGAAAAACAGACATTTCGTGCAATCCTAAGTGGCTACCTGCTATTTAGCCATCTGCTAAAGGCTGCCATCTCGGGACAGTAACGGTCCTAACAATCAAAGCGGCCATGATAACAATGGTAATAAGAGGCCTCAGATGGTCTCTCAGTTTCCTCCAGAGACGCGCACCAATTATATCCTGTCACACACACGCGCTATCTTACCCCCGCGCTGACACACGGCTTCCAATTTAGACAATAAACACCCCTGGCGCCTAGAAGGAACAGAGGTCCAGACGCTAGGCCCGCGGGGGTGTAGAGTTGCACTTGGCCGGAGTCTCTTAATCACGCATTTACCTCTGGCCTCGAAGGCACCGTCCGCTCAGCGCCCGCCTCGGTCAATAGCTGCCGGTGAAAATCATTACGGCCATATTAACCCGGCAGATACAGATGGGCTTCGGTAAGTGACAGTGCCGAATTACTGGTGTCGGGGCGCGCACGTGTAACGCGAGACAACTAATTAGAATCACTTAAAGGCGGTGTAATATCCAGTGATTTAAGCCAGAACAAAATGGCTTTGGAGGGATTATCCTCCTGTTAACCTGATCTCCTTCTCTCAGTCTCAGTTCATAGCCTCGGCCCGCAGTCAGAGCGGCTGGATCTCGACGAGTTCCTCTCGCACACTGGAGGCTGCGTACGAATCCAGGCCCTGACATCACATGACAAAGTGTTTTTCGATCCTTAGTAGTTTTTGCACACATGCGAACAGCAGCTCTTGTTCTTGATATACAGTATGTTTGTTGTTGCAAGTTATTTTTAATGTGTGACTTCCAAATTGTATGAAAGTTTGACATGAAGCTAATTTCTGTGCACAACAGACGCTAAAGAATTGTAATACATGACTTACATATTCCTTACCAATAGAAAAAAAATTGAAAAAATTGCTATTGAGTGATTATGTTTTCTTTCACACAGTACACATAGAATACACACAAAATATGCCAAAGTAAAATGGCAAGACAAGTTGTACTTTGCATTTCTTTACATTTTCATTGACCTAAGTTAAATACATTAAATAAACATATATTTTTAATATATATGCATATGCACAGGAATATATAAAATAGTTACAGCTGTACAGTACATATGAATTCCAAAATTGTAAAAACATTTGTCAAGGTCTACTTAAACCTAATGAACCAACACATCTATTCAAAATGTTTATCCAATCAGTGTTTATGAAATAAAATGACATCATTTCAATGCAAGCAGAGCACAAATGGAAACTCATATCATTCCCATGATGTGAAAGCACTTTTGTCAGTGCACTGCTGGCAAACTCGACTCGTGGCTGTGCCAGCATGTCTGGCACGGTCCTCCAGGAGATTTTTTCCTGCTTAAATCTCTTCATAGTAAAATGAATAAACTGACACCACAAACCAAGAATGTGCGGCTCCTATTCCAGAATTAGCTTGTACTGCACAGCCTGCTTCCTTTAGGCCAAACCACACATGTATGTATGCATGTTCAACCGTTTTTATGATGTTTATGTTCTTTTCCATGTGATGTGTGGCTTGAGCGAGCTTTGGGTAAAACAACACTGATGGGCTACATCAAGAGTAAGGCCAGAATGCACTGGTAACACGTTGACCTCAGAGTGAAAAAAGGCCATGAAAATAATTTAATGAAAACAAGTTTTGGGTGGAAAATGGCACAAGTATAGAGACAGGAATGAAACATAATTATTCAAATGGCTCTTCTGGCTAGTTTCTACATCTACACTTACTGTAGAACTGCAATTTTCCTGCTCTGAAATGAGAAGAGTTTGTGAAAATGACATTTTTTAAAATGTTGTCATTTTGAAATCACGTCAACTAAGAACATCACGTCAACTGAGAACTTAATGTTAATCCTACTGATTTGCAAAACACATCACATTGGCCCTTCTTTTTACACCTTGAATAAAGGTGAGGCTAAGATGCAATGAGTTATCTGCCCGCATTCATTTCGTGTTTCAATCCCCTAGCTAAAGAACTGTTTACACAGAGGCAATACGTAGTCGTGGCTGGGCCTCCTTCGCTTCTCTCCTAATAAGCTTGTGGTTGAGTGGGCCACCCTCAAGCAGCATTCTGACAGTCATTACACGTGTTTACACATGTCGCTGCAGGTGCTGAGGAATTAGTGTGCGCACCTCAACGAGCTTCAACGACCGCTAGCACCAGTTCAAGCCTTAAAATCTGTAAAGGTCTTTTTTTTTTTTACATGAGGCCCCGCGTCGGTTAGGCCCTGGCGGAGGACGGCAGTCGAATTTCAGCAGGAGCTCGGAGGACCGGCTTGGCGTGTTTCCACCTGGATTAGACAAACAGCAGGCTTGCGGAAGGTGGGGGCGCTGTGGTAATTGTACCGGTTTGTGCCACCTCAGCACTGGTGGCGCCGTGGTCTTAAATAGACACCAGAGGGAAGACTGGCCCTTGCTTGTAAACAGGGGATCTGTAACTACTGTGGGAAAGCATGCATGTAGTTCTGAAGGCTGAGGGCACTCAGGGAATGGTAGTGCTCCCTGACCAATGCGGATGAATTTCGGGGAGGGAATGCGTTCAGCGAGGGGCAATGTAATCCGTGGACTGGACGAAAGGCTATGGAAATGGCCTTGGACCTGTTGGACCGGCCAGCTTGCGCCTGAAATTGTGCTTCAAGGACTTATGACAACGTCAAACAGACCCAGAGAGCAGCCAAGGACTAATAAAATTGTATAACCCTGCTGGGAATGGGAAAGTGTTAGTGCACCTTAACCCTCCAATCAATTCATGTTCCAGCGACAGCACTCACGTTGGACACTGACAGCCAACGTACTGTACCACTTCTGAATGTCCTGCCACCGATGGTGATTTGTCATATTACATCGTTGACAGGGAGTGCTTTATGGCGTGGTATTACATCTGCATGGGTATGAAAAACCTGGCTTGTGAGGCTAGTGGCAAACTGATGCACCCCAAACTGTAGTTCATACAAAGTTCTGCTTTCTCATTACCACAAAGATCAGAAGCACAACTAAAGCACAGTAAACAAAAATTGAAAATGTAAAAAAAAATACAAACAGAGATGGAAAGTTCATTAAGTAAAATCCCTCCCCGATATTTTTTCTCCAATCACATGGATTTCCTCTAAATTCTTCAGCCAGGAGGTAGAACTAATTGTGAAATCAGCCAGGTGAGCTTATGGATGGAAGAAAGACATGGCAGGACTTACTGACTCCTGGACTTTCAGCCTCTGCAAACAAACAACATTTGTAAACATAGTGTTAGTTCAGCTCAGCATTTTACAGCATTTATTTAAAAAAGGGTGAAAGATGATGAAACACAGTCCATCTACTTGCATGTCTGAATAGATGAGTGTCGTCTCTGCTTTAAGCCATTCTAATCTCTGTCGAGATGCAGTATTATTCCAGATGGTAGCGGGGCTGGCCCGTCCACAGTATAGCTGTAATGCAGCCAGCTGTGCATTGGCATAGCAGGTTGTAAGTGTGTGTCTATGTGTGTGTGTGTCAGTGTGTGTGGGTGTGTGTGTGTGTATGTGTGTGTGTGTGCATGTTTTTTGGGGGGGTGGGGGTCAACGTGCCTGGGGGGCCCTCTGGTGTTCATCGCCAGGGATCAAACATACCCGGCGCAATAGCAGGGCAGGGCAAATAATATGAGTTCCTTTCTTAAACAGATAATTGGCCTTATTGATGTATAAAAGATATCCCACTGAGCGCAGTGAAATGTCATTAGGAGGAAAGGCAGAATTGTTCATGAGCTCTCTGTGAATAAATAAGATTAATAAGACGTCCCCTGGAGTGTGATAATAGTGGGGTGTTTTTTTTTTTTTTTAGGCTACACGCTCTCTTTCTCAGAGGTTTCATTACGGGCTGAAATTACTCATGAAATTCCCAGTAATTTGCCCTGGAACCTCTTGACAGAGTTTTCGAAGCTTGCAGGGAGAAAATACAATAGGCCGTGTCAATTAGTGTGCAGAGCTGATTGTTTTCCATTGTCACAACTCAGGCACTGTTTCGCTTCACTGTTTGAACCTGTACAAAAAAAAATAAAAAAATATGCCACATAAAATCAACGGCACATTCTACATTTTTGGTTGCTTAGGGAAAAAAATGCATACACGAGGAATGGTGGCTGCCAAGTTTTGACTTTCTTTATATTGGTTTATTATGAAAAGGCCTCTGTGGCCACATTGAATTCTGCATGTTCTAGATGTTTCTCAGCAAAGTCAATTTTGGTCTATACCAATAAATACTTTGATGAGAAATTAAAATTATTTGATGTTTTTATATTTAAAACATGCTGTCTAAGAATAATGTGTGCTTTATCTTTTTTTTCACAGAAAGAAAACTACAAACTTCAAATTTTGAGTGGTAATTCAACTCTTAACAGACTAAATTTGGTTCCACTCTGAAATGTGGGACCAAGTGTTATCTGTTAAGAGTTGAATTAACACTCTTAGAGTTGAATTAACCCTCAACATTTTACTGCGTACACACTGCCTCTCTATGGATTTATTCATTCACAGCACTTGTGGGAAAAATTTAATTTAATCAGATTTAAATTTCAGAATTTTTTCTTCTTGCCTAATCCTGTAGTCTGTGCTTTATGGAATTATTCCAGAAAGATTTGATGGAGTAATGTGTGAATGGTGAACCCTTATGAAGTAGAAACTGTGCCTTATGTAGCCAAGTTCCTGTTTTATGTACAGTGTTGCTATTTGAAAGCGCACAGGAAACGAGGGTCTGTAAGCACTGAAGGATGATGACAGACAATGGATACTGCATCTGATGTTAGGTTTTCCTCTGGCTATTTTCTTGTAATAAACATAGCATTTCTGGCTTCAAAGGTAACAAACTGAATAAAGTAGTAGTCTGAAATACACAAGCCTCCACTTTAATCGCAGTAAACACCATTTTGCTATTTAAAAAATTGCAAAACAAACATACTACATTGCATAGTATTATCTTCCCAATAGACGCACCTGTGTTTTTTCAGTGTTGATTCACTCTGTAATGTTTTAAAAAATTATATTTTAAATGTGACCTCCACTTCTCCTACGCTGTGCTGGTTGGCGCTCCAATTGCATACTAAGAGAGATATGGGACCCGGGTTATGTTTAGGTTAATGTGCGAGTGATCGCTTGAGATAGGAATAGTGGTGAACTAGGACTGCACAGGGATGAGTACCTAATGTTCTCTGTATAAACAACTGTAACTAACAAGATAATAGCGCTGTGCCTCCATCTAATAAGGCTCTGCTAAGAGATCAAACCCAGTGAACTACCTTATTAGAAAATATATATACCATAACACTGGTTACATAAATAATTCTTGAATAAACAAGCTAAAATAACATATGCATATTCATTTTACTTCAGAAGACTGAAGAGTGCATCCACTTATGTTCTTTTCCATGATTTTCAGTACAGGATTCCTGTCTTCTAGTACCAGAAGCAAGTATACTGTAATATGCATGTGTATATCTGATGTGAAAATGATGTTACAAACGTCTAAGCTTCAATCCGTCTTTTATTTGCTGAGTGCTGTATTGTATTACAAAGGAACCATATAGCAGTTTCTTATCTTCCAAGATCAGAATTGTGATGAGTACAATAAATTAAGCAGCTCTTCACTTTGTCAAAGAAATGACATCATAACCTTGGGTCTGCATTAGAACAAAAAGCTGTTGTAATAAATGTACATTTATCTCTGGTCCAGCTGCTCTGTTCTGTTCATGGAGCGCTGGCTCAAAAGATTCTGAGCAACAATTTCCATCAACAAATGGGAACATATGCAGCAAGGCAGCCTGCTGATCTGTTTGTTATGACAAGAGGAACCAGCCATTGGTAAAGTAGTCCTATACTGTAAATTCAACAATCTAAGATTATCTAAAAAAAAACAACAAAAAAAAAAACATTGGTTTGGAAACTTAGCAAAGTAACACTTCATTCAGCTTCTATGAAGGCTAGTCAGCAATATTACTATAAACCACAGACCGTCTATATCTGTAGTTATTATTAGCTAAGATATTCCAATTTGTCCAGGCAAATGGCACATTTCAAAATATTCATGTGGTGAGGCATTCCTTCTCTATGGATTCTCTTGCCTAAGGATAAGGATAATACTAGGCTACGCCGAAAGATGGGAGCACTGTAGACATGGACTGCCTGCATGCCTGGGCCAACATTACTTAATTTCAGAAATTTTACCTCAAATTTATATCAAAATGCTAAAGCAGTGTTCTACACAGTCAGGAATTTCCACCTACTTACCTATTCAAGGAAGAACCAATGGAAGGCCACGCACCAACCAGAAATCACAAGGGATCTTCGTCCATCAGATTTTTCATCCAGGACCAAGAGAACCTGCCGGTAGTCCCCTGGGCTTTGATATGTCACAGTCTGGTACGGCAGGACAGATAAATGGTAGTTCCAGTTGACCGGACAATGGATTTATCCACCCCTGTGAAGAGATTTATCTTATCAATGAACTCAATAGAAAGAAAATGTAAACCACATTGTGATATAGTATACGTCTATATAAATTACAGACCTTAAATTTGGTATTTTTCTTGATTCTTCCTTGATTCTATTCAACAATGTTATTCAATTTATTACATCATTTTAAGTAAACTCTTTAATTCAGGTTTCATTTGAGACCATGTAAAAACTATGATTAACTTAATGACCATATTAACTCACATGAAAGTAACAGTGCTTTGGTTGACATTTCCAAGTTGATGTCCATTATCAATATGTAGTTAAACACAACATTTCCCTTACTTCTCAGTCTGAAGAAGCATTGCCTGTAGTTTGGAGAAGGGTTGGAAACACTGTCAGTGGAGCATCAAGCGGTACAAGATATGCTACCCTGTGGTTGAAATTTGGCTTTTGTCAAGTCTATCATTCTACCTGAGAGAGAGTTGCCCCTCTGGCACAAGTGCTATTTCCATTTGTACTGGAACATGAGATCAAAACAGACATGTATATGCAAGGGCACTTTTGAAATGAAATTGGGTCCTTGTTAAATGTTTCTGTGCCATGTATTTGGGAGTTTGAGGAGCTGCACTGTACTCCAGACCAATACCTTTGCAGTCTTTCTTTGTGATGTTATCCGCTGCTGTCTGTCATTTCCATAATTTAAACAGACTGAGCTGGAGCTGTAACAGCTCTCTGAACTACCTATATTTACTGCTGAAAGTGAATTCTTTATGAGACTACAGATATCAAAGTGATAAGGATCAAAGTGGTTTTAATAAGCTATCCACTGTTCGCAGAACCACAACTTTCATGTATCGTGTTTTGCTCGGTTTCATAATTTTGGGACTGTGCCAGGGAAGACAGTGAAGACAAGCATCTGCAGTCATATTGTCACCTCCTATTCTTATATTTGTTTGTCTGTGCACCTTCTCGGAGCAAAAAAAAAAAAAACAGTTCCAGTGTTAAAAGTCCCTTTGACTGTCTTGGTTGTTTTCCCCGATGAAATGTGACTGTCATTTGAAAGCTGCTACTGCTCTCTTCAGATTCACGTTTGGCATATGATTGCTTTGTTTTAAGAATTCCTCAGGACAACAATACTTGTTTTGTGATGGAATCAGGCATTGTGCGATTGATAAACTCTGAACAACCTCCCGCAAACAGACTAAACAAATTACTCACTGAAGAGTCAAAGGATTCTGTATAAATGAAAGACATTACATTTTGGGGATTTGCTATGTCAGTAATGAGGAATCCTGAACGATGCTCAGTGATGATACTGACTCTCTGCTGATATCAGCCTCTGTAACTCTGAACCAGAAATGCCTTGAAAGTCATAGGCAAAAGAGATGATGTAGTTTTAAATGTAAATGAGATTAGTTGAGTACATTTTCACATCTTAAATATCACACTTAGGAACATCCTGAAGGGATGACTTTGTTTGAAAATAAAGTTAAATGACAACTCAGATTTTTTTCCAACTTGGACCCATTTGTACAAACTATTTCCACCATGCTGATTGGTTACCCCGAGAACTGCTCCACTCTGCTTTGCAATACAGTTTAATGGTGCCACACAGTTTATCAATTTAATGTACAGATATCATAAAAGGTGTAACATTAAATTGTAAATGGTGCATACTTATATTAAAAGAATACCATAGCCATATATATGTGACCTACATGTTTACACAAGGATAAAAAATGAAAGTTTGCATGTGACTTTGTATGTATGTGCCGATTGAATGAATCAATCAATTAATAAATTACCTTATTTATTAATTAATTTATTAATTTGTTTCTCATTAGTATTACTACAACAGCATATTACGTGGTGCCAGTTGTAATGGTCAAGGTAGTGCCCCCACATCACGATAAGGATTAAATCCAAGCCAAGCAGGTTCCTCAATTAATTCTGTTAAAAATATCGAAAATTCATTTTCCTCAATCTGCTTAGGCATTCCAGTAATGACAGCAGTAGGGTTGCATCTGGAAATATCTTGGGAAATTTGTTTTATTTACTTATTTGAGCTCCACACCCCTCATACCCTCATTAATTTCAGCGTTCTCTTCAGATATTTATCCAGTTCCCCCGCCATGTCCCCTCTTTGCTCCCGCACGCCTCCTCTTTGATAAGCCCTCTTTAATACTAATAATTATTCGCCACACAAACCGCCCTCTGCACTCGACTCTCTGCACGTCCGTTAAACGGGAAGGACGCAGAGGCCCTCAAACCTGACAGAACGCTCTCCGAACATCAAACGCTATGGGACGGCTTGTGTTTAACCATAGTCTACAGGACTTAAGTGCACTCGGCTGGGAGGTGGGGGTGGGGCAGCTTTAATCAAGTGTGCCATGCGCTCTTTAAATCTTTTTTTTTTTCACCATTCAAACATTACAGTGATTAAAACGGCTCGCAATTAAAGCGCGTGGAGCTCGTCGCGTCACTCTCGCGGCCCCCCGGTGGTCATGGGCATGATTAAAGCTAATGCTAATGATAGGTTTATGAGTGGGGTAATAGACTGAGGTTAAGTAATAATAATAACAGGTTCCCCCAACGACGTCTGTAATAATGCTGTCTGCGGCTCGGCACAGCAGTGAAACTATGAGCTGCATTCTGAGAACTTCCCGAGGAGCTGAGGGTCATGCTTTTCCGCAGCGGTTCTTGGAAGAGCGATCTCGGTAAATATTTGTTCATCCATCAATCTATTCAAATGTAAATAATTATAAAATATGGGTCCATCAATGCATTGTTCATTATATTACATTTTGGGAATATGAGAATATGAAGAAGAAAGTAGACTTCATATGCAGCAAATTCCAATATATCATCAGAGAGTTTAAATTTGAAGCATATAGGACCACACTTGAAAGTGGACTGTGCTGGCTTCTTAAATTATGCTTGAAGAAGAAACTTGGATCTTCAGCTCAATTAGTGCCTGCATATTTGCTTGTCTTCATGAGCAGTTTGTTCAGTGGATAACCAAGTTACTTCCATTACCTTGTATGTCATTCATGAGGATAGAATGGATAGTTTCAATATAGCAACTTGTCGGCAACTTACTTTTTAAAAGCACATAACAGCTTAGAAAATTCACAGTTGAGATATGAATTGGTGTACTTGAACTCGTAGAACAAAATGTGAAACTCTCTTAGGCTTATGTTAACCATAGACCTTATTTTCTGCAGAGAACATAATCCCTATGGGGGAAAAAAACATTAGAAATCGGCCAAGAGAACCCACGGCAGAAGAAACTTCCAAGTTGGCCCATAAAAAGACATCATCCCAGTAACAATATATTTGACCCATTGTCCAATATTGCTACAGGAACACGTTAGCTTCCTATGGAAAGCCATAGTCTTTAAAAAAATGTCTTATTACAGTTTTTTTTAACCTGTTGACACGGCAAAAATAGCCATGTTAACACAACATTATTGGACGCCTTGTTGAAAAGACCCACAGCCACTCGCAATGTGGGAATTGTGCGTAGATTAGCATATTGCGTCAAGGCGTGTGTCACTGCCACTGAAACTGCCTTCTCAAATCGGACATGTCTGATTGCCCATTCATGTGAATGTGGTCAGTTTGTCTCTTTTGCGCAGTGTAATGGCTGCAGATGTCATTCGTAGTGAGAGAGAGCTACTTATTTATAATAATAGCTAACTGACTTATCTATTTATATTTATAAATTGCTAAGTCAGTTAGTTAACGCAAAACACCGTAGTGCAGGGATGAACATCAGTTAACACTCTGATTACCATCAACTATACTGATGGTCAGTCAATCACAGATGCACATCAAGGACGTGCACAAGGCTGAGCTAAAGTTGCCCGAGCAACAGCCCATTTGCCCTCTTTGGCTAAGCTGCCCCTCTGGGGGAAAAAAAAAGGCCACGCACGCAGTGGGGGGTTGCCCTTTTTTCAGGTTAGAGCAACAGACCCTCAAAATGTCTGTGCACGTCCCTGATGCACATAAATGTTTTTTTTGTACCATAGAGCTGCTGCTAGCCTAGTAAACTGTCACCGTTTTTCCCAGAGTCACTCTAATGGGCCAACCAACCGCCATCGTCTGTGCATAAGGCTATCCGCAAACTTTACCGCTAAAGCTAACTTTTCACAAGGCACTAAAAATTAGTATATAGAATAATATATATAGAATATATATAATATATATATATATATAGAATTAGAATACTGTCAATTTCCAGACTAGACATGCTCGTCATTTTTTTCTTAATCCATCGCCCGTTTTTGGTAGTCCAGGCAGGCTGCCAGTAAGTCCCACCGCTGTCAGGCTATCCATGGACCAGCCTTACGCGGCTATCTAATAGGCCTAAATAATGAAAAATCATGATGGAAATTCCCACAATGAAAAATTTTGATATTTAATGATATTTTGCTACTCCAGAATATCACATTGTGACTATATTGACAGAATAAACTATCATCTTGTAGTTTATTGCAGGCGGGATTGACATCCAAGGTTAGGCTATGTTGAAATCGCCTCAGTACCCAACCTTCAATTCAATTTTGACTGACATGCACATTTTGCTGGTAGCCATCTGTTTCGGTTATATAAATGGACATCATTTAAATCACGATAGAGAGACAGGCGCCAGGTAGCTGGCCAGTGACTGCCTGATCTGTCCCGGTGTCACTGATTATCTGCAGCAATATATATTCTGATGATTAAAATGTGTTTGCAGTACACCCTTGATTTGGAAATGCTGTCATGATACCGGAGAAATGAGTCAGAAGTAGTAAGTTGCTAAAAGAATTGTTTAGTATGACAGCTATTTAGCTTGTTAACTGCTTAGTTGGCCACCCACCGTGTGAACAAAGGCATAACCGATGTAGCAAACAAACCTACTGTAAGCTTGGTTACACCCAAAAGTAAATAGCCTAGCTATATCGATACAATACTTTTCATCGTAGTGTACTATAGTCCGTAAGTTTCCGGAGCAGGTTAATGCTTTCTGTTATATTCATGAGATTGTGATGCACCTTTAATATGAGCTATGCTTGGCTTTCCACACATCTTAATCACTTCAACATGTCAAATTTTAACGTCTCATTGTATTGACATGTCTATTATATTGGCCCAAAGACCAGTTTTTCCGTTTACACAGCAATTTTTGCCATGTCAACAGGTCAAAAATAACTGCGATGAGACATATTTTTAAAGATGTTCTGGCACCGTTAGGTTTCCATAGCTTCCAGCTGTGTAGAATGCAGGTGTCAATAGCGGCGTAGGATGCCGATCAGCTGTTTACGACATAAGCCGTGCAATAATGGCAAACGGTGCATATTTGGCATGAGCCATAAAACCTGCTGTAAATTAATGAAACAGGATATGGGGCGTGCAAACAGTTGGCCTAATTTCTGTAATTAAAGGACCCAGCCAGAATTACTTTGGTCCATCCAAAATTGAAATCCTGGCACCGCTGCTAGCCTAATCACTCTATGCTTGTGCAGTCATTCGGAAGCCCGCCGATAGCCACCCAGCGGCATCATTTTTCTCACAGTTTAGACGTGCAGGGGCAGCCACGGACTCGCAGCTGGGCCAACAATTCCCCACCACACCCTCTAATGGTTCATTAGTTAATGTCTCCCACCTGCCAGCTTTCAAACATGGAGATTTACCCCCGCACTGCACGCAGGCCATTTAATATTAGAATGCTTATTACCGAATTAAAGATTACATCTGGTGGTAAGATTAAAATTAATTTGCACACGTGCGGTTATTTTCAATATGATACTTAGACAACATTACATTTTCAATGAAAAAATAGCTTTGTATACTTATGTTTTTTGTGTATACATGTATATATTTACTGTTTCCTCTGGGTACTCCAGTTTCCTTCCACAGTCCAAAGACATGCAGGTTAGGTTAATTGGAGACTGTAAATTGCCCTTAGGTTTGAGTATGTGAGTGAGTGGTGTGTGTGCCCTGCAATTTATTGGCAACCTCCATCCCACCCAATGCATGCTGGGATAGGCTCCAGCCTATATATATATATATATATATATACACACAACGTATAGGAGCCTCATGAAATGAGATGATACTGTGGGAGGCTATCTTAGGCCCACAGTTGTTAATCATTCATAGATACATTTATTTAGCCCAATGGGCAAGTGAAAACAATACAGGAAAACTACTGGGCTTGTCTCCAAGAATAATAAAGAAGGCTTTGTGATAATAATTAACTATGAAATATTAATGAACAAAAATCCTCATTGATGTCCAACAAGAGCATATGCAGAAACTGGGTGTGCTTGGAGTAACAACTTACTAAAACAGTGCTTCTAAAAATAAGAACAAGCTTAAGAAAATAAAAGGACAAATTACCCAAAGTAGCGACTGTCAGTATTTGGCATTTTGAACATTTGCTGCTGAAAAAAAAAATCTATATTAAAAATGTATATTCTTAAAATAAATAACATTTATTTCATATAGTAACACCTTACTATAAGCAATTTCATTTTCTTCAGATGTATTTCAAATACACTTCAGATGCAATTTGTAACAAACTAGCCTCTTTCTGTCTCCTTCGAGGACCACGCACATCCACACCAACACACTCACATGCACACACACACATACGCACACACTGATGAACTTTTCTCACTACTCTGCTCATACCAACATTTTTCATCAAATATGATTTTCTGTATTTTCAGCATTTGAGACACAAGAATGAAATGGTGGTTAATAAACAGAATAATTAAACTACTATGAAAAGGTGCGTGCGTGTGAGAGTGCATGTGTGTGTAAAAGAGATATTCTTCATACTGGCTGTCAGTACCAATCCACTTTGACCTGTTTGGCCAGGTTGAGACCTTCCATGTACAACAGTTATAGCATAAGTGTAGGCAGGGACCCACCAACAAATCAAATAACCTTTACAAATAAACTTTACTAATATTTATCCTAAAACATATTAATAGCATTTTAAAAAAACAGCGCACTTTTTTTATCTGTCACCCTTTCTAGTTTGGCAAAAAGCAAATAATCAAAACTGTCTATAAAGAAATAAGCTTGTGTGTGTCGTAGGAGACCAGTGTGGATCCAGTAATCCCACTCTACTGTTACGACTTGTAAACAATGTTGTCAGTATACAGCCTCCAGCAATGAGCTTAAACGTTTATTTTTTTCTGTCACACTACAGAGGCCTACAACGTACATTCATACATTTCCTTGGAGGTCCTTCAGGTGGTGACCCCAGCTATTTTTCTTTTTCAAAACCAAATCCCAAGATACAAGGCCTAGTTAGGAGCTGGCAGTGACCTCATCCCTAATTAATCCTGATTCAATCAGTCAGTATGCGACGAGAGAGAGAGAGAGGGAGAGGGAGAGGCACGCGAGAGCAGAGGGCGGCGGTTTCGCACCATGACGGATGGATCCTCCCCAGCACCCTGACTTCATCGGGGGACCCCATTGGACCGTGGCCGGGAGCCTGATTGATATTGCTGGGGCGGGAGCGCTCAGACCCGTCTCCTGTGACTGGCCCCGCTGCGAGCGGAGAAGGGGGTGGGCGCAGGGGCGGAGGGGCGGAGGGGCGGCGGGGGGGGATTCATCAAACAGAAATCGTTAAGTGGAGCAGATGGGGCCGGCCGCTCGCTCGAGTCGCGGAGCGCCCGGGGCGGCAGCGGGTCCGGGGAGAGGAAATGTCACAAAGCGAGCGCTCGTTGGCAAGCTGGCAAAAGAGAAACCCCATCATTCACACGGCCTTTTATTTTTATTTGCCTGCCTTTGATATCACAAGCAGGCTCGTTGTATATTTAACATCAATCAAATGAAGGCCAAGAGAATAGTTGACATATTTGTATATTTGATTTTTTTAACTGATCTTTTTTTCATATCATGTGTATACATAATTGCTGGTACAATTTTTAAGCCTCCTGAAAATATTCAGTGTTACTAAAACATAGTCATACAGTGTAAAATAAGCATTTATTTTGAAATTTGGTTAATCACACCAAGAACTTCCCCAAAATTTCACAGACAGTATATCAATGATTTTGCAATGAACTATGGGAGATTGAGGTAAGAAAAATACAGAAATGGCTGTGTGCAATTTCTTTAAATTACCAAGTACCTCACATGCATACATAATTTGTTTTGAAACTTCAAAGGTAATGAATGGCTTAAGTGCTGATGTATATATACTTTTCATATTAAAGAGGAGTTTTATCATAGGAGTGCATAATGTAAACTTTTTCAGACTTTGGCCCACCCTGGTGTCCTTTTTATAACCCGTTTACTTTACTAACAAGTATTAATGTTGACTATCCATTAATAATGCATTTTAAATGATATATGATACAGTTATGAATAATTTATTAAGCATTTATAGATATATTATAATCTAAAGTGTTACCCAGTTACAATATGTTATAATCTGGAGAAAGACTAGAAAAATCTAGATATATATATCTAGAAAATAAATATCTGCTTAAATATCAAACAGAAGAACATCAGTATCCCAGTCTGTATCCCAGGGTCTTAATGATGATTTTACTGTGTACACACTTCAAAATTTGAAATGCCCCCATAGCATTATCTCACAACCAAATATATCTGGATGTTCGCAAAATATTATTTAAATATTTTGGGTCAGTTGGATATGCAGAGTCAAGGGAAGCAAGCTGCCAATACGAATCGGGTGTCACCATCGTAAGGAGCGGGAAGGAGGAGATCATTAACAGCGCTTGATCACCGCCAGTACCTCTGTCCCTATAGCAACCTGGTGGTTCGAATCAAATCGGGGACCTGCACAGGCAGTACCTGGCAGGAGGGCTGTGGCCGACTTCAAAAGAGCATCAGCCACGTTTTAGATAACTTGCAAATGACAATGCAGGGGGACTCTTTGCCACTACAAAGGAAGAACAAAAGAACTGACTTGAAAGAGAAGCCAATAAGCATATGGCAATTAATAAAACATTTTCTACCAAATTCACTACAAAGGATTCTACAACAAATGGAAAATCAACCGATGATTTAGTAAGTCTAATGTTATTTTTTTTTATTATAAGTACATTTTTTTCCAAGTGAAAAGTAAAGGTGACTTGTAATGAACTCTTGGCAGTTATAGTTGATTTTTTGTCATTTTTAAACTATAGATAAGGCAATTAAAGAACATCCATCCAATATCTATGCCTGCTTATTCCTGGCTAGGGTCGCGGGAGGTGCTGGGGCCTATCGTACATTGGGTGAGAGGCAGGAGCATAGCGTACATTGGGTGAGAGGCAGGAATACACCCTGGGCAAGCTGCCAATTTATCGCATGGCCATTCACACACCATTCACTGACACACTCATACCTATGAGCCTCCATTAGTCTGTCGGCATGTCTTTGAACTGCAGGAGGAAGCCAGAGTGCCTGGAAGAACCTGGCTTGGGGAGAACATGCAAACTCTGCACAGAAAGGCCCCAGCCGGGATTCCAACCAAGGACCTTGCTGTGGGGCAGTCGCCGTACCACCATACTGCCGCAATTATAGATACTATATCAGTAACATTTTATATTTTAAAACAAAAGTAATTTTTACAATCATTACTAGATTATCATGTCCTGGCAAATGATGCTCTTGTGTTGTGTTATGTTATGTTATGTTATGTTAAATCCTGGCAATGTTATGTAGTACCTTCCATAGTTCCTTGGTGCACTTAAGGTTGGTGACTGTGTTTTTATTTATTTATTATTTTTTTTAAGTTGCTAGGAAAAAAACAGTTGAGTTGTGGCATTTTGTGACTTTTGGGACATTTTTAGGGCATTCGTTTGGTCCACTTTTTTTTAACCCCTTCTATATTGCCACAAGAAAATGACATACCCAAAATACAATGGTTACTATTCATTTTGAATCATTTTGACTATAGACTATAGGTCTCTTCTGAATGGTCACCCCTGGCAGAGTCACTATTACTCTAAATGCTTCTGAGCAAGTAACAGATGCTTAAACACAGTGGAGGTGAAAGTTGTTTTTTTTTTCTCACATAAAAGACTAGTATATTTTGAATGGATACAGAAGCTTGTGGGTGCACCTGGTAGGTTTAGAGACACAATGGTGCCACAGCCACAGCATTGAATAATTCCTGATTCAAATTTTATGACAATAGCACCACAAATAAGCTTCCTGCATTGTGTTTTGTCTAAGCTATGTCTAGGTAGGTTTCCAAGAAGGTCATTTGGAGACTCCAAAGGTATTGGATGTCTCCAAAGGACACCAAATGATATTATGGATGTTTAGAGGTGTAAAATACTATGTATAATTGTATTCTATATGCTGGTGTAATTTTGCTAAAAACTATCTCGCTTTCCCCCTGCTGTCACCCTCTCCTTGCTCTCCCCTTGCCACCTCTGGCAGCAGCAGTTCTGGAAGACAGTAGAAAATAACCACATTAGCTAAGTAGTTGACTAATCCATTGATTGAGGTCCCTTGATTGAAGTTTTCATCAAATACTCCACGCTTGTCGGCATGTCAAACACGTCTACTCTTTATTTATAAGCGCATTTGTATTTTGATGCTCACCGATATAAAATGAGATCAAGTTCCTCATCGCACACGCCCTCTGGTGTGGATGCAAAGCTGTTTTCACTGTCCACCTCAGAAACATTCAGTCAGATAAGTGATTTATTCTAATGCCTGCAAATTTTGAGTAATTTGTGTAGATTTAGGCATTGCAAACTATTTATTTTTTGTAACACAACAATCTTTTTAGGCATTAAGCCTCAAGACGAGCTGACACGCTCAAACACCGTAGCGCTTTAAGACTAAATGGTAAATGGACTGCATTTATATAGCGCTTTTATCCAGCCTCTCATTCACCTATTAACACACCCACTCCTACACCAACAGTGAAAGGCTGCCATGCAAGGTACCAATCAGCTCATTGGGAGCAATTAGGGGTTAGGTGCCTTGTTCAGGGATACTTCAACATGGCCAGGGTGGGGGATCGAACCGGCAACCCTCCGACTGCCAGACTTACCTCCTGAGCTATGCCGCCCCAGGACTGCAGTGCACTTGACAATAGGAAGCCCCATTATTCAACAGAACAATCAGCTGGAGTAATCGCCCTCCTTTACCCCAGGCTGCCTTCTCAGTGACATGCAGCTGTGGTTGATCGCATGTGAGAAGCTCCACTGACCCAATGCGGTTTATCTAATAACCAATCTGAAGACGTTGTAGAACTATGACTGTACATAACATAACTGTACACTGATAGGGAGATCACAGAAGTATGGAGTCATGAATATTCTCATCCAGATCAGCTATTCCAAACAGAGAGTAGTGCTCCAGGGGGCCCTCTAATGGTCTGCCCAGGGACACACAGTTTACCACAGAAGAGTTAAGGGCTCATACCTCCCTGATGGCTTTGTCAGAAATGCATATATATTCAGATATTCTTTTTATGCTTCATTAGCTAGGAGCATAGGTCCAGACCAATTATTCAAGGCAGGCTGACTTCATCAAAATTGTATTAGACAGAGCTATTTTGAACCCTTTCCCCATACTCCCCATATGTGTACTGCTACAAAGCTAACGCTGCTGAGTGCAAGCATATCACACAGAAATAAGCTTATTGGCGAATATTGTTTTCTGCATTATCTAACTTATAATTTGTGTTATTTATGTCAACTGCCACAAATATTTTCTTGGCAAATCTTTTAGCTTTATTTTGGCCACACAAAAACAACTTACTCTTTACAACTGGCTTTCAGAATGACAATATATCAAATATTGTCACAATATATCCAACATAGCATAGCTTTTCCAGTTACATCTCACAGTTATATATTCCCCGGCATTGCAGACTATTTCCATAGTCAAAACTAGCAAAGTCAAGTTATTAAAGAATAACTGTATCATTAAATTTGTTTAAGAAAAACTAAAACAAATATGTTTGTCCATTTCATTTTGGGTTCATGTAGGTTTTTACAATATTCTTTTTTGTATGATTTTGTTTGTCAGCTAAGTAACACTGCATAAAATGGACATGTTAAAAAATAATTTAAAAAACTGGCAAAATCATGGCCCTATTCAGAACAAACCAATAAGATAAAAACATGCTTTCTGTTTCCTGCTTAGTATTTCTACCAAGTATTTCTGCATGTGTCTATTAAAATTTTCATTTTCGGTTTAACGTGGTAGATTCTTAAACAAGCGACCTTAGTTTCTGAAAGGTCGAATTGTTATATTCTTGGTATACATTCATCCTCTTTGACTTCCTGTATTTCCCCATATTAAATAGGACTAGGTAAATGTTGATTATACCAGGAGGAGAAATGGATTGTGTCATGCCATTCAAAATTGAAGTGGCTTTATTAACATTATCTTTTGGGGTAAATGAGGAGAAGTACAGGAATGGGAAGAGGGTGGACATACATAAAGGGAATTACTGTATTTTTTAACCTTTTTCCAGTGTTTGTTGCCCCCCCCCCCCCCCCTTATTATAGTGTTCGCGGCCAAATTTAGCCGGTCTGTTTTAACTGTTGTTATATTAACACAAAAACCATAAATCATCACCAAATTTTGTTTAACAGTGGGGGGCGGGGGGTGGGGGGGTGGTTGAAAGGGTGGGGGGCGGATGGGGGGGGGGGAGTGTGGGTGAGTGGGTGTGTGTATGGGGATGTTTTCCATCTGCTGGATGAACATAATATACAGTAGTCTCACCCATTCATTTCCTATGGCGGTCATTTTAGACCCGGAACACCACAGGTGTGACAAAGTTAACTAAACCACTCAAAATTCAATGAAAGTGGTGATCAGCAATTTTATATGTTCAAATCCCTAGTGTGGAGGAAAACATAAGGTCTTTACATTACATTACATTACATTACAGGCATTTGGCAGACGCTCTTATCCAGAGCGACGTACAACAAAGTGTATAACCATAACCAGGAACAAGTATGACGAAACCCCTAGAGAGAAGTACCGGTCCAAGTACAGGGAACAACCGCATAGTTCAACTTGGACCCTGGTGGTTAAACTGATTAACACTAACAACGAGAACGGCAACAACGCAATCTATGGAAAAATAAAAATAAATAAAAATACAAGTAGTCGTTAAGACTGGCGCATCAACTAAGTCACCTATTAAACAGCTGCCTAGTTACACCCCTAAGTTTAGTCATTTACAGGGGGGGAAGGGAGGGATGGGGAGAGGTGCAGCCTGAAGAGGTGGGTCTTCAGTCGTCGTTTGAAATTGTTCACAGTCTCAGCTGTTCTGACCTCCACAGGGAGGTCATTCCACCATCGTGGGGCCAGAACAGACAGGAGACGTGTTCTGGAAGTGCAGGTGCGAAGAGGGGGAGGTGCTAGGCGTCCTGAGGTAGCAGAACGGAGGGATCTGGCTGGCATGTAGGGTTTGAAAATCTTGTGAAGGTATGCTGGGGCTGATCCCTTGACTGCCTGGTATGCTAGAACCAATGTTTTGAATTTGATGCGAGCTATAACAGGCAGCCAGTGGAGGGTAGTGAGCAGGGGAGTTACGTGGGAGTGTCTGGGGAGGTTGAAGACCAGACGAGCCGCAGCATTCTGGATGAGCTGCAGGGGTCTGGTGGCAGATGCCGGTAGTCCAGCCAGAAGAGAGTTGCAGTAGTCCAGGCGGGATAGAACCATTGCTTGGACCAGGAGCTGGGTTGAGTAGGTGGTGAGAAAGGGGCGGATTCTGCGGATGTTATATAGGAAAAATCTGCATGCCCGGGTTACTGCTGCAATGTTGTTGGAGAGGGACAGCCTGTTGTCCATCATCACTCCGAGATTCTTGGCGCAGGGTGATGATGTCACTACGGTGTCCCCTAAGGAAATAGTCTTGAGGCTATCAGATGAAAAAACACAATATTTATGATTTAGGAAAGTTGTAAATTGGTCAGATTTGACCCGAACACTGGAGGAAGGTTAAGATAATTTTCAATTGCCAATAATAACAGCAGACAGAGGAAGAAAATGCATGCTCCGCCCACATACTTGACTGTGTAGTCCTCCCAGTTTCCGCTTAACATTGGCACCAGATGTAATCCACTGCCACATCATGCAGATCTACTCTCTGTGGCCAGGCCCACTCTTCTGTAATGGGATGATTGAGTACAGGTTGATCCAATTTAACGGGGGAGCAAACACACAGGCTCATTAGCTCATTTTAGCTCTCTTGTTTGCTTATAGGTCTAATTAGGATTATTGCTTGAGTCTCTGGTGGCGGAGCAGAGAAAAAGAAACATTTACCCACAGTTTCCAAATACCAACCCCCCTGGGCAGCGTAAAAAGGATCATTTTCCGTAAACGATGAAAAAAAGAGGTGAAAGAGCTGGGGAGCTTGCGGCATTCTCCGCACTCAGTTTGTGATTTGTAATGATCACTTTCTTTGTGGATCATTGTTTCATTGTGGCTTCACAATGTCTTCATTATTATTACTATGTGTGACCATGTACCACTGCATGAATCTAATTTTGGGACTATAATGGTCAAATTTTTTTCTCTCTCTCTCTCTCTCTGCATTTGTGTGTGTATATCTCTTTGTATCAACATGTTTGTACAGTATAGATGGATAGATAGATATATATATATATATCCAATTTTTGTTTTGATTATCCATATTTGTTTAGAGTCAACTGCAAAACCTTGTGTTCTTGTCCACACTCATTCACATACTCAAATCAGCCTCCTTTGCATATATAAGAACTTATTCATGTTGCTTTATTATTATTCAGATTCCCCTGTGGTCACTGAGGCCACCAAATGGGAGGAAGAAGTCCCCCCCCCCCCCCCCCCCCCCCCCCTTTTCCTCTCAGTTTGCCAAACTCCCGATGTGTTCCGGTGCTAGACATCTCCAGAGGTCCAGAAAGAGGTGGTTTGGTGAAACTCCTCTTGCACCCACTGTGTTTGTGTAATCTCTCTCAGCATTTTAAATATTTCATGGGCCTGCATCTGCTTTATCATGAAAAGCGTCTGGTCCAGCTTCTACCGCTCAACCATGTGATTTATTATTTAATAATCTCGTCAGGAGAGAACTGCTGCTACGGGAGGACTCATAAAACCATCACTTGTTAGAGAGAAGACCCCCACCCCCCCCCCCTCTACCCCCCATCCAAAATGTGTTTATCGATTCTTTTTTTCCCCTCCCCCAAATGAACTTGGCCATGTGCTCCCTCAGGCTCAAGCTCACCTCTTCTGCCAGTCCCCGTGCCGGGAGATTTATGCTAGCTGGGCAGCTCCTTGGTTTGCCACAGCCAAGCCATGAAGAGACTGGGGAAAAATAGCTGGGAGGCCCAGGTCAGGTCAACTGCAATTTAGAACCTGCACCATTAAAGGGCGCTTGCTGTAAACTGCATGCTGAAGCATGATCCTCATCATTTGGTCATCATCAGTCATAATGCAGCAATATTGCCTTTCATTGGTGAAAACTTAATGCATCACTCATTGGCAACTAGATAGCAGCAACAGGTTGTAGAGATTCAATGTGTCACTTTCTATGTTCGCCTTGGTGGTATTTACTCATACTGTAATTGCAAAGATGTTACAATATAGGGAATTGACAAAAGGACTGCAATGGTTTTGCACCTGGTTTTGTACATTTAGATGTTCCCATTCCTCCATGCAAATGTGTTCCAACTCTGCCAAGTTAGATAGAGAGCATTGGTGGACAGCAACTGTCAGGTCATGTGATCTGGATTTTGGGTGGGTCTTTCCAAAATACTTATTTTCTTGTTTTTAAGCCATCCTTTATAGTTTTTACCACGTGCTTTGGGTCTTTTTCTTGCTGGAACATGAATCTTAGCCCTGAACACAGATCCATTGTGATGCAGGTTCTGCTCACAGATATTCCTGCATTCGATTCCCTCCATCTTGCCCTTGATAAGACCAAACTTTCCATTCCGAGCTGCTGCAAAGCAACCCTGTAGAATGATCCTGTCACCACCCAGCTGGATGGTAGAAATGATGTCACCTGGGTGACAATGGACTTAACAGCGATCCTAGGAAGGTTCAAAGCTTTGCCTTTCTGATTACCTTTTCCAGCATTTTGCTTCCTTACAATTTCATCTCAGTGTTACACAGTCTGTTTCTTGGTCTTCATAACAGCATGATTGGTTTTTAAACAATGAATACTGATACAAGTATCAGTACATTGAGTTATGAAATGTTTTTAAAGCTGAGTTTTGTTAATAGAACACAGGGCCACAGGCTGAAATTAACCAATAGAAAATTCTGTACAAAAACCAGGAAATGTTTCTTTCCTCAGAGAGTTATTAATGCTTGGAACAGTTTGATGGAACATGTGGTTGAAGAGTCTGATGGTATTCAAGACCAGGCTTGATGCGATAATGGATATGCTGTAGTTTTGTATTTTACTTGGCTATTTATTTGTTTGACTATTTATTAACCCTTATTTATTATTTATTTTGTTTGTTTTATTGATTCTATTGATTTTACTGTTATGACTTGTATTGTTTCATTTTATTGATTGATCATTTTTATTGATTGTCTGATATTTTTATTTATGATTCATTATTTTTTAGTGTTGATGTTTTTTTTTTTTGTTTTTTTTATATTGCCACTTCTCTAAACGTTTATACATAAATAAATAAATGATGACGAGCCAAGTTGGGCTGAATGGCCTGTTTTCATTATCACTTTTCTTATGTTCTTATGCTCATAACTACTGTTTCAGTTAAGAGATATGACAAGTTGGTGGTATTTTTTCTGCATTCCTTCAGTTGAACACAGATGGATTTAAAAATAAACATAGATAGACCCTGGTAATGTGTATAGTGTAATCTCTAAATGAAATTGAATACACCTGTCCCGTTCTGAATACAAAGGGTCAATCAATTGAGTCCTATAATTCTTAAGACATCTACATACTTCATTTAATGTTGGAATTACAGTTACCTATATAGGGGTTGTAAAAATGCATTTAATGTATTTTAATTTGACGATGCAAACAGAGATACAACAAGAAGTAATCAATGGAGTGCCTAACATTTCTGAAGGTACTGTTAGCCAGCTCAGTGACCCTCCGTTCTCTACCAGGAATGTCCTCCTGCATTTTGCATAGATGACACTGTTCATTATTAAAATGCTTCTTTCTTGGGATGTGGCTTGCACACTGTGAGATGACATGCACTCTAGCCAAATCAGGTACAACTTAATTATGCATACCAAGACACCAGGCATTTCATCTGCATGTGTGTGTGCCTGCTTCCCTGCATGCATGCCTGCATTTTGGTCTTATAATAACTACAGGGAAACTGGACTGAGTGAAAGGTAAAGCAATTTGTAAAGCATACTGACAATGCATTTATTTATTTTGGAGGAGGCACTGTGTTTGTTTGTTCCTTGTTTATGCACCTAACCTTGATTAATACAGAGGCAACATCATGTTGGGAAAAGTATTCAAAATAAAGCTCCCCATGTCTTATTCAGTTTACACTGTTTGCTTACAACGGATACATTCAATTGTTGCTGTTTGCTTCGTCTATTTATTCTGCCTGTCAAAACTTTCACATTAAAAGGAGCTTCCTGAACAGCACAAAAACAGTTAAAAGCACCGTTTCTCAGTTCACACTGCACACAAGTCTACTCAAACAGTTTCATTTAGATTAGATCTGACTGAAATTTCCTTACATTTCCTAGAATAAATAATGTAGCCCAAGTGTTATTGTGTGTTATATTTTGTGTGTGTGTGTGTGTGACTGTGTAAAACAACATGAAACCCACAAAAGAATGTTTTAATTAATCAGGGACCCAATCATCTGTCCTCCATGAATTGCTGCCATTGGTTCTAAAACAGAAATAGTTCCTCTGATTATGACATCATCAAAGAGTAAATGTCAATACTACCTCCAGTCAGAAAATGCTTTAAACTGATTAATGAATGTGTTATGACTTCAAAACCTAATGTTATCTTTCAGAGCCTCTTGGTGTTCTGAAAGTTCTGAAATTTTCATTTTATATCCCCCTTTAAAGATTTAGTATTTGGTGTTTGTGCAAAAAAAAAAAAAAAAGGGAAAACAGATCTGAGGTCAGAAAAAAATGGCAATCCCAAAAGAGAAATTCTAGCAATTATTCACGCGAGAGCCACTGCCTCTCAGGGTGACACTTCCGCACCCTGGAGCAGGCAGACGGGACTGAGAGCCCGTTATGGAATCGCTCGTGTGACAGATTAATATTTCAATGCGAATGAATAAAGGATGCACAGCGGTTCCCTCGGATTGGCTTTTTGCGGTTGAGCACCTGTGGCCTGGACGGGGAGCGTCCGACCCAAACAGGGGGACCGCTGTGCAGTCCTTGAATCCCTCCAACGAGGACGCCACACGTGTCGTATTCCATCTTCACCAAGGGTCATCGACACTGGTCCAGGAGCCAGAGAGTTTTAGTCAGCGCTCTGATGAATTAATTTAATAAAGACGTCCGTTAAACAGTTAAATGATCTCACCTGATTTCTTGTATATTCACTCGTTGCTGACCTTAAAGGGGAATTTCACATCATAACACTTCTGGGGTAATTTTCACACCGTGTTATAAAGTGAAATTCCCCTTTAAGTAGAAAGCATAGGCTAGCAGGCTATTTGGCTCTCTGATACCAGGGTTGGGACCACTCTTGAAACTTGAGACCCAAGGGCCTGTGATAGACTGGGATGAAGATTAAAGCAAATGTTTTCTTTTTGTGTCCAGATTTACTCAACCAGACCTGTAGAGATGCACCAGCTTATTGTTAGATCGCCATTATAGCAATGCGTGGAATGTATGCCATGTTCAAAAGACTTTAACTGATTTACCTATGGGTGACTACAAGCTCTCTCTAGGGACCCATAAAAGGAATATGTTTCACTTCATACTATATTAAGTGCATTGAACGTTTGTGGCATTAATAGGCATCACTAAGTGTCCTTGTGCCCTTCCCTATATTTTTTATGGATTACCCCCACCGAGTTTAGCAGGATGCCTCCTATCCCAAAGGAGCACAGTGTGATAATTCAATTAGCAAGGCAATTACAGGCTCTTCCTGTGGCTGCCATCTTAAAGAGGCCAGATGTGATTCCAACCACTTTTCCTGGCTTGTCTCCTTGAGCAGCACAGGGAATGGGAAACCGTGACCTCAGTTGTCAACGGTAACAGTGCAGCCAATCTCTACTTTCACACCTCCCACTTACCTGCTGGAAGATAACATGTAGCTGTATACTTTTAATCTAAACTCCTTGTTTGGTTTGGCTTCACAAAACTCATCTTACTGAAAACGTGAAGCACAGTCGATGAGGAACTAAACCTGTGGTGGTTTTGAACCATGATAATTTCACATCAATTTGATAGAAAACGTTTAGCTGGGAACAAGACAAGTGGACGAACAGGCATATATATACTCACCGGCCACTTCATTAGGTCCACCTGTTCAACTGCAAACTGCATCCGTTAACGCAAATATCTAATCAGTCAATTGCGTGGCAGCAACTAAATGCATTTAGGCACGTAGACATGGTCAAGACGATCTGCTGAAGTTCAAACAAAGCATCAGAATGAGGAAGAAAGGTGATTTAAGTGACTTTGAACGTGGCGTGGTTGTTGGTGCCAGACCGACTGGTTTGAGTATTTCAGAAACTGTTGATCTACTGGGATTTTCACGCACAACCATCTCTAGGGTTTACAGAGAATGGTCCGAAAAAGAGAAAATATCCAGTGAGCGGCAGTTCTCGGGGCGAAAATGCCTTGTTGATGGCAGAGGTTAGAGGAGAATGGCCAGACTGGTTTGAGCTGATAGAAAGGCAACAGTAACTCAAATAATCACTCGTTACAACCGAGGTATGCAGAAGAGCATCTCTGAATGCACACCACGTCAAACCTTGAAGCAGATGGGCTACAGCAGCAGAAGATCACACCGGGTGCCACTCCTGTCACCTAATGAAGTGGCCAGTGAGTGTGTATATATATATATATATATGTACACCTGGGCAACTGCATGGGTGTGCAGGAAACACATGTAAAAAAAATACATGTGTATGCAAATACTTACACAGGAACATACACATTCAGTTTTCCCCCTGGATTGGGCAAATTACAAACCAACGCCATTAATGTTGTCTGCAACAAAGACAGACAAGAGGGGAGAGATTACCAGCGATATAATGTCCAGCCCATATGACCTCATGCTGATGAGCTCAGCGTTGAGCACTGGAACAGCTGCAGATGAGAGATGCGGTCTTTCATCACAGGCTCCTTGGCAACACAGAGACTTCCTCAGAGCTCTGAAACTAATAGACAGACAAGAAGGGGAAAAAAAACCAAACACAAGATCCAGAGTTTGAAAGCACCCCTCGCCTCCCTTACAAAAAAAAAAAAACATGTTGAGCGGTGTTAGCATTGAGATAAAAAAGAACAATAAAATATTAATCGAAATGCGCTTTGTTCTGAGAGCAGGGAGACAGGCCGAGCCTGGGTTGCAGCAGCCAGGTCTGATTAATTAGGAGGGCCTCTGTGAGAACGGAAAGCTCCGGAGAGACAGACTGATTTCCACCGAGAGCGCAGGGCCCTCGTTCTCTCGCTCGCTCCCTCTCTCCCTCCCCCACCGGAGCTCACTCTCTGTTCACCATTCCCAAGTTGGCCCGCACCACCATCCCCTCCCCACCCCACCCCTCCCTTAAAACACGGCGCTTTCACTTCCAATCACGCTTCTGTGTCTCCGGTCCCCACCCTCTCCCTCTGTTCGGCAACAAACAAAACCAGGGTGGTGCTCGCCGTTTTTACCCAGGGCGACCGTTTTTGTGGTGGGAAAGCTGCGCGTATTTAGACAAACGCTCGAGTCTTGCCTTGGAGGACTCAACACCGGGAGCAGGGCGGTCCCAGCGCCTCTCTCTTGCTTTCTCTTGTCATAAAAGCAGATCAAATGGAGCTGAGGAGGAAGGGAAGACCAGGCTCAGGCGTGTAGAAAGAGCAAAGGCCTCTCCCAAAAGCCTTTCGTTATGCCGGCAAGAGCCACCAGGCCCTTTCTCACAACCAGCCGAAAGAGAAATAACTGAAATCTCAAAACTGAAACTTCTCCCGGAGATAACCACAATGTTTTAAAAGTTATAAGATGATTGCTTCGCGCAATGGTATGACAATGTTATTTTATACTTCTGTTTGGAGTTTGCATGATGGCATTTATGGTGAGTTCCATAATGTTTGGGACAAAAACTTGATTTGGCTCTGTACTCCAAAACTTTTGATTTGTAATCAAACAATTCACATGTGGTTAACGTGCAGATTTTCTGATTTTATTAAAGGGTATTGTGAGGGGGCAGTGTGGTTGTGGTGCCGGCTGCAAGTGGAGAGATGGGGGAGTGGTTTAGCCAGCCGGCAGTTGCAGGTGTGGGCAGTTACGTCATTAGTCCTTTATCTGTGCTGCCTGCAGTGAGACTGGGAAGTTCATGACGGATGCATATGGTCACAGACAGCGACAGCAACCACAACCGCAACAACGACAGCGACGACTACAACAACAACTACAACAATGGTGATAGTGACAGTGTTGGTCCGTTGAATCAATTAACCGTGTGTATCGTACAGCTCCGTGCCTGTGTGGTTCTGTGAGACTTGTTACAGTCCCTTGTACAGGCCACCACTGTAACAAGTCACAGTCGTCAGTCAGAAACATAGGCAAAACATTAGGCTAACAAAAATTAACAGTTTGGAACATCATTAAAAGGAAAGAGAGGGCTCAGTAATCGCAAATGACCTTGTAGGCCAAGGAAGACCTCTGCAGTTGATGAAAGTTGATGAATTCTCAGAATAATGAAGAAAACCACCAACACCAGCAGTCCGACAAATCAGAAACTCTCTTCAGGAGGCAGGTACGGCTATGTCAGTGACTACTGTCTGCAGAAGACTTCACAAACAGAGGCTACACTTCAGCAATGCAGGTTACAATTTTCTAAGAAGAATTCCAAAAAGTTCTGGAAAAAGGTCTTGTGGACAGATGAGGCCAAGATTCACTTGTCTCAGAGTGATGGCAACAGCAGAGTTTGGAGGCCAAAAGGAACTGCCCAACATCCGTCAGACATGATGATGTAGGTGTTATGGTTTGACATAATAATAATACTTAATTATTATTATTATTATTATTATTATTATTATTATTATTATTGTTGTTGTTGTTGTTGTTGTAGTTGTTATTGTTTTTGTTATTATTAGTAGAATGGAAGCAAAATAAAAAGTAAATTAATAAATAACAATAATAGTTATTAGTGGATCATAGGAAAAAATCTGAATTTTTGCTAATCAAAATTGATGTTTTTATGTGGGCTTATGAATCTGACGATAGTGAGTGGTTTCTTATCTATGTGGTTTTGTATGAGTGTGTGCATGAATAGGTGCATCTGTGTGTGGTCAGGCGGGGTGGAGACATTCATTCACTGGAAAACTTAAATGATTAATTACGGGTGACCAGGTTGTATACAAAGTTTTCATTTTGTGTTTTTTCAAGGATGTTTTCCAGTGATACGTGGTCTCTAATTAAATCTAGCCATTGTCTGCTATTTGGTTTGTGCTGGGTTTCCCAGTTCTTTAGTTTTTTTGTTTTTTTTGTCTATGGGTCACAGACTTCAAGGAATCATTGCACGCAATGATACATGACAAAGTAATAAACACAACTACTTTTATTTACAAAACATTAATATGTCCAAAACATTATGGTGCCTTGAAAGGGAAAGGGGGGTGGGTGGGTTAAAGATGGGCACTTTAAGATGAGAATGTACACGTTAACCAAATCTGAATTGTTTGATTACAAATCCAATGGAGTACAGAGCCAAATCTAAAAAAATATGTCTTTTTGCCCAAAATTGTGTTGCTCACAATATGGGAGTGTTTTTTTTTTTTACTTTGGACTACTCTTTAGTTTGTTCTGACAATATTGCTCAAATTTAGGCAAATATCTGATATACATTAGACATTGTAATTTTTCATTTTTCGTCTGACACTGTGACCAAAACGCACATCCCTGTCCTCAGCTCTCATCAACGTGTCATTTTTTTCTCACTTTCTCTCTGGACCTGTTAAAGAGAACGCTCGGCACTTGAGTCGGGGTTCGACGGCATTAGATCTGACAAACAAACCGGCAGATGAGTCCGAACAAGGCGTAAATCCTTTTATTAACTCTCAATTGCGGCAGGCCCCGGCCGCGGCCCCTCCCTGCCAAGACGTAAACCCATAAGCCCTTGTCAAAGACCCGCTCAAAGGCCACGGCAATCTGTTAGCGGTCCCGTTTCCGTCTGCGCCGGCTGACGTCTCCCCCTCTACTTTTGTCCCGCCGGTCTCCCAGGACCCCGTCGGCGTGCTCAGCCCTTGCTTCGGGCGTTTATTAAATATGCACCTTCCACTTGGTGCTACGAAAACACCCCGCTAATCTCGCCAGAGATGGAGGGGGGGGACCTCCAGATATGCAAATCTACATCTGTTCCCCTTCAAAGGAGAGATTCTCCTGGATTACCCGCCGAAGAGCGCGCCGCGCCCTCCCCCGCCCTCCGAACGCTCGACCCCGCCCCCTTGCCTGCCCGCGGCCAATCGAAAAGGGCGCGCCCGAACCTCCTCGCGCACGACCTCGGTTGGCCTACTGACGCCTGAAGCCGATGGGGTTGCCCTTTGTGTTGGCGCATTGTGCCTTCGCGTCGGGCGTGGTGAAGAGGGGCCGGCTGCTCGCCTCGGGCCAGAGAGCTGGAGAGAGGGGTCTTCTTTTGAGCGAGTCGCCCAGCCCACAGCGCGTGGCGGAGGGCAAGGAGAGCTGGCGCCCCCGCCGAGCCTGAAGCATCATTGCTCTCGTTATTTAGAAAGGATCACTGCCTCCTCTCCTCACTGACGGCAGCTAGGGGCCGGGCCTACTGAAATGGCTTCACTGGACCTGGCTTCAGATAGGCACGCCTAAAATGGAAGGAGTGAGGCGCACACTTGTGTTCTGACCCTAGTTTCCACGTTTTCTCTATGGGACTGCTGTGTGCTCACTGTTACGTGAGACACCATGATTTTTTACTCCCTTTAGCACTCAAAGGAACTCTTGTTTGCCTTTACCTGCCTGTCAGTCTTCTGAAGTCTGAAGTAAGTGACGTTATT
This sequence comes from Anguilla anguilla, assembly GCF_013347855.1. Taxonomy (NCBI): domain Eukaryota; kingdom Metazoa; phylum Chordata; class Actinopteri; order Anguilliformes; family Anguillidae; genus Anguilla; species Anguilla anguilla. The sequence continues at coordinate 34,765,591 of NC_049205.1, forward strand.
TGGCTGTGACACAGCACCCTCGACACGGTAAAACATTATGTGAAATTGTAGCAGCCGATATATTGGTAGATGGTAACAATGCGCAAGAAACAAACACATTGCAACATGGGAAGGGATTTCCCTTTAAGAACCTGGGCTCCATTATGATGTGACGCCACACGTGCCCATTGACTGCTTCACGTTACCAGACGCTCCTATCTGAGCCTGCCGATTTGTACGGCGCACCGTTCCCGGGAGGGGTGACCCTGCCGGGCTTGGCTCGCGATGTCAGCCCTGGAGGGAGAACCAGGGGCTCTGTGACACGGACCCAGCGAACGCTGTCCGACAGCATCAGAAACATCGCTCCTCTGAGGGAGGGCCAACCCCATCTGTTACAGCTCCTCGCGCGTTTCCAGTGCCCAGCTTTCAGCTCCCACGCTGCCAAGTGCTGCCCCCTGTGTGTGACAGCGCAGACTGCGGCGTTGGTTGCGGAAGCTGACTCCTCAGCCGTGCTCCATGCAGGTGTTTCTGAAGTTCGATTCTGGGGGAGCACTCTATATTCTGGTTATCATGTGCTTTGTCTTTGAATTCATCATCTGCTAAATGGTTAGTTTTAGTGGTTGCTTGTCCACACTTTCCTCAGTTAGGAGCCTGTTGATTCTCCTCAGTTTTTAATTTGATCAGTTAAAATTGTATTTATTTCTCTTTGCGAAATCCTTTGCAAAATAGCACAATAAGCACAATTATAACATGGGACTTTATGTCTTTTTGGCATGCATAGCTATTTTGGACATAATTGGAAAAAGTGGGTAAAAAAACCCCTCAAAACATAAAAGTACAATTAAGAGAAAATGACAGCTTGTACGGGCATACACAGGGGTCCCCCAGGATCAAACTCAAGAACCATTGCTCTACTCCTTCACAGTCCACCCCTGATGTTTATCAGCAGAAGATAACCAGATGGGACGACACCCTCTGCAGAAAACAAAGCTGAATCAACTGAGGCCACAGACTGAAGTTCAAGAATGGCCTGCAACCTCCTTTGAGTGAATTGTTTCCATTTCCTGGTGAATGAAAACAAGGGCTGTTGTATTGTTCCAATTCAAATTCAATTTTAATTTTCAGGTTTTTTCTAATGCAGAATAGTGAGACACAAATGCACTGATATAAAAGTTGGGGAGTGCGAGGGAGCAGACATGGCAGAAGGTGTAAAACAGGCAGATGATTGGATTGGAGGGGGAAAGGCTGTGGCTCACAGGATGGAACAGAAAGTGGATTGGTTAAAGGAAGGAATGTGTACAAATAGGTCAGTGGGAGACAGGCAGGTTATTGGATGGGCAGGAGGAGTGGGTGTGGCAGGACAGTGGGAGACAGGAAGATGATTGGATAGTGAGGAGGAATGGGTGTGGCAGAACAGTGGGGGACAGGAAGATGATTGGATGGGGAGGAAGAGTGGGTAAGATGAGAAGAGTGTGATTGAAAGGGAGTGGATTTGTCACATAGTTGACAGCTTGCTGTCATAGTTAGAAAACACTGATCTCTGACAGCAGGGCCAGGGGCAAAATGGCATCCAGGAGAAATGCAGCATCATATTTCTCATTTCGATCCCAGCTACTGTGTCAGTGGCCACAGGGAAACCTTGCTCACACTGCACTGTTTGATCAATCATATCTACCGAGGAGTTTTTGTAATTGTTCGACAAATATTAGGAGACCCTTTCATGTTTGAATGTTGAATATTCTCATGGCAATTTATTGCTGAATGAACAGTTTTTTTTTTCCAGTTTTTTTTGGAATGCCATTGGTTCAGCATAAGTGCCTTGGGGTATATTCAGACAGCAGGAACAGTGTTAATTAAGAATTGTATAGGATGAGTAAGGGGGAATGCGTTTAACAAAGAGTCTGAAAAATATGTCATGTCTATCAAATTCTATCAGGATGTTTCAGTGCTAAGCAGAAGCCATTAGTGGAGCAGGTGCTTAAAGTGGGGTAAAAAGGCAAGGAACACGTGAAGAAAAATCAGTTATTCCCATATGAGTTTTTCAGCGTGGGTGGTTATGTAGTCCAGTGGGTAAAGAACTAGCCTCGTGACCTAATTGCTTCAGTGTATATCTAGCTGCATCAATGGATGCATGCAATGTATGTGCTATATAAAAATGTATGTGCTATGGAACAATGTATTTTCTATGTAAAAAGTTGTGCAAGTCACTCTGGATAAGAGAGTCTGCTAAATGTAATGTAATGTAATGTAGTAAAACCTACAGTGAATTTTTCCAATTAAACTTGACCACAGCTATATGAGGAAAACATTTTTTAAAATAGTATAAGTGATCCAAGAAACAATTATATAAATTAATTTAATTCACGTTGACTTTGTAATAAAGTCATTTATAGATTTTTGGACTAGGGGGCTGGGCGGGGGGGTAAATGGGTTTTTTACTGGCCACAGGATTTCTTGAGCGCAGGCAGAAATAGGCTCACCTATGACGGTGCATGTGTGTGTGCGTGTTTGTGTGTGTGTTTTTTGTTTTTTGTTTACTGTAAAGACCATGACCACTTAACAAGCCAAATAATTGGTTACAACCTGATTGATAGTGACTTTACCTGATGTCTATTTGGATCCAGCTGTCTAATGAGCCTCTGCCTTTAGCTGTCTCCTCCCACTCCTCCTCCTGTTTTTACCCCCGCTCTTCTCAGGCACGATTGCGCTACAGTGCAACAATTAGGAATCATGATTAATATCGTGCATTATTGTCATTATACTATATTAATAATAAATCAAGCACAGATTAAGTCACGAGTGCTGTACTGTAAGATCATTGACCACATTATGTAGGTGTTCTTTATTTAGCAAGCTATTTGTATTCATTTATTACTGTTATAAATTGCAACAAATTAAATATGATGATCATTGATGGGTCCATCTCTGGCCTAGTGGAACTTCAGTTGGGCTAGAAATTCAAGGCTGTTAATCTAACAGGCCAGTGGCAAACATCCTTTAATTGTGGACATGAATGATATATTTTATTTCACAAAATCATATGCTTTACTGTTTTGTTGTTATAGTCAACAGATTTAAGTCAATCAGCACAATTATTTCAAATTTCGGTCAATCAGCACAAACCCCTACAGGGGTTCTGAGGCACCCAAAAAAGATTGATCCATCGATCCACTAATTATCTAATCTGTTTATTCCTGGTCAGGTTTGCCGAGCATATCCCAGCATGCATTTGGGTTAGAGGATGGCATACACCCTGGACAGGTGGCCAATACATCATAGGGCGCACACCCCATTCACTCACACACTCATACCTATGGGAATGTTAGATAATCCAATTAGCCTAACCTCCATGTCTTTGGACTGTGGAAAGAAACCCAGAGGAAATGCACGTGGACAGAAGAAGAAATCCACACAGAAAGGCCCCAGCTGGTATTCAAACCCAGGACCTTCTTGCTGTGAGGTGATAGTGTTACACCCAAAAACAATTAATATAATTTTCCAAAGGTTATTTTTGCATAAATAAAATTGCTCATCAAAGGTGAACATAAAGGAAATAAAACAGACAATATAGTTAATACATAGGTACAGTTTTCCCTGTATCTTGATCCTTGATTACACATGTCTGCATTTTGTTAAAATGTTAATAAAAACATTTATTGCAGCTCCTCTAAGAACACATTAAACCGGTGTGCAATTTACAGTTATTGAACATCAGTGCAATGCTCTTGCAATGGTGTAATTATTCAATAACAATGATGTGTATGAACGGTTGTGAATTTATTTTCAGCCAAAGAGAAAATGGCTGGATCATAATTTTTTATCAACAAAATTGTACATTTTGTTCATTTAAGTCATTTAATTGTTAAAAGGAAGCCAATGATTTGTCTATGAAAATGCTTGAATATCTTTGAAAAAAGTAAACACTAACATGATCAACAGATTCAACCAGGCATGTTTAAAATGCATGCCTGCAATGAACAAACATTAATGAGTGCTCCGTTGTGAGATATATTAATACAAAGTTCATTGGAAATAAAAAATCATTAAAATTCTCAATTTGTTATTAGAGAAGTTATTAGACTCTTTTTGGCATTTAATTTCAAAAACGTTTCACTATAATATCAGTCTGACTGCATGAAAATGAAAATGAACTTTTCAGAAACATTTAACCGTTAAAATCAAACTGAAAGCTGACCTCCTCACCTTTCCAAGTAATAAGAGTACATATATATATTTCGCTTATCATAGTCAAATATACTTTGGTACATGCAGGGGTAATTTTACCTGAACAAATTGTATGAAATATTAAATAGTTTCTTGCTTTATCATTTCCTTCTACTCACCTGGGTAAACAGTATTTTACTATGGAAGAGACCTAAAAGAATGTCCAGACATAACAGCCATACTTTGACAGAATAATTTATAATTAGAATTATCTCAGTAGAAAGCCTTTAGGTCAAAAGGGAAGAAATAAAATCCTCATTCAGTAAATTAGTATAAATCACTACTGTGGGAAATATTTAATAATCAGACAGTAAAGTTTAAAAAAAATATGCTGCAAATAATGTACGGGTGGCAGATTTGCATGTTTAATTAAGATATCATCCTGTTCATGGTTTCTTAGAAAATAAAAGAAGGAACCCAAAGCTGTAGAGTCAACACTGGCTCTAATAACAGTTCTTTCTCCTCAGATTAAAATGTGAATCGGTGGATGAGAGAGTGGAGGATGAGACGGGGTTGCGGAGAACTAATGCGTTGAAAGAGCTGTAAATCTTTTAATTAACGCCCCGCGAAAAGCACATTCTTATTCCATCAGGCTAATAAAATCGAGGGCAGACTCTTTTGTTGTCGATGGTATCAGGACTGCGCACAGAGAGAGATGGGGGGAGGGGGAGGGGGAGGGAGAGGGAGAGAGAACCCGGGCTAATCAGCTTTCTTTTAAAGTCAGTTTCTTCTTGCCAGTCCGCTGGCCCTCGTTAACTCCTGCCTGCCTGCCATTGCCGTAGCGTTTGAAATCCACCAAAGGAACGGGGATTTCCCTTAATCCTGCCCCCATCAAAGGTGCCACACTCACGGCAGTGGATCTTACGCATCTGGATTAGAGTTCACTGAGGGAGAGAGAGAGAGAGAGAGAGAGAGAGCCGAGGGGAGGGAGAATCCTCACTCGATTTTAACTGTTTCAAAAGGTGACACGTCTCAACTCTGAGAGGCGGAATGGAGCTGGCAGGTTCGCCGTTCGTTTCAATAATCCGGCGGCGTGGGTTACGTAATGACGTCGTGACAGTTTCTACATGTATGTCGAGGGTTCCGGGAGTGTCTCGGGCCTTGGCGCGGCTTATTGGGAAGGGATCAGCGCAGCCGTTCGGCCTCCCTTCCGAAATAATTTAAAATTCAAATTTGCAATTTTAAACGTTTCATAAAAAAAAAAAGAAAAAGAATGTTTGGTTCTCCTGAATATATGATATTATGAAATGGCAATTTTGGTTTTGCGAATGAAATGGGATTGGATGTGGTGGCATTTGTCTCCCTCTTCCTTCAGGATTCCATCCCTGCCCCAGTGCGCTAGAAAATGTGCTGAGTGGCACCTTCTGCTGATCAGCCTGCTTATGATAATTAGTTAATAATGATAATTAATTACAGGTTGCAGGCAATTATTTAGAGGTTTTTTTGTAACCACACCGCCACAGTTGGATCTGTTTTAACCCTTTGAAGAGGTTTTTGGGTTTTTTTTTTCCAACTTCAGTCAGTGTTCTATAACTCAGTGGCTTAGTACCCTGACTCCGTAGTGATTGTAACCACCATTGTCTTCTTAACTGAACATATATGGCAACACCAAAGATGTTCTTTCTACGCCCCACCCCCCCAACCTCCGCTTTTCTTCCCAGCTTTGCTAATTGGTTCCAGTGTGACAACCCTTCTCAGTTTCCATAGCTGTCAATATCCTTCAGCAGGGGAGGCAACAAACACATTGCAACTGCCAATAATTAGCAGCTGCACGGAGTCCATGCATAAAGGTATTTGAAGCACGGCTCACAGAGATCAGTGCGAGAGATCAGCTCTGGAGGGGGGATGGAGGGGTGCCGGGTGGCAGGGAGCCAGGTTAACACAATTAAGGGTGTCAGACTTCCGTTCCGATGAAAGGGAGCCTACACCGGATCAAAACGAGGTAAATCTCCGCAAAATCCCAGATACAAAAGCCGTTCAGCTGGCACAGTTGTGCCGGGTCGGGGCAAACAGGGGACCCGGGAGAAGGTCTCGCCTCGAAAGCCGAAGCGCATCGACCAGGCGATTGGACCTGGGGAGAAAGTGCTAAAAGTGAGCGCGGGTAGCCCGTGCTGAAATGCTCCACCCACTGGCAGATCATCGCATGTCCCAAACCCCCCCACAACCCCCCCCCCCTTTTTTTTTTTTTTTTGTTCGGCACAGATGCAGGGGCGAGGTTGCTCCCCCGCAGCTACAAAGCAGAATAAATATGTGATTATCCGCATCTGCAGGCTCTTAGGCAATCTCGCCTTGTTTACGCTGCTTTTTTACCACTTTTCCAGGGCTGCGCGGTTTTTGAAGAGGGAAATAGCTTCCAGCTGCGGGGAGAGAAGTGTCTGTTTCATTGCGTCGCTTCGTCAGAAGAAACGGAGGAAGACTTCCGTCAGCCTCGTCTCTGACAAGCGACGCGTTCTCGCGTCGGAGCGCGGCGCTTTGCCGGCGCAGACGTTTCGTTTGCGACCGAAGGCGCGACGACGGGGGAGGAACGAGCAGGCGAGGAGCGCAGAGACTCACTTTTCCTGAGTCAAATCGCACCGCTAATGACTTTAATTGGGCCGGCATCAAATCCTTCACGCTTAGCACAATAAACACTAGTTATTTTACCTACATCGTGTCCTCAGATGGTAGAATCAAATTCCGCCGATGATGGGCGAAAATTAACCATCGCCCCACGGGGTTAATTTGGGTTACTATCCAATTGTATAGAATGACCCCGGCTTCCAACCTGTTTCAAATTATTTCAAGAAAAACAACACGCTCCTCTCTTTATTTGTGCTAGTTGCTGTTATTCTTCCCCTCAGGTAAAAGTTCAGCAAATTATAGCTTCAGTGTGTGTGAGAGGCACTGAAGTAGCTGTCAGACACCATTTCTGTCAGGGATTGCTGGGGAACGGAGTCCAATCAGGCCCCGAGTCAAAACAAAAAAGACCCGAGCAGCTTCGGCAATTATCAAAGGATGAAACAATAACGACAATCACGCTAAGCGGGAACGCAAAACAAAGAGCCATTCATTCCGCTGGAAACTGACGGCATTCATATAAGCCCTGCCGTTCAGCAGCTGAAAGACAAGGTAAAGAGAGCGGGAGATAACAACCTCGGGCTCTGGGAGGTTTTTCCGTCTCTCAGAAAGCCCCTGCGTGGTGCGTTTTCATGATGGATCTAGGAACAGCGAGAGGAGAGCTAGTTCCTGTAATAGACCTAGAGTTACCAGCAGAACTCTGGGATGACGTTTGACTGCCATACAAGCCCGTTCCGTGTAAGCTGAGAGCTTAAGGATTTTGTTATTATTTGTTAGTTCCGGAGCCCTGCAGATAAACACACAGGCGTCAGGTCGAACGAGCCCCGGGCCTGTCAGGGTGCTGCTGGGAAATGACTCGTTTGTCCGGTTCCACCATGAATAACACATCCGGCGGACTTGTGGCAACCCTGAGGTTATTATGGCAAACCGGAGGACTTGGGAGGAACATTTCAGTGCACCAACTCATAATCAGTCTCCAGTGTGCTACGTCCATCTCGTGGGGGGAGGTATGACTGCCATGTTCAACAGCCACTTCTGCCACCAAAGCCCACTGCAGACCACAGGGCTCTGACGGTGTCTGTGGAGAGAAAAGGCCGGGTTTGTCTGGCCGTCCGGAAAGGATCATCAGCATGTTCCATCCGCACCCCCCTGCTGGATATCAGCAGCCCTGGGCTGTGCTATCAAAAAGTGACAGGGGAAAGAGCACACATACCCACAGCCTCAAAGTAAGCACTTAAACCAATCACCTGCTGCAGGGACATATTTTATTACCATTCTGAGCAGTACCTCAAGCTCTTATTCTTTACTCTTTACTCGCACAACACGGTTCAACACATCATTATCCAACTATGACCAAGAATTCGGAGCAGCAAGACTCGACCCGCTTCGTCCAACCCAGAGCAGCTTTGAGTTGGCCAGAGCTCTTTGGGTTACAACTGCATTAGCTCCTTCTCATAGACACCACACCCCCAGGCTATCAGTTGTCATCAGTGAGGGATACTGTACAGCTCTCCTCTGATCAGTCCAACTTCTCCTGTAGAGCAGTGTGGTGGGGAGACTGGCTTGTGACTGAGTTAATTCAAGGAGCTTCAACTTTCCTTGTACGGGTGACAAGGCAGCTACAGAAAAGACATGACCAGTGGTTCCAAATTGGGAAGAGTTCAAGAGGTGTAAAATAAGTATTTCCATGTGTCTTCCACTGGAAAATTCCTCAAATCAACTTCACTAAATTCTCAAGGCGTGACAATCTTTTTCTTCTTCTGTAAGCGAGAATGAACATTACGGGAAAGAATAAATATGGCACCAGCCTCAAGTCAAACCCAAACCACTCGGGGTGGAGGTGGGGGGGGGGGGGGATTCCAAGCATGCATAAGTAAGTCGGAGCACAGGCTAACATTAGACACCAACAAATACTGTACATTCTGAAGGTAAGTACCACTTACTGTCAAAATAACAGGAATCAAGGAGTGTGGGAGGGTGACTAATACTGTTCCCCTCTTTATTTTAAGTGGAGGGGCTGGCACCTTTTTTCAACTTGTTTGGATAACGTTGGTGAAGTGTTCTCGTCGAATGGTATACTTGGTTTTCTCCAAGCAGCTATTTACACCCCAGTCAGATGCCGTTTGCTCCTGCACTGAGTAGGAAAGCATCTCCATTATGGTTTGTTGTCCTGCTCGCTTCTAAACCCACCCATTTATTTTGGTTTGTGCCAGGCTATATTTATCTGCATCTGACAAGTTTAACTTGAAGAAAGAACACGTTTAAAGTTACATACCAAATGCCACTTACAGTACAGGGCATATAAATCATACCATTCCAAAAGATGACATTCAGTACATTCCACACAACATCTGCTGTTTTTTTACTTTTTACTGTTGAGCTGTGTGCGTTCACTGATAAAAAGGCAATTCTCCTTTCCTCACTAATGAATTGCAGAAACAGGAACAGAACAACAGGACAAAAATGTGTTACATTTTTCAGATTCAGATTTGAGGAAACTTCATATACATGCTGGCTTGTTGGTTTTTGGGGAAATATGAATGTTCTGCACGAAACCTGGAATGTCGATACAGACTGCAAATTTTATGTTCATTCAGAGTGTCAACAACATCGATGCACAGCGCCCAAAGAAAGTCAATATTTGTGTTTTCCCCCCCCCTCACATTACAGAGACACCCTTATGTTTAACCACCCGTGGCCGCTTTTTGGTTTCCGTCACAATGGGGGCATTATTTCACACCTCCTGATTTATAGCTGCGGTCAGCCCAGGGCACAAACATTGTGACAGATGTCATTATTTATGTGGCTGGAATTGGTTTCGGATTTCATCGCCGTTTCCGCTAAACTGTGATGAATCTGAGCGGGAGAGTTCACCTTATTAGCGTAAGAGCAGCCAATTAGTCAGGTGTGAAGTGCTGTGCGTGGCCAGCAGGGCAGGAGGACAGATGGCTCTGTGGGCTGTAAGAGAGGTCCAGGTCCTCGAGTCCAACTCTGAACCACAGGATTATATCCGGCCCCTGCAATCTATTCGTTTATACAGCTTAGCTCTGCTGCTTAAACAGAGACTTGCCAACAGCAGCCACTGCCAGTTAGATTGCCACCCTTAAACACAGTAATTATGCTACATTTTCAACTTTTTTCTCTTTCTCTCTCTCACACACACACATTTACTTTTAAAAATGTCCAATGAAATGCTTAATTGTCATTTACATATTCTAAAAATACATTTTGCCAAAGCGAACTGTTTGTTCAACATTTCTGTCTCTTTCACTCTCTCTCATCAAGCCTCAAAATGTATTCTCTCTTAAAACCCCAGTGCTAAAGACGGGAAACAATCAGCCTGACTGTATTCCCCGAACACTTAGCAGAGGACACACAAGTCAGAGGTCACATCGCAGTTGCCTTAACCTCCAGCTGCTGGTCTGGGGCTCAGAAAGAAGTGGTCATAAAGAGAAGCCTGTTCCAGGCTCCCACCCCTGCCGCTGTGCTGCATGCTCCTCCACAGTGAAATCCTCAGAATTAAAGGGAGAAGGGTCTACTCTAAAGGGCATAAGTGAGCCGTAACTAACCTGGAAGCCTTAATGATGTAAGATATGGGTTGCTATAAGGGGGATGAATCGGAATTTCTCAGCACTTGAGCATATACTCCAGGCATCTATTATTAAGTACCTATCATATCCCCGTAGTATAAAAATAAATACATACTGAGAGGAGGGATGAAAAGAACTGAGATTCGGAGCGGAATGCTGATATTTGATATGGACCAGGGACCCATAGGGACTAGCAGATATTACAGGGCGATAATGAAATCCACAGCAAAATGGGATACAGCCACTTAACCTCTGACAAACCCTAATGAATGAAAAGGATCGCTCGAGCAGATCCAAGTCAATGTATGAAACATTTTCATAGAGTATGTTATAAATTTGAGTTTCTAGCCACCTACCAACCCTTAGCTTTTGAGCATTGAATTTAGAAAAAATGTTTAATTTTTTATTTCAGTTCTCACTGAAAGCTAGCCTGTGCACTTCACTGGCCACTAAACTGAGTAAATGTGCATGTGTGAACAAATATTCTCTGTTTCATAAAGGATAGTGTATAATCACTGTGGTTATATTTGATTAACTTAAAACACAGGTTTTGGATTCAAAAGCAATCTAAACCCCATTTTTAAAGTGATTTAGTAGTTTCTCATCAAATAAATCATGTCAGTTTGTTTAAACAGGTACTGGAATAATTCACTCAAGTGGATAGTTTCCACTATGACGCCTCCCTGTGATTTTTACCTTCATGTGGATGGGCCACAAATCACGAGTGAAACACTCTGCATGATATACAGATCCCATCAGAATTTAATGTTTACGTACAAAGCTATGACAGCATTTATGGGATGGTGTAGAAACTGACAACGTTCTGCCGTTGACAGATGTTAAACACTGACTCAGACCTGTGCTAATTCAGGAAGCTCAGCACACAAACATGCATAAACTCAATCAGATCCAAACGTTGCGCGTCTGTGTAGCTTTATGGTACGCGTATGAAAAGTCCTGCAGTTGGCCGTCAGCTCTGACCCATCCGCAGACGTGTGGGTCTGTTCTGCCTCAGTTGTCGCTCTCCACCTCTCCTTTAGCTCTGACCACTCTGTGCCGCTGATTTATAGGGTAGCAGCCGCTGCCCCCCCCCCCCCCCCCACTCTCCAGCCCCTTAGCTATTACAGACCTGGGCACAGACTTTGCTGAATGCAGCCTTTTCACAGCAAGGCAGACAGAGCCTGTAGACACATCCCATCTCACTCAGGCCAACAGGAAGTTGGTACTGGAGGTTTATAAAACAAACTTGTCCTGCATAGGCTGCCTTGGCAGGGGGGGGGGGGGGGGGGGGAGTGGTGGACAGGGAGAACTTGGCAGGGGACTGGAACGTGATCTGGAGACATAGTGCCGTAAAAAAGTATTTGTCCCCTTTCTTTATTTCCTTTATTATTACATGTTTGTCAACTGAATGTTTCAGATCTTCAGTTAACACTGCCCAAAGTACACTAACAATGCTCCTACAACTAGGCCCATTAGTTAGCCCTCAATACAAATATGCTGAGCATTATTAGCAAAGACTAATAATACCCCCACTTTCTTTTTGCGTGTTCATTTTTCAAACAGATAATTCAAGACAATAAATAATCACTGAATCTTGAAAGGAACATTTTTACGTATAAAACCGATGGCAAGATTGTAAATTAATTCCATATTTAATTGCAGACATTGATAGTAGAATGATGTGGTATAATTACACAAATATTCATCTTGTTTATTTCGCTATTCAGTGAGAAGTGGTTTTCACCATTTTATTGGCATACCTTCGGGTTATTATTGGCTTATCCTGTTGCTATGATGGAATACAAATGTTTTGTGGTGAAATAATACTTTTATGAATAGTCAGACAGATGCTATTGTCCAATGTATCATGCTAGCTACAGAAGAGACTGGGGTGGGGGGTACTTGTTAAATGAACAAACTACACGATGATGGTGGCACTTAGAAACTCTGTACTTGGCTTACTCGTCCTGTATCATCTACTAATAAATCTAGAACACAGAATTTGTTGTTTCCACTCATAGCTTGTTTGCAGAAGCACTGAATGTTTGAGTTGAGAAATCTCAGGATCCCTGCATCCTGGCCACTAGGGGGCTTGTGTGAAGGGGTTAAATAAATAAAATAATAATTTTAAAAATGCCTTTTGTGTTTACTCAGTTTCCCTTTGTCTAAGATTACATATTGTCTAAAGATCTTAAATAATTCAGTATGACAACTATGCAACAATACAAGAAATCAGAAAGGGGGCAATTACTTTTTGACGGCGCTGTACCACTTACTTAACTTGCCCACATAATTGAATTAAAAAGGAGACCTGCTAGAAAGGAACCCCCACCCATGCTTTTGGGTACGGATGGGTGTGGTTGCTGACTGGTACGTCAACCACACACAAACACTTGCTGCTGAAGCAGGAGGGATGGGGGTGCAATCCTACAGCCAAGGGCTACACCAGTTTGAGCTTGCCAATCGAGACAATGTTGTCATTCATTCCTGTTTTGTGACGGGGGATGAGCTTTGCAGTTAAGAAGTTTAGTTGCCAAAAATGTTTTAATAGCGCAATGAATGGATCTATTATCTGAAGGAGCCCTGCGACGCCAGTAACTGAACTTGCCACTAGCTACAATAAAACTTCAAGTGTCTGGGCTCAGAACACAGAGCTGCAATCAATCTTGTCGAGGTTTTCTTTCCAGCAAGAGGCTTCTAAAATATGAGCGCATATTCAAACAAGTGTCAGTCTAAGGTGATAAAACGGTTTCGGTGATGAAACCTAGGGCCCTAAGGCCGGCAGCAGAGTGCCCCCTGTTGAATGAACTTACTGACCTGTATCAGAAATCTGTCCATTATGTGGGTGCTCATCTTCCATGTCTGCAGGAACTGCAGAACATACAGAGTAATAACAATGGAGAGTGTACGACCAGGATTATAGGATTATTTCTCTATTGTGGAAAAAGAAATAAAACAGATGCAGGAATAATTGGGACTACGGGGGGTGCATAAAAAGAGCTGTAATTCCTACACGGATCACCCAATATGGATGTAAATACCCTCAAATTAAGCGGACAGTCTGCACTTGTTTTGTTTCACAGCCAACGTGCTAGGGTACAAGGCCAAAAAACAAAACAGTATAGCAGCCCCTATACCTTTGCATTTAACTGTGTATCTTTATACCTGTAGAATCTGGACAACTGCAGTGACACCTACTCCCACAAGGGGGAAACCATCTGATTCCCACCTCAAAATCACATCAACCTGCAGTCTTGCTCTGCTCTCTTTGTGACAGCTTCCACGGGCTAAACTTTCATGGCAATGCGTCCTGCTGCTGACAATCTGGCAGGAAGTGCCGGAGTTTCAGTAAAGCTGCAGGATAAGACCGCATCGAATCAGCACATGGCAAGGATGGAGCCGTGCGGTAATGGTATTTCATGCATATACCAGAACTGAGCTCACGCCATAACACAGCACGCATAAGCATATCCTCACAAACGTTCCCGCTGTCTTCTATTTCACAAAGGGAAAGAGTGCAACAAGTTGAACTTATTGGATGTTTCTAGCAGTGTCATACTGAAAAGCATAAACCTACATGGAACATCAATTGGCTACTTGGAATGGGCAAGCTGGTTTTGTTCTAGGGGTTGGTGGGGGGGGGGGGGGGAGTTTGGGGAGCAGGTCTAAATATGTTTTCATTGCACAAACACCTTTTCTATGTTGATGCTGGAGATGTCTGCAAATGCTGCCTTTATTTAAAAAAACTTGAAAGACATAAAATTTATGATTGTCAGAGACAATTTTTTGCTTTCAAGTTACTGTTTGATTAGTTGCATAGCTCAGGTTCTCTAGGAATATACCAAAAATATACAGTTGTGTTAAAAAAATTTGACAGATATTTTACCACCTGCCACCATTTCCTCTTCAGATATTCCACTGCAATTGCACTTCAGCCATTACACACTCAATATAATTGCTTAAACAGCTGTTTTTCAATAAGGATTTTTATTAACTGTGTGTTTGTGTGTGTGTGTTGACATGTATGTGTGTGTGTGTGTTGATGTGTGTGCGAGCCTGCATGAGTGCATGTGTATGTGCGTGTTTTATTTGCAAAAAATAAAAGTTTCTGGATACTTCTTGCCATGTTGACTTTTTGGAAATGTGTAATAATTTTGTTTTAATCTACCATCTGCACTTACCAAAAAGCAAAAGCTGAGCTAAGGGAGAAAAATAAAACTAGTCTTTTCACTTGTGTCATGGTTCATTGAACAGAATTGAGTTCATAAGGCATTTCTGCAGTTTTTCCACACAAACACAGCAACTTCTTTGTAATCCTGTTGAGATGCTGACCAGCAAAAAGTTGTAGAGCAGGTCCCAGAGTTGTAATGCTGTATAACAAAGTGCATGTACCAGATCCAGTGCTGGGCCAGACAGCTTTCAGAGGTTTGTTCCTCCTTTTTTTCCTTTCTTCTGAGCACTACAAGGGCTGTGACAGGGAGGGAGCTCTATCCGTAAGGAAACTAAATTTACCTTTCATCCCGGAGATGTAAAGCAAAGGGTGGTGGAAGCGCAGGGCAGAGGGGGAGGGGTCCCAGCAGGGAGAAGCGGTGGAAGGTCAGGGTGAGCGAGAAGCGGGCTCCTAGAGTTTTCGCACCGGTCGAGCTGTGGGGAGCCCCACTACCGCGAGGGGGGAAATGTTCAAAAGTGCTTTCGTTGCTCAAAAGAAAGAAGAATAAAAAAACTTCTTTTGTTATCTTTGTTGACTCACTGGCTCAAAGGTAATGTCAAGTCTGACTGTGAAGGAGAAGGCCGATGCATCATAAAGGAGACGCTCAGTCATCTCTTTCTTTAGCGGTAAAAGGAAAGCTACTATTCAGACTCAGCTTGGTGCCTTGCCAATGACTGGGTCCAATGCTATTATTGTCGACTATGCCAGTTACTAATATGTAAAATATCACCATAGAACCAGTTACTGAAGAGGAGAACATGGGTACCTGTCAAAACCCCTTTTGATATTAAAGTCAAATATGAGTGTACATGCACTTGCACAGAGGGGAGAAGGAAAAGTCTCAGAACAAGATTTCTCTTGTCATTGTATTGCACATGTTTCTGAATTATTCAATTGCACCATCAGCTTTAAATGCTTTCACAGCTATAAAATCCTCTGTGTGCTCACTTACCTTGCAATATTTGTCATTTATTTACCGCATAGTAACCCAAACAACAAACTAGGTCTATATTTACAAAATGAGAGAATGTTCTTTTTTTAAATAAAAAAAAATCATTCTAATCAGTTTGCAATATCAGGGTATTTTCCTGTTACTTTTCTTGTGAAAACATTTTCAAACAATCTCCATTTCCAATGCATCATAGCCTGGAGCCTGAATAGAAAATTGTGAGTAAAGTCAACGTCTACTTGAAGTCAAACACTGCTACATTTCAGTAAGCGAGACTAGCATCTCAGACAAGCTTCCTCAATGGAGGAACATGGGGGATTTGGACCACCTCAGGCATAGGTGTCAGTCCTGGAGGGCCACAGCGTCTGCTGGTTTTCAATTAATTTCAGCACCAGTGATTTGTTGTTGATCGGAAGTTGTTGGAATTAACACACCCTGTTCTCAAGGCTTTCATTAGCAGCTGATTGAAACGAAACCTCAAATACCTGCAGACACTGTGACCCTCCAGAACTGAGTTTGACACCCCAGACTAGGGGAGTCCCCACAATACTACATTTCCTCTCTCAACAAAATTGAGCAGCCAAATCCTGCCCTGCCTTTAGCAGTTACCTTTTTATAAACGATCACTCCAGGGTCAGCCTGCCAAACAGAACTTGGTTGTTACTGAAATCCTGCCACGGTGGCTCTAGTATATTACCAGAATAATCTAAAAGCATCCCCATGGCTCTATTTGATTGTGAAGGAAAGTGCTGAGAGAGGCATTGTTGGGTTGCCCCTGGGGCTCTAAGCAGCCAGATGATGTAGAATATGGGCTAACATGCCCAAACTTCTCAGGGCAACGGGGCAACTGTCAATCTTGCCGTTGTTTAGTGACGCAAGGTGTCAGAAAAGCAATTTGCCATGTCAAAAGGGGACCTTGGAAATACAATCAAAACTTTTCATTTCACAGACTACATTTCTGACAAACAAACCATCACCCTTCCCAATACATTGTATAGGCACTCCATGTCCAACCTGTATTGATTCCCACTTATTGCCTAATCCAAAGCAATTTTCTTTTGATTTATGTTCTTCTTAATTCAGATACTCCGAATCTGTCAGAAAACAGCATCACTGGAAATGTCGGTCTAGTTAATATTCATTCCAAATCGTTCCCACAGTTTCAGAACCATAATGCATCTGATGAGCTCTGATCCACACTTGACGTGTCTCCTTTAAAAATTCCATGCATGACTGTGTTGTGATAGATTTCCTCGTCAAAACCTGTTTTTTTTTATTTTGTTTTTTTTTTGTTCCAATAGATATTTTATCCTATGACAAATGAGCTAATCGTTGATACAGTATACACAGCATCATTATTTCAGTTTGATGTAAACAAAACTGTAAAAATACAACAACTATAAATTTGTGTTCAGTGCAATGTGTTCAGATGGAACAAAAATGATCTTTATTCAACAAGAATGGTTAAGATCGCCATAGCATATAATAACATGATGAAGTAAAAATCATAAAACTTCTGAATCATTTTAGTCTCACCTTAATAAAAAACATTGATCATTCATATTTGAACAATGTAGCAAAAAAACAAAATACTTTGAAACATTTTTTGCATCATGAAAACAGCTCCTTTAAAAAAAAAATAATCACATTTTACAATAACATCTTGAGGTTATGAATAAAACACTGCAATGACACTCCAACAGGGTCATAAAACATTAATATGCAATTTGGATAGTTAGATTTGTAGAGATGGCCAATTCTCAGCTGAACTCATTTTGCCTTTATTAAGAGTTTGCTTGTTTTGGGAAAAGAGAGTTCTCAAGTTGATAGGGAAACCGGGAATACGGTTTGCATTTTTTGGCAGTTAAAGTTATTTGCATTTGCTTCTGGGTATCTTTGTATAAGCCCTGTAATTTGCAGTTGCTTCAGTGGATTAAAAAATGATTTAGCTGTATTAATTTGTGAATTGAATATTCTGAAAACCCTAGCTGTAGAATATCTGCTACAATGTTTTTTTGTTTTTTGTTTTTATTAAATTAACGTTGCATTTGTCCTCATGCACCCTTATTCTCATGGTTAAAATATTTTATTTCCAGAAGGGTTGAGCAAGATACTTCCCCACATGTAAAGGTTGGTTAAAAAAAAGGCTATGGCTTGCACCCTTCCTAAAATAAAGATAAATAAATAAACCCACTTTTGGTAATCTAGACCAGGGAATATGGATATGTTTTTTCTTTGGACTCCATTATCAGAAACGCTACACAACTTTACTCACTTTAGGCTCTCTGGATGCTCTTGGTTTTCAAATGAAGCACTATCCATAGTGTCTATACACTCATGAATTCTTAGACAGATGTGCGATTCCCTGACTTTACAGCCATTGTGCGTGGGGGTTGGGGAGGAGAGTGGATATAGCAGCCCGATGGCACTGCCCCAGGATACGCGCTAGACCCCCCCCCCCCCCCCCCCCCTCCTCTCTTCACTTCACTAAGCCCCAGCCTCTGCCCCTAGCGTCTCGCTAAGTGCCCTGTCCCACGTGTGCCACTAAATCCCTGGCGTGTCGGGGGCCACAGTAAACAGAGATGCCGTTAATGGACGCACGGCATCGCTTCGAGATGCCACCTGACCTCGCCTTTCAGAGCCTCCCGGTCTTGGAGTGCATTGCGGCGCGTCGTCTCTTCACCAGCCAGGAAACCGCTTCTGTTTAACGTCTATGGTGGGCCAGAGACACAACTGTCCTGTTGCCAACAGATGACCAAGCTCATAGCATCATGGGATGTAGGTTGTGAAAACCTCTGGGATAAACATGCAAAATACTAAACAAAATGGCATCCTAACATTTTCTGATTTGAACATTTTGCATTGGATTGTATACTGCCTGGCCAAAAAAATGTTGCCGTTTGGATTTTTTTGGACAGTGCTCACTGAACAAGCCTCTGGGGGCAGTGTTATGATCTGGGGTTGCTTCAATTGGTCAGGTCTAGGCTCAGCAACGTTATGCGGTAATAAAATGAAGTCAGCTGAGTACCTGTATGTACTGAATGATCAGGTTATCCCATCAATGGATTTTTTTCCCCCTGATGGCACGGACATATTCCAGGACGAAAATGCTAAGATTCATCTGGCTCAAATTGTGAAACAGTGGTTCTGGGAGCATGATGACTAATTTTCACACATGAATTGGCCACCACAGAGTCCTGACCTTAACCCTATTGAAAGTCTTTGGGATGTGCTGGAGAAGACTTTACAGAGTGGTTCGACTTTCCCGTTGTCAATACAAGATAATGCAGTTCTGGACGGAAATAAATGTTGTGACGTTGCATAAGGTTGTCGAAACAATGCCACGACGAATGTGCGCCGTAATCAAAGCTAAAGGCGATCCAACGAAATATTACAGTGTGTGACTTTTTTTTTGGCCAGGCAGTGTATGTGTTATAGCATTTGTTCAAACGAACAAATGAACCTGTGCTCCTTTCTACATAAGCTGGACACAGGCATCCCGATGACACCTGCACTGAGGCCTCCTGTGGAAGAACAATCAAGTCAATCATGTGTTTGCTTCAGGATTACAGTAACATCAGTATGTTGATTTGGAGCCATTTCCATTTGTCTGTGATTGTTATTACCATGGACTGGACATTCTAGTAACTGTAGAAAAATGACGTTATGAATGTCCGTCTGGCTTGATGATGATACAGACCCCATTTGCTTTTCATTGTGCACAATACACTGATAAAATATGACTGGTAAAATGTTCACTGAAATTCGTATTATTTTATCCACAGTACCATATCATGTTGATATCTTCAGTTGTTACTCTATTATATGTGTATGTTTATTTGTCTGGTCTTTCAAATGATTTTTCCCTGTCTGACATGGTAGAAGGCCAAATAATTCCATCCACTCTTACTATAAAATATTATATTGTATTCTTTAATCATTTATTGTAAATGGGTAAAACATTCTTTTTAAAACCTTTTGATTTACCCATAACTTGACTTACAATTGTTGGATTTGAGTTGAACACAATGGACCTTGTAGTCATATCCAGCACAGCTCTGTTTACAGTACAATCAGTATGAAGTTATTCTATATTATGCTAAGTCTGTAATTAGCATGTACCCTGACACTAAATTGCCATATGTTTCACAAATAAAGCACAAAGCAAATAGGGTTAACATTTTTGATTTCAGTCATATTGAGTGTGTGCACGCGTGCCCTGAGTTAAGTTCAATTAACAGACGAAAGGAAACCTGTGACATCCAGATCTATGGGTTGGGAGAATGGCAGTGGCGGCACAATGGCAAAAATCTGAGACCGTTGTATTATCTTTACGCTTTCCTAAAGCCTCCATAAACTTTGAACCGTGGCAGACTGCAGCCATGCTAAATCTACGTATAACCATCTACGATTGCTTTTTATTTTCGGAACAGTACGCCTTAATGTGGTCGGCATGCAGAGATTGAAGCGAAATAAGATTCTTTTCCACAGAGATCAAATGATAACTGCGAGCGACGTGTACTGTGTGCCGTATTGCGTGGTTGCGTACAAGTGTAAGAATGTGTCTGGAGCGAGTTTGGTACAAATCCAGTCTCCCTCTCTCGCCTTTGTTGACTTTGTGCAACTCTTTGATTAGTTTATGATACAAGGCCTTTTTCATATCGTGCTGTATATTCTCGGCGCGGACGGGCATGCATAAAACATGAGGGGGGTCAAATTTAATTGCGAGGGAGAGAGGAGATGAGACAGGACTAATTATTTTCATGACTTGACAGTAATATTTTATTTAACTTCGGAACTGGGCATGGCCGGCTTGGCTGGCGGGCGTGAGCAAAAGAGATTTATTCCCACCAGAATTGGATGAGGTCAAAAGGCATCTTTGATTCCCCCAACAGCTGAAATGACTGAGGTAATTCGCCAGCTTGATTTATTCATACTGTTGTTATATCTCAAACACAGCGGCTCACCGCTCCTATACTTCGGGCTTTAGTTTAATATCCGTTGCCTATTTTTTTTTTTCTTCTCTCGAGCCATTCGGCTGGTTTAAGGGTTATCGCTGTGACAGCACTCACAGCACGCCAATAAATACAGGAAGGAGGCGGTCGGGTGGAAGGAGAGGCGTTTGCTGTAAAATTCGAATGAAATCCCATGAAAAACAAAAGAGTAAGCCGTGGTTGTGCCTGGGGACCCACGGGAGGGAAAGCTCTCCCTGATTGATCACAGAGCACTTGAAAGCACTTCTGAGGAGTGAAGCTGGTAGTTAGAGTTCTGTAACCCGACCTGAGCCGGACAGGACACGACAAAGTATTTGTTTCGGGCCGGGTTCGGGTCGTTTTTTTCACATACAACTTTGGGCTTGGTTCGGGTTTGGGTGCAGGAAATTAAATGAAAACTTATTTCAACTTCTTAAAATTCCAAATGAGTCAGGAACGGCTTCGTTGTGGAAATATTATGACCTCATTATGACAACAGAACAAAAGCTCACTGGTCACGTACAATGTAGGAATTACAATTCTGTTTCGACCCATGATAGCAGGAAGATTGATTCCACTTTACTTTAAGAAACAGCAGAAACTTTGCTGGCTGCGAAGTGAGATTAGTGAGATGAGATGAAGTTAAAGCAAACAGGTCTGGCCAGCCAGCTGAAAAAAACTGGATGTGTACAGTGCTTGATCGCTAATACACACTTGTAAGACAAGTGGTTAACTAGCCTATCACATTGCTCTGCTGATGGGCCACTGTTCCTTGGTACACTGTGTAGCTACGGTTTACTATCCCATATGGAAATAAAATATAGTCAATTGCAGTATGATAATTACTGCTATGACTCCAGCACATAGCAGCCGAGCAAACCATTGTGAAACTGTGTCGGTGAGCGATTCTGGTTTCGAGTAGGATTGGGTTTTCAAATTTGGCAGTACCAGGCTAGTGACGGGGCAGGATGCCCAGTACACATGCAGAGACCTGCCCTCTGTAAGCCTTCACTGTGCCCAGGATGCTCAACAGGTCAAGCAGGAGGGTTCCTAATTTATATAAAATTCGGGAAAATAATGAATTATTATTATTATTATTATTATTATTATTATTAATTATTAAGGTACAGAATGGATATATGTATATGTATATTAACGTTTGATTGCATTCTTTTTCAGCAATAGATAACATATCAATAGCCTAAGAAATTAGAACCTGACAACCATAAAAATCTCAATGCATTTTAATGAAAGGACACCCAGGAATAACATTCTCTAACTTTTTGTATGACTTTAGGAAGTATTTGAGCACCAAGCACATGGCTGTGCATTTCTCTATTCGGCACAAGTATGCAAGTCTGCACCACGGGCTTTACTGATGTATTTCTCATGCTTGCAGCACATTGTGTATTGCTTCTAATAATATGACCACATCCCTGACTCTATTTCTTCTGAGAAAACATTATGTTTTCTCACAAGAAACATTGATTTTATTTTGTCTGAAATAGGGTGTGTTTCTGGCTGGGAAAACAGTTTTCTCGCGAGAAATGGAGTCAGGGGTGGGTGCGGTGGAGGGAGGTGCGGTGCTGCACAAGTTTTTGTTTTGTCTGAGTTCAAGCACAAGCCCAAACACTCTTTCTCACTCATCCGATTGACTGCCCTGGGTAGTCCTTCTATAGCGTGTGTATTTGTGTGTGAGTGAGAGACAATGAGTGAGATTAAAATACAAGAACTCCATTTGATTACATGCATGTGCAGTATGTGTGTGTATGTGTGTTCGCTTGTTTTTGTATGAAAGGAGGAGATGGAGAGACAAAGCTATGAAGAGAAAATAGTCTCACTAGTTACTTTAAATCACTTATTAATGCTTCAATTAGTCAGTAATTTATTTTGAAACAGCACGATCAAAAAAGACGTATAATATTCTTTTTTTTACCCTGATGGTGTACTGTACCATTTTATAAAAAATATTTTTAAAAAGGCTATGTTTTTGGTTTTTAATTTTTTGGAAATTATCAAATTTCATACTGAAAAAAATAATTTGGGGGGTTTTCACAGCTGTTAAACTCAGAAAGGGTGCTTTTTGATCCAAGGACATCAGGAAGGTTAAATATGAATTGTATTACTATTAAAACAACACATTTACACATACACATGTATTTGAGTTCACAGAAAGTTTATGTCACATTCTTATGAATTTTTGATTATAATCCCAGCTTTGATGTTCTGTCCCATGCTGCAAGCGTCTTTACCATCATTGCTTCACTGGGTCACAGAGTGTATGCGATTTAAAACTCTAAGCAATGTAAGTCATACTGGATTAGGACTTCCATTTAGCAAATAAATAATGTAATGTACTGAACGTCACTATCTCTAAGTCACGTCACTAAGTCTCCATTATTCTTGCTGTATTTGTACACATTGCATATTGGGACAACAGTAAGAGGATGTTTCCCCCCTTTCTTACACTGGTTTTCCTCTGAGCTGCATTTTATTAGTCTCTTTCACTCTCTTTTACTTTTGAAAAAAAGTTCTATAATCTTGGGCTACAGAATGCTGTTACTTGAAAGTTGGGGGTGGAGGGGTGGATGAGGAACCACCTTTCCTCACTATTCCTCTGGGAAATTTAATAGGAAATACTCTATTTGAATATTAAAAATCCCACCGGGTTTCAAAACACTGCTAATTATCATTCTACTCCGCAGAAAAATTGAATGTTTTGCTGACGGATATTTGTTTAAAATAAAATGGTGCATTTTAAGGCAGGGGTGCTGGTCCCGGTGAACTGCAGGATCTGCTGCTTTTTGCTGTTATTAAACGCACGTAATGCCCAGTACAGAATGAACACACATCACCTGGTTCTGAGGTGTAAATTGCTTGCTGGTTTTATGGTGAAAACAAAAACAGGCAGCCCCTGTGGCTCTCCAGGTTCAGAGTTTTGGAGGCCCTGTTGCACTGTGTAATCTATTGAGTCACAGACTGGAGATACACAACAGTGACACTGTAACAGGTGAATATGTGAAAGCTGTTATATCAGTGACACCCCCATTCCATACAGATGTTTCTCTTCCTGTCCCTTTGTCATTGACACAGTCATTACAAATTGATTGCGAAATAGCTAACAATCATGATTAAATCATTCAATTCTGGTCTGCGCTTAAGAGAATGGGCGAGAAAATTAACTTCCCACCAACCTCTTCTTTTTTTTTTCCTGAACACGAAATAATGATTTCCTGCCAGTCTAATTACAAAGCCAACATCTGATCAAGCCGGCATCCAGAGGGGATTATCACAGGCGCGAGTATTAGACCTCATTACCAGCCTGAGTGCAAAATTATTACATCTTGTAATTGGATGGCGAGATTTATATACAGATCGGGCCGGTTTCTGTAAGATTGTAATTACAAGCTTCATTGGTTAGCTACTTATCACGCAGCACTGGTGAGCGGGAAATAAGCAAAAGAGAGAGCATTTCATTAACCCCCTAACCCTATCTGGGGAAAGCTCTGTACCTTCCATGTCTGCATTAGAGAGAACAGCTAAACTCTCAGATGAAACAATTTATTACTCTTGAACAAATAAGGTTTTATTTCCTTTAACCCCAAATGGACTATATTTGTAAATTGCATAAATAGCCCATCCGTTTTATTGCTGGCTAGGCTCAGCTTTCTAATTATCAGGACTAACTGTCTGGAATAAACACTCATCTGCTTAGAGCTGGCTTATTGTCTATGGCATTGCAGAGTGAAGCCTGGCTCGTTACAGAGTGGCTTAAACATATTTCTCTGATTACTCGCTAAAGACCCGATAAGTGCTCTCCTCCTGTTCCGCTAACCTCTTACAGCCAGGCTGCTTGCAGACTCCACTGACCCCCAACAGGCTGTCCTGACAAATCTACTAGAAATGATCCTTTTAAGGCAGCCTTTAGCCCGCTAAATTATTAAGCTCATCTTTGGAATTAATTAGCGGGCGCTACTTAAACACCCTGATTTCATGACATAAATCTATCAGCCACGATTAGAAAGGGATTCCACATTTTACAGCATTACTGGATTCATGAAAGAGGGCTTTCTGTGTCCTGGGGGATATTTTCAAAACACTAAAGTAATCCATCAAGGAAACACCTGTCTCCTGTTGCCTTTATTGGTCATAATCAAAGAGAAACACTATCAATATAAACAACAAATATAATGTTCAGTATATATATTACAACAGCCTTGTAAATGTATCTTGTAAATATATTAAATGAATTAAAATGAACTTCAAAAGTGATATTTGTAAATAGAAGTCTGGAAAGGAAATGCAATTCCCATGGGAAATGCAAGGCAGATGCAGGAAATCACTGATGCAGTCAAGCAAAAGAAGGTGAGAAGACCTAGAACTACAACCCTAATTTACTGTTTTTTGTGAAATTCAGCAGGAAGGCCTCGATTGGATTGTTACCTGTCAACATGCAGAAAAAGAATCCGCTGCACTTCAGATTAAACACCACTGCAGCTCTCGCTTCTGCATATAACCAAGCCAACAATCAATACAGACCTACGCTTTATAAGACAAGGAGTTAACTTGTTCAATTATGCTGCAGACAGCTCTATTCTTTTGTAACACATAATCTGGGTAGTAGATCAATACTGACAGGCCCACTGCATGCTGGCTAATTTCATATTACCTCCAGCCAATGGCGGAGCCTTCAGTAATGGAGTTGTAGTCCTGGTTCATTAATGGGGAGGATCAATAGCAGAACAACAAGGGGCCTGGTGATGATGCTGTTACCAAGGTTCCTGGCAAGAGAGGGCAAGGAACCCGAACCAATCCCACCATCAGTTGTAACACTGTAGAGGACCACAGCATTGTGACTGCATTCAAATTAAGGCTATAGAGTTAAATCCACTAGTGAAAAAGTTTGGATAGTCCAAAACAAAAACTAACGCTTGTCCTTAACCTTACAGAAACTCCTGAACACAACCCTAATCTTGTCTTGTTTTCTTAACCCTAACTCTAACTCTAACCCCAGCCTAACTATGAACCCTAAAACATAACATAATACTATATGTAATATACGGCACGCCAGGGTGGTCAGTCTGAGGCTTTCAGCCTCTGGCTGTTAACTGCCCTGAAGTGCCATAAATTCACTGGAATATGCACTGGCATGGAGTAGTTCATCTCTTATACCATGGCTACAGCTAAAATGAATTTAAAAATCTAATTTATTTTAAAAGAAATCTGCGTTTTAAAAATTTTTAATCAAGTACAAAACTGAAATCACTATGTAGGCCAAATATCCACCACTTAGCTAAATACAGTTTCTCTGGTAATGGTAGTTTGAATCCTACAATGTTGTCTATCAGCTATTAAAAACATGAAAACACATTTAACAATAAAAAACAAAGTACACATTAACTATTGGCAGGATGCTAATTGGGAAGGTGCCAATACTGCAGACTGTGATATCACAAACATATTGCATAATCTGGCTAGCCCTTATACGGTGAGCTAGTTGCGCCACTGTCAACAAAACAAACGGACAAACTTTATACACCAGATAACACTTAGCTAGCCCCTCAGTCGCTAGCTAGTTCCACTAGCCACTGCTACAATATTGTCTTTGCTAACAGTTGCTAAATAATTAAACCTAGAGTAACTTTTGCTAGGATCCTCATGGCTAACTCTCATGTCTAGCGAGCTAGATAACTGTGTAAATAATTTGATATGGCTAGCACTAAAACAATGAATGTTAATAAATTCCCTTTCACAATTTGTTTTCTGTCTTCATAGCTACAGTACCTAAATAGTTTACATGAGCTATAGCGCAATATTAGCAATCCATAGCTATTGTAGCTAGCTTAAGTTACATACACGTTAGCAACCTTGATTCAAGTACCTATAACATTACATTATTTTGTGACTGCACACTTTTGATGTCTTAGCTAAGCTACAGCATGCGTATGTATATGCCCATCATGAGAAGTAGGCCTATGTGTTGACCAGCTTTCCAAAATAAAACAGCCAGTTTTGAATGTCGATATCTCTGCTGTTTCAAAAACCAATCTCAATTACATTTGTTGTAAATTAATATAGTTCATATTTGGAAAGAACTATATTAAGTGGAAGTGAAGCTTTCCATCAGTGCAAAAAAAAATAAAAGGAAAAGGGCCTCCGCTCACTTTACCGTCCTTACACACAAATATAACGCATAGCTGTCAACCAATCTGAATTGAGTATTTATCCAAGACATGGTGTGAAGCCTTAGGCTATATATTTTGAAATTAAACTCATGCAAGTGTATGATAGGGCTTTTCTCCAGTTGAGAATTTACCTTGTTGGAGATTACATGTACTCCTGCTCTCAAATTGGCTGAACAGACTGTTAATTGATTCAATGCTCAATCATTTAAAAAAAAAAAAAAAAAATGGAAACTCTACCCAATGCATATGGCTGGACTGAATAATCATAACTTTCTTAAAATTCATTTTTAGCAGTCACTTTTCACCATACATTGGCCTGACTGGATTAAAGACGCTATACAGGTTATAAATACCTTTTGACAACAGATGTTTACATAAAATATTTTCTACTTCTTCTTTCAAGTGGCTTAAAGCAACTCTGAGCTGCTTCGGTTCAGTTATACCAGGAGGTGGGAACACGCTTCCAGTCACAGGCTGTAATATGGAAGCCTCATTCCAATCTCACAAAGTTAATGCTTCATTCATACTGCACATTGTAAAATTACTGTACTTTCACAAGGCACTGGATTCCTTTCATTTCGATCCAGCAATGGCATCTGAAGAGTAAAGACTCTTCAACCTCAATAGCTGCTGTTACATGCACAATTTACATTCAACAATGCTTTCTCTTGAGGTGATTAAAAAGGTTTGTGTTGCCATCCGATGTGCGAACATTTTCTTTGCAAACTTTGCAAATAATGGTGTTTTGCGCCATGTTGGTTTTGGAAAACCCAAACCAGTTCCATATCACAGACGTCAAATTTTTTTTAGGGACCAACTCCTCCGTAGTGTCAGCCATCCAGACCCATGGCACACCTGTACTAACTATATAGCTAGAGTGAGAGCACCTAATATCAACCGGGGGGGGGGGGGGGGGGGGCGTGCATCGACCACCTTAACCGGTAGTGTATTTACTTCATATTTATTAGAGATAACTGGACATCGTTACCTATTAAAATGTAAGTCCTGTAAAAAACAAAATACACATAATAAACTTTCTAAATGTAAAAAACCAACTTCATACATATACATGTAGTTATATTAATACAGTCTTATTTACGGTATCGACTTTAAGACAAGCAAAACGCTCGGAATTATCTCATCGCGACCCATGAAAAGCAATGGCGCAGACGTTGCTTAATAATTTCAAACTGCTTTCCTAACAGCTATTTTGTGTCCTGCGACTTGGCTTACAACTGTGTATATGTACGGATTCCTAGACGTGCTGATAGCGACCACCCTTTGTCATATTAATCTCAAATACGGAAGATAGGACACTTCTACAGTATGCTAGCAAATTTATATCAAGTTCCATTCATTTATATGGGGTGGTCGATAGACTACACTTCCCCTTAGCAACCAAAAGAGCTCGCTGGACGACCTCTGACTTATTTGCCGGCACAGAAGAAAATCGCGAAAATACTAAAAAAATAGATTTTAGGTTTGGCTGAGAAAACAACATTGGATGCCTTGTATGAGCGTTGTCAGTGCAACTGATAGAATGTGCAGTTTCACTGTAGCCCGATACTCCCGATCTCTCTGGAAAGGCAGATTGTGGAGACATTTTAATCGTTCACGATCTAATATCGTCATATCCATAGATATCCATATCGCCCACCCCTACATCACGTGTTTGATCAGTGGAGAGAAACGTACGTCAAGGCGTTGAGCATGCGCAGAAAGAACGCAGCCAGAAAATAATCAGTTTCATCGTTTACATGGTACAATTTTTCTTTCGATCGGTTTATGAAAAGGTTTAAACTACCCCTCTGCAACCGATTGAAATTTCAATCGGTTTGGGCCTGTTTATTCTGTTTGAGGTGTTTATATGGAGCATTTTCATTCTGCTTGGGCTTTTAAACCGATTTTAATCGGAATATTAGGCTCCATGTAAACCCAGCTAATGAGGCACCTGTAGGTAAGAGGAGCAGTTGCTGGGTGTCTACGTAACTGACGGTCCTCTTCACCTTCCAAGCACAGCTTCTGCGTGAACGTGCGGAGAGAAAGGGGTTGCAGTGTAACACACACACACACACAGAGCCCTGCTGGCATGTGGAGAATCGGCATAAGGGCCGCAGGGGCTCACTGGAAAACATTTATACCGCAGGAAGATCTCTGGGAACAATCTCCGCGGAGATCGCGGCTTCAGCAGAGGCAGAGGTGCCGCACAACGGCTCACAAGCGTGGCAGCGAACGGCTTGAAAGGAGGCCCCTCGGATCGATGTGGGGTTTTGAACGAGCCGTTTCCGCACGCGCTTCCCTCGCAGGTCTGATTCCCCCGACGGTGCAGCAGAGTTGAAGGGAGCCTTGATCAAGAAACGGCCGAGCGTCCTTTGATGGTCAGATTTTTTTCCCCAGCACCCTGGAAATTGTTTTGAAATTCCCCCTGTGCCTCCCTCCGACGCTGGCTCAACCGAGCGCACCCCCCCCAGCAGGCATGGAGGGCTGTCATTGCACCTACATATCATCACAGAGCCCGAATAACTCTCGATGGACCGTACCGTGCCTATTCCCAATCAGTTGATCTATACTTTGTTAGAGGTCCAGTAACAAGCAGGTTTTCAAGCACCGGTTTACAGAGGAAATAGCCCTGAGGCAGCAACAACAACAACAACAGAAAAACACTGAAAGATGATCCAATCGAACTCCTAGATGATGGAGGGATACACAAAAGGATACCAAATTTGAACACTGCGCACAAACAGAATATTTTAACAGAAAATTGCATTTTAAAAGTGTTATTGGGCGACTGCAATGGCAGTAAAATGTAGTCTTGGTCTCATTACTGCAGCTTAGCTTCACATGTAGCGCATAATCATTTTGGCATGAGATACCGTGCTGCACTGCATGCCTCGTCAAATAAGATAATCCAGGCTGCTACATTTCCAAACTAAGCACCATTTAGGCATTGGCATCACCAGTCACAACACTGAATTAGAGGCCTGCTTTATTTCAATACATGTGTTGACTGGGCTTGTTACACACAGTGGTACACCGCATGTGCGCCAGCTAGGGGCGAGCGGTTTTCCTCTTGGCAGAGAAGGGTTCTGACAAGTACAGCTTGATTACATAGGTAGCTTATGCATCACAGCGACTGACGCCCATGGACGACAGGCCAATCATGAACAGTGTGTAATTTACCCCACTTTGTGTAAACACAACCAGCCCCATCGCGGCCTGTAGTGCATATACCCGTCCGAGAATGACTGATGAAATAAAATTTGTAGCAATGCAGTTAGCTAGTAATTCATTTAAAATTAAATGAATAATACATCATTGTATTACTATCAAATCAATGAATTAACGTGAGGCATATTTATGCATTTAAGTTAAAAAAAATACCTGTATGAGCACCAGTTTCCTGTCCTCCACTGATGTATGGAACTCAGCAAAAAATAGCTCTAGCTTCAAGGGGGAAAAAATCATTAATTGCATGCATCCAATGAAAATCCATCTAGCGCTCCCAGGACCTCTGCTCAAGCCACAGGTAGATAAGTGACCGTAAGCGCCAAGGATAAATCAACCCCATTGGACCGTCCGGGGAGGGAAGGCGGGCAAAAAAAAGCAGACAGGTTTCAGATTTCAGCTCACTTCTCATTCTCACCTCCCATTATCTAATTACCTCCCCATTTCAGCCCCATCAGCGGCGTGACCTGGATTTGCGGGGAGCGCAGCGGCAGGTCGGGGAGGGGGGGGGGGGGGGGGGGGGGGGCGGGGCCTGGCGAGAGGGGCCAGTCTGCTGGCTGTAAATCAGACACTCCATTAGCAGGATAGGTGGTGGGGGGATGGGGGGGTGTTCCTCTTCACCGCTGTGGGGCGGCAGGGATTTATAAAGATGTCTCGGCCATATTGCACACTTGTGGACACTGTAATAAATTTGTGAGCGCGCTGCCAAGGAAAACGACTTCATTATGTGAGGGTCCGCTGATCATTAATCCTGCCAGGGGCCTGGATTGCAGGGGAACATGCCAGTCCAGAGGATTCATCCAGGCCCGGAGGCTCCCAGCTTTACTCGCTCTTCAATATGTTCCCGATCTCTGTAGCCCCATTTATGGGAAATGGGACCCACCTGCTGATTGAGAGGGTAACACGGACACAGCCGGAGTTTGTTCGGTGACATTTTAACTGTGGAGCGTTTGGCCCGGTCTGATGGCCCCTACTAACTGAGACCAGGCGAAGGGGCAACTCCTGTCATCAGTCCAGGTTCTCTGCCTGGTCTGTTTCTCAGCTAACTGCCCTCCTCTGTGGGCTTGGACCTTCTCATCTGTCACCACCAGGCCCTGAAATAGGAATGGAGGGCAGTCATTAAATATTTTGGCTTGTGATATTAATAATAAGTTAGCAAACGTTACAGGAGCATAGTTTGTTCTAAATAGTTAGTTCACAGTTTTCTGAACCTCTATTTTTCTCAGAAGATTGAAAGAAGATTTGTGGACACGTTTATCCTGAATATAAATAATGATCTCATGACTTATGATTGATTTCAATTAAAATAACAAATCATTACCAGTGCAGATAGATGCATACCTTGGATATAATTTAAATCATGTTTAAGTCAATTCCCAGAAATGGACTGCCTGTGAATAGTTCCCTCTTTTTTTACCCTCGTCAAAAAAAAGAAGTCTAGCCTTTTATAGCTCCTTTCACATTGCATGAGATCTCTTTGCGTCTGTCCCTTTCCCTGGATATGTGCAGAATATTTTTATCAACTCGGCTTTATCCCAGTGGACCCCTCCATTTTAAACACTTTACAACTAAATAAATAATGACAGCGCCACACTCAATGTAGCAGTAGCCCGAGGTCCCAAAGCAGCAGGAGTCCTTAAACCGAATAATTTGCTTCCGCATGGGTCTCGGCAAAGCCATTCAGCGAAAGATTATGGGCCGTTAAGTACCATCCAGGCTTGAAATATGACTCCGAGGCTCGGGGGCTGTCAGAATCCAGAATGACTCCAAGCGAGCGGGGAGAGATGTAAAGAGAGAGAGCCCAGAGCTCTCCATCACACCCAGGCAGCCCGCTCCTTTGGTCTCTTCTCTCTCAACTCTCCCTCCCTCTCTACCTCCTCCTATTTTTCACCTGAGAGAAAGCCAGAGACTCAATCGCATCCTGGTCGGTTTCCTGCCGCTGTGCTACCAGGCTTTTCCTTTACTTTCATCCCCCCTTCCCTCCCTCCCTCCCTCGGTTTCGCCCTCACCTTAGACATCCGAGTGAAGACCCTGCTGAGACCCCCGGTGCTCTCTCATCACTCAATCTCTCCATTCATTCCCTGTATCATCTACTCCCTTATCTTTCTCCACAGTGAGAGGAAACCACAAGCTCCCATAGTCCCAAGGCAAGAGT
Source organism: Anguilla anguilla (assembly GCF_013347855.1). NCBI lineage: Eukaryota > Metazoa > Chordata > Actinopteri > Anguilliformes > Anguillidae > Anguilla > Anguilla anguilla. Next base: position 34,797,637 of record NC_049205.1, read on the forward strand.
AAGAAATCTACTCTTACTCTCTGCAGTCCAGTTATCAATGGTAGGCTGTCCCTCACCTTTCTTCTGACAAGAGCTTATCTTGACCAGTTAACCATTTCAGTAGGTTCAATTTACAGTATTTTAAAAAAATTGATTTATTTCTTGTATTTGCTGAGCAAATGTACTAGCTTGATAACAAAATCCACTGAAATTTTTGGAATTATTTTAGTAAATTAAAAATCATTAATAAATCGGTGCCTTGGTGAAGCCATTCATATATATATATATATAGTCATATAAAAACTGCCAATAGATCTGTCTATCTGAGAAGTGTTGGCTGAACTGTGATTCCTCTTGGAAATAAGATTTGAAAATCAATACAAGCCGCATAGTGTCCAATGTGAGTCAAATCAGTGATGACTTTTGTTATTATTTATGGTTTATGCTGTCTTTGCCCCAATTTGGAATGCCCAATCAAATTTTAGTCAGTGCTCATTCCTTCAACCTCTTCTATTGATTTGAGAAGAGTGTGGACACGTATATGCTCTCCTTCAAAGCATGTGATGTCGGCCACTACTCGCCATTGCATCACACTTCGCATGTTGCGCTCAGACATGAGTTGGAAAGACACTGTCACTGTCACATGCAGCTCAGCAGGCAGATGTTCCTCATGTCCAATCAGCTGGCGGGGGTCACTGATTCATCATCCTGGCTGATTGATACCCTCCCATCCCTGAGCAATGCTAGATCCAACTGTGCATTACACTTCAGAGCTACAGGCTTTATAAGGCATTAAATATTTGGATTCAGTACTGGACAGTAGGGCCCACCCATGCACTAGTACAGTGTCTAAACAGAATGAGGCATCCAGGGAGATATATAAACTTACTGCTTGGATTGTCCTTAACCATGGTAACTGACACAATGCACATGAACATGGCCAGCATCCTGGACTCTTCTCATGACTTGGTAAGGTTTTGAATGGGAGACTGCTGGTTTTGAGAGTTGGTGCTGGAAGAGGTGGTGATTGGTCAGTGACAGGTACTGTTCCCTATGGACAATATTCAATCCAATATCTAAATCCAATGTCCAATGCCCTAGTCCAGTGATGAGGACTCTTATGCAGAAGGTACTGTCCATAAGATTAGATGTCAACCGAGGTCCTCAATACGCAGGCCGATTAAATATCATATGGTACTTCAAAACAGAATTGCCCTTGTTAAAATCTCCCCAAAAAAGCATCTCTAGCCACCAAATAACTCGATAAATCTGATTGGTTATAGCGCAGGTGTCAAACTCCAGTCCTGGAAGGCCACAGTATCTGCTGGTTTTAGGGGTGTTCTCGGCACCAGTGATTCATTTAAGCCATTGATTGGCTAAAGACACACGCCTTGTTCCCAAGGCCTTAATTGGCAGCTGAATGAAAGGAAACTTGCAGACACTGCAGCCCCCAGGGAATGTAGTTTAACACCCCTGGGCTATACAGTCCCTTGGTTTCTGTACCCACATCAACAGTTCTGTCACTCATCTGCCCTGTGCTACAATCATGAGAGAAAAGCTTTACTGGGAAGAGCTATTGTGACGGAAGCGGAGTAAGCTGTCTGTTATTGGGAAGTGTGGATGTGTGCTATGGTAGTGTGCAGTGGTTCCAGCTGTAATGAAATGGGGAATGCACATCAAGTGTTTCTCCACATTTTCAAATCGTAGCACCAAGAGAAAGCACCTGGCTCACAACAGCACACAAAATACACCCCCGTCCCCACATACACAGAGCAGGAAACTGATTCCTGATTCACTTGGCTGATTCATGAACCAGAGGTGCACCAAATTTCCAGTTTCATTAATATGTAGAAATAAATCAAATGCCTGCGTTCCAACAAAGATTATTTGTTTCATACAAACACTTTTAGTCGTTTAACATAAAGGAACAGCTTTTTGGTCTGTGTCATTTTAACAAAGATTAAAGTCATACAAATTATTATTGAAATGCTAGTGAATTATTATAGAAAATATTGAAATTCTGTGAATGTATAAAGTTCACATTTTGAAATGTTTAATTGGACTTACTGTGATAACCGCATACCACATGTTGTTCTTGAATCTGTTGACATTAACAGTTTACTTTTGAAAGAGACATCCTCCAGCATCAATAGACGAGGAGTCGAGACGATACAGCCTGTCCTCTGGATAAAAAGTTAATATGACAGGTAACTGTAAAGGGTGTCAGAATTGCCTTGGGAGAAAGACATACATTCTCAAAATTACAATGCCGCTGTGTGTTTATCAAAAGAGGAATTTCTACAAACGAACCACAATGCAAATTCAGAAAAACAGTGTGAAGGATTCGATTCCCATGTGGGTATTGGCACTGTACATGCGCAAGATAATACTTGCAGCTCAACCAGGAAAATGAAGTACAAATAAAGTAGTTAAGAATTCAGAACAGAAATTGCATTCAAAATATGTACAACCAAGAATTTGAGTGAAACCACAGTAGAAAAGGTGAAATTGTAAGGTCCTGACAATGCAATATTGTGTGTTTGTGCATAAGTGCAAGCACCCTTAGTGTTCGAGACAGAAACCATTTCCCTGTAGGCGCTGCATGAGCTGAGAATAACAGTAACTGCTTGCTTTGGCAGGCTATTGTTCAGTCTACTGATTGGCTCCTGCTACCATCTATTTTTCGAAGGTTGCATTTCAAATTTATGTAAATATGCTTGACTTAAAAGTATCGGTTTGTGCAGTTATTCATAACCAGATGCAGTTTTTGAATTTGTAAGTTTAACTCGTTTTTTCTTTTTAAAATAATTTAGAAAAAAATAATTGGAAATACACAATTCAAAAGCTATGGCATTAACCAATGGACAATTTTACCCAAATCATTGAGTATCTAAGAAGGATAGCATAAGTAGGATTGAGATGTATGAAAGAGAAGGTTATACAAATTAAGTTACAATGGCATGCTACTTCCAAGATTAAAGAATGTTAACTTTATGTACAGTTTTCTGTCCCACCTTATATTAATACACCGCAAAATTGTTCTTTGAAAGAAAGAGAATATACAGCAAGTCATGGCTTGTATTTATAGGAGTTTTTAGGATTAGTATGATTTCTGTTACAGTGCTCATTCAGAAATGTAATGCTTTTGTTTAAAAGGCTGATGGATGCCTTCCACTTGGACACTTAATTCCAGGGCACCTTGGAACTGGTTAAAATAATATGTGCCTGGGGTAAGTGTCCTGTTGTCCTTTACACATACTGTTATTTGCTACAAATAAAGTCCAGTCATACAACAAACCTGCTCAACATCCAGATAAACTCTATTGCTCTGTGATTTGAACTAATCGGAGATAATTTAGACATGCAATTTTGTGCATGTTACATGACCATGATATTGATACTAGCTGTGCTATGCTAGCTGTCTTTTACTGTTCAAGCAGAAGACCTGATTTTTCTGTCCCCTCCTTAAGTTTCTACCACAGGCCAAAATTAGAACAAAACAGAATGTTCACCAGAGTTGCTGAACTCAAGTATGATTTAAACGTGCCCTGAAAAGCTTAGTGTCTCTTCTGTCTTTCTTATGTCTAGCTGACAAACCTTCCTGAGAGCACAGTCTATGGTGTGCATGAATTTCCTCGAGCATTAAATCTTTGGTGAACCTCAAACAGGCCATTGTAAATGGGACCATTAAGGAAAAACGAGTGCGCATTAGAGTAAGATTGTATTTAAAGCCTTATAAACATGGCCCGTGTCCTGACTATGGCCGCCCTTGTGTGGGGAAGCAAGGAACTGTGAGAGGGTATTGATTAATCTATTGAGCTCCTTTATCGAGCATCATGAGAAAGAGACTTGTGTGTAACTACCAGTGCCACACATTATGAAGACGATGACAGAAAAGTCCAGCTTGGTATCTGCTTTATGTCCTTGAACTGAATTTCCATTTTGCCAATGCGACAGCTCACAACACGCCATGCGCCAGCTGGAAAATAGAGCCCAAGGAATCACATGCAGCAATTTCAATATGAAATGGAACAACACTGATAATGTTCTTAATATCCTACTCCAGCACAGGTACTGCAGAGTAATTTGAATGGTCATACTTTGCTTTTAATTAGACTTTAACAATACTAAACATTTGCCATATGAAAAACCTAAACAAAATTCCTTCAAGTACATAGTCATGGCAAATTTCAACCATAGATATTTGCCACAAAATCTAATGGTATTTGATATGTTGTTATTTTATAACGGAACTATTGAATTCAGTCATGGTGTACAGGCAGCAGCTCTTCAGCGTTTCCATAGTATTGCTGCCTGGCCTCCCCCCACCCCCACCCCAACACACACGCACAGGGGCATGGAAACTGAGTTCATTAAGAGGGACTAAATAAAAGTGTGATAGGCAGGCATGCTCCAGAAGATGGGACTCATATGATATTCAAATGAGCTGTGGAGAGAAGTCTCAGGTGATATCCCTCTCTGTGTACAAACATCACACATGCATCACTCTCTATTACAGCCTATCAATTTCCCCCATCACGCAAACAAATCAACAGAGCCGCTGCTAATGAAAAAGTGTCAATTTTCCACAGTCAAAATATGACAAATATTTATCATTGTCCTCTAATTGCTGGGATAGCGTGTGTAATTATTTTACAATTTTCCAGCTATATGCACAGACTGCAGGCAGGAACGGATCAGTCTAAACTTTAAATAACCAAGGTTCATTGAGGTAATTTCTCTTAATTGTATACTCAGACAAAAAAATAATATATTGCCACTTCCCACAAGATTCAACTGCCCTGGAGGGAAGACATCTTGGAAATACAGGTCAAACACACACACACGTTTCATATGATAATAAATATAGCCAGCAGCCATACCAGCCAGCACCCTTCTCATGTCAAACTTCTCATATTCATAGAAAACAGGAGACCTCCACCAATCACAGAGTACACTGGTGACAATGAATAGAACAATGCCAGTGGAGATTGGTGGATACTTCCTGGTAAAAAAATGCACACAAGTTTAATGAGGTGCTGACTAACTGTCCATACGTAAAAGTCACAAACTAGTCTAATTTTTAGTCTAATGAATATATTTTGAAAATATTTGGAAACATGAAATGCATAATTAGTCATTGTTTCCTTTTAAAATGGATGTCACTAATAATCACTGCTCACGTGTAAGCTACTGTGTGTTGTCAGTTATGACTGAGATAAAAGATGTAATTGGAACACTTAAGATTGAAATGCTCATGAAAATAAAGAGCACAGTTAGACAACGGTGTGTGCTGCTGAACTTTATTTTGTTTACTTCCTGGTAATTCTAACGGCAATCTGAGAAATATAGCCAGATATAGTCAATATTCACGAATTTAATACTTCCATGTTGTTTTACCTTACTTGGGTATCACCTGAGCCAATGAGAAGCATTGTGCCTGTATCAGAATTGGGCACCTTAATTGTCTGTATCCCCTCCAATACCAGGATGAACCATCAAGGAGAGGAATGAAATGAGGTGTGACATCATACTGACCAAACAATTCCTGGAGGAGGGGGCACAGTGTCCCACAATGCATGATGGGAATGAGCTCCATTCTTCTTCCTCTGCACCTGGCCCCAAGCTCATACATTCACATTTCACATTTTTGTGTTGTTTCTTATTTTTATCCTTTTTGAAAATCTGAAAATCTACACCACATTTGTTCTGTCTCCAGACATGTTTTGCGCCATAGACACATGCTAATGCGCAACAAGACCATGATGAAAAGAAACGTATCCCAGCATAACATTGTATTGGGTGTACGAGCATGTCACTGCCCATTTTTTCATAAGTCCAAACTGTACAAGCAAACACATGCTGTAGTATGATCAAAGAGATGGCTATACCCACACCCAGCTATTAGCATTAACTTGAACTGGGCTGAATGCAACTTTTCAGCATTACCACATTTGGGGGAAATAGCCACTGACATGCTGCAGGAATCAGAATGCATCTCAATGAAGTGCAAAGCATATTTAAAAAAAAAAAAAAACTGTTCATTTGTTTGGAGGAGGCTTAGCGCCTGTCCCAAGGCGCCATCAAGAAACGTAAAGAGGTAGGTAGACGCGACTAAATGATAGACAGGCCCTTGACGAGAAGATGACCTGTTTTAATTTCATTAGGTGTTGTGGGGAGTCCAGGCCGGGGCTGAGGCGTATTGGCTTTCTGAAAGCATCCTGACACTTTAAACTTACTGCAGTTTCTCGGTTGTAAATACAGAGAGGGAAATCAATAGCAGTCAGCGATGAAGACATAAAAACAGATACATATGAAATACGGCCGAACAAAATGCTATGGATTTCCAATGCCATCACGTGACCGCCGCGGCTTTGAAATGCAAATATTAATTTATGCACGCCGTCTTTCTTTAAGCAAGGGCCTCCTATCGATCAGCTAAAACCAACCCTATTGATCATTGAATATTTAATGGCAATAATGAATTCATCCCAGCGCTCAGGAGACCCCTGCCACTCAAAGACACGTCAAGTCAAACACGTCTTGCTCGGGACTTACTTCTCATGCCTGTGGACTGGAAGCAAAATGGCACCTCTCACTCATGTCCGACCTACTGAACATGCACGTCAAAGCCCATCCAGATTATCCAAAAAAAGGCAGAAAGATGCGGATCCAAACATTCGGTCTGCAGTCTTCAGAAAGTGTTGATGTCAGGGGTACTCTGACAAAAGATTGATGCAGTCTTTCAGTGCACTGACGCTATGGATATAGAAGCTGGAGCAAGGCCTTGGTGGTCATACCAGGACAGACAGTGTTCTATGGTTTTTTATTTTATTTTCACGTGTGTGAGCTAAATACTAATGCACTCACACAGCAATAGTGATGCACAGCAACAGAATGCATACCGTTAGTTCATATATAATTAGTTCATATGCCAAAAACATTCCAGTTTCCATATCACTGCAGTGTCATGTTCAATAAATCTGAAGGTTTTTAATTGACTTTTTAGGATGTATTAGGGCCAAAATGCTTATTAATGTATCATTTGGATGAACTGTTAAATTTCCTTGGGTTTGTAATGCATACCAGAGTAAAATCCATGACGTGATATTTTGCTTGGTTAATTCAAGTGATCATGTCCTACCTTTTTATCATGTTAAACGTACTATCCTGCATAGCATCATAATCTTTATTTCTCAATACCAAAATCATTTTCTATCATGCGATTTTATTGTGTAATAACACAATGTTTTAGAAGGTTTTTGTATGGCATTAACAGTCTTGTGTACTCAGCAATGCTATTTATTACATGTAAGTATTATTTACATGAGATTACATCGAAAATCAGTCTAAAAGCATGCCATATTAGTCATAAACACGCTGCCTCCATCAGCCATTCAAACAATAATGATCTCCTATCCTTGAATTCTAAGCAGTTACATTTGGATATGGTGCGATACTTGAATATGACACTTGAATCAGAATAAACCTTTACAAACCAGAAGATGCATTCCTGAATAATGAACATAGTAATGAGTTGTGGCATCACCACCTTGGCTTGTATTTGGAGATTAGATCTCTGTCGCACAATGGCCGTTCTGCATTCTGAATGCGTGCTTGAGATGGTACCGGGCTGTCACTGCAGCAGAACAGCAGGGCCTGACCCCTCTCTGGTCACATCTAGTTCAGTATGCTCCTGTAGCCTGCAGATGTAATCACTCCGCTGAACTGCATTTGCATGGTTCTTTATATCGATTCCGCAAATGGAGCGGGGGGAAAAAAAAATCTCCCTAATCGAGTGACATAATTTATGACATTAAAAAGCCTGGAAACAGGAAAAGGTTGCTGTAGAAATAACATTAGAGGGCACTGCGCCTGACGCGGGCCACTGTTAAACAAAGTGCCAATCGATAGCGTATTTATTAGCGGACGCAATCAATGCGCCGTTGACAGAGCAGGCCAATTAACGCTATCAACCTGCCGGGCAGGAACAGGAAGTCTTCCTTCCTTGCCTTTTGTTTCCTTGCTCTGGGTGAGAACAACTCCCCCCCCCCCCCCTTTCTTTATCACCAAATTCTCACAAACACGGCCCCTCGGAGCCCCGCAGCAGTGGACACCTCGACAGAAAGCAGGACGCCGCTATCGCTGCACGGGAAGTCCGGGTCACGGATCTTTCCGCACGTCCCTACGGCAACCTCTGCCTGCATTGGGAACTCTGCGCACCTCAGATTCTCACCACCAGACTGGAACAGCAAAGCGGGAACAACAAGGGTCCTCTGGCTACACTCACTGCTCAAGGGCTATAACGATTCCCAGGAAAAGTAAAACACTCAAGTTGAATTTTATTTTGTGTAGCGCTTTTTGCAGAAAACTGTCAGAAAGACGCTTTACAGAGAAGCAGAAAAAGAGCGAAAACCAGGCCTGAACCCTCGAATAGCAAGCACACGAGGTCCAAAACTCCCCAGTGGGGAGAAAAACCTTAAATTGTGGCGAGGGAATACTCCCCGATGGGAAGAAATTCCGGGAGGAACCTGGATATAGAGGGGGAGCCCGTCCTGGTATAAAGCAACAGTAGAATTGATGTAACTACCACTGCAAATAAAATGGGTGTAGCAGGATACAGTTGAGGTAATACGCTAGCTGGAATTGTAGAAGTTAAAATTAAGAGTTTAGAGGGGCAGGGTGATACATCTGGAGCTCCAGGCTGCATCACGGGGTGAGCATAAACCAGGGGAGGAACAGGGCTACAGCGGTCCACAACCTCAAAGCGAGGGACAGGGCTGGAGCGATCCCTTATACTCAGTGCAAGGAACAAAGCTAGAGCAGTCCGTGACCTGAGGGTGAGGGAGGGGCAAGAGTCCCAGGGAAAAAAACTGTTAGATACTGTTATTGTTAGATTCCCATTTGGTTACGAAATAACATTATGATGAGAACATCCCCTATTTGTTGAACAGAATTAAGTAATGTAGAATTATCGTTCCAAAAACAATCTGTCAGATGTTGCTGCAAAATAAAGAACATTCCAGACATGCTGCATACAAGCCTCCATCATCTCATGGTCATAATTTAGTCATAAAAAAACATTAAAGTGAATATGTGCTAACATCATTAAGCAAGAATCTTCTAAATTAGGGACACGTTGATATTAGGGTCATAAGGGTATCTGCTGATTATGGCTTCAAATGAACTCGGCCATTATCGGCCTAATGCAAAGATTATGACAGATATGATGGACTGATGCACAGTAAAATGTTAATTGCTAAATTAACTCTTACAGAGTGCCCATGTACTCTTTTAGAGTTCAATTGACACTGGAAATGTTGCTGTGTGTAATGACACATGTTAGCAAGAAGATGCATTTGATGTGCTGCTGATGCTGTATATGTCACACTCAAACAGTTACCCAATCATAGTCATCTGAACTCTTATTTATTTTTATTACTTCTACCAGCCAAATTCACAAAGTAAAGCTATTGACTCTGCAGCTCTATGGACTCATGCTTGCTGCTTAATAATAAGGTAAGCCATTGAAATATTTAGTTATATTAAATTTGGTACATTTTTTTCTTCATAACAAGTTGATGTCTTTGCTCATATACTTTTCCCATGAATGTGGAAATTAGGTTGTAGTAATCAGGGAGGTATCCACATTAGCAAGCATGGTCAGACAATGGTGTGTTGTCGAAACTGGCCCTAGAATTTCCATATCATGCATCCCTATTCTGAAGTATTGTACAGTAAGTACTGCAAATATTGCAATAGCATTATTCACCAAACTTTTCTATATTGGGTGAAAAAATTAAAACAAATGAATATGAGCAATGCCAATATTTTTTGAATAATGTTCAATATCTCCCTTTGTTCGGGGGGGGTGACTGTTGGAGGGGAAGAATAGACAGATGTTTCCTTCCATGACATAGACTTACACCTCTTTGGCCATCTTTATCTCACTGACCTCCTCTCTTTTCCTCGAGACATCTGCCTTGGGTCAGCTCACAGGAATGCATTTATCAGAGGTTTTGAAAGGTTCTCCAGGGTCTGACCTGACTTTACCATCGATCTTGCCATCCCAGACAGAGCCAGTATGCAAACAAGAAGAGGAAGTGCGATGCGAGATTCCTGGGAGCGATGGCAGCGTGTGCCGGGGCGAGTGAAGACCCCTGAGCTCTCAGGGGCAATGGAGCAGTCTGTGGCTTCTCTCTCTCTCTCTCTCTCTCTCTCTCTCTCTCGTTCCAATCGCAGGTTGACGGTAGACTGACCCCCAAACACAGTTAAATCTAAAAGGTTAAAAATGGATGGAAAGCTTATAAATCACTGCTACCAATCCCTGCTATACATCATGAACTCAATTTTGCTGAATTTAAAGAAGATGACGTTGCATTCAGCTGTTGAAAGTTGTGTCCTTCATGCCCCAATGGGGGATTCAGTAACTCACAGCCCAAGCCCCAGATGTGCACAAATGTTGCTTGAGCTACACGATTCCCAGGAGTGGATCTCCGAGGAGGGTTTTAAGAGAATATTCTGGAATACCCATAGAAATGCAAATTACCTCCAGCACATGGTCACCTGCACTCCTTAAAAATAATAATTTATGCAAAAGTGTAGCTAGGAATATGAATGGAGCAAAATCTCAGACACTCTGAAGGTAGAATATAAATCTCCCTGAACCTGAATGATGCAGTCAATGGCTTGTTGCCTTTGCTTACTTTTATGCTGCACTTGTAGATTTACAGCCAGAAATGAGACTTGTTGTTTTTTTTTTTTTTTCAACTTCACAATTGACTATTTTGAAGCAAACCCTCCTCTTTGGCTTTTCCAAACACAAAGATTCTTAGATGGTTCGACTTTAAAGTTTTTCAAAGATTTGTCTTGGCCGCAATTTGATGAATGGCTGGCTCATTCCCCATGAAAGTTTAACTCGGCCTTTCATTTCGGAGGCTCACTTTGATGAATTAAAGACGATCAGAGTTTACTCTCAGATTTCTGAAGATTGGAAGACCGTCTTCCCTTTCCAAAGCAATGAAACTTTAATGGACGGGATCCACTCCATTGTGTAGCGCTTCACCAGGGGCTTTGGACTGTCTTCACAAAGAGCTCCTCCATAATCAGAGACTGGATAGGTAGTCCGCCAAGAAAGTTTTTACATCCTTTGTAACAGCATTGGTGTTTACTTATTAATCTTAAGTCTGTCTTTTGGGTATCTGTAGAATGTTATTCAACTGTAAAATAGTTATATGTATTATGCAGAGATAATGCAATTCCTGATTGATTGCCTCTTTTGATTGAAATTCCATAACTCACTAGCCTGGTCAGCTGAGTATTCAAAGACATTGCTTTGATAGTTTCTCCATTGCACATTCAGTTTCAGTATTACCTATAACCGGAGGTGGAAAATACAGAACATTAAAATTCTCCCAAGAATTTTGTTCCAATCACCTGGATTTGATGATTAGCACAATTATTCAGCTAGTGGGTAGAACTAATTAGTGAAATCACTAATTTGATTTGAGCAGTCACATTATGGCCAGTATTGATGTGTGCAAGTGTGCAACCACATACTGTATATAGGAATGAAACTTCCAGAAACAAGGGAGAAAATCCTTGACAGAGAGAATGTTCTTAATCAGTATTCTTAAACATAGATCCTGAATCACTGCTCTCCTTAGGGTGTGGGCTAGGTGTGGAGCAAACTGATTCCAGATCAGCGGTCGGGAGCTACACTGAGCTCACAGCAGTGGCTGACTCAAGGCTTCGCTAGGGGCCTTGTAAAAAGAAGCATCAGTGGAGCAAGACCCCAAAGGCCAGCATAGGAGCTCAAATCAGAACACAATGTGGTGCAGATACCCCTAGGAATCACAACTAGCTACACAACTATTCTACAGTCAAGCCGGGAAATTAAATAAGCTACAGAGGCTTGCTCCAAGGAGCACAACAGACATTTAAAGGGATAGTTCACTTCCTGGGATTTTTTTGATAATATTTCAAAGTTGTGAGAACAGAATTGGTATATGCTTTTGATTGGTCCAGACTGTTTTTTTGTGCAACGAAGGCTATTTCAGATATTTAGAGATGGTTCTGCTGGGCCTGCTAAATTTAGAATGGCTAGTATCGGGACATTCAGGGCTTTGTGGGCTAAGCCAGTGGTTCCCAACTTCGGCAGACACTGTGGCCCTCCAGGACTGGATTTTGACATTGTTGTCACTTGTGAAACTGCAGGTAAAACTTTATTCATTAAATGAGTAGGATCATTCAATTAATCAATCAGTTCCTATTAGTTGAGGAATTAGCCTTGGTAGAGAAACTTTCTCAAGTCTTTCCAACACTTTATCACTTCTTCACTTTATCTTTATCAATAACAAGCAGGTAAAACAGAACCTCCCATCGGATGCTACTTCCCATGAATGCTTAGCTTATGCAGATCTACAAATCAATATATGTCATTCACAACAAGAACTCAGCAATATTTACAAGCGGTGTATAAGTGTACCCTCTAAAACACTTCATGGTAACAGTAATGTTTTTGACTCTGGTACTTCAGGTCCAGGCTCTTCTGGGAAGGTGCTAACCATCATGGGCCAACACAGGTTCTGTCAGCCTGTCTTCCAGGGTAAACACAACACTTGTTGAAGGACCCCTTCATGAAATATTTTTAAAACGAAATGTGTCAGCCCCACAGCAGCCTCCCTTGTCAATTATGGCAAAAACCGCAGATGCTCAAAAGATAAATAGCTGGCCCCTCTATTACCGGCAGTCCCGCTTGTAGCCGACCTAACGCGTGACTAACAGCTCAAACAGTAAAACCGGGTGTTGCATTTCAAAGAAAATATGTAGTATTTTGATGTAGCCATTCAAAAAAAAAAAAAACCCTGGAGATCTGATACAGCCCTGCTCGGAAAGTTATCCGTACAGTCCACAACTCCGAAATCAGCATTAACGATGAATAGCCTAAACCTGGCCTGAAATCTGATGATATAATTGGAAACAAGAACAAGGTCAAAGGTTGAGCCGCAGAAATGGTCGAAAGCAGTTTACAATAGCTGGCAACTACAGCAGTCAAAGGTATATGATTACACCTTTAATATATTTAACAAGACCTTTGATGTTGCTGGCTTTATAACATCTGCTTTTAAGTTCCTTGAGTTGGAAAGGGCCATATTTCAGATTCTATGGCAGGGTGAAGTATAACACTGGATATGTCCTGCTGCAGACAGCGTATGTGATCAGAATTGAAAATAACAATGAAACGGTATATTCATGTCAGTGCAACATTTTGACGGTTGCTGCTTATACTCCAGGCTGAAAAGCTAAGCATCACTCAGAAAAGTGTGATATATCTGCCACCTTGTTGTTCTGCATAAAGGCTCTTTTGCATGTAACAATGCTTATGTGTGGGTGAGCCCAGAGCAAGGCTTTGAATGAAGTGTAGTGCAGTTAAAATAAAAATCCAGTCGATAGCAGAACGTGCGGTTTGCCAAATACCAAATACCTGACATGAGCACCAAAAAAACAATGCCATATTGGCATTGGTCCATTATCTTAATGCAAAGTCAGGAACTTCAGGTTATCGGTAAATGAGTGTCACAATAAAACACTGTCAATTGCTTTACATGGTGGCTGAAAAGCAGGGGGCAAGGAGAGGGCATGCGAAGAAAGGCAAGCCGACAGACAATATATATAGACTCATCTGGGTCGCATTTGTAGACACCCATCACAAGAGCCCTTAGTGTCTGTACAGCAAAATGAGCAACAGAAGTCTCCTCAATTTAACTGTCAACAGAATAAATGCTTTGCCTAGCAGAAAAGGGCAAGGCCAGGGAACACTCCGAAAATACACAGAAGGTTGCGTCTGTTCCACATTATGTTCCGCTGGGCCAAAAATGGGCCAGAGATGAAAGCAGCCAGGTTGGCTTTCATAAAAGTGCAGAATAACCACAGCTGAACGGCAACAACTCCCAATTAGTCACTGTAATACCCCGTGTTTGAAATCCATAGGATGAATTCAAATGTGTGCACCGATAGTGGAAGGTGAGTCGCAGTTCCCTCATCCTCTGGAATGCAATGCCAGTCTAGCATAGCACAATTCTAGGTCATTCTGCTGCTGTGGGAAGGGGGAGGAAGGGATAGGGGGCGGTATGTCTGGGTATCACTTTTAATTTGTGGCTATCCATAGGTATTTTATGATGGACGCTTTCATTTGACGCGAAACAAATTTCAGGTAAATCTTTAATTATAAAACACATTAATTCAGGTACTGTGCTACAGCAAAAGGAGAGATGGTACATAGTTACGCCGCGATACGTATCCTGTATTCTAGATACACAAGCAGCTTCTGTCATTCCCTGTATATTGATGAGTTTGACACCCTCCACCAGGACCCTCAAATACAGCAGGGGAAAACTGAAACTTAAGAGAATGGAGCAACATATAATTAGCTGGGTGCAACACTGCTGTTGACTCCATAAGGATTATTCTTCTGGCCAGAAGCTCCTGCTCTTGCCAATAATCCCCCTGAACTGAACTTTCAAAAGTATTTATGCAAACAAGCATCAAACCGAGCTCTTCGTATTGGCGACCATTCTCGGTTACCCACCCTCAACAAGGACCAGATGGAGCCTTTCTCTGAAGGAGTCCATAGACGTTCAAACACGCACCGGGCACTTACCAATTTAGAAGAGATTACAGGCACACTTGTTTTCTTGTTTCATTATACTCATTACACCCATTTTATGTCATGAGAAACTCCTCTCTGCCCGCATTTGATTTAGGGCAAGGATCTCAAACTCCAGTCCAGAGGGGTGTAGCGTCTGCTCATTTTTTAAATGTGTTTTTCTCTTAAATTCATAATTTAAGACACTCGTTTGCTGCAGTTCACATACCTCGTTCCCCAGACCTAAATTGGCTGCTGATTGAAAGAAACCATAAAAAACCTGCAGACTGTGGTGGGTGAGGCATGCCCTGGTTCGGGCATCTGCAGTAAGGTCGCGCTCTTGAGATTTATGCTGCCCTCCTTCTGCCGAACAGGAATCTGCCGACTTCACACTGACCGGGCTTCACAATTTCGTTATCTGCTATTGCTATGTGGCAGACGGAGAAGAGGGCAAATTTGCAAACTGAGATGTGCAGAGAAATCATCAAAAGGTTTCACACGGGACGATGATGGTGACCCTCGCAATTATGACGATTATGATACTGATGATCATGATACTGATGATTGCTATTATGATGATAATGACAATGATTATGAGGGTGATGATAAGGATAACAATGGCGAAGAGGACAATAGTTACTGTGGCAGTATTAGCACTCAATGGCATTCTCCATACCTCTGTGTGCCAGCAGCTCTTCTGGAGAGGGGGGTTTCACCGAGCCTCCAGGGAGTTCAGCACACAGCCAGTGACCGCCAGGGTAAAGAAATTTGGTTCTCTCGCACAAGAGAGGCCCTCTTTATCGGCAGTAATTTCCCAGAATTCTTGCCAGCCTGTTTTCTCTCTGTGACAAGCTACAAAATCCCTGACACTGCTACTGATGAGAGCCGAACAGTCCAGTCTCCCAATGCCTTTGCCAGCTGAAAAAGTGCACAGTTCTTGTCCTTTCCCAGAAAGGAACATTTCCATTCATGGCACTCAGATGTAACTTATTACAGAGTACTTCCCTACATGCATTCAGTATTTAAATATGCACAAAACCATGGCATGTGTCACTTAGCATTAGTTTAACTGGGAAAAAGGTTATCTTAAATAGTAATATTTAACACAACAATAATACTGTAAACCATTTAACACTTTTAAGTCTAAGTAATGTGGCCCTTTCAACAGTGACATCTGCATCATGCATTATCAAAAAAGGTGTTATGATATTCAACACCTTATGGTTAATGTATTGCAAATGTTTCAACATATAAAATCATAGTTGTCACATTGTATTTTTTGCCATATATTATTGATGCTTCACACTGTTGTAGCTTGCCATAATTTTTGTTGTTAAATTATATTCAGAAATATATTTTATTAATCAACATTTTACCTCCGGTTCATGCACACTACTTTTTCTTATGGGGTATGGTATCCCGTCATCACCTAGGGGAAACAAGTCAGGGGCCACACTGACCCAGGATCAGTATGACAACAAGTATGATACAGTATGTCTTTTTCACCCAGGAATAATTTTTGCATAGTTGCACTAAGGTGGAAAACCAGATAAACACTTAAAAAGTAAAATTTAAATAAATGTAAAAAAAAAACAATAAATCAAGAATTAAGTTCTGAATACTTAAATTACAACAAAAGTGCATTGCCAGCAGACTGAATGCCACTGGTACTCAAACAGACCAGAGGGAATATATCTCAAATTCCTGTTCCTGGTTAAAGCAGCTGTTGAGTACCTGTGTAACTAAAGGGACTGTAACAATCCATGTGGAAAATATATATATCAACTACTCTAATGCAACCTCAAAATTAATAAAAAGCGTTTTTCTTTTGCCCTTTGGAATATTATTGGAAAGATTTATTCATACAGGAATCAGGATGAAATAGCCCTGCCCTTAGTTTCATACTTTCTGCAGATTGCATATATTTCATGGTTCCCATGTCATGGCCAATTTATTCAGGAGCTCACGGAAGTTTGTTTAAGATTTAATTGGGCGTTCCCCATGATCATATTCATAACTCAGGCATTAAGGGTCTTCTCATTAGAATACTTATTACTTTCTTTCAATTTTGGATAATTTAACGCAGTGCTAAATCCTTGCCTCTAACGCATCTCCCAGAATGCAACCCTGTGTAATAACTCGCAGGTACGGCGGATTCATCTGAATATATCCATGTGCATTAATGAGATTGTTCACCTCTGGATTTCAACGCATTCCCCTCCCCATTTCCCTCTTCTCTTTCACACTGTCTTTATTATCATTTCACATAAGCCCCGATCTATTTTTATGAAAAACCAGTACAGCTTGTGAAATTCATTAAATCAGCATAAAATATGTATTATATAATTAAAGTCTGCTTGCCATCACTGCTCATTCTTGAGAAAAACAGGGCTCTGAATTGACTTGAACTTCAATATCTAGATTTTGGTTTTCCTTGCGATGTGACAGTGAAGAGTCAAATGTTAACACACACACACACACACACACGTGCATGCACACACATGCGCGCATGCACATACATGTGCACAGAAACACACCCACATACACAAACACACACACACAGAAGTAAAAAACCAGTCAAAATTTGTGACAGAAGAAACTGCCAGGAGACCTTGCTCATTCAGCCACTGAGTGGAAACCCCACCTGTAAAAATGTCATATTTAGGACTTCTTTTTTTTTTAATTTTTTTTTTTTAACTTGAACTCAGTGAGATTCAGATTGTGGGAAAATTGTTCATGGGATAGGGATTTTTTCTGCAATGCTAAAACCATGAGTCTGAATCAACATGTTGGCTCTAATGGACCTTTCATTGGTGACCACCAGAGTGTGTCCAGCTGTATGGCAAAAAGTGCTGCTACAGTGAGCTCCATAATGTTTGGGACAAAAACAAATTTATCATCTTGATTTGACTCTGTACTCCACAATTTTGGATTTGTAATCAAACAATTTACATGTGCTTAAATTGCACATTCTCTGCTTTTATTTAAGAGTATTGCATTTGCAAATTACACTGTTGCTCAGTATTTTAAGATAAAAATTTTATCAATGCAAAATACAAGCTTGCCTAAACGTCAAATATAGTCTAATCAATAGAGATAGAGATAGATTTCTGCTTTGGGGTTTTTGCTTTACTGTGTGGAGTTCGAGTTTCCATTTTAACTGAATACAAACCCCATGCTTACAGGAAAAAGAGGCCAGCTTGACAGTTCACTCTGTTAACTGTTGACAGACCAGAAGGAAGTGAAATTGACCATACTTGGTTCAACTAAAATGATAGGAAATACAAATATTTATAAATAAATAAAAGAAATTGTGGTTGGTTTTATATCTTTCAGAACTGCCACCGGTCATGTAGTTATAGTACACAGACTGGGAAATACAGTGAGCTCCATAATGTTTGGGACAAAGAAATATTTTTTCTTGATTTGGCTCTGTACTCTACAACTTAAGATTTACAATCAAACGATTCACATGTGGTCAAAGCACACATTCTCATGTTTTATTGAAGGGTATTACAGCACTTTTTATGTTATTTCAGGGCATCATAATGTTGAGGAAAGTGGCGTCATGGGTGTTTCTGATTAGGCAGGTGTGTTCATTTCCTTCCTTGGTGCAGGTATAAGACAGCTTTTAGTATCTAGTTTTGATTCTAGCCTTTTGATTGCCTTTGGAGTCTGTTGTTGACATTTTTCAACATGAGGACCAGAGTTGTGCAATGAAAGTCAAGGAAGCCATTATGAGGCTGAGTAATAAGAAAAAAAAACAGTCAGAAACATAGGCCAAACCTTAGGCTAACTAAAAGCAACATTTTGGAACATCATTAAGAAGAAATAGAGCACTGGTGAGCTCATAAATCACAAAGAGCCAGGTAAGCATGTACAACATGTAAGGTTGCCATAAATTTAATTTTCATTTCTGATGTGTAATATGAGCTACAGACAGATCACACAGTTCACTTCAGAACCATGCTCACTTCTCCATTTTGTTGTCCGTGAAACCAGATGAATGGCAATGAGTTTTACATCTATTTTATATTTTAAGTGAAACCTTTTTTCAAATGTCTAAAATGCTGCTTTGTTTCAAGATCGTTTTTCCTATCTATGTTATACTGTGGTTTCTATGGTGAGACATGAATGTCACATAGCACATGACACCCCCTACCAAGCTTTAGTCAGACTTCCTTCACCATTCTGTCTGCGTTAAATCCCCAAACCCTAGGGGTCACATGCAGCTCAGTCAGCAAAGGTGCTTGCCATGAGTACAGGCTTGGCACTGAGCCCTTGACATCACAGGCTCAAACTTAGACTACTTGATTAGCATACAATGGCTGAGTGACTGCAATATCAGCACACGTTTTTCGTCATCCTGCAAGGGGTGGCATGGGTCTAAATTAAAATTACCATTACATATGCCAGACATTGGCAGAATCTGAGAAATACACCTCTCCTTTACAGGGGTAATAGGTACTGTGTGTTGTGTATTGTGGAAAGTGGTCATCAGAGGAACAGGAGCACAGTTCAGAAATTGGTGGTTTTATGCTTTTTCTCACCACTCTGAATAAATCTGAATTTTAAAAATCCTCAATATATGGTGTATGTTCATGCTGCATTGAATTAATAATTTCACCTGCAAGAGTTGACATGTACACAGTTCTATTACAATTGCATTCAACTTTACATGAATATTCCTTGGTACTCCTGAATGACTGGTCAGTTTGTTAAGTCATTCACAACATAAAATATATTATTAATGAGATATGACCCTTTGTTGATTGACACCTGCTTTTTATGATAACCTAGTTTTGATATTATTTTCAGCGTTATGCTAAATGTGAGCGCAACACTTTTCAAAGATCATGAAAACAGGTCAGTTTGAGTTGTCATTGCAATTACTGTTAATCTGAGGCTCATTCAGAGAGATCTATGTTGACTGCTGAAAATAAATAATGCATGAGTCTGTCCAAAGGCACTTGGGCATTCAAGCATGATATTTTGGAGAGAAAAAATGCCATACAGTGATATCATATTTGAAATATGGCATTGTAATCTTTTTATTGCGCTTAAGTATTTTGCTTGTGTTGTATATTGATTATTCTTTTTAAACGCCTGCATGAAATAACATTTACTTCAAAACCAGTTCAGTCCTAAATCAAAATATATGAACAGGTAATGAACAGTAAGCAATACATTTTTCAGCTTGTTTGAAATCATCATCTGATCATGCTAATAACATCAATAGTATTCCTTTAATTATCATTGTCATTGTAAGAATGTTCAAGTTATTTTCTCCTCTGAAATATTTATAGCCTCCTAAAAAGCAATTCATTTTTGTCCCTTGTAGGGGACATGGGTTTCTGGTCTTTGGCTCATGAACCATATATTTTACTCTGCTGAAACCGACACTACAAGGGACATTTAATAAAAATAATAGCAATAAATATAGCCTAATAATTATTATGAAACTCTCTTAAATTCCAAAATAAAATATAATCACATTTAATGGGAACTAACAAGAAGCAGTTTCATACAATTGAAATGAATACAGTTTCATTTCTTGTCCTATTCAATACGGTAGGCCATTGTTCCCCATTGAAATCGCTATTTAGTTAAGATCAGAAAACATGACGTAGGCTACTTAATGTAATCCGGTCCACTCTCGAATAAACCTAAATTATATTGAAGCTTCATCATCCCTATCTTGGAATTCACTTGGGTCCCTGAGTTTAGTGATATGCACAATGAATTATCGTGACAGAGGTACATGTTGTATGCATCTGAAACAGTGCAGTTAAAAACGCTATTTGGTTGACTTTCCACCAGTATCCATGGAGTGTTCATCTTTGCTCAAAAAGTATGACGTTCCACCGAGATCACAACCCGTGCTGTTCTATGATGACCGACTGAGTATCCACCAACTTCCAAACGTCAAACTCGTGTCAACCAGCAGCAGGAACTGAGAAACCCTCGACTGGAGAGCTGTGGACATGACTGACATTTCCATTAAGATTTAATGAGTAACAAGGTGCCAGTCGAACGATATACGTTTTTAATCTCCATAGTTTATCTTGAAATAGGATTTTGTATTTGGTTTTCTCACAGCTCTCTGGCGCCACTCAAAGAGAAAGGCTGTAATTGCGTATGTCTCGGAGGGCTTATCAGGAATATCATCAAGGGTGAGAGGTAATGAAATATTGGTTTCATGTTATCCTTGGTAATGCCAAAATCCAGTCGGCATGAGGTGAGGCCGTTCCAGATACCGTGCGTGAACAGCTGAATCATGTCGTGGCTGCAAATTCTCTTATTACACAACATGTTAGTCTTTGAATTGTTAAAGGCTGTCCCCACTGTGTTGTCAAATTTGCTGTCTGGTATTGTTTTTGAATATTGGGCAACTGTGCGTATAAATGCTTGGATACGCTGCGCAGTGATTTTTTCGTGCGTGACTGAGTGTACGAGAAAGATTTGAAAATGTAAATAGTACAACAGAATATTTAATAAAGTTGAAGACTAATTTATCAATGTTTTGACTCGGTGTAAGAGAGCGAGTTATATCTTCTTTCAACTGTGCATCATTTAATTAAAACGCAATTCTCGTCGCCTCTTTCGACTGATAAGTAATTAGAATTAAGGAGACTGCTTCTAGCAATATTTTTCCCCCCACTCGTTTCTTCCCATTTCACCTCAAAGGCAAATTCACAATGTGTAACTCTCTGGTTAAACAAGGGCATATCCATTTGCTAATTGATACATTTACGCATTGCTTGTCACGGCCACGCTGGTCTCCAGGCAGACATCAATCACGCGTCTATTGGCCTGCCAAAGCCTTTTCACCCTTTCCTGCTGGGGCTATTTCTGACTCTAACAGAGAAAAATTGGAACATCATCATCACTAATATGGGGCTGAACCTCTGCCCGGGACGGACAGCCCCGAAAAGACAGAAAACGTGACAGACTCCACCAAATACGCTTAGGGAGTCCGTGTGGTGCTTAATCAACTGTGTTCTCTTCGCTTTCGTGAGTCTTGACTGAAAACAAAACAGCGGTTTGGCGTTCCCATCCCCTTGTAACTTACCATCGCACGGGTCAGGTCAATTCATGCTCCGATAATCTATTTAATTCCAAGATGTTTGTTTATAGAGTGCGTTTCGCACAGCATATGAAATGGATAGAGGTAAAAATATGGATCAGAATAGTGACCGGTAAAAACGCATTCAAATTACATAAAGCAGGCCACTACATCTCTAATATGCAACTGCAGCCCAGGAGGTTTCTGATGGCCACATGCAAATAAAATAGTACTTAGTAATAGAAAGCAAAGAATAAGTAGTTATAAATCATACATATGACGTAGGCCTACTTTAAATAATTATATATAAGATGATAAGACTGTCATTTTTAATACATCTGTGTCAAATTACACGCGCGAGCGCGCGCGCACCTACACACGGACATACACACACTGTGAATTCAATAATTGTTAATGGCCTGCTGAAACAATTTCCCATCCTTGCTTTTCAGTTCTGGAGAGAGAATAAACGTCACGGATGTGTGGAATTCACACCTTAAGGAAACGCAATGCTTGCTGTGATTGGCAAAGACATTATTCTACCAAGGCTGTCCTGCTGTTACGGGATTACAATGACGTCACATTGATAACCTTGCATGGATGAATGCTAAAGAACTATAGAGGCACAAATAATAGCACAAGCAGAGTCCATATCTTGTAAGTCTTACTTTATGCTTTAAGCCCTCTTCAGCTATAGAGCAATAATATTTTTATTTTTTATTTTTTTGATG
This sequence comes from Anguilla anguilla, assembly GCF_013347855.1. Lineage (NCBI taxonomy): Eukaryota > Metazoa > Chordata > Actinopteri > Anguilliformes > Anguillidae > Anguilla > Anguilla anguilla. Next base: position 34,820,060 of record NC_049205.1, read on the forward strand.
AAGATTTATTTTATTTTTGTTATCGTTTTCTTTTAAGGATTATAAAAAATGTTACTAGCTGCTGTAAACAGCTCAAAGTCTCTTCTAAGTGCAGTCATTTATTATTGAGCAAAAGGCCGTACGTAGAAATGTGTGTAAGAAGATGCATTTGATGCAGCTTTAGTTACAATCGGCCAGGGGAATATTTCTGATGGTAAGAAAAGAAGCAGCTACAGCATGTCTTTCTCACAGTTTGGATGTCCTTATAACGGAACTTCACAGGTAAGGAAATAATTACATCAGGTTTTTTTTTCACCATTTACGATAGATTTCTAAGAACATAGAACGCTTTATTCCATATGCTTTAGACAGCACAAAATGTTGTTTTGCACAACTGGGCTAATATAATGGTTGTTTTTGTTGTAGCACATTTTAAACTCAGTCCAATTGTTTATTTAAAAACTGAAAATGTCGATGTGATGTGTGTGTTTTTATCCATGGGTCAAAAATTCGGAAGAATTGTAAATAAACTAATCTGGCACGGACATAATACTAAACAACACGCATACAGTATGTAGCCTATAAATTAGCACTGCAATGTAAGCTTATTGCTGGTCACCCACCATACTTCTTTAAAGTTTCCGTGCGCATATTGTGCTTATTAATTTGAATTGCTTCCAAATTATATGAACTTATGTTTTAATTTAACCTTGTAGACTAATTAAAAAAAATAAATAAAAAAAATGCCGAGGAACAAGAGCATGATTTCATCTTTGTGTGGACATGCCTAATAGCCTAATCAATACATTTATGCAATCTACCAATTAACACCTTAAAAAATTAGGTAAATCTGATGTTGTCAAATTAGGTAAATATGATTACCTTTTTTTTTCAAAGTTTACAGTAAGTCGTCAGTCCTGTAGCCCAGTCTATTTCACAAGGTAGCATTTATACTTACACTGTAGGCTATTGAACTATGGTTAACATCTCAAAAAGTAGTCCAATTTTTAAAGAATGAATGCTTTCTTTAATGACTGTTTATCCGTCAGGTTTTCACAACGTAACACTGGCTAGCCAAAAATAAAAAATAAAATAAACAATTTAAATGACACCCGCTGACATTCGGGTGTACAACAGGCCGTCATTCTGCAGTAGGTTACACGTGCATGTGCCATTAAACCTTCCGTATTCTGCTTACCGTCATGTCCTGTCTCAAAATGGTCCTTTAAAGACAGTATATGAATATAATAATTGTTAGTCTACAGGAGTGACATGTCTATTCAAAATTCTCTTCATGCAGTTATTCGTGTCGGCAAACCCCAGTACGACTTGCTGCGATTCGATTTCCAGGTCGGTGTCTGAGTCCAGCGGTTCCCAGGCTCCTGCATCATTCTACCGCCCTTCTTATGAGAACCGTCTGCTGGCGAGTACGCGCACGGAGTTGAATGCGGCTTCTCTCGGGATGTACGGTTCTCCATACGCAGCAGCGGCCGCCGCCAGCCAGAATTACGCCAACTACTTCTCTTACAGCACCGAAGCCTCATCTCTCTATTCCACGCTGGTGCGTGTGTGGTTTAATTTGATAAAGACTCGGTTCAATCTATACCACCTCCGAGCTAACCGAATCTCATAACTTTTCTTGGACTCCATTGTAAGATACTAGACATGAAATAACACAGTTGAAAGTTAATCCAAAACAATCTAAATTAGACTTCGTACTGCTTTGCAGTTAAGGAGTGCCATTTACCAGGAACTACCTCTAGACACGTCGACAATTAGAGTGCGATATTAGCGTACTTAGCCTATGTATTTTGTTTATCAAGATGTGAATATGAGTGTAAGACAACTTTTTTGTCAACTTTTGTGCCATTCACTAGTAACGTTTATTTCCAACCTTGTTTTGAATAGAAGCATGTGACACAAAAATTTAAATGCTCGTCCACTTCAGACAAGATGCTTTTCATACGTAAGGTACCTTTTCTTATTCTCTTGTTTGATGTTATTCTTTTTTAGAACCCACAGTACGATATCAAGGATGGCGCAGGCGGATTGCATTCTGGAATCACACAAACAGCAGCCTATTATCCCTACGAGCATTCTCTGGGGCAATATCAATACGACAGGTGTGCACATCCGGAAATCTTTCACCTGAATTTTTAGTGCAGTCCATTTAGTGGCGATGTTATAGTAAGCCTTTGACGAACGAAGTAAATTAGAACTAGTCAAAATATTTTTGCGGCATTCCACATATTTCTTAAACATAATGTTCCTTAAAATTAAATTGTGCTATAATTTCCTCTTCTTATCCATTTGACTGACCGCAGCAAGTTTTTCAAAAAAATTGGTACACCTCCTTTATCTTTGGAAGCCGCCCCTACATTACTTACTAACTGATTGGTCCAATAGTGCTTCATTGTATACTTAATGATAGGCATGGAATAAGAAATGTTTCCTAGTGGATAATTTGTAATTTTTTTACACTAATGGACAATTTATTTGATATCACACACAAATTCCAGGTATGGGACTATGGATTTTAATGGGTCAACCAGGCGAAAAAATGCCACCCGGGAGACTACCAGCACTCTAAAGACATGGCTTTATGAGCACAGGAAAAATCCGTACCCGACAAAGGGGGAGAAAATCATGCTGGCCATCATCACCAAAATGACCCTCACCCAGGTGTCCACCTGGTTTGCAAATGCGCGGAGAAGGCTAAAGAAGGAGAACAAGATGACCTGGACCCCAAAAAACAAAGCAGGGGATGAAAGGAAAGATAAAAATGAGAAAAGTGACCCGGATTACATCAACAAAGGTAACGATCATCCTTACCTCTACTACCATGTATGTTTCTGAGGGAATCATACAAGCGCACACGGACAACAGTAGCGTACAGAATGTTCACTCTTACTTAATTTAAACTCTACCATGTTTATATGAAGATACGCAGCCAGAGAACACTTAAGTTTATTTAACATTGAACAATTTGCAGTGCATTATATTAATAATGCAGATACTCTTACTTCAGCTTCAAATTTATTACAGCTATGGCAAATATAATAATACCGCAAGTTAACTAAAACTACAGTAAATACATTCATATGTTGCTTAAAACTAAGTTGATTGATGGAAGCTCACTCATTGCACCTGCAGGATATTTAGTAATTGATCATGTTTTTAATCATATTACAAAAAACTTGGGGAAAGACACAAGAATCTGGGTTAGTTCTGCATCTTTTTGGCAGTGAACTGCATTTCTTCTCATGTGTTTTTTTCCAAAACAGATACCAAAGACTACAAGGAGGAGAAGGACCTTCAGCTGAGTGACCTGGACGATATGGATGATGAGGACTGCGACAAGGCGAACAGCGACTGCGAGAATGTCTCTCGGGAGGAGCTGGGCCTCCAGCAAGCCATGGCAGTGGAGCTCCTGAAGAGAGACTGCATTGGTGCCTTGTCCCTCCCCAGCAGCTTTCACGCATTCGCATGCAGCAACAAGAACACGTCGACGCTGCCGTCCGAGTTCCCGGGCCCTGCCGCGTCCAAGTCTTCGCCGCCCGCGCCGACGGGCACCTCTGCGGCTCTGTCGCACTTCGACGTGCCAGGAAAGCCCAGAATCTGGTCGCTGGCACACACGGCAGTACTAGACCCCCGCCCCGGCAGCCAGTTAAGTACCGGGAACGTCGGCCTGGACTGCCAGTTGTCAGCTGTGAAAGTTAACATGACTGGGCGTGGACAGTGCGGCGGGTTGGGGAGCCCTGGAACAACAAGCCTGTCCAGCGTGGAAGCCTCTTTCCAAACGGGCATGCAAGCTCAAAACAAAGTCTACGGCGCTTCCGGCTTTACCCACAAGCCTCTGCATCTGCACTGCTCGTCTTACCCCGTGATTTCCGACGCATGCCAGTATTCATCCGTTGAAGGTACGGCAAGTGCTCGGCCATATTGATGCACGTGCACGCCACAGTGAACAAAGTCATAAAACCCTGTTGCACTTCCTTTTTGTTAGTCATGTGATTTTATTGAAACCCATAAAAAGACAAGTAGTACGTGCACATCGGATGAAGTCAGAACCGGCTGCTGGCATAAACACTGCATAAACATGTGGTTGTTTAGGGCTAAGACTGTCCCTGGGGCACACAATTCAAGTTAATTGGTTGGTGTGACTTAAGCTGGGGCACTTTGTGGCCACAACATCAGTCTGTTTAGGGACGCCAAAACCCTAGGGCCAGCTCTGGACCAAGTTCACAGGTGCCACGGAGTATAAAGCATGATAGGTAAAAAAGGATTACCCAAACAATGTATTTCATGCTTGCAAAACAAATATAGTGCTGTTAACGGTTTATGCATCATGGTGACACATAGTATTCTAGATAGCTGCCTGTTCCTTTGCAACTGTTCCTGTACAAATGTAATAATGAATTAGACATAATTAGCATTCTAAAACAAACTGAAACCAAATCATAATGTAGATGCATGTTCTTTTTCTTAATCGGACGTGCTCATGCACAGTGTATGTCCAGGTTAATCCCATTAAAAATGTTGACTTTTAGGATTTTCAGATGGTAGAAAGTCTGAGGCGGAATCCTCAGCGCTCAGTGACACGTGTCTTGCGCTGCAAGAAGACAAGCTCTCGGCCTTCAGACCAGGGATGAAGAGGTGAAGCAGGTGAGACAGTGTCCTTTAGTTCTTCCACAAGACTGGGTTCTACACTAACATTTTTTTTCTATGGTGAAAATTTTAGGAGCCCACTAATGCATCCCAATTAGAAGATGCGCTCCTAAATTATTTTTTCCAGTTAGCACACATCCATTTTCATGGATGTGCAAATGCTCCTAAAATGGGAGCACTGTAGAATCCGACAAGACATACTGCATTCGTACACACACGCACACACGCATGCACACACTCACACACGCACACACACACACATGCGCATGCTTGCACATACGCACTAAAACAAACACACTTTTCATCTGATTGACTTGTTTTTCCATCGACATAACATTGTTCCATCAGAGAAATGTTCTGACAAATGTATGTTCCAAATCCTTTTGATCCACTATATTATTTTTACTGCACTGTCACCACACAGGAAATTCAGAAAAACTTCACAGACACATTGTATGTAAATACTAACATAAATTGCAATACTAACATAAACGTGCACAAATCTGTAGATATGATTGAATGATATTAAAAATGTAAACTTTACAATGTAAACTGGCTCTTGGTTAAAGGATGTATGTAAGTGTCCAATTGTACAATTCGAACTGACGTTCACTAAACTGTACATGAATTTTAGGGTACTCGTTCAAACACGTATTATATATTTTTTTTTAAATGACTCAACTGAAAGGCAAATACAGCAGGCTTCATAAGCGGCGAAATCATTCGAACCTATAAAAGCATAAATTATGCATTAGTGGCTTCCGATATAATAGATCTGTATACCTTTCACAACTTTCTCGATATATTTTTATACGTACAGTGATCTCTAACGCTGTTTTAGAGGTTCGTGATATTAGCCTACAGTACATGTCGTTTCAGTTGCTTCTGTGTAACAGTCGTGAAAGTCGTGCGATCATGTCAAGATGTACGGCTATAATTTTAGTTAGAACACTTTGCGAAATTGCCTTGTACCTTGTAAGAAACTTTTATGTATCTCTTGGTCTGTACTTTGTCGACATTCTCACTGAATAATGATAATCATTTTCTTTTTATTAGGTTGACCGGAGCGCAGCCAATAAACACTGAGCCATTTATATAACTTTAATTATGCACTGAGGGCCTGATATAAAGACAAGCGATCCAAACCATCATCTATGAACCGGCCAGTGTTTAAACGACAGGCTAAAACAGACGTTTGCCGGAAACTGTGGATACAGCCATCGTTTTGCACTATATTGTTTTAATGATAATGGTGACTGTATGCAATGCCACGTTAGGCGAACTGGAATGAACTTCGTATGTATGCACTGGGCAATCGTTGTATAGCAAATTTATTTATTGTTGTTTATTTATTGCTTGTTGTATTATCAGTTTATTTGTTTAACATATCGCGAACCGTATGACCTAATACTTTGCTTTGTTTTACGTCTGTGTCCGTTTGCAAAACAGAACATGTTAGTTCCATTGTGGGGAGCTTGTTATAGGGCCATTTGTTTGCAGCATATGGAGAACAGATCACACGCAATATATTGTGTAACTTCAGAAACACTGTTCAGAAAAAAAAAAATCATTTTTTCATGATTGTTATATTTTCTAAGAATGCATTTCCAAGAGTCACGTTTCTGCGTCTTGATTTTGCGTTTAATAGGCTAGCCTATTCAAACGTTCCACAATATATTAGAACATCAGCCGCATTGCACTTGATCAAAGTTTCTCTTGACTCGATGCAAAAAAGTGGAACATTGTTAGTAGGTCATAATTCAGTCAAGGGCATTAATGAACTTTACAAGAGGATAAGAAAGGGGATAGCGTCTCCCTTTTGTCTTTATTTAATCGAAAGTGGCATCAAACACTTTGTTACTGCTCAGACTAACGACGAGGCAAGAATAAGAAATGAAAGTGTCTTTGTACCAAGAGCGGGAGAACAGCTGCAATAATTGAATAATTGTGGTAACAATGAGAGGTCACTCGGAGATCAAACCAATAAGAGCTATTTCTCATGGTTCATCTGGGTCAGCGTTCGCTTCAACTGTTCTGTGGTCCACGGACTTTGTAAAATCCGCAGTTATTATGCTTTGTATTAAATTCCCCCCCCCCCCTTTTTTTTTAAATTTTAAAAATATTGAATAATGTTTTGTTTAATACGAATTTCCCCCAAAATTCTAATAACTACTATAAATGGCTTATTAGCATGTCTACAACTATACTGTCATTGAGAATTCCAGATGGCAACGTGCTGCTGAGGTTATAGTAGGCACGCATCCGGATTCAAAATCAAATACATACATGTTTCCAAATCAGACTTTAGGGTAGTATGGGGAAGCTCTCTTTCTACAGTGGGAAAATAAGAAAAGGGTGTTCTGGTGACAGATTCTGTACAGAATCAATCTGTATAATGAAAGTCTTCTTTCCAAGAGGAGTAAACTATTAAAAAGCATGTTTTTGAGTGGAGAGGGGAGTAGAAGATTAGCAACACCAGTGCCAACCCCCCACCAAAAAAAAACTAAAAGAACAACTGCATAACATTTTCAGACACTCTGGGCCTCATTCACAAAACCTTTCTTAAATTATTCTTACTTTTGTTCTGAAAAATGTTCCTATGAAGAAACATTTTGGGATTCATGACATGTGCAGACCTTTCTTTTTGTGGATATTCCAGGGGCATGAGGCAACAAATGCTGACTGTTTGTAAATGTTATGCAAAATCATGTTCATGTGATTAGCATAAGGAAACATCCATGAATAAATACAGATATGAAAAAAATGATGGATGCCGAAATGTTCATAGAAACGTCCTTACGCACGGTTTACGATCAAATATGATCGAACACATTTTTTGTGAATGAGGCCCAATGTTTCCTGTTTAACATAGGCCTACTTTTTCACATCAACATTTACTTCCTAAAGATGAGAGAGACATACTTTGTACAATAAATTGGAATCAGATGGTTGCTGGTGAGTTTGTGGTAATTAACATTTGCATAGGCATGCTTTGGGCGGCACGGTGGTGCAGTGGGTAGCACTGTCGCCTCACAGCAAGAAGGCCGTGGGTTCGGATCTCGGCATGGGGCCTTTGAGTGCAGAGTTTGCATGTTCTCCCCATGTCCGCGTGGGTTTCCTCCGGGTACACAGTCCTCCGGGTTTCCTCCCACAGTCCAAATACATGTAGGTAGGCCGATTGGAGACCCTAAATTGCCCATAGGTATGAGTGTGTGAGTGAATGGTGTGTGTGCCCTGCGATAGATTGGCGGCTTGTCCAGGGTGTATTCCTGCCTCTCGCCCAATGCACGGTGGGATAGGTTCCAGCAACCCCCGCGACCCTGCTCAGGATAAGCGGGTATAGATAATGGATGGATGGATGGATAGACATACTTTAGTTAGAATTCAAGCAAAAGTCACACATGGTCACACTATCGTACAGCAGCCTATTAAATGCATATTTGAATTGAAAAACAAAGTAGACTTGTCAAGTGCGGATTTAGACGTCTGCTTTGTATAATTGATCTGAAGAAAAACAAAAATGCCAAGTTACTCACACATACAAAGCACTCTCTATAAGTCATTAATTAAAACTGGCAAAATCTAGATATATGATTAAAAGTACTGATGTCAAAATTAAGGTTAATTTGATTGCATATTTACTCTTTTTTTAACTCGAATAATTCTAAGACCTACTGACATAATTAGTGATTACTGTTGTCTTTATAAACAGCATTTGTTTAGAGTATAGAAGTTTGGAGTGGAATCAATAACTACACAGCATGAGGCCTGGACCAATAAGCTCAGAGTATTTCTGAGAGCACAATTAATGTAACTTATTTGCAATCTTTTTTCTAGATGCCCTCAACTTTCTGTTCAAAAGGAAATTCCTCATTTATATAAGTATAAAGAGCATTTACTAGGATCCTAGTAATTTATTTATCCTGTTTAGGCTATATATTAAGCAGGAAGTAATATAACATAGTAAAACATAATAACATTGTCAGTGTTTGGATTTCATTTGCAATTGATTATCAAGTTACCTAACCTGATCTAATACACATACACCAATGACATTAATGCATTACTCTATTACTCTTGTGCATTATGTTACTTTGTTTTATTAGCAACTCTTACAAAAAGTCTGATCGGTTTAAGTTTTTTTTTTTTTTTCAAGTGGGTTCACACATATTTGAGAAAAGGAAGGTGTCATAGCATAGACCATTGTGATGCCATTGGTGAGACCACATCTCTCTTAAGTTTAGCTAACTCTGGAGGCTGTACTCCAGCACATTGGACTTGAAATGAAACAATGAATATGAAGTGGAAGTGCAGACAGTCAGCTTTAAGTTAAGGGATATCTAAATCCATCTCCAGTGTTACACGTAGGAAATACAGTCCTTTTTGTACTTAAACCCCTCATTTTAGGACCAACAATAATTGGACAAATTAACATAGTAAAAACAGTCAGATTTAACACTTTGTTGCAAATCCTGTCTATTCAATGACTTCCTGAAGCCTGTGACTCATAGTCATCATAACATAACATAACATAATGATGAGAACAGGCCATTCAGCCCAACAATGCTTGCCATTTTCCTGACTAAATTAGTGCTCTGATTACCTACAGACTAAATCGTATCTAACACCACATCAAGCCTAGTCTGGGTCACCAGACGTTGGGGTTCTTCCCTTGTGATGCTCCACCACGCCTGTACTGAAGCCATATTCAGTTTCTGTTTGTTTGCCTTCAGTCTTGCCATCAGCAAGTGAAACATATGTTCAGCTGGATTCAGGTCAGGTGATTGACTTCAAGTCAAGTCAAGAACACTCTGTGTTGGCCCTGAAAAACACTCCTGGCCCTGAAAAACTCCTTGGTTGCTTTAGCAGTGTGTTTGGGGTCATTTTCCAGCTGCAAGGTAAAACACCGTCCAATAAATTTTGATGCATTTTGTTGGATCTCAGCAGATAAGATGTTTCCATACACTTCTGAATTAATCTTGCTGCTACTACAGTGAAATTTAATGTACGTGAATTAATGATGCAAAAACACACACCTAGCCAAGAAACAGCTGTGCAGCCAATTGTCCAATTACTTTTGCTCACCAAAAATGGGGGATTGCATAAAAAGGGCTGCAGTCCCTACATGGTTCATTGTCACTGTCCAAAGACTTACGGACTGCATTGTATGTCTCTTTGGTGAGTCTTGTGACACACACACACTTGAAGATGTTCAGTGTGTCCATTAAATATTTAGAGGAAGGTTAATTAAAATGGATGCTGTAAAGAAAAGCTGCCAGACATTATTGAAAGTAATGATGCATACGGAATAGGATTACCGTGGCAACAGGATACCTGGGGGGACCTGGAATAACGGCATGGAGTAGAGGTTAGCATCCCGACCCAAACCCGATTGGGATGGTGGTATGCTGTGATCGGGCCAGGTATCAGGCCTATTTTTAGCTCTATGACCGAGATCGGGCATGGGTCCATTGCCAACCCGGAAGCGTACTAATAAACGTGTGGTTACTGTTCTGCTAGCTGTTAACAACAATTATCAACAGTGGCACAAATCTTCCAGTTTTTGTAGTGCATGATTATGCTTAACAAGCTAATTTAAACAGCTGTATTCTACTGCAGGTAAGCAATAAACTTATAAATGTAATGTTTAACAGAAGAATGGATTCAGTTGAGTGCAGTCCTCCGCCAAGGCACAGAAAACCTCCCCTTGCATGAATGTACACAGCAATTGTCCTGGAAATTCAATCATTGCTTTTCAAGATATGTCTGGTCTGATAGTAGAGGAAAGGTCACGGGGTCACTAAAATCTGTAAGTTTCTTCCTCTTGGGAACATTAATATGCATAGCAAATTTCATGGCAATCCGGCCATTACTTTTTTATGTTGATCAGAAATGGAAAGTTTGATCTGATGGTGGCGCTAGAGGAAAGGTCATGGGTTCACCAAAATCAATAGGTTTCTTCCAATTGGCAACAACAAATGTGCACAACAAATGTCATGGCAATACGGCCATTACTTTTCCAGATATGCCTGTCACGGACGGACAGACAGACAAATGTTAGAGAAACTTGGTACCCTTCTTTGCCACAGGGCATAAGGGGTACAAAGCAAGTTGCATGAAATTTGACCACTTGGGGGCAAAAATTGTATATGCTTATTATTCGGCAAAGAAAACAGATATTTCAACCAAACTTTTTGTGGTTGTATCGTATGCCCTTGGTGTCATTTGACCACAATATACTGAAAATTTGGTGGCAAAGGTGCCATAAAGGAAGAGTAGCCATATATATCTGCAACCATTTTGTCTACTGGCATCAAATTTGGTACACGTGCTTACCATGAATCTTGGGGGGCACACGCCAATTTTACATTAAAAAACAGGTTTAAATACTAATTACTCCAAAGGGCAATATAAAATGTATAAGTGGCAGAATACTATGAAGAGGTCGCTATTTCAGTTGGGACATCTAAAGGTCACCAGTGGAATGAAAACTAGAACTGTAGACGTGAGCACCCAAACGTATACAGTATGCCCATACATACTGAGAAACAGTGCTTGTTATCTAAAGCACAGTATATTGCACTGAAAGTGAGGCAATACGCAGTTAATAATAGCACAAACTGGATGTGTTTGAAGCCTAATAAACGAGCCAAAATGAGATGCCATTTTATGTGTCGCACAATAAGCAAGGACATTAAGGAAACAAAATCCCCATGCCGAAGCCTAAAAGTTCAGATGTTGCTGAGGGGGACAAGGTACACACTTCATTAGATTTTGTCAAAGGGCGCAATGAGATGTGTGTAGGACATTGTTCTTGGGCATGTCTCCTTTCGTGGAATCTCTGGTCGCCCTTGTATCTACATGGCCTCCGCTAATGAATTTTGTCAGAGATAATTATGGGTCTCGAAATAGTGGCCAGAGTGCGGATGAAAAGCCGCCTTTGTGCACCCAGGGCTGGATGCCGCGCCGCGACCCCCGAGTACTTCCTCTGCCCTTTCCGTGACCCGCCCTGCTTCTAGTCAGGGTGTTCCATCGCGGCAGGACCCGGAGGTCCATTGTCGCCTAACTTCACCTGTCCTGCCTGGTTCGCTGGGCATGGGCACCGCGCTGCCCTCGTACACGGTGGTCACAGAGCATTTCCTGTGCTTTGTGTGCTGTGGGAAAATGAGGCCGCCACTCTCACTCCTGTTTGTGTGTCATTAACTTCTATTTGTGTGTCGAACCCCAATCCGCTGTCCTTAATTTGTCTGAGTGACACCCCCCCCCCATCTCTGGCACATGTGATGCTGTGGGGGTGAAGGTCACCCTGTAATGGCTCCTAATAAGTTTGTGTTCCTCATTTATTGAGCAAGCTCATAGAAACTCTGAATTCAGGATGCCTGATAACTGGTCTGGAGTTTTTGAAGATAATAATAATAATAATAATAATAATAATAATAATAATAATAATTAAATGAATATTGCAGTTTCAGACTTACAGAAAAAATAATAAAGTTGAATATTAGTATTATAAGCCAGATGACAGCATGAACATAGTAAATTACCCATACCAGCAATGTTTTCACATTACACTGAAGTGAACAAAATGAATTGAGTCTTTTCCTTTCCCTTTATTGTACAAACATTACTATAGCAGTATAAAAGCTTGTTTTCATACTTTAAATGTGACATATTTAGTAGTCTATTGATACATTTCAATTAAATTATAAACCATGTGATTCTCACTGCAACAGTTAAGCATATTGCATCCATAAAAGGCTCCTTTGGCCATCCTCACTTAACTGGTTGATGGGGTAAAATGCATTGAGTTACTTTTAGGAAGGTGGTGTTATTGGTCATATTTCCACCCACAGAGCAAATAAAATATGCAAATGTGCAAAAACTGCACTGAAACCTTATAATTTTTTTTCTTTTTTGTAAATATTTAAAATGACCCAGGATCAATTATTATGCAAATCAGAGCTTTTATTGTGCTCTGTAGTGCTCTTTTTGTTTTTAAAGTGACATGATCTGTTTTGGTCTACGACCTTTCTCAGACATGGCCAATGGCATTGAAATATCCTGTATCGATACAGTATAATCCCTGCTCGTGACCCCCCAAAATCTCACCCTTCCTTCTGCTATTCTTCCACTTTCATTGAGCCATCTGCTCATTTTTATGCCTGCTGCTATGTCTTACATTGCACCTTTACACAGAGGCATGTTATGCCACCAGCAAAATGCACTCAGTAAGGTACAGACCTTTTTCCCTGCTTTTGTCTTTCAGGGTATCACCCTCTGACCCTTCAAATGAGTGATCCAGAAACTGATGTTTGGCACTTTTCTGCCAGTGAGAAATGGCATGGTTAACATTGCAGCTGCCCTCTGCTCATTCTGCTCTGCATTTAAATAATGTGTCTTTCTCAATTGAGGGAGATCCACATTAATCAGCAGCAATATTGGAGACTTCATTTGAGATTAGTTCACTTTCCAAAGGTAAAACACATTAAAGCCAACCACAAACCACCATGCATTACACTGCATTTCCATAGGAGAACTTAAACAAGAAAAACACAAAAACAAAACCATAGAGTGAATGCAAGATCTAGATCATTGCATCCTGAAACTTATGTCACTACATGTTGAGCTTTGGTAATAGATGAATATAAAGTTGCCGGGAAACATAACATTCATGCATATTATTATTGTGTGACTGTGGCTCCCCTCTTAATTTAATTGCAGAGATTGAGATTGAGTTCCAGATTGTCAGATTTTTATCGCTGACGACTGCGATAGCAATTGACCAGCAAAAAGATCAGTGTTAAATCAACACTCTTGGAGTACATTTACTGCAAGGGGTATATTGAACCTGTTTTCATAATAAATCATTTTACTGTTGAATTAACACTGTATTATAATGACCTCATACTCCAGTACAGAGGAGCATATCTACATTGCCCAGGGGCTCATTAACATGTGCTATATATGGGATAAATTACAAAAAACCATAGTAAAAAAGGTCTTATAAATGTTAACATTAAGAAAACCAATATCTCAGCAAGTTTATTGAGAAATGGGGTTTATTAGCAGTATGCCGGTGAAACAGAATGTCTTTGGGATTTTCATATCCAGATCCCTCTGCTTTGAGGGTCCGGCACTCAGTGGGAATATTTTGTTGGATTAAAGGCTAGTGTACAGATGGAACAATGAGGCTTCTTGAAGTTATCTATCCTGAGAATGCTTAATCTTCATATCGATAGCGAATTAAAAACTATCCAGAAAATACTGAGTCAGTCGGTAAAGATGGATACAGTATTGTAATGCTCCACTGTTATTTTTTATGCATCTTAATATTAACATGGCTGGAAAATACACAGGTGTGTGCTCAAAATACACTATGGCCATTTGCCATTTTTGACATATGTACAATATGACCGGAGTTGGGGAGTAGTTTAACTAGAGGTAGTTAAACTAGTAGTTTAATTACATTTTGCAGCAGTTTGCTGGTAGTTCAACTACATTCAAATTAGTGCAGTGTTTGTAGAAGTTAATTTCTCTTTTGTCATTTTGAAGTGTTAATTACAACAACGACCAATTACTTTAGGCCCTAGAACATTTTGTTCCAAAGCCCTTTGACCAAATACCACCTCTTTCCTCTTTTTGTAGTTTTCAAGTTACATTTCTCTTTTGGGTAACTTGGCCGTTGTTCAACCACTTTCAGGGTGAAGTAATTGGTAGGTTGTACAACTATGCTTTCAGAGTAGTTTCTGAAAAAACATTGAATATGACACTAGAACATGCGCCAATTATAATGACATGAAAAATATTTTCCTTGGAGTTACCTTCAAGCAACATTTGGACTTTTATTTAATCGACAAATCTGCATCATTTTTTTGGACAAGCACTTTGCCACGTTGGTTGTGGTTTTCAAATCAAAAACTGTGTACTTAATAGTTTAAAAAAAAAAAAAAAAATCCAAAATTGCTAACAAGGCTAGTCCTGCGCTATTTCACTGTCGCTCTGGGGCGGTTGATTATGACACAGCCTTTAAATCATCTACTTCAGCGCAAGAGCCATCAAAGGGCGGCGGTCTCAACACGCTCACATTCTTAAGGAGCAAGGTAAACGGCTAGGGCCAGAGCTTCGGGGCGACACAGAGACCACACATTATCAGAGTTCACTCCCCAAACACCGCGTTGTAAAGATCCTATTATGCGCGTGTGGGATTTTGTCAGTAGTGCAAACAACACCGACTCCGGCTCAGCCCAATAACAGGGATCATAATTGCGCCCCGAACTAGCCCTCTTATTTTGGGCCATGATTAATTCAGTTTCCAACCCATAGCACTTTGACTGACTGCTTTCATGTGGAAAATCTGCCAAAAACCCAAACCTTTCCAGTATCAAAGGGGGGCAGACACATATTTACGTGCTGGCCGTAAACTCCATTTTGAATCTGTTCTCATGACATTCTCCTAAGGAATGTGTACTTGAAAGACATTTTTCTCCAGTAATGAAAGAGTTTCAAAGTGCTACACTGCTGTCAGACTGGTACTGAATAAATAAAGAATCACAAAAAAGGGACAGTAATTGATCAGAATAGCATCAAAAGAAAGGGAAATGAAATTTCTCAGAAATAGTCCCAAATCACTATGCTGTGAATGGTTGAAAAATTAGTACCCTCTCTAATGGCCAAAATAAGAATTACAACCTTCAGGACCCTGGTATACATAAGACAATTTTGTGAAATTCTAGACTCTAACAGATACAGGCTCTGAAATTAGATAGTAACATTGTGTAGAAATATCAGAAACATAAACCTTGCCTAAATTATTCAGTCAAATGCAAAAAAAAAATATTTTAAATCTTAGCAACAAAGATTTTCAGTGTAAAAATCAACATTGATGGAATACTGTCAACTCTAATAGAGTAAACTACAGTGTTGTACATATATAAAATTGGTTAGTTGATTTAACACTGGATTTTATAAGAGATTTAAGGGTGGATATGTGAAATGTGGCCTTCCACAACACTCCAAAACTACAATTTGACACCACCTCCATGCCAACAGGTTATTGGTAAGGCTTGCCAGGAGAAAAGTCCAATCAGTAATGTAAGCACTTGGAGTTTCCATCCATCTATCCATTATCTATACCTGCTTATCCTGGGCAGGGGAGGGGGTGGGGGGTGCTGGAGCCTATCCCTGTGTGCATTGGGCGAGAGGCAGGAATACACCCTGGACAGGCCAACAATCTATCGCAGGGCACACACACCATTTACTCACCATTCACTCACACACTCATAGGAGAGAACATGCAAACTCCACGAGAAAGGCCGTGGCCGGATTCAAACCCAGAACCTTCTTGATGTGAAGCACCACCGTGCTGCCCGCACTTGGAGTTTGCTAAACATAATCGGATTCTATGGTCAGATGAGGCAAAAATGTATTTTTATTCCGCAAACACCAGCAGTGGATATAAAATGACCATTACTATATAAAAATAGTAATGGTCATGCAGAAAATAACCATGACCACTGTAATATCCACTGTGAAGGGTGGTGGACATGTGATGATGTGGGGCTGTTTTGCTTGCAAAGGCACTGGGAACCTTGTTAGGGTACATGGCATCATGCCTCTTGGTTTTAGACCAAAATCTGGCTGCCTCTGCGAGGAGGCTAAAACTGGATTGTGGCTGTGTCTTCTAGCAATGATCCAACTCATTCCTTCAAATCCATAAAAAATGTTACATGACCATAGAATCAAGCTTTTTCAGTGGCCATCCCAGTCCCCTGACCCACAGCCAACGGAAAACACACAGCTACAGTAAGATATAAAGCAGTATGAAAAAAGAAATCAAATGGGATTAATACCACTTTACTATCATAGAGTTCTATCTATTCTCTCTCATTCATTTCAATCTTTCACAATTTGCCTTGCTCCAATCCCATAGTGTGTGTTATGCTGCCTGGTTAGCAATGTAGATTTATGACACCAATATGTTCTTCTCAATGCTTTAACAGACTATAATACATAATGGGAAGAGTACATTATTGCAAACACACATTTACCCCTGTATTAGGAGTTATGGGTATAGCCATCCTGAAAATGAAAGCTATAAATCTTATTTACAAAGGTGATGTCATTAGGAAGAGCGTGCGTCTGTCATTTAGGTCATTCTAATAGTTTGCGCAGGACCAGTGGCTATTAAAAGAAAACCTGGGGCAAAAAAAGAGTGAGTTGCTCAGGCTCTTGCAGCAAAGTGCCCCTCTGAAAGCCACCCTCGTGTTTTCGGTCCTCTGGAACCCCCCTCTCTCTTTCGGAGCTCGCCGGCATCTGCTCCACATTTCGCCCCACTTGTATTCCCGTCTTTCAATTTAGCATCTGAATTCTTCCCCCGTTGCGGTCTTCCAAAGAGACCCCATGACAAACTAGCACTGTATTTCTGCAATCTTTGCGGCGACGGATGGCAGAGCAGAACATATTAAATTTGTTACTAATTTTGAACTTGGCAGCGCCATTCGTACATTTGCAACCAGCTTACTGAAGTTAAACTGCCTCGACTCGGTCTGCGCCACGACCACAACACAAACAAAACGCAAGGAACAGTAGCTCCAATCTTTCGGTTGCCTATAGTTTCAGTTAAGTGTTTCAAAAAGCCCGGTTTAATGGAATTAGTGCGAACATGGGTACACGAAGAGGCACGTCTCCTCAACTCTTTGCGAACTTCCTGAAAAAAATCTATGGGCGTATACGGATGAGATGCCTGATGCAGTAATTTATATACACTTCAGAAATAGCCGTCCACAGATCATTGTGAACCACACACGATGGCAAACATTTCACACGTGTTACTTTAAACACAGTAAAACTTCCAGTGTTAACTGAACACTAGCAGCACTAACAGTGTTAATTCAGCTCTTAGCCAATAACATTTGGTCCCCATTGGTCCCCAAATGTCATCTGCTAGAGTTGAATTAACAATGGACATTTTACTGTGTATGGACTCAATGTGTAAAAATACAAATACAAATGCAGAAATGCAGGCCTAGTTATTGTAAGGCAGTTTTACCTTTTTAAGGAAAATAAAAGTGGCTTGCAAAGTCAGGAAGTTTTACTATGCAGCCTAAATAGGGACTTTATGAATCTCCCAATATACTTCATGTATGTTATTATATCATTTAATTCTCATTCGGCACAGTTTATCTCCTCTCCTTTAGCTTTTATCCCTGGAGTTTGGATGTGTAGCGGAGCAGGGGACCTGCACGTCGCACGACGGGCACAGTTTACAGCGCAGGTTAATACATGCGCTCGCCCGTCCTCCGCAAGTCGTTTTCTCCGGGATTCCGGTGACAAGGTCGTGGGGTTTCTCCCCCCCCCCCCCCCCCTCCTGTCAGCACACCGTGGAGAAACATTTGCTCTTTCTTTCTTTGCCTCTCCCCATTGTCTCAACGGTTTGGGTTTGAGCGCGGAATCCTGGAGCCAGCTGAATCTGTCACACGTGGAACAGCAGTGACCTCTAGAGACCGTTCTCTCCACCTGCGACGCGGGACCCGCGGTGACAGGTCTGGCACGGTCGCGAGCGTGACGGCGGCGCGTAATTAGGGCCAGTCTGAGCCCGGAGGCCCAGGCGCGTCTGACTGTAACGGATGAACTCTAGTCTCAAAGGTGACCAGGACCCAAAGCCCCTTTGAGGCTGGGCTAAAATTCGCATCACTGCAAAGTAACTGAATACATTCTTGTGGGCTTTCAGTTCATCCTCTGAAGTTTGCCGGAGCCACAGAATGAATACATCCAGGTTTTTTCATTCAAATGACAGTACAGAATCCTTATGGAAAATATGCTGACATAATCATGGCTTTCTTACTCACATTGACAAACTAGGACAGCTTTTAGGTGTCAAGCCAAAACATCGCATTCTCAGACCCTCTGGAAACCGTGAATGAAGTCTAACCATTTTTCCCAAATAGTTTTAAACTAAACACCATAATCCAGGAGAGCCCATTAAAATATGTCTCCTTCTGTTTTGTAAAGATTAATATGGTGCAATAAAGGTTAAGCTGAATGTGTTTTATAACAGTGGGCATGTTAAAAAACATTCACAAAATAGCAGCATTAACATCAAATACATTATACATGCAAATGGAAGACTGAACATTGTTAACATGACCAAATTACAAAGCTTTGATAACATTCATTGCAAGTGTAAGTGCATATAGAAACCAAGCATCTCACTGTTGTTCTATCAGTAAGAATTTAATTTGAAAAATATAATTTTGCCTATTTGATATATGCAGTGTATTAGCAAATCCCATACATTATATATAACTTTAAACTCATTCTGGTCTTTGCATATTTGCAGGTGCTGTGTGGTAATTTTATTTGGCAAATTTTATTGTTATTTCTATCATTATTCTGTCTGCCGTGGTGTAGAAGATGATGGATGCTGTACTGGGACTTGAGGCTGTGAATAAAGGTATTGTCTGAGGCAGAAAAGCTATTTAATTCCCCAGCGGAAGACTTTAAAAAAAAGGGGGAGGAAAAAGCTGTCTAACTTTTCCACCTTGCAAGTCAGTGGGGGGCACAGCACAATGTTTCAGCTGTTTTACACATTTCTTAGCAGGTGCGACTGATGCAGACTCAGACAGACCAAAGGAACCCATTTCAGCATGTCTCTGTCACAGCGTTAGTGCACACGTGAGCACTGAAACAAAGACCTTGGAACATGTCGAATGGCAATAGCAGAAGTGGACTGAAGTCTCCATGCTCTGCAATGATTCGGGTGGATTTTCTTCGACGAAATGTTAAAAATCACATGTATGCTCATGCGTAGATGCGTCTTCAGAGTGCAATGTTAATGATCCCACTGCCGAGGACAAAGTGGCTTGAGCAAAGAAAGGAAATGTGTGTTTATTTACCAAATGTATTCCCAGTTGCATGATGCAAAATTAAAACAGTATATCTGTGTTTTTGGCCTCAGTGGTTTGCTTAAGTCTGTCAGCAGTGTGTTTCAGAGGCAACGCCTTTTCCTCGCGATCCATGTATAAGTTTAGTGTGGGTACACATGAGCATTTCTCTCTTAGTAAAACCGCTTCAAAGAGACAGAGAGCTCTTGCCATTGATCGGTTTTACTTAATGGAGTGACAGTCTCCAAAGGTCCCTTGTGAAGATCACTTATGCACTCAGCTCCCAGACATACACCAAAGGTATATCTGATCTGCGCTGAAACGGTTGTTGATTTAAACCACAGAGCCCGGTATGGCTGCTGACCCGGACTTGGAGGATGACATCAAGGCCAAGCGACCAATCAGGAATCAGAGCCACCCTGGCCTGCCAACGCACTTCTGAAATTGCTCAGTTGCATAGAAGTCCCTTTAGTGACTTATATAAAATTGATTTTCTGAGCACAGCCTTTTAGCAGCTATGTGCTTGAAATATGAACCCTTCATTGTTGAAAGTGTTTTTTTTTTTGCCTCATGACTAATGATCAGAAGCAGGAGTGTGTTTGAAATTCTTCACAGAGGCCTTTTCCATAATTAAATACCGCTAATAATAGAGCTTTCTCTGACTTTACAAGCAAGCACAGTGGTTCGCTACTTTTCCTTTAGAAGCCCTTTAGAAAAACAGACCTTGATTAACAAGTTCACCGTGGAAAAACATTTCAAAACAATGCTCATTTTCAGGCAGACGAACACCAGAATTTCATCTGAGGGATTATTATCTGCTGTAATTGACCACCACACAAATGTAGTATTATATAAACTCATATTGCAATATCTTGATAGGCATTGTGAGCAACCAAAGGCAATATACTAAACAAACTGGCATTGTCCTCTGTCCACAGTTCAATGCCAAATGAAACAGTCTGAACTAATTTATGATAGCCAATAGCCTAGTCTAGCAGATAATACCTGATAGCAATTGTGTAGGTCCAGTCAAACAGAAGCAAGTGGCTGGACTTCATCAGGAAACAATTTGCACATCTGCACATTAACTACGTGTGAATTGTGGAGTATAGAGCCAAATTGAGAAAAAACAAGACCAGGTTAAAACCTAGTATATGGTTGGACCTAACACACGTGATCCGGCCGACCAATGGTGTAACTTCATAACTCAGCCGACCAATGGTGTAACTTCATCACTCAGTCAGTCAGTCAGTGCGTCACTCACAGACATTCGCGTTTGTAGGGCTGGCCCTACTGTTGCGGTCCAGCCAAAAAGTATTTGCCCCATACATTATGGAGCTCACTGTAGATAAGTATGATACGACCAGTGCCATCTATTGTAATTTCCTCGCAATGCTGTTGTGGTCCAACAATGCAAAGTATGTTCATAAGTGTGCAAGTACGAGTTATGTTGTTGAACCATTCTTTCTCAACAAAACCAAACCATACTGTTCTCAAAAGACAATGCAAAAACACGTGTTCCAGTACAGGTATGGTTCAGTTCAGATCAGTATCTAAGCAAAAAAAATCACATAGTTGTCCCTGATGGTATTAAAAATAAAGTAAAGTAACAGAAAAGTTCAAAATACTTTTGCATCTTTGGTGGAGCTTGTACTTTATTGCTGCATTGCCTGATAAGAAACATTGGGTCCACAAATGTCAACAGACATAAGCATCGCTCTGTCATTCTTCTTCGCATCTGATTTAGAGGCAATTGAATGATTAACTGAGATGATTGCCACAATTACCTGAATGATTGTTTCACACATGGGTTGAAATAGAGGCTCCATTACCTTCTTGGCAATGGAGGACTGAAATATATGTGAAAGAACAACCAGAGATGTTATTCTGACCCTATTACTTAGAAATAAATACCCCATATATCAGGGCTGTCAAATCTGCAGGTATTTGTGGTTTCCTTTCAATTTGCCGCCAATTAATGGCTTGAGAACAAGGCGTGTGGACTCCTTAACCAATCAATGACTTAAACAAATCACTGGTTCTGAAATACCTTTCAGAACCAGACATTTGTGCCCAACACAATTTAATTTTCATTTTTAAAAAACAAGGGAATGAACAGACCACAGAAATGAATGCTTAACCATTTAAAATGTGCACATTAATAGTGCTTAAACAGACTGGGAATAGAAATCGACCTAATATTCTGGCCAATCTTTCCCACTTCAATAGCATGCCTGCGGTACCTGACACACAAAACTGATATCTGGTGTACAGTAAATAACATAATTGTATCATCACATATTTTACAGCAATAGAGATGATTGACTACAGAGTCGGAGCCACATATTGGTGGGGGGAAGGGAGGGGGTCAATTATAATTTGAATAATCGAGCTGCAGCACTAGGCGCACACCGACATGAAGTGTGCCTTTTTTATCTCTACGCATTTCAATGAACTCAGACACGAACACAAAAGGTTATCACCTAGGAAACATATTTTCCTAAGCACAAGTTAAACATGCAAGTGAGATCAGCATTGATATTCAATTTAGCCAGTCAACCAGAACCTATAAATATTGCAGCTCTCTCCACCTGAGAGGTGGTTCCACCCCCCCAAATCCAATCCCATTTGAGCAGCTTGAGAGCAGAGGAAGAGGGTGCAGTAAAGTGGGGGGTGATCTGTATACTAAGTGGATTGTTATGTCTCTGCCATTTTCATTTTTCACCAAATGGATGGGTAGGTTTAATAATCACGCTTGAGGCCGAGAGGATCCAATGTCCTGAACTATTACATCTGGCCTGACCCCACACTTCCCGCGCTCTGGAGATCTGCACGAACCTCAACCCTACGGCACTGCGAAGCCGAAGACAACCGAAGAGGCTCAGGGGCGAGAGAGAGGTCACGCGGATGAAGGGGTTAACGTACCACTCAATAATGCACCAAATTATTACCCAACGAAAAGAGAATGGGCTCGTGGATGAGGAGGGACTCAGCCATGTTAACGTCTTTCCTGTTCCCGCTCCCACTGCATGCTCACGTCTTACAAAAATCGAGGGAAACCATTTCCGCCTACACTCTTTAAATACACACACGTGTGAAACAATAGGACACCACAACCTGTGCTGTAATTACTGTTTTTGTGGACGTAATATTTTAGTAACGCCGGCTGGGCTGACTCACTGGTTTTTGAGGAAATTTATATAAGAGGTGCATGTCTGATCCCTGTAATTCAGCGAACAACTGAACACAACAGACCCACACACTGAAGATAATATGTTTATGTTTTTTTTAGCTTTTCTACCGAGTGAACCGCACGTGTGTTATTTCAAGAAAGGTCAGCTGAGTCACTAGGGTATGACTAATTGAGTAAATTGCAAACTAGTCTCAACAACAAAAGGAATGCATGCTGTCACATTCTGTGGATTCAACTGTGGTTTTCCTTTAGCAAGTGTATTTTTATTTACTGTGGGTGGAAGGAAGGCTGTTCCTGTGTGATCCTAAAGACTCAAATTGACAGATTTGCTGGTTTATATGTAATGGTGGAAAGTGGCCTCAACCATGACCTGCGGTTCAAGGGGGTCACATACTGCAACCGAACATCTGTAATAATCAAGGTCATAATACAGTTATGGCTATAACATGTTGCGACATGTTTATGGCTTTAATATAGTGTATTATTGATAAGCATTGTGTTTTGTTTAATAATGAATTGAAGATGGTGCATGCATGCAGTATGTGCAGCCCTATAACACATGTAGAACTGGAGTTGCTGAAGATATCATCACAGTAGTGGTAATGGAAAGCCAGCCATCCAATTTTGTCACACCCTAAGTCTTGTGATCAGGGCCGGCAATAGACAAATAGATACAGATCACTACCTGATCTATTATTAATACATTAGTTTACATATTAAAACCAATGTTTTAATAGTATTAGTATTGACAAATTAAATACAACATAGGCACTTCCAGAAAAAAAGTGGCTTGCCAAAAATGTTCCAAATTTCTGTACCCGTTTTCTGTCTTTTTAACTCAAGAATTAATTTCAAGAATTAATAATGAAAATTCTAAATTCAATGATGAAGCACACAGCACTCAAAGGAGCAAAATTGGCCCATGCAGTTTTCTCCTCAGTAAAGTGTATAACTGCATCTGACGTTTCGTGATGACTTTTTGTGTGACAATGTTTGTGAAGAATTAATGAATAAAATGCCCTTATCGTTTTCAGTAGCTGGGATGTATTGACAGGTCATATCACTGATGGAAACGACAAAAGTTTCAAGATTGTCGCCGGCGCATTGTTGACGCCGTTTCTTTAATCACGGGTAGCCTACGAAAGTCTGGCCAGTTTAACCAATTTGTTTAGCGTTTCGGTGAATACCCCGGGGAGGGGCTCCCTGAGCACCAGCGAGCGCTCAGACGGCCAACGCCGGTGCGCGAGTCCGTCTGCGAGCGTCAACACGGTAATTAGTCCTGGGAATATCCTGAGCTCTTGTTTTGAAGGAGAGCAAAGGTAACAGATGGACGCTGGGGAAGGAGGAGGAGGGGGGGGGGGGGGCTGAAATAAAACAAAGAAACAAAACAGACGAAAAGGATGAAGAAAACAACAACCGCGAAAGAACGAGACGGTCGGATCCCTCGTAATCCTACATAACTCCGTTAGCGGCGTCAGACGAGGTCGGTTGCTATCGGACGGGCGGCGCTCTGAAACGCGTGCTCTTTTTCTGGGGGGGGGGGCGGTAATCTTCCGCACGGCCATTTAGTTAGCGTGACCCATAAAGGCACAAGCCCCAGCCAGTAAACGCCAAAAGGAGATTAAAGAAGAGAGATGAAAGAAATGGATTGCTTTGTTTCCCGCCAATGCGTTTAATGTTGTTTTCGTTCGCGTACGCCTTTTTGATTCGATTTACTGCTTTTGTTATTATTTGCGCTCAGTCATTTTGGCTCATTTAAATTCTGGCTTAACTGAAATCTCTCCTGATAAATAGGCTTTTACGGAGGCAATTTGACAAAGCAGTTGTTTTGAATTTACTGCACACAAACACATCATTTTTGTATTATTTATGGCCATTTACAGTTTTGCAAAGATGGCTTAGGCGGGTGGGAACCCAAGGTTACGGTGTACCAAGCCATATTCCACAAATTATACATTTAAAAATTCTTCGCAAAAAGTTGTATTGATTTGTACCACGCCTGGCCTTACCATGCAATAAGCTATGAATACTTTGCGTGGGACTTGAATACAAACAAAATGGAAATAACAAGAAACACATTTTTTTTTTTAAAAGAGCAACTGAAAATCAAAGAAATTGAGAGTTTCACAGAACATCACTTCTTCTCATCCATGCCACAGATTGAATGCTTGAGCTCTAAAATACATATTTCAAAAACAACAGCATGTTATTTGCAAATTTAGCTGAGTGGCCCTTCATGTAATAGACAACAGATCTGTGTAACTGCATTTTATATTGGCAGTATGACTACATGTAGAGTGACATATTTAGCAAGAAAGCAGTAAGTAATCTTGTGACCAGCTCATGAATGGCTATAACGACATGGGTGTCCACTAACCCTAAGCACGATGGCCTGTGCATTAATATTTCATTTTAAATGGCAAAATCTTTTGGCTTTAAATTCAATCTGAGAGGAGAGAATAGAGGAGAGGCTCTTATGAGGCACTTCCCAGCTCAAAGACAAGGCCATCTTTTCGGATCCACCTACGTCTCCTCCCAGGCCCTGACATTCTGATGTTCTGACGCAGCCAGCTGGCCAACAAATGGCGGGATCTTTCAGAACTCCCCACCCCGGGGCATCCCTGACTGCACAGTCTCTGCAATTTCCGAAAACCCTTCGGAATCATGTTTGTCTGGGTAGCTTTAGTCAACAGACCAAAATGACAAATCAGCCTCAGTGGATGGCCATAAAGTGGGCTGTGGCTGGCTCTCTCTTTACTGTAACCAAGGAACAGTCTTTGTGGTCCCTTACTTTTTGGAGAGAGAAAGGTTTGTTGGGATAGGGAGCTTCAGACCAACAGCCAGGTGCACGCGTAACCACATTCCTTGTTTATCGTTATTCTGTTTCACAGATCGGGCCTGTAGGGTGAGGCGTGTTCCCCATGTCCCCTCCCCTTCTCTTCTACCCTTCCGAAGCACCTCCGTGGTACTAGCTCACGAAAAAACGGTTTCGAGCAAAGCCGTCACCTTCTCCCTTGTCGCCCTCTGCAGGAAGAAGCGGCGCGGCCTTTTCTGTCTTCCTTTCCTTTCAATCCTTTCTTCCCTCTGCCTTTATCCCCTCAGAAATGCGAAACCCGGGCATCAATCATTCAGGAGCTAATGACACAAACAGCCCCATAAATCTTTCAGGGCCTTGTCGATAAGGCGAGCGCGGCAGTTCCTGTCCTACAGCTGGTTGAGTCGCGCGGGGGGCCCAGACGGACTCGCCCAGCGCCAGCGCTTTGATCTCTGCTTGTGAAACAGATCAGCCTGGGCCCGGTCCTGGCAGCAAACCCGTCCGAGCGGCTTCGGAGGGGAATCGGGAGGCCCTCCCGGATCCCTGACACGGGAACGGCCTGAAATATTCATAGGGGCAGGAGGAGCGGCCACGATGACACACATTCCTCCTTAATGAGGACACCGACGGGGAACCCGCTCTGTCCCCACTGGGACGTGTAAAAAGGAAACGGGGGGTTTGGGCGGAGGCGGACCAATGGGCGGGCATTTGTGACTGGTATAAAAGGGAGCATGCTTTTATTCCCCCTGTGTAAGTGCACTCCACGTTTACCTAGCTGGGTGATGCCAGAGAGGGAGAGCATGGATGCTTCTGTTGAGAACCAACTGACTATCATACCTGAGAAAGCACCATCGCCAGTCCCTTTACTTAAAAAGCGATACTGCACTGTCAGTCAATACTAGCTGCACATTTCTGTTTCCTGTCAGACACAATTTCAAGTGATACATGACAGAAATACTTATTTCATTAACATTGCTTTTACAAAAACATCACATGAAATTAGCTTTTTCTCATGTGAAAATCACAAATTGACGTGTGAAATTAAAGTATTCACATGTGAAAAGAAAATGTGACATTTTCACATTTGTTTGGCTTTTTTCAAATGTGAACAATTTTTATAGTGAAAACAGAACATGTTTTCTCTCATCTTGGGGGTTGAGTTTTTAAATAGGTCACATGAGTACTCTTCACACGTTGGGTGTTTACATGTTTTTGGATGTGTGGTTTTTGAACACGTGAATTTTTTGTAAGGGTACCTCTGCACCTCTGTTACAATGATTAATGGAAAAGTGCAACCCACGATGCTGATATTTAATTAAAATGATATATTAAATTATATCAGTATCAAAGACTTTTACACAAATTCTCTAATCATGGATGCTGATTGGCTGAGACCGCATTCTACAGTGATTAAAAATCTAATAGTTGCAGTTAATCACTCCATGCACAACTGTTTTATAAAAGCAAATTTGTATTGGCTGTATTCATGATACAGCATAACCTCTTGCACTGTATTGCTTAAATAAATCGCAAAACACTCAATATGAATGATTTATTCCAATAAAACATGGAAACAGCACTCAGGGTCATTTTAATATACATAAAATTGCTTTTTTTTCTCCCATTTCGTCTTCCCGAGTATAGATTTTCCAGCTGTGCCTCTTGTGTCTCTTTGTGACATCCATACTCCACGCAGGCACCTTGGCTCCTCTGATGTGTTTACCCATGAGCCCATCATCCACACTTACCACACAGGCTGCACAGTGAAATGACTATTCCAAAGGGCCAGTGTTTAAATGGGTAATTACCAAAACAAAGCGACTCTCTTGGACACCATAGGCAGAACGGAGGCATTAAATTAGGAGGGGAAAACAATCTCGGAGCATCAGGAGCCCAGGGTGTCATTTTCCTTAAACACCCTCCTCAGCAGTTAAAGAGAGAGCTGTTAAGGTAAAAGACACAGTAATCCTATGACAGATGCCCCAGCTCGTGAGACGGTGAAATTTATGGGTTCTCTGCATCCATTACACTGGGGAATAATGAGCCTCAGCACAAACCTATCATTTCTCAGGCTCTGAAGACGACGGGGAAAGCTATTCATACTGCTTAGCTCCAGCCCTCTGACAGCCCCAAACACCCACACGAGTGCCACTAGCCGACCTCGCGGCACAATAATAAGGTACTTATCTCTCCGGAGCAGATTTATAAAGACAAGATACTCAGTTGGGTCTGGCTGGGGGAGGGGCGCCGCTGCGGGCGGGGAATGACCGACTACTGGGGGCGGGGCAGATGGTGAGGGGAGGGGGCGAGCGGTGCTGGGGCCTGCTCAGCTGGTTCATTACATCAACCACTGTCCCAATCTGCAGAGTGCCTTGCTCACCAGCAGGCCTGGCCGTCACCACCCGTCTGGTTTTTTCAAGTGCACCGCCACCCCCTCCTCCCCATGCAGGTGTCAGAAGCTATTTCTCAGCTCCCCCCCCCCCCACCCCCCCCCCAAAAAAAAGAAAGAGTGGTAACATTTGGAGGAACAGCTGGGCGCACTCATGACAGTAGATGTCTGCTGTCCATCTTCCCTAATCCGCTCCTTTCTCCACCTCCAGGAATGTGCTTTCTGGAACGTTCTGCATATCACAGAAGACCAGAAGACAGACAGGCACAAATAATTGTGCATACCTGTAAAGTAGCAATAACAAATCTGTACAAAACAGTAAAGCTCAATGACATACTACACTGACGTTAGGGAGACTACACGTAGTTGGTATCCCTGTATGTGACTATTTAAGGTAAATTTTTCATTATATGTCTGTTTATGTTTCACAATGCATTATTCCATCCATATACCTGATACTGTTCTATTTTCACATTGATGACCAAAAGATTCAGTGCCTATACTGCATGAATGCAGTTAGCGTTTGAATGTATTCTCACATACATACATACATGAAAGCATGTGGTTTATGAACATGTGCTTTATTCATAAGGCTATAAACACACACTCTAAGAACAAACTGTACATAGATTCCCATATCACAGGAGACTTGCATGGGGGGGGGGGGGGGCGCTTTGGATGGGGGGAGTCCTCTTACTGACAGGGCTTGACCCAGAAGAGAGATCAAATGTAGTTACTGACTTCTCACTGTCACCAAATCTCTATACCCTGTCCACAGCTGGCCCCAAAAAGGCAGGTACAGAGGTAATTCCATGGGGCTTCTCAGTTATTCAACATTGATGCAGTTAACAGTCAGCTGAGAACAAGTGCACAAGGAGCATATGTTCGAATGAGACAGGAAACAGTGTAACCCTATGCTTTTTTAAACAGGAAGGATAATTACTGCATTATTCCATAGGGTAGAATGGCTTTCGTCACTTTTCAAGGTTTGAGGTAATGAAATAGCACACATCATAAATAGCTGTTAGCATTCCTGATTTCCGTAGGTGAAATTACAAAGTGAAGCGTATATGAGGTGTAAACAGCCTGGGTTCAATTAACACCTTACAATTTTAGTGTCTGATGAACTTGTTTTTGGACTGTAAGCTACAACTTGAAGTGCATTTAATTGCGAGTCAAAATTAAAGGGCAAGTGTTGACAGAAACCAGGCCAATGTTCAAGTTGAAGTAAAATCTGAAATTGGATGGAGGGGTATGACTTGATGTAGTTTTGGGGTGAAATACTTGTAGGTGCACAAAACAAAGCTTTTGGCAATGACTACTAACACAATTTAAATCACCCTCCCCTTGGGGAAAGAAACACTAGCACAAATTACCTCCCAAATTGAGAATGTACTTATTAAATTATCCATCATTTTCCATGCTAAAGGTTGCCAATTCATTTGTGGGATGCCAAGACAAATCCTATTAGCATTTTAGTGAAGAACGTTGATCCTTTTGGCTACCTTTCTGCCCGATAGTGCCAGAAAACATTGTTAGGGAGATAAAACGCTTCAAGGGAACCTTGCCTCTCTGGTAATTATAAGTTCCTACAAGAAGCGCCCATCATGGGTGGTCTGTACAGGAGAAGGTGATGACAGGATGGCAACCGACTATTTTCAATGCAAGATACGCTTGAGAGGTCACTTCGAGAAACTTCTGTTATGGAATAAATGTCACTAAGCAAGTGTATGCAGGACTATCGAGTGTGCAGACAATTAATCAATAGCTACAGAGGCGAAATATGAAAAGAGGGAAAGTGAACGGATGAGAAAGATTTAAATGGCATCAAAAATAAAAGGCGGATTTTCCTTTGTGTTCTCCGCCCTTCTACACTGCACTTTGACCACAGGGAATGCTGGTGTGTGACAGTGGCCACCAAGACGAATTCATATAAATGAATGTTCAGTGCATTTTGTTTGCAGGAGTAACAGGGGAGGAGTGTGGAGGAGACCAGCTGGCAGTGTGGAGCAGTCAGTGTTTGGGGGCAGGCTGCCTTTTCTCACTGGCTGTCCTGGGACAGATCTGGGGATAAGCACCTATGTCCACTTGCACGCGCTGTGCTTTTAATTTCGCCATTTGATTTGAGCTCCTGATTTGAGGAGGCAGGTAAGCTCTGTGAGCCAGAGTTGAATGTCAGCCCCACTGACTCCCCAATGTGTTAGCCTGAGGACTCCGGTATATATGCTACAGCCAATCCCTTGATCAACTGGTTGAAAATGTGTTTAAAAGTTGTTCCATAACTTTTTATTTAAACTTACATTACAATGCTGGCTTGTACAAAAAAGCAAAAAAAAAAAAAAACACAACAGAAGGGTAGACTGTCTGCTCTCCTTAAAAAAAGTGCAAGTGCATGGTTCAATGGTAAAATCAACTGGACCAGAAGAAGCAAACTGACACTGAAAATGGTTTACATATTAAATTGTTTACATTGTTGAAATGCTTTAAACTATTTAAAAGCGCATTTGATATGTGCCATATAAACAATTAATAAAACAATTCCAAGAGTTACAAAGTGAAACCATTTTAGGTTACCTTGCATGGCACACATGCACATCGATTTTGAACAGGGAAACAACACATTACCGGCTTTTATGTTCAGTCATCTTTTTAAACGAACAGCTTTTGAAAGCTAAGAGCCATGATGGCGTCCGTGTTCGGGTGCCTTTCAGAAACCTCAACATTCGGCTGCCTCACAAAACAAGAGGAGGAGACGGCAGGGGGAGGCTTAACTTCCTCTCCCTCCACTTCTTAAAGACCCTTCATTCACCGACTCATTCATTCATGGCTCGGAATTCGCCGGCACTTCGGAATCAATTAAGAGATTAACAAAATCACTTTCTTTCATCCGGCGTGCAACTCGGTGAGTAAGGGCACACCTTCCCCCAGCAGGGAGGGCGAAGCAATTAGCCCCCTTTCAGAAATGCCATTAATCTTCCTCCTTTATCTGCTTGCGCGTGAACCGTGCGCAACTGGGCCTTGAACCTGTGCGCCTCGATAAGATCTGAGCCCGAAGCCTGACTACTCACAGCATGCCGCCACCACAGATATCAGTGCTCTCTGCCCGCTAAAAACGTGACTATTTAGACTGACTGTACTTGTCTGGATGGCGTCCCCGACTGCAGTCGAATGCCGAAAAGGAGAGGAGTTTGGGGAAATCCGCTATTCCTTCCCCCCAGGCAAGGAAAAACAAAGGTTTATTCGCCAGATTACTGTGGAGTCAAGTCAACAAAAAAAAAACGCATAACCATTTTCTGTATTAGTTTCACAGATACAGTGCTGTGAAAAAGTATTTGCCCACTTCCTGATTTCCTCCATTAATGCATATTTGTCACACTGAATGGTTTCAGATATTTTGACAAAATATATTTGACAAAGGGAACCTGGGTAAATACAAAACACATTTTTTAATTATTATTTATTTAATAAAAAGGTTTATCAAACACCCACATATCTCATGTGAAAAAGTAATTGCCTCCTTAAAGTTAGTAACTGGTTGCATCACCTACAGCAGCTATTAACTGCAACCAAAAGCTTCCTAGAAATTGATATCAGTCTTTCACATCGCTGTGGAGGAATTATTGCCCACTCATCTTTGCAGAACTGCTTCAATTCAGACAAATTGGAAGGTTTTCTAGCCTGAAATGCTTGTTTCAGGTCCTGTCACAGTATCTCTTTTGGCTTAAAATCAGGTCTTTGATTATGCTACTCCAAAACTTCAATTTTGTTTCTTTTCAGCCATTCAAATGTGGACCTGCTTTTGTGTTTTGTGTTCAGCTTCAGCTTACAGACAGATGACTGGACATTCTCCTGAAAAAATTTCTGGTACTGAGCAGAAATCATGGTTCCTTCAATAATGGCAAGTCGTCGAAGTCCGAGCAAAGCATCCCCACACCTTCACACTACCACCACCATCTTTGACTGTGGTAGGATGTTCTTCCTATGAAATTCTGTATTTGCTTCATGCCAGACATAATTGGACCCATGTCATCCAAAAAGTTCCACTTTTGATTAATCTGTCCATAGAACATTATCCCAAAAGGCTTGTGGATCATCCAGGTGCTTTTCCTGCAAATGTGAGATGATCATTGATGTTTCTTTTTGTTAGCAGAGGTTTCTGCCTTGCTACTCTCCTATGAATTCCATTTATGAATCCTATGAATCCTATTTTTGCCCAGTCTCTTATATGGGTGATATGGGTATTTGAGAGCTTTTCTCATTGAATAAATGAAATAATAATTTTTAAAAATGTGTTTTGTGTTTACCCTGTTTCCCTTCACATATTACATTTCATCTAAAGAACTGAAACCATTCAGTGTGACAAACATGCAATAATAGAGGACATCAGGAAGGGGGCAAATTCTTTTTATGGCACTGTAAATGAGCATTTCTTCCTCATTGAAACCACTAATGTTAATGTTTCATACAGTAGAACTACTGCTGGGACTCTATGGGCTAAATGTGGCATTTCTTACTATGACAGCTGATTGCATTAATCTTAGAATAAACCTCCTGACAGAGATTTGTTGTCCATTTTGAAGCATAACATTCTTAGTCAGACAGCTTATCTTAGAGACACACTTGTGGTTAACCACAAAAGCTGCAAATATTACAAACAGACATGGTGCCTGAATAGGTCTCTGTCACTTATTTTAGCCGTTTTCATTCAGGGTGCATCTGGAAAGAAATCATAATCTTGTAATATGGTGAAACAGATTAAAATGCTTGACTATTGTTTTGTAATTTGATTCTCAAGGAAATCTCATCACTACTCAAGATATACCTGCGTGAGCCATCATCAAACCATTGGTTTTCTGTAGCAATGGGATAGTGAGGCTTTGTGAAGCTGATTATGGGTGGAGCTACCACGTTGATCCTGATGTATATAAACCAATCATGAGATCTTCGATCTCCACAGTAAAAATTCACAGTTGATTGAAACCATTTACTGATAGCATCTGGCAGGTGTCTATCATGGGGCATCACCCTCCCCTCACTAGTTCCACACACAGTATCAGCTAAACATCAAACCCTTTCCTCAAGATGGTGATGAATGACAAGATACTGGGAATTCCAAATATTGGGACTAAGGAGAGAAAGGAAGTAACTTCTGGGATGAGCAGCGTCTGACAGAGCTTGACCCTCAATCATTCTCTGGAAACCATAAACCATTCTGAGTAGACGACAGAGGCAGTGGGAGTTAAGAGGGTTTAGTATCTTTCACCAGAACAAAGGCAACTTGTGTCCCCAATGTGTACTCATTATGCCATTGTGAGAAATTTTGAATGCATAATATATTTTGTAAACACTGTTGATATAGCTCCGTCCTCTTGGGGTAGTATAGACCCTCGTCCATAGTCTCAGATCAGGCCTACCCAGCCATATTAGTGAAGATCTGTTTATTACCCAGCAGGGAGAGTCAGCAGCAGCAAAGCCGAGATCACATGTAGGTGACCTAGGAGTGCCAGTCATGTTCTTGGTTTTTCGATACATCCGTGCTCCATTACAAGAGTTTGAGTCAGGAGCCCAAATATTTAGTGCCTGAACAGTGAAACATTGGGTACTAATTAATCTAGTTATGTAGTCACAGGCTTCCCTGTGATAGATTGGCGGCTTGTCCAGGGTGTAATCCTGCCTGTCACCCAATGCACGCTGGGATGGGCTCCAGCACCCCCTGCGACCCTGCCCAGGATAAGTGGGTATAGATAATGGATGGATGGATAGTTACAGGTTTAGATGGATCAAAAACCAGTAACATCTATGGCACTCTAGGATCAGGGCTGCCTACCCCTGACCTCGATTACCATACCACTCTTTAACCATCTACCATCTCATCAGAACTTGTGGTTTACCACAGAAGACTTCCATACAGGACTAATCCAGTGTAAACAAGCAGGAGCGCTCTGCATAAATGGAATGCCAAAAATAACTTTCAAACAGCATGGGGTTGTGTAAATATTCAGGTAACAGAGACAGGAAGAACCTTTACTTGACAAAACGCACAACTTTCTGTAGAACAGAGACCTGCCCTTAATCCAACTCATCAGGCTTTCTAAAACAGAGTGAGTGTCAGACATGGGTATAGTAGGTAGGCATAGCTAAGGCATTGTAAAGAATGTGGAGCTCTTCTATGGTTTAGCTGCCTGAACTGCGAAAATTTAAGGAAACCTGCAATTTGCCTGATCTCTCACCTTAAAGCAGCAGAGCACTGAGGTAGACATCAAAGCTGAAAGCCAGGCGGCTGGAAATTTACCAAAGGACCATGAACTGCCCCAAGACTCTCGCCTCCACTTCTGAGTGTTGCTCCTTGAAAGGTCCAGCTTTTATTTTGACACGGATTCACAGGGGCGAATGAAAATCTACCAACCATAATAGATCCTTGAGAATAGACTCCTTGAGTCAGACTCCTTCAAGCCCCCTCTCTGCCATCCCCGCGCCGCTCTTGCAAAAAAAACAAACAAACAAGAGAATTCAATAAGGCCTCTGAGAGGCAAGATTACCTGAGAAGACGTCAGCGCTATGTGAAATCTCAAGTGCCCCTTCCCAGCAAGGCTAAAGACAGTTCTCCAAACATGTATCAAACCTCACCTTTGAAGAAACGGCAGACAATTAACCCCTTGAGTCCAAAATTATGGATTGCCAGGGCTGTGACACTTTTGGCAGTGGGGTGGGGGGGGGGGGGGGGGGGGTTGAAGGTTGTTTTGTATGTGTTTGTTTTTCAGGATGGACTACTTTAATGAAGCGAAGCTGTGTGTATGTGAGACAACCTATTTCTGTCAGTCTGAGAATAAAGTAGGGTAAACCTCTTGAGAAAGTGCGCGCTCCGCTGTAGGAAATGTTCGCTCTCTCTCATTTGTTCTTCTCCTCACTTCTGAAGAATGTGCTAACAATGCAGGGGGAACAGAGAAGCTCGGCTCCTCGTGAATTTTAATTACGCCAGGCGCGGAGCGAAACAATGATGGGGTTTATCCAAATTTTCCCACTGTGTTTGCGTGTCACTTCCTTGTTTTGCATAAAAATAATTAGACAAGAGAAAGGCAGCATTGAGGCTCGCGATAAAGCCGGATTGTCCCTGGATTGATGTCGGTAATAAAGTGCGATGTATGTTTGTGGACATTAACAATGACTGAACACGGTGTACGGAAATCCTGTAGACACTGAAAGATGATTAACAAAGTATTTACAATTAGAGACACCCCGCATTCTTCTCCGTAGAGTGGGACTGAGTCCCTCTGCAATACCACACAAACTGGGAACACCTTCCATTGCAGTGTAAGCGCTTGTGTTCCGACAAGTGAGAGTATGGAGATGAAGACCCCTGAGACAAGTGTGTTTGTTGGCGGTCCATCTACCTTGGCTGAGCATTGCCCATGTGATGTTGCCGGGCAGGGCCTTCTCCCGCCGATGCCAGCGGCGCTGTCAAATACCAGCCTGCTCTGTGTGTCTACTGGAAGCGGCCCACCAATCCAGCCTCTGTTCTTAGCGAGCACCCGCCTCCGCAGCGTGCGCAGTTAGAGGAGAAAACGGCGTTCCGCGGCAATTTCATATCTTTTGCTGAAAAACCAATGATCCATTTCACCGAAGATTTATCGCCCCTTTAATCCGGGCAGGATACAGCAAAGATTCTGATCTTTTGGAGATATTGTTTTATCGGGGGGTTGGAGCGGGGGGGGGGGATTTTCAACCTGGTCTCCTGTGGCAGACACTAAGATTACAGAGTGATTATAAGCAACTCAATACAGTATGACAGCCCTATCATGAGAGGGACTTACAATCATGTTTCATTAATTCAGCTTGAATGAAGCCTCATTTCAGGCCTCAAGGAGCTTAAGACTTATGTGAAATTAATAACATAACAGATGTCTTCACAATTTCTCTCCTTTGGATAAAAAACTGATGATTTCAAAAAACTACAATGTGTTAAAACGCAGACAGTGGAGGTCTATACTCCTGGGCAAAATGTTACTCATTTTAATCATTCATGCCCCAGGATGAGAAAAAATTCAAGTGTCAGATTTAAATTAAGCAGCGATATTCAACACTGTTATGTCGTTAGGATCGGAGGCGCTCTGCTCTTTCATGTTAATAAGCCGGGGCATTGGATATTTAAGCTAAAAGTGCAGAAAGATGAGATCTATCTCTGTTAATCACTGTGAGGAGGCAAAGGGCTTCGGGGAGTGGAAAGGGTGGGGGTAGGGGGCGGTGAGGGGTGTGTGCAGGAAGCTTTGTTTCTAATAATTTATCACTCTTTTTCAACCCCCCCCCCCCTCCCTCCCCCAAAGGAAAACAAGATGCGTCTACACTTGTGCAAATTTCAACACTTTCGAAAAGATGCGAGGATCTCTCCTTTGCGCTGAAACGCCTCAGGCCGAAAAGCTCCCCTCTCTCTGTGCGCTGAGCGAGGAGCTGTAAGCAGCCCGTTATTTCAAAATGCAATTCCATTATTTTGGCTGCCGCACGACGAGGCGGCTTACAAGATGAATTTGAACGCATGCATGCGCAGGGGCTTTGTCTACCTGCCACTGCTTTTCAAAGCAGGAAACGCTCTCTGAATGAAGAAAAAAAAAAAAAAAAAAAAAACAATCTTTTAGCTTGTCTTTTGATCCACTGGGCTAAGGGAGCTGAGAAGCGACGCATACTTATTTTCTTTCGTTATATTCTTATTTGAAGCTTCATGGAGTGGGCTGTGTGACAGTTTGTTGATGCAGATTATTCATGCCAATATTGTAAAACTGGAATGACATCACTGGGAAATTCC
Organism: Anguilla anguilla; assembly: GCF_013347855.1. Taxonomy (NCBI): domain Eukaryota; kingdom Metazoa; phylum Chordata; class Actinopteri; order Anguilliformes; family Anguillidae; genus Anguilla; species Anguilla anguilla. The sequence continues at coordinate 34,856,783 of NC_049205.1, forward strand.
ACCTTACAAGGAGTGGATTATTTAACACCTGTGTGCTGCCTGTGTGGCAAGTGTGGAGAGCACAAGGAAGTTTCATTTTGAGATGCGGCTTTACAGTGCATTTCTGTGCGCATCTTACCACAGACGATGGGAATGCCTGATCAGGGAAAATTGTTTGTTTAGATAACAAAATTGCCCAGGATAGCTTTCAAATGTTGAATTTTTTTATTATTGGGTGCTGCAAAAGAAATGTCAAATAACAGGAGATGGCTTTCCTTTTCTGACCAGCAGTTTCTCTGAGACATACCCAGCTAACAATATTAGGCTGTCACAGCATTTTCAGAACATCCTGCAGTTATGCAAACCTGAAATTTTAGCAACAAAAAACATGGTGCAGACTTCACAATTGCTTACATACAAAAATTAAAGTTCAATGTATTATCTAATAAATGTCTGTCATCAGCTATCACAGGCATTTCATTTCCTATTCATTGTAACAGAGAGTCATGCAGGTGGTCAGCCAAGCCAACTGAATGTGGCAGAACTAAAAGAGTATGCATGAAATGGTCGGATGGTGGCGCTAGACGAGTCAATAAGATCAAGTGGTTTCTTCCTCTTGGGACCATGCCTGTGCATAACAAACAGCAATTCAGCCTTTAGTTTTCGAGATGCATTGATCACAAATAAAAAACAGCTTTTTATTTGACTTTAGTTCCTGTACGTGTTATGGCCTTTATCACCATACTCACCCTAAGCTATGGCTCTTTGACTAAAGACAGCTGATATCCAATGAGTTTTCCCACTAAAGGCAAAGTTTTAGATGTGACATGGGGAGTGGGAGGCTACTACTAACTAGGTGTTCAATTACCAATAAATGGAGGGTTAGGGAAAGTCTCCCTGAGGATGTTTCTCTGGGTAAGGGCAGGGGCAGGCGGGGGGAAGGGGGTTGGGGGGACGGGTGATCCGTGGCGATTGGAGCTTAGCACTTGGCTGCCCGCCAGCGCTAACTGTACTTATTACACTCATCCCGTGAAGAGAGCATCCATCTCCCGCTCCCCTCTGACACTTCATTTATTCCCACATTCATTTGTCATGTCCCCAATCACTAAAATGAATAGAAACTTTCGGCCATGATGGATGGCGCCTCTAATTAAGACCAAAGAAAAGATCCTTGCTCAAGTCCAGATGCTTTTTTTCCTTTTTTTGCATTTTTTTTTGTTCTTCTAATAAGAAAGTCTGCTCTTGTTAAGCTCTTTGGGTAATGACCTTTGTAGCCATTATCTCCTTTCTGTAGGTCATTCATGGGTTGAGAGGGGGAAAAAATAACCTTTTTTTCCAGACAGGATGCTTTTTTTATTGTTTGTTTGTTTGTTTGCCGTGCTTAATACAAAAAGGGAATGGTGTTGAGAATTTTATCTAAAGGAAATCCCCTCAGAGATTATCTATTCAAAGGCATGCAAATGACATTGCCATGTGAGTAAAAAAAAAAGCGGGTTGTATTCATTTTGAAACTGCTTAATTACTACAGTTCCAAAATAACTTCCCTGTTGTTTACTGCTACGGTACATACAAAGAAATCTCTGGCATACTGTGACTGTGGAGCAGTTGATTATGTGGAATTTTAACTTCTTTCAGACAGTATTTGAACAAAGACAGAACAGGGCTCCTTTCAAGGTGAACAGAAGTGCACTGAACAGGTGATTCACCATATACATCTTATAAACATTTTAAGAAACCTTGACCACTGCTGGACCATAACTACAATTTTTACAACCAGGAATTACTTTTTTTTTCTCAAAGTTTTCAGATCAAGCAATTACATTAATAATTGCTAAATAAATATTGGAACTGGATATAGTTTAGCAATTCAAACAGTTTTGTACATAGGTGCAAAGATATGCAAACTGTGAAACTTTTAGCCAATCACACATATTGAAAAACAGAGGGGGCCTTCCTGCCCCCAGACGTAAACAATGACACCAATGACATGCCAAAGCCAATATAAAATTCTAACATTCACTCTGTATTCATGGTTCACACTCACCACGCTACACTTACAGTAAGTACACTTAAGAAGTACACTCCAGAAAAAGTGTCTCTCACTTGACACCACAATCCAGGCTTCGCCAGATAAACACCAGAATCCGACAAGCATCCATTGATAAACAGACATTCCTTTTGAACAAACTATTCACAATGAGTTTGTTAGAAATATTATTTTTTTCAATGTCTGTAGAAATTATCAATAAAATTTCCCAATTGACTGTAAATAACATACAGTCATGGATGGAAAAAATATACTAACTTGTATTTTGTTACAAAATAAATTTATCCATGAACTGCAACCAAAATGGCTGACATAGATTGTACTGTATACAGTGATTGGCAATATTTCAAATACTCATATTTTTAGTATATATTTGCATGTTTGTATTTCATATGTAATTTTGATTGTTTCCTTTTTGTATGGTTTATACATCTAAAATTACATATGAAAAACAAACATGCAAATATATACTAAAAATACAAGTATTGGAAATATTGCCAACCACTGTACATTACAATTGTACATTACAATTACAGTAACAGAAGGAAATGGGTACATAGTCCTGCCCTTGATCATTTCACAGTTTACATCACTTTAGTACATGTAGTTGTTTGCTAATTTATGTCATTAAAATAACTTATTGTAACCCAGTTGATACAATGTTTATGATTTAACTTGTTAAAACAGTTAATTCAAAGGAACTGGTGATGGAGGATTCCATTGAACCTCTGCTTCTTACAGGTTCAATGGAATGAGTCTGGCCAACAAGCACTGATGGATTTCTACCCTTAATGAGATCAGTAAGCAATAAAAAGGGGCATAAATCACGGGGAAAAGGCTGGGAGGTCACTTAGCACGAAGAAGGTTATGTGTTGGCAGTGGAGGTAGTGTGGGAGACGTTATGTCAGAAGGTTTTTTTCTTTGCAAAGCCCAAAAGAGACAGAAGCCAGCCTGTATTGTAAGAGGCACCCAAACCAAGGTCATCCACTCACACAATACAGCTGTCCCACCAACATCGCTCGCCCCTGACCCCATATAGGCCCAAAGTCATGATAAGAGACGCCAATGAGCATCATATCTTGGTCTCCACATGGGAGCACAACACAATACAAATCCAAGCGAGGGAAGTTATTGAGGCCGAGCAAACAGTTGATTAACGTGCAACGTGGAGGAATATGTAGGGATCCGCTTTTGGGAAAGTGGGGAAGTGTTTGTACGGATTAATAGAGATCAGGCAGGAGAGGGAGCATGGGCCTCGGCAGCACAAACGAGAATGGGCAGGCCCACAACAGGCAAAGCCACAGTAATCATTTCAGGAAGTGTGAAAGGGAAGGATCAAATTACAGAGGAGGGGGCTGTATGTATGGAATTAAGGGAGAGAGCTGTGTGAAAGCCCAGTTTCATACATGCCAAGGAAAGCAAAAGAGCCCGGAGGGGCCAGGATATGAAAGGTATTGAAAAGAATCAATTACTGTAAATGCTTCAGGACTGCTCATGGCTGTAACACACCACCATAATGTGTCATTTCAGGCTGCCCTGATTTCACGCTACTGGTGGAACTACTTGATGCACCGTTGGTAGCATAGTTGCCCAGGAGGTAGCAATGTTGTGCACCGAAAGATAGATGTACAAACAAAACAAAAAACTACTAACAGTCATAATAACTGTTTCTTACAGTCCTACATACTTCTGTTATTGTTTAAAACACACAGCACCTGTCTAGTGTGTTGTGAGTATTACAAAAAAGAGTGATCTCCATTTCTGTATAGCTGATAAAATGATGCTAATTTAAACAGGGGTTCTAGGGTAACACGATTGTGCTCAGATACTTCAGGTTTATCATATTCATCTCATCAAGGCTTTTTTGATACCATATCTTGCTTACAACATTTGTGTACCAATGCCTTACAGTATGTGACAGAGAAGGAAATAAAACACTGAAAATGCTGCAAACTTTTGACGTGAGGTCATGCATTTCTGTGAAACAAACTGTCCTATTCTTTTTTAGTGTTTTTGTTCATAATCATACATTTTTACCAAATAGTATGTCAAAATCATCTAAGCTATCTCAGGAGTTTTTACAGTTGTTTAAAATAGCAACCAAATACAGCACAGTGCCTATTTTGACCCAAATCATGGGGAAAAAAACCCTTCAAAAAAATAATATGAATATTCAAAAAAACAGCAACCTCCATAACCCAATGTCCATGGAAATAACACATAGAACATTATTATCTGCAGATAATTGACTAAATCTTTGTGTGTGTGTGTGTGTGTGTGTGTGTGTGTGTGAGTGTGTGTCTTTTCCGGGCGGACATCCTATGCTTATTGCATCGAAACAAGACTATGCAAAGGTTGTGTGCCCATCTCTCGGCAGGTTCTGAAGAGGGAAACGATTGCTTTCAAAACATTTCCGAATGTCATACAGGCTGTAAACGAGGCTGTGCGTGGCCTTTTCCCTTTGTTAGAGCTTGTTTGTTGTTTGTAACTTGGCCAGACATAACACAAACGCTGCCCACAGCACGTCTCCTAATGCTCACAGACTACATTGTCTCTGACACGTACGTCAACCTCGCTAAAATGGGAGACGGGCTGGACTCCCTTGTGAAGCAGAATAGACACACTCCCTGAACGCAGGCCGGAATCCAATAGCTTCTGGGGTGCTGAGAAGAAGTCCTGCACAGGTAGAATAACCCTTTTCCAGGAGCATTATTTGATCATTTATTATTTGCTCACTGTTGTCATATGAAACAATGAAGAGACTGCTCAGAATTGATGGCTTAACAGAAGTGTATATGAGCAAAAATGGTTTCATTTAGTGCCCTGGTTTTCATGTTAGAGGTGCCAGCAATGATGGATATGACACTATGCGCTGAATTTATCTTGAAAATGGGGTAATTATACCCTCAATAAAAGGATGGTGGTCTGCATTTATACTGATAGCTACTTTGACATGAAACAGGAGCTTGATTTACATACCTCCCTATGCAAGTCAACTTTAACAAGGAAAACCAGACTGGAACAGCGAAGTCCCATAGGTATTCTGTAGCACACTGCCACTTTTCTCTTATAGTTATAAAGCAGGTTATTCGAATGAAGGTCATGACTAAGCCATGTGTCTTCAACACAGGAATATTAGCAGGGCCAGAGAAAATACAACAGCTCCCCCTCTGGATGGGAGGTCTATTGATCACTCAACTCTGCATGTATCCAACAATTCCACTGTCACAAACTGGGATCATGAAACCATAAAAAATGAAAAAACAATACCAGCACAGCACACTAATAGTATGATATGTGCAAAGCAGCTGAACGCGAAACACTGTCATTTTTTGTTTCTTTGTGAGGGCATGTTTCATTTCCTGCTGAAGTCAAGATGCAAGCAAAGCTTAAAAAATATTAAATATATTTTGTTTTGATTATTGGCCATTTGAATTTGCATAGAGAGAATAATAAATTACCAGTGTCTCCGAAAAAGATCAAAGTCTAACATTTCTACACAAGTCTACACAATGCCAAAAAACAAACAAAAAAAAAAAACGATCACACAACATACACATGCACTTATTTTCTCCAACATTGCAAGTTGCTCTGGATAAAATCTGATCAAAGTAATACGGTGGGACAAAATCCCACATTTTTAGATTTCACCATCTCTTAGAATAAAATAATCCAGCCAGTCATTCACCACTCATCCATGCTAAACTAGTTTGTTTTTTTGGGATGTTGGATTTGGCCCTTAAAAAACTAATTCCCTCACACTCGACAAGCAGTTCATGTTCATCATCAATAGGATTGTACATGTTCTTTTAAAACTAAGGGACTGAGATTTTGAGCTGTGATCTTCTGAGAACCCACTTCAGCACCTGCCAGCATAGTTGAGCTTATGAGCTGCATGAACATCAGACAATCTAAGAATGACATTTATTGGGGGAGGGGGTTTGGGGGGGGGGGTGTAATTGATTAGAACACATTCATTATATTTTTCTGAGCTTATTCTCAGCCAGCTCTTGCACCTGTCCTTCATTCCCCCTGTCACGTCCGCCGACAGATTTCACAGTTCAGTGATGCCTGCACACCTTTACCATTTCTCTCCCTGATTGCATCTACCCACAACTGCACCGTAGACTGCATCCAATTCCAGAAACATCTCCAATATCTCATGCAAGTACATGCAAAGCCCATCAAACGGGGGAAGGAAAAACAATTATTCATAAACAAAGGAAGCCGCCAACGTCATGTTCAGCCTTTGCAGTCACTGTTCTCTGTTCCGTATACATCTCATTGGCTAACACTCAGTAAAGGACAGTTCTGACTCACATATTAAATACGTTTCGCCCGTACAAATTTTCGCAATTTTTCTGGAGCCGCATAATGCAGAAGTGGCGTGATGAACGTAAATGATCCATACCAGGCCGTACTTTTGGATCAATGTGTTGAAAATCTTGTGCGATTTTTTATTTCCTTTTTTTATAATTTATTGTATGTTTTGTTACGACGATTGCGCACCATCTGCTGAAAAACACATCGCCTTTCTCTGGCTGATTTAGGCCTGCAGTGCATGCTGGGAGGCGTAATCGGGGACACAGTGACTTAAAACCGCTTTAACCTTCATCTACCTTGAAGAGCCTGACATGACTTCTTACAGGGTGGGGATTTTGCCCCCCCCCCGCCCCCCCCTTCCAATCCCCTCTACGGCTACAAAGATCACACATCCTCGGTTTTCCTCGTGTTCGTTGTTTATGAAAACAGAGACAGGGTGTTACGAGCGCGAGCACTTCTTAAAGCGCTGATATGACCTTGTGACAGACTGATCTCAGAGTGGGAGAAATCTAGCTCTCGATGAATCCCTTGTAGTACATCTAATTCCCCGCGGAACACGCAGCGAGAAGGAGCCTCATCTTGGGAATAGAAAGGAACTGAAGAGCAGATTAATATTATAAACATTAATATTTCCCCGGCGACATCTGCATGCTCAAAGGATTACCGGGCTCCCGGGTGATTACTGACAGGGAAGAGGGGTTGCTAGTCCAAAAAAACCAATACAAAAAAAAGGTGTCATCTTCCCCTGGGAGAGGAAACGCAAACGTCCTCATCACACATCGCACATACCCAACCCAGATCTGTGTTTTCATCGCACCACTTCCTGGTTTGCCCATCACACTACCATATCAATCAGTGATGCAGCATTAAAAAAAAATCATGTACATTATTCATATATAACACAAGGAAGTCTCTAGTGGCAGCCATTATTCCACTATGGGCTTTATTCAGTCAGGTGCCCAAATATCCCATCTTAGAAGGTGCAAATCCCTGCCAAAAGGACTACATGCTACACGAAGAGCCAATTTAAATGTATTCCTTGCTCAAAGCTTTCTTTGAATATATTAAAATGATGCACCAGGTACTCTACCTCAGCAGCCATCACAGGAGTGGCACCGTGCCATGTTTCTCATGTAAAAACGGGTTAAAGTGCAAGCTCTTTCTGGCACCGAAGGCGACAGAGGCGATACCCTGCCTTTTCGGGGCACCTGAACAAAATGACAAAATGGCAGCGACGCAGGGATGACACGCGGCCCTCCGAAAGGCCCGCTCCCGACCTCCGCCCGCTCCCGAGGGTGACCTCTCCTGTCCATCTGCGGCCCCGCTTTGGGTGCAGGGCCCGGCGGGAAGCGGCTCTCGGCCGACGGTCGGCTTTCCAGAAGCGCCGTCGTTCCCGCTCCCGCCGAGCGGAGGCCGGGGCCGCGCACAGCTCGCGGATTTCCGGCGCCGACGTTAGCGTGAGGGAGAACGCGGCGCCAGCTCCGGTGGCACCTGATTCCAATAAGTGGGCTTAATTAAAGGCAGGCTGCTGCCGTGGCGATGGGGGGAACGAGAGGGGCGCCCTTATCGCGGAGACGGCGGCCGGTCCCTCTCACAATTATCCAGAGGAAGACGTCCAGACCCTGCGCCGCTACTTTTTTCGCGACCCGGAAAAAAAAAATCAAACGCGATTTGCATTTTTAGCCGACCCTAAATGAGGGAGACATCGAAAGGCTGAACGCTTCGCACGCGCAGAGAAAACGGGGCGTTTCCCTTCTCTGAGCGTGACTGTTGACTCTGCGCCTGCGATGATCGAACCGGACAGGGAAAGGAAGGTGCCCTGGCCAGAAGATTGTTTCCACGAGTTAAAACTGCTGCCGCGCCTCCAGATCCAGGGAGTCAAAGGAGGGGAGGGGGGGGGGGGGGGGGGGGCAGGGGGTCCAAAATCCCCCTATCAAATTTCCTGCTTTTTGGCTTTTCTGATACATGTCCACTAATCATCAATTAAGACACCGAAGGGTGCCGTCCGCACACAGACAAGGGCTCTGTTCTGCAAGGGCAAGCGTCAAAGGGGCCTTTACTCAGCAGACCGACGCCATGCTTCCGTTTTAAAAACAGGATGCAGGATGTTGTTTTCTGTTTCAAACCGTAAGCTGGACCAGTCATCTTGAAGCAATATCCATATTTGTTGTGCAGGCATGCTAAGCGACATGTCAAGTCGGTGTGCAGTTTTGACACTAAAGAATTATGTTAATTATAGAAAAAAGACATATATATTTATAGCAACGACAACAAAGCTGTATTTATTTATGGCTGAATATGCGAATCCCAAACATATCCTTTCAAAAATACTGAACTGTTTTGGCAGAACAAGTTGCAGGTACTGAAAAAGTGCACTGTGTATTTGGAGAACCTAATCCAAGGAGGAAAAACAGTACAACACCAGTTTTTTGAAAACACAGTAAATACTCAAAATACCAATGTTGTTTTTTTGTTTGTTTGTGTGTTTACCCCTCCTCACCGCCAGTAAATGGAAAGAGCACTAGGATTTCATATAAGAATATTGGAGTATCAAATTATTTTTTCAAATATTCTTTGCATAAAACGCGTTCCATTTCATCTGCTGCCAAAGCAATGACCCGCTCCGCTGCGCGTCGGGGGAACGCGATTGGGCGGCCGCCGCCTTCTCTGTGCGACGGCCCTCTCGGTGATTACACATCACAAAAGCGCTCTTTCGCGATTAGAAGAATTCCGCGCAGGTGGCGGCGCCCCTCCCCGTCTTTAGGATTAAAGGGCAAAGAGATCCGGATCGCTTTTCTAAATAACATTTAAAGCGGCGGTCTGAGGAAACATCCCAATTTATAATCCCCGAAATATATCATTATTGGGATAATGGGCGCAGATGAATTGCTTTGCATACACTAGCTGCCAAGAGCCTGACCCGCGACAATCTGAAATGACACCCCAGCCGAGGCCTGAGGAATTCATTTTCGTTTTCCCGCTCGGCTGCCCTAATCAACGCGCGCCGCGGTGACAAAGAGTTCATTGTCGCCGCTCGAATTGCCGCCGCCGCCGCCGCCATTTCGCCCGGGCGGCGACGGAAACCGGGGCCCGCAGTCACAATCGATGCGATGTTTAGCGGACAAGAACAAAAACGTGTAGCGAGCAACATAAATTAAATATGTCCCTGTATCAGAACGCATAACTTTGACTGAACACTGAACTGAATTCCAGTTTTGCGCCCGTTAAGGAAAGAAGGTGGATATTGCGGTTTAAGATTGTTTTGCTGAGCTGATTATTGTACGAGCTGGTTTAAATAAATGTTTGGTTTAACCTTTTACACACCAGTGAAATGATTTTGTTTATAAGATACCATTAATGTTTAACATTATTCAGGACATTAATTCATATTATTTCAGTCATTTTTAGTGAAGTGTTTCAAATAAGTATTTGACCAGGTCTGATTGCGATTTTGCATCACATGAATGGGAGCACAAATAAGGCCTAGTAAAAATATGGTCAGGCAGACATTTTGATGAAAACTCTTTTGTTTTGTTTCATTTGATGAAAATATTACGTTCCTGTTTCTCCATGTGTCTGCAGATGCAAATGGGATACATCACATCTTACATCCAACACAGATAGGTTAAGCAGGCTGTGCCAGTCTAATATCAGACAAAATGTTATCGGTGAGTTCAAATCCAGATTAAAAATCTCAAACAAATTCTACGCATATTCGTCTTTGACTTTTAATATTTGTTCATAATACTTTGCCGAAGATCAATGCAAGCTTTGTGCTGGCACTGCTGGCACTCCTAAGCAGCAGTACAAGGCTTAGGCTGGATGATTACCGCCATACTGATACCTGTCACTGCACCCATGCGTCCGGCTGGAGCATTAGCACGACAGGGTCATCTCCCTGGTCGTAATCTGCGTAACCCCCCTTTGGTCTTCTCCACAGCGCCGTCCCTGTCCGGCGGAGCAGCGGCGAAAGGGGGATCAAAAAGAATCGTTTCCCGGAAAAGTAATCATCGGATCCTTGTCACCGGGGCCTCGACGTGGGTCAACGGCGGCGTTTAGAGTCGCGGGCCACTCCCTAAACGATTCCCCGCTCGCAATCCGAGGACGCGCGAAGCAATTTCATACGTCGGCGACGTTCGCAATGCAGCACCTGTGTGATTTAATGGCTGTTCCCTCTGCGTCCCCCCCTCCCTCCCCCCCCCCCAGCCAGCCCTGCACGCACGAGTATTACCATAATCACACCAGTCAAGCCAGGCATTATTGCTCGGTGGGGAAATCAATGTCCCTCATATATCACAGAGATGTAAAAAAAAATTATCCACAGGATTATATCTTGATATGAGCTTTTATTTACTCGTACTTGTCTAACAGAAAACACCTGCCGCGGTCCAATAAGATCACGGGATTAATCTTAGTAAGACTTAATACACAAAGATGGTCAGACAGGAAATATTAGAAAAATATGAAATATGAATATATTCGTCTTGTGGAATATGAAACATGATTCATCTACCGCAGAGATTACGGCTTGATGTATTGCTGTACTTAGGAATGAGACAAAGTTAATTTCTTAGTAGGCCAAATGTTGCCAGCATATCCAAGGAATAATAATAATTCTTCTGGGAAGCGCATAAATTAAACTTAAGCCTTCTATTCTGTTTGCATATTAATGGTGCAGGTTAACTGGTCCGTGTGCCATCACATCCCTCTGCCTGAGACACAATGGGCTTACTGCACCGTGTGATTTAAATACATAATTTGTTTATTTCCCCCCGCCCCCCCCCCTCCACCCCTGCCCCAAAAAAAGAAAAATTCTCTCATTGCAAAATGTACTCACCCTGCAAAATAAGCTTTGCAGTCCATTGCATGTCACTTGCACAAATGATGTCTGTCACTGCTACTTCCCGTATTGCTTTCATTATAATGCCACGGACCGGCTGCCAATCAGAAATAATTCCTGTTCTTGAACTGTACTTAATATTACCTGAAAAGCGAGGGGTGAGAGTGTGATTTATCGTGACAATCCTGCCGTCCCCGGAGGCCTTTGGACCTCCTGCTTCCTGACTTAGGCCTTTTTCAATATCCTGAAAATTTGGAGAAAACGGGCATAGCGTCCGGTGCTTAGGAGGCACGGGGCCGACGGGGTCCCCCACCGCGCTACGGTCTCGGGTCACGCGACACAGGAACGCGAGCGGCCCCGCGGCTAAACGTCGGCTTGCGCGTCTCGTCCTGTGGCCGCCGTGCTTCTCCGACGCTCAGCACGCTGCGGCCCTCATTAAACAGGGCTCCCGCTAGGCTAACCCGAAACAAGGCCACTTCTATCGGCTGGTGCCACTCTGGGATTAATCTGGACTTCAGCTTCTGCAAAGCCGTGGCGCGTTCTTAGCCGACTGAGACTGAGAATTTGATTCTTATGGGCAAATCTACAGCGGTTGTTGTGGGACAGTGTCCATTGTCGGGTAATGAGATGGCAGGCACAGGTCAGAAGATGGATGGTGCAAAAGGAAAAATTGCAATGTACATTATTAAGCAACCGTGATGTGGGCACTCTCACCAGTCAAATGAAACACTGTGCACATTTCATGCATTTTACAAGTCACAGCCGCCTCTAAACTATTGGAGGCCCAAGGCAAAATTACGGACCAGGGGGGCCTTTCCAGACAGGAGTCCTAGGCGATTGTTTATGGCACCCATGCCCAGAATTGGCTCGGTTACTTTACTTTACTTTTTAAGAGTTTATGCATTTCATATTTGAAAATTCTAGGCCACATTTCAAATAAGAGTGGGTTACAGATAATTAATTTGCTTATTAAACAGGTTTAGGAAAGTTGGGGAAAACCACTGATGAATTGAACATCAGGGCTACACTCCTTATTTGAATGCTTAACAGTTGTCAGGAAAGAACAGCAACTGTATTGGATTATCCCTCCAGCATGTCAGTGGAGTGGTATACAGTTGATGTACAGTTCCTGAGAATGGGAAATAGGCCTTTGTATGGAAAAATATGCTGCCGTGTTTGCTGTGATTTTTTTTTTTAAGTGCCACATTGAGGATTAAGCATGTTATTTTTCCAAGGTGACTAAGGCGATTTGTTTGAACCACTTCGGATGTGAAGAGATTTTAGTTATAAAAGAAAAAAAAAACTATGCAAAACTCATACTGAGACCAGCTGTTGAAACTTCGCGTTTGATGTGCCATGGACACCTGTGAAATCAAATCAAATTTGGGCCGCATTGTGCACGTGTCCAAAGCACATTAATGCGCTTACCTGAGCGCATTAGCCTACAATATTCCTCAATCAAGGACAGTGACGCTCAGCTCCCTGGTTCTTGAAGACAGCGAAAACCTTTCTTGAAGGACAGTCGAGCAGGGGCATTAAAAACGGATTACCTTCCGATGGCAAATCTGTTTTGCGACTAAGGACGGACAACATTTAGCGCGTTCCAGTTTGACAGGTAACTTACTGTAGGAATTGAAGAAGCGGCGATTTCTGGCCTCCTGGAGTGCGCCTTCACATCACGCGACTCTTCAGATCTGAGCTCACGACGGCTGGATGAAAAAATCCCTCCTTCAGCAGATCTAGGCTAAGTCACAGAAGCTAGCCGCTCCCTTATGACTGACATAAAATATAAACAAATACATTGGCCTATATAAGAAATAGTAAGTTCTAATACCTAGATTAAATCTAACCAGAAAACATTCCCAATCACTTTTTACATTATTATTTTCAGCTTTAGGTGTGCTTTCACATCACATAATATAAATTAGACAAAAATGGTGTGTAATCCCCAAAAAATAACTTCTTCGAAATAGGCCTACTCATATTAACAGACAATTAATTGACTCATGGCTTCATAAAAACGTTGCTGTTCAGCCTTCTGTATTAAACAAAGATAGCCCTGTTCTCCAATGATTACTTGCAACATGCCAGCATTTAACTTTAAAGAGCATTTTTCAGCATCTATATCTGGTTTTATCTCATTCAGCACTGGGTGTCTTTGCATCCTGGATTATTATTATTATTATTATTATTATTATTATACCGTTGTAATTAGATAGATGTATCTCTTTCTGGATTGGTATTGTGATATGAGCAACATTTTAATCCTCAAATTACTGTCCTTGTAACACTAGTAAGATTTAACATTGTTTGTGGTGCTCGTACTTAAATATAATTAATTTACAGTGCCACGGAATTTCAACATCTTCTTTTAATAAGCACTTATTCAAATAGGTCAGATGATTGGTGCCAACAATGGTTTATCTAACGTCAGCCAGTATTCAGTCTAAATTTATTTCAATAAACAAAAATTATACTATGCACAAAAAGGCTATATCAATATTTTTTTAATATAAAGTATCTGCAATATGCCTAGTTTGCTTTAAAAAAAAAAAAAAAAAAAAAATATATATATATATATATATATATATATATATATATATATATATATATATATATATTAAAATGAGAGAAACTGTAAACATGGAACGTCGACAGGCAACACACCAATGTTGATTTCGGAGAAAAGCGTTAGCTTCAAGTAGGAGTTGAGGCATTATGTCTGCGGTCAGGGCACGTTTCTACTCTCTGCAACGAACTGCCCTGTCATATTGTATATCTCCGCTTTAACGTAATGAAGTACCCATAATCTTTAATCTAAATCATCGTGTTTTGTATTTTTCACTGTCATTCTGTCCAAGAAAGCAGCCTGAACAACACGTTAGGAGAGAGGCCTCCGAGGAAAACTAAATAACAGCGTCGGCCATTTACGTACCTGCATTTCTTCAGTGCTGCCACTGAGTGGTGTACGCTGGAGCTGAGCAGGCTGTCCCGAATTGATATTCAAATCATTTGCATGCTGTTCTCGTCAAAAGCGTTTCTTTTCATTCCTGCAGAGGCTTTTTGGCTGATTACAATATCCAATTGCGTTTTCGAAGAGCTAAAGCCAACCTTCGCGATTGCCAAAAATGTGATTAATTTTTTTTAAAAAAGAAAAAAAGAAAAGAAAGAAAAACAGCTGTAGAACACAATTGAGACGGAAGACGGCCCCTAGAGACATAGCTACATCTATTCATCCCAAATAATGAAACAGGTTATTTCACCTGTTTACTGTACAAGCACTGTTAAAAGAAAAGCAATAATAATAATAATAATAATAATAAGCAGGAGAAACATCATAAAATGAAATAAAAAAATTTCATAGCCAATACTTCCAATAAATTAAGTACTTTTTCTCTTGTTGTTTCAGCAGTCACTTTTTTAGCGAAGCCAAGTCAAAATGCAGATATCTGACACTGACAGTAATTACACCATATTGTAAAAGACACTCTGGCTCTAATTCTTAATGTACCCATAAATAGAACATGTATACAATAATAGACTTATGTTCAGTAATTCATCTTTATGTTTATGAAAGGTTATATATCGTGCAATGTGCCAGGTTGTAAAGTACTTAACAAAATTAACTTGTTTCATTTAATAACATCTCAGCCAAGATTCTGATGACTTCATTTGCTTAATTTGCTTAATAATAGTTTGATTATGTGGGTAACTGGGATTCTTTTCAAAACACGTATTAATTATCAATACAATGTCTCTGCTTGTCCTGTTCTAATGTTAGTCCAATACTAATATCTTGTATCTAGCATTCCATTATTTGATTACATGAAGCATGTATGCACATCTTCACTGGGTTGTTAAAAAGTAGGCCAACTGTTAATGGGAGCCCTATGATTTGCATGCTACTGCTCCATGTTTCTTTGTGCCTTGTTAGCCTTGTGGGAGATTTTACAATATGTCATTATTTTAATTCACTTTTTCTATATATCTCACACACCTCGATAGACAGCAAAATATACACACGCATGAACACACACACACACAAACAGAGGAGGAGACAAGACTGAGGGAGAGAAATAAAGGGAGTAGAGTAATGCTAGTACTGTATGCAAGTCACTCTCGTCTAAAGGAAGCTTGGCAGTCAGCAAAAACAGAATAAAAGAAACAATTTGCATGCAAATCAAAGTTTACCAGTTCAATCTCTTTATGTCTGACATCCATATGCACGTAGACGGTTTACTTAGCGCGAATCAACTCTACACATTATCACATTTTGTATTCCAATTGAAAGTGGATGCACATTTAATCACCAACTTAGCTACTCTACAAGAAGATGAGAGATTGTTGTGTGTCGGAGCTGGAAATGGCACCATGCATCAGGTTATGAAATATAGCTCTTCTCCAAAGTGACAAGGCCAGGATGTTTTTGGTAAATTGATTTTACATTTGTTTAAAAGTAACAGCTTGCTATACTGAATATATCACCACTATCACTATGAATATGAATATATCACTCTGTGCATACAGGGTACTATATACATAGAATGACATCAAAATATTTAAATGACATGAAATACCGCAAAATTCCATTTGAAAGCTATTTGTCTGTGAGATCTTTCTACTACATTACCTGGTTAGTTTCATAAGGACTCTACATTCATATATTGTTGACAGTAATCTTACTTTAGACAAACAGGGGAGTTCAAACAGGGATCTCAACCTGAAGTCCTGGATTAAAGCTATGCCTGCTGGTTTTTGGTGTGTTTCAGCACTTAAGTGATTTATCTTTATAAGTCTTGGATCGGCTAGAGTTCACACATCACACCTACTGGGTCTAAATTGACTGCTGATTGAAAGGAAACCCCATAGACCAGAAGAAAATTTGGCACTCCAGGACTGGTACTGGACATCACTTAGAGTGACTAAGTGTGGCACAGTCCATGGGGCAGCCAACTCTCATGCCATATATGAGTCCCCTCTGCAGTTGGGTTTTGATCTCTCGCCCCATAGCAGCTGCTGAGCTGTGGTCTCTCTCGATCTCTTACTCTCTCTGCTCTCTCCCTGTCTGAATAGAAAATTAAAAGGGACAAGAACTGCAGGCCACCATGATTGCCATCTCCTCCAAACATCATCTTTCAGAGGTTACGTAATATGCTGCACCACTAGAGGGCAGAAATGATAGAATTTTCATCTCACAAAATCTAATCTGTAGTGCTGAGAAAAAGTATTTGCCCCTTTTCTGATTTTTGCCATTTTTGCCTATTTTTACATTTAATTACATTAAAACATTTTGTGGGTTCAAGTCGTATTTAAATTGAATCTGAAATATAAAAAACACATCAGATTGTTGCTTCTTTTATTTGTTGAATGTGTCAGCTAATCAAACATGCAATCTTCTGCTGTGAAAAAGTTATTGCAATAATGCAATCAAAGGGATAATTAGAGACAGCTGACTGAACACAGCCTGGCTTGATTATGGCCAGAAATAATGTTTATTGATGATTAGCTTATTATTATTATTATTAGGAAAAATGATGATTAGTTGTTTGATGATTAAGCTTTGATTGCACTGAAATATGTCATACTGTTTAGTATAACTATAGATATATTATATACTTACAAGGAGCACAGTTGGGTCATGCAGCACGACCATGCTTGACACATAAGCGAGTTTCCATCAGAATGGCTGGAAAAAAAAACACAAAAAAACCCAACAAATTTAATGTTTTGGAAAGACCTAGTCAAAGCCCAGAACTAAATCGAATTGAGATGCTGTGGCAGGTAGGTCCTGAAACTAGTAGTTTGTGTTTGAAAATCCACACATGTTAAATTAAAGCAGGTATGCATGGAAAGGTAAGCTATAATTTCTCCACAGTGATGTGAAAGATTGATCATGAACTACAGGAAGCATTTGGCTGCAGTCATTGCAACCAGCTATTGTAAAGAAGCAATTATTTTTTCACACAGGGGCAATGGGTGCTGGATAACTTTGATTAAATAAATTAAACAAGTATATTATTTTGTGTCCAGACGTCTAGGTTGAGACGCTTTGACATAAAATGACTAGATTAACCCCTATATAGCTCTCATTTTAACCGAATATGTCCTAGTCAGCTAGAAAACCTTCACGTTTCAAACAAATGTTGCCATGTTTTCATCTGAAAGCCTGAATGGCATTTCACCAACTTTCCACTCGGTATGTATGAGAATAACTCATAGAATGGATAAATAGTTGAAAGATTGAAACCATGGAGACTATTAATACTAGACTCAATTGTAGTTTATATTATTTCATAGTGTGCAACATGCAGGCAAGCTCTGAGATTGACTATGATTTACACTGGCCATGGCACCGGGAAGCAGCACTTCTATCAGCACTTCTATTTGTGATGCCATGTTATAAAGGACTCAACTGTTCATTTGGACTGGTGTTCTAGGCCTAGCACGGTACTTCTAGTCTTGTTGTTTGCACTTGCTTGTAAGCCACTCTGTATAAAAGTGTCTGCCACATGCCAGTTTGTCTTTAAACAACATTTAAATGGCAAAGCCATTTCATGCCAGCCGTTCTACTACCACAATTTCATGGCCACCTTACCCGACCACCACTATCACCCCTTTTTAAATGACACTTGTACTAATGAATAATACCTCATTGGCATTATGTCCTTTACCAATAGGTATATGTAACTGGGGAATATATACTTGTCAAGTGCAAAATGGTATCCTATTGACCACTCTCATTCTGAAAAGATGAATCTCTAGATAATGAGATTAAAAGTGAAAAGTGTCCACTTGAATGCTAAATTACAATAGGATATATGACCAGTGACCTCTTATTTTCAGTATTATTAAATTTGATAAAGTAGAAACAGAAAACACAATAATTGTATGCACTATCATTCATTTTAAAATACTTTGCATGGCTCAACATAAATACAGACTACACATTTGCTACATTCATCCCTTCATATATTTTTTTTATTTCGTTTTGCAATATTCCATTATATTTCCATAAGACTACCACAAGATGGAGACATTTCACTTCATAAAAACGCTTTTATTTTACCAGTGTCAAAGGATGGCACGTCGTAACTGGTTGCTTTCTATTGCAAACGCTTCGTCTTTACATCATTACGAGTGGTTATAGATCCAAGGGCTTCTATGCTTCAGTTAAGCGATTTGTAGTGATAGATTATATGGCCTATGCACCCCTGCTTTTAAATCATTAGAACATACGCCAGTGAGCACAGCTTGGAAGTTATTAGAAAACTATAAACAATTGCAATAGAAAATAAATTGGGAGGTATCATCAGTCCATGAAAGTTGTAGTTCCGTTTAATAATTTTTTTTTTTTTTTTTAACAGAATTTTAAAAGTTTTCCTACACCTAGTAATCGTAATTCAACGAGTAACTGAAACTACACCTTGTTGATACTATTGTAAGTTAATGAGCAGCTCGCAGGATACACTGGTGGGTGCACACGTTTGCGCGTCAGTGGAAGCTGCGTCTCCAATTTCATTCCCCCAAAATGTCTAGAATTTGGAGACTGCGCAGTCTGGACACACTTTCAGTGAGCAGTATCAAAAAACTGCAAGAGCAAGCAAATCTTAGACTATCGCAGAAAGGGAGGATGTGCACATAGGAAAATAAAACTTGTAATTGCTGCCTGAAGCGCACGAACCAGCAACCCTGCCGCCTGCTTAGACATTCGGACAAAAATGACGAACGACAGTTTTTTCACGTATAGGCACTTTCTTCTAAAAGTGTTTTTGTTGCAGTTTGTTGGTTTTCAGCTAACGTTAGCGGCACCATCTCCAATAATAAAGTTTCCTGGGGATACTACCCCAAAAACAGACAAAGAAGTCGCGCTGGTAAGTTTCTCCGTTCCAAAACAGGTCACTCTTCTTTGATGACTTTCGAAGAATTTAATGTCTGAGGGTGTATTATGTATTCTGTGTATTAAACTGAGAAGCCTTTGTTTAAAAAGTTAATATAATGTTGTATTTATCGGATGGGGATTGTTCTGTCTAGAATTTGATCGTATTCTAGCCTAATTATGTTGCCTCTAGACAGCATATCGCAGAAATTATAGCCTCACACACTTTGCTCGTACAAAGAAAAATACATATTAGCAAGGAAAAACAACTGAGCTATGTCCAAGATACTAGAGACTCTGCCCCAAAACGGAGGCACGCACGCGCGCGCGCACACACACACTGCATTACATTAATTTATCAGGCGCTCTTACCTAAAGCAGCTTACATTACAGAACAAGAAATAGCTGTCCAAACCCGAATACCGTATTAAAAAATGCACAGCTGATGTGTTCTATATATACTGACTTTTTTTATTCAAGAATTTTACTATGATAGATATTCGGAGAATATGAGACTGAATGAGGCATTGAATGGAAAATGATACAACGACAATTTGTCGTGCGCAACAAAACTCTCGTTTTAATTATTTTCTTGACATATCGATGAACATATTGAATACCATTGCAACCTCAACAGATAACCCCTCCATCCACCCAACCCGTCCCCCGTTATTTTATTTTTTAGCCGGGCCTCTTGCCAATATTCGCTGAAAATTCCAGCTTTGTGAATTTGCATGGTTAGCACTTCAGATAACTCATGATGGAACTGCGTGTGTATACATTGTCTTGATGTTCTCCATAATTTTGCATTCGTAATCAAACAATATACATGTGGTTAAAGTGCAGATTCTCAGCTTTTATTAAAGGGTATTTTTATACATTTACATCGTAATGATTGGGACAAATGGCTTCGTTGGTGTTTCTGATTAGTCAGGTGTGTTCAGTTTCTTCTTTAGTGCAGGTATAAGAGAGCTTTCAGTATCTAGTCTTGATTCTAGGCTTTTGATTGCTTTTGGAGTCTATTATTGGCATTTGTCAACATTAGAGCCAGAGGTGTGTCAGTGAAAGTCAAGGAAGCCATTATAAGGCTGAGATAGGCCAAACCGTAGGGTTATCAAAATCAACTGTTTGGAACATCATTACGAAGAAGTGGAGCACTGGTGAGCTCAGGAGTTGCAAAGGCCCTAGTTGGCTAAGGAAGATCTCTACTGTGGATGACTGCTACATTCTCACCATAATAAAAAAAAACCCAAACATTTGTCTGACAAGTCAGAAACACTCTTCAGGCAGTAGCATGGATGTGTCAGTGGCTGCTGTCTCCAGAAGACTTCACAGAACAGAACTACAGAGGCTACACTGCAAGATGCAAACCCTGAGTTAGCTACAAAAACAGGATGGCCTGGTTATAGTTTGCTAAGAGTTCTGGAAAAAGTCTTGTGGGCAGATGAGATCAAGATTCACATGTTTTACATTGATGGCAAGAACAAAGTCTGGAGGCTAAAGGAAATTGCCCAAGATCCAAAGCCTACCACCTCATCTGAAACATGATGGTGGGGGTGTCATCCCATATAAATCCAACTAAACATGTGTTTCTTATGGTTAAATTTATATAATCTGAAATAAAATAGTAATATTTTGTATTTGGTTGCGAGTCCTTTACATTTGATGACTACCTGAAGTCTTCAACCAATAGACATCACCAGACGCTGGATGTCTTCCCTGGTGATTCTCTGCCAGTTCTGTACTGCAGTCATCTTCAGTTTCTGTTTGTTTCTGGGACATTTTGTTTTCAGTCTTGTCTTCAGCAAGTCAAGGACATCACACTTTATTTGCCCTGACAACCTAATTGGTCGCTTTAAAAGTTTGTTTCAAGTCATTGCCCTGCCATCCAATGATTTTTGAGGCATTTGATGGGATCTGAGCAGATCACATGTTTCTGTACACTTCAGAATTCATTCTGTTGCTGCAGTCTGCAGACAGTTACACTATCATTGAAGATAAGTGGGCTAATTCAAGTGGTAGCCATACATGTCCAAGCCATAGCACTACCTCCACCATGTTTCACAGATGAAGGGGAATGCTTTCTCCACACTCTCCTCTTTGCATCACTTTGGCACAGGTTAATATTCATCTGTCCATAAGACTTTGTTCAAGAACTATACAGTCTTTTTTTTTCTTTTTTTTTAGCTAACTCTACCCTGGCCATTCTGTTCTTGTGAGTTTCAGTGGTTTGTATCTTGTGGTTAACCCTCTGAGATTATGCTGGTGAAGTCTTCTGTATGTGGTAGATCTATGCCTACATCCTGTAGAGTGTTTTTAATCTGTTCGACAATTGAAAAGGGTTTTTTTCCCACACAATTGAAAGCATTCTTTTTTGGTTCATCCGCTACAGTGGTCTTCTAACCAGGTCGTTTGCTATTGCTGAGGTCAGCAATGCATTTTTGCTTACTCACACTATCAGTGTACTGTATCAAGAAGTTGGTTTTGACACACCCAATGTTTTGGCTATGTCTCCGATTCATTCAAATTTTTAAGCCTAATAATGGCATGCTTTATGGGCATTGGCACTTACTTCATCCTCATGTTGAGAGAGAACAGCAAGGTCCAAATGCAAATTCCATACCTTAAATCAACTCTGGACCTTTTGTTCGGTTCCTTGTGCAAGTACTAAAGACACACTGCTGGCCAAGAAACAGCAGAGTTGCCAATTGTCCAATTACTTTTCCTCTCCTAAAGTGGAGGTATTATGTATAAAATCAGGTAGATGGCAGTCTAGGAAAATTGTTGCACCAACAAATTCATCCATTTACTATTTAATATGATGCTACACTGCCAGCACCTGATTGTTTTCAGCCAAACACTTTTCAAACCGGAGAAACATGGCCTGTTCATAAACTCTCTTGTATTCAACCTAAACGCTCCACTAAAATATGTTTCTGAAAACATTTGAGGTGAGAAATAGGCTATGTAATTGCAGAATCTTGGTTCGCATTTGATCTTGCCTTGTTTGACAGTTTGATGCGAGTTTCATGAGCCTGTGTGTAAATAATTTGCATATAGAATACTTTATTCAAATGAGATGGACACACCTACTCCACTCTTAGAAATTTCCAGGTGCGGTGTTCAGTACACACAGAAGGTTCCAGCCGATGGACACTAATGTTAACAGGAGAAGACTGTTGTGTTGTTTAGCAAGTGAAACTGTTGTTAAACTGCACCACACCTACTAGCACTTGAAGAATGCAACTATAAAGGAACCCGTTCCCCTGGCTACAGTGAAATGGCAACTACGAAAAAGCCCTTGCTATGTGATGTTAACAAAAAGAAACAACTCCTGTGGGCTAAGCATTATCAATACTGGACCCAAAAGACTGGGAAAAGGCAGATGCACATAAAAATAGTCTCACCGCATGTTTGTTATCACAAATAGCTAGCTAGCCAACTATTTCATTATAAGCAGTGGCTGAACTATAAATGTAATCATTATCAGAGATATGGAACAAAAAGTGTCCCTATAAGTTCAATACGGAAGACCCCTTTTACTTTCAAATTATGGGACGATTAAACAGAGTGCATACATAGGAACTGGAGAGGGTAGGAGGGGCCAGGTGGTGAAGCCTAGGAAGTAAAGGGAAACAGCCTCTACTGCGCATGCTTGAGGGCAAAAACGCTTGCTGCCCATTGTATTCATTGTAGAAATCCAAGGTGATTGAACTACCAACGAAAATATCATCGGTCAATTGTTTGTGATCATAAATGTCATTTTTTGTGGAAGTTTTGGTCACTATTTGGTCAAAATGTGCATATTTTATTACATATCTACATCTGATTTTTATATGAAATGTAATGATCATTAATCAAGTTTCAAAATACCGTCAGGGACATTTTATTTTGCCTTCAAAGGTCTGATATTCCCCAGTCATTTTAATGAAAGCTCCAGTGTTTTCCCCCAGCATGAGCAGTACAGCCTTACTTCCAGGACTTTACAAGCTTAGGTTAGCTGAAGGCATGCTTGCTGGTCTAGTTAAGTATGTCTACACAATTAATGCCTTGTTCACAATTGACATATGCTTGCTCCGTTTACTTCGCTGGAAGTCATTTAAGTCAATGGAGGACCTCCGTAACGGAGTGGAAATACAACACCCCCTAGGAGACGACAGCTCTGTTGACTACAAAATGGCTGATGCGATGAAAAGATTTTATCTTTGTGCTGGCAATGAACCAGGGTGTGTCCCCACCGCTTTATTATTCTCCTTTCCTTGTCTCTTTTCCTAGTATGGAAGGCCAAATGGGTCACAAATATGTGGAATTTGCATCTGGAATCGTTGGCTCATTCCAATTCTTTATTTTATGTCCTTGCTTCCTTTCCTTGCTCCTAGTGTCAGAGAACGCAAGGAAAGGACGCTGGAATGGAGGAATCAAGGAAATATGTATAAGGCAATTGGAACATCCTTGCTCTTTCAAACGTCAGTTTGAAGCCACATCAATTACAGACTAGCTAGCTAGCTATGAACGTAGATAACAAGGCTGTAGCTGCATTTATCATCTAGCAGCTAGCTGCTAACTTGCTAGATGATAAAGCCAGCTACAGAGCCTTGTTAGCTACCTTCATACCTAAGAAAGCTACAGATGATGCTACCAGTTAACTAACATACCAGTAAGTTGTACATACGCATGCGCAAAACAATGTGCCGAAGTACACAATCATGTGATAGCATTTTATCCAATGACGGGTCGATACATCCAAATGACACCTGAACTGGAAACAGTGATGCCATTTTTGCAATTTCACCATCCTGGTAATTACACTGGTCAGAGTCCATCATTTTCGCAGGAAGTAATCAAACCATGAAGAAGAAGAAGATGAAAATATACAATGGTTTGCTTTCCATGAATGAATCAGCAACTTAGGAAATGTTTTTACCTTATTTTCCACAGTTGGTTGGCAACCTTAAATCAAGCTATAACTACAGTAGTTAGTAGGCAGTGGCTGGACATATCCCTTAACACTGCAAGTATGATACTGTAACAGTTGCTTTGCTAGCAGTTTACAATAAAAATTATCATTTTCCATGTTTGTTTTATTGAGCCAGACTGTTGATGCACATTAATTTAGAACAATGATATGCCTATATAGCTGGGCGTATAAGGGAAAATAATGCACACCTCCCAGCAAATTCCCAAAATTCAGTATTTAAGCAAGAGACAAACCAGGTGGAATGCACTTTTGAGCCATTACACTAATTTATTAACATAAAAAGAAAGAAGCTTTGATTCAAGCACAGGAAAAACAAAACGCTCTTTTTGTACCCAATTTGCGGCCCCTGATGCAAATCTAATACACCGGAAACCAACGGAATCTAACTATTTCCTGGCTATTTCCCTGTCCAATGCTGACTAACTGCCTCAACACCAGGAAGTCATTTATGACCATTAACTTGACCATTAACACAATAAGCGGCTAGCCTCTGAGCCAGCTATATATGTGTGTGTTTTTTCCCTCGGTGTACTAAATGTAAAATACGTGGTTTTTATAAATATGGTAAATGTCATGCACATTTGAGAGATTCTGCACAGTAAAATGTCCAGTGTTAATTCAACTTTAACAGTGTACATATGAGGGTCCATATGTACTCTGTGAGAGTTGATTTAACACTGAAAATGATTTAACACACTGAGAGGAGTGTGATATGTCTGTTATCACATGCCTTTGTCAGCTCCACTACCACCATGTCACATCCAAGTTACACTACTGATGAGGAGTGATGAGACAGCTCTGAGACTTTTTTCATCCAGCCTCACTGCTCTCTGATTATATTGTAATTTACTCAGACAGAAGTGAAGTTAAGATTTCAGCACTTGACTTACAGAAGGAAGACATATTTACTTCCCGGTATGATTTATTCGAAGTGCTTATGATCTTTGACCTTGCATACGGTGTCCACAGTTCTCTAATACCCTCCTGTCTCTCTTCAAAGCATTACCTGAACAAGTTCTATGGATGCCCAAAAGACAGATGCAATCTCATGGTGCTTAAAGACACGTTGAAGAAGATGCAGAAGTTTTTTCAACTTAAAGAGACCGGGGAGATTGATCAGAAAACTGTGGAGATCATGAAGAAACCTCGTTGTGGTGTACCGGATGTGGCCAACTACAACTTTTTCCCAAGGAAGCCCAAGTGGGGGCAGGATGCAATAACATACAGGTATGAAACGTCAGCTTTCATTGTGTTGTGTTGAGTTGTATTGAGATTAACATAAACATAGACACAACATTGGTTCTTTGTCCTTTGTCCTTGTGTTGTATGGAGATACGCATGCAGCAGGTAGATATAACGTTGGCTTTGTCCTGCATGGAATGTAGAGGTAGACAGCCAGAAATAATTTTTGTTTTGTTTTGTTTTTTAATACACTTGTTTGTGAATTGGTAAGAACTCTACTTGCCTGAACTAAATTTATTCTGTCCCTATGTTATGATGTGCCTAAAATTAAAGAATGAAAAAATAAAACATTTAACTTATTTCATATTTAGTATAATTAATATTATTCTACATATTATTAATATTAGAATAATTAGATTAATTAGATTAGATTAGATTTTGGAAAATAACCACTTCATTAAATAGTTGTTTCACATAGATAGCCATGAGAGTGCCTATGTCACTGTGATTGCTTCACACACACCGCAAATGTTAAAATGGCTACCTGCTTTGTCATCACTATGAACTATGTATGAATGTAATGTATTTTTATTCATTATTTTGTGATCTGTCACTTTGTTTACTTTATGATGTTTTGACAGGGACAGTAGCATTGAACCACATTCATAAACATACACATAAACATACTAGAGATAGTTATTGAGCTCAATTTAATCTTTCTGCAGGTTATATGTGTTTTCAAGTGATGTTTTAAGGGATGTAGAATGCAAGACGTATGTATTGAATGATTTATTTTGGCCGCAAAGGCAGAAATAGTGAGAAACTGAAGACTTTTTTGGCCATGTCCCTTTCAAAATGGGTGTCTTGGACATCTTGGCCAGTGACATAGCATAAGGGACTCTTCTGTGAAACTAGCCAAGTAATATAACATAAGCTAGTCAATCTGTGAGTTGTTGTAGAGGTTTAGGCAGCTAAGAAGTTATAGCAGTTTAGTGAAATATAGGGAACATAGCAGAGTCTGCACTAAAAAGAAGATAAATATAATCTCTCTTTTGTATGCTTTATGGTTTTAACTAGCTACAGTATATGGATAGCTAGCAATATGACTCCATGATGTATTTTATTATTATTATTATTATTATTATTATTATTATTGTTGTTGTTGTTGTGGCACTAACTTACATTTAGTGCTTTAATGATGATTCACATTAAATGATGACGCACATACAGTCAATTGTGTGTCACTTGCATTGTAGCTAATGATCATTAGCTATCATAATGTTCTGCATAAGACTCGACTTCTATGTTATTTTGGCAGCGCCTAACAGAGATTTGAACAAAACGTGCATCTTCACGTTCCCAATTGGGCACATGGCTAACCTGTTTTACTTGACCAACATTTGCTTTTCCTTGCCCCAGGAAAGCGTTGCTGTTAAACTGTGCTTGTGTCTGCTTTGTTTCCTTTGGAGATTAAGGTACCGCTAGCAAGACCAGTGACTGTTCTTTGGGACTTTGGTGGTGCTCTCTGAATAAAATGTAGCCAGTTAAAATAAGCATTGAACAATTAGGCAACATCTTATAATGATTATGCATTAATCCACAGTGTCCTGGAACAAAGGGACCATACAAATATCAAAAGTGAATGCAGGGAAAGTGTTTAAGTGAAAATTATGGGCAGAAAAATGGGCACGTGCTGTGATTGGTGGGGTGATACAATGGCATGAGGGTATTTCAGTCAAGTTCAGCTCCTACTGAAATCATCTGGCAATCAGACACATGACCCATTTGTAATAACAGCCTTTGCCACATGCAAGCTTAGCAAATAGTACAAGTCAACCTTGAGCCGCGTTTCCACCAAAAGTACCAGGAACTACTTTTCAAGGAACTAAAAGGTTCCTTCAGCCCATTGTTGTCTGTGTTTCCACCGCGGTCTAAAGTCCCGCGAAGATTAGGCAAATTAGCCCACTGACTATGAAAAAGCGACGTTGTCGTCGGTCCATCTGTCCTATGATTTCTTCTGTAAACCCATACTACCACCGAAATAGCCTACATTATTTTCTAATAACCGGCACAGCCCGGAGGGGTTTATTCCACATATATACAACAGGTTACCAATAAGGACTATATATGGTTACTTTTGTATTTATTGATTTTTATCGATTTTATCACCTGAAATTGAAATATTCTTCCGCAGCCGTTTGGGCATATTTTACCGTCGTCAAGCAAAACTGTCGTTGGTAGTTGAACTTGGACCGTTGTTATGCAACAAATAGGATATAACAGGCCAAAAAGTCAGATTGTAACTGTTTCATATATCCTCTCAAACACATTCATTATGTTTTTATGCGAACATTCACATTCACATTCTTGACATCCGAGGCGACAGAATGCATTCACATTTCCAATATAACTGGCAACAACAGCAGAAAACATGCACACGTTGTAAACAATTTGCTGTTTGATTACTTTCTCATCGTCAATTCCATATAGGCTAAGCAGCAAAGTGTGCCCTCCAGATGCAAACCATGCACCATAAATTAGTCCATAGTCTTCCTGGTCTTTTTGTGGAATTGAAGAATGGCAGAGTAAAATTACGGCAGTCTGAAAAAGCTAAAGGGACGATTACTAGAATTAACCTGTTATTTTACCCTGACAAAAAGTGCGGAAGGTGATTTCCAGTTTGCTTTTACTGTATCACCAATGTGAACTACGCAGAACTACCGCATACCTCACATAACTGTATCAAACGTTTTGAGTCAATTACAATGGGCTAACAAAGAAAATCCGGAAGAAAATATTCAGCAACCAAATTAATCCGTTTGAATGTTTTGGTACGTAATATGCTGTCCCAGCACAAATGCTTAGCATTTTATAAAACAAATACTACAGCAAGAAAAGAACAGAAGAGCACACGTTATAATTCCAAGACAGGCTATAACCAAAACTAGGCTACTGCGCCGCATAACATACACGTTTGATTTGAAGTTATTATGAAAATAAATTGGTTTGCGGCTGCAGATTTTTAAACATGGCGGTTGAAATAAAACACTGCAAGTAGTCGACCAATCTGAAATTTTCAGCGCTTGCGCCCCACCCCAAAGGTTCTGGTACTTTTGGAAAGTACTACCCCCCGAGCAGGAACGTTTTTGGGGGTAAAATAAAGCCCCCGGAACTAAATTTAGACCCTAGTTCCTGCGGTCGAAACGCACTGAGTTCCTCAAAAGGTTCCTAGTTCCGGGGTAAAGTTCCTGCGGTGGAAACGCGGCTTTGGTAAAACTTTCTGCTAAACAAATAATATGTTCAATATATTAAAAGTTCACAGAAGTAATATTTATTTTACATTGCATTGTTATTTATGTACTAGTTCCTTTATTCAGGATCATGTATGCCACACACGTTTGTTCCAGTTGAATTGCATTTAGTACACGTACAATTCAGCAAAGCAACATCTTATAGAATATGCAGTAGTCAGTATATACATTACTGTGCAACACGGTATAAGACAGGGATCTTGCTTGTTGCATCAATTCTGGTTGGTTGTGAGGGTGCTCATTAACCCTTTGAAGAGTAGATTAAAAAAAAAAAATCAAAATTCAAGTCTGTTCTAGAATGCCGTTGCTTTCAAATAACAGTAGTGATTGTTTTATCAGCATAGAACAGCATTAGAATATTCTAATGATATATTTGTGATCTCATACCTAAAGGGTTAAATTTCAACAGTTATATGGCTAAAACATGATAGTGGAAAAGCTTTTGTAACTGGTCATTAAATTAAGTACTGGTGTGCTGTTTCGCAACATGACCTCTAGCTATGCAATGTTCTTTTTGCCTCGAAAAATAATGTGGTTCATTTAAAAAGTAGGAAAACTCACCTCGTTTCATAGCAGCGATTCCTCTTGTTGATAAGGAAATTTCAGCCTACCTGCATCAGTTGTGCAGTCCTCCAGCACAGTAGCTGTAGCAGCTGAGCTGGTGTTTCAGATTTTAGAGCAGAAATAGGGCATTCAGTTGGCATTGGGTTCAGAGGACCGTCGTGATTGTTAGTCTCCGGCCCGCCTTCCCAAATGTACAATTCCTCCACTCATTTGACTTTTTCTTATATATTTAATTTATGTTAACTTGCAATTGGTGCTTTGTTAATGTAGCACTTTCATTTTCCGGTCTGGGAATGTTAGAGAGGTCTGGCACTGTGATGATGAGATTGTGAGTGTCTACCATCATGTTTACTTTTAGTTAAGTGTTCAAGTTTCCTATGCACAACATTTAATGTATGTTCTTCTGATTTCTGTTAAAGTGTTTTCTTACATTTAATTTTGTGTACATGTTAATGTTGTCATCATCTCATTTATTATATGTTTTCTTTGCCTCTTTCAGTGCTGCATTTTTGGTCATAAAGTTGCAAATACCTCACCCTCATTTTTATTTTAAGTTATTTCCATACATTGCACATCATATATTTTATTCATATCAATGCTCTATGTTTTGATAAATATTTTTATTTATTACTGGTGAAAGTGAGTAGGCATTCACTGCTGTCTCCTCACTTCCTGGTTTACAAAGTGGGGCTGGTGTGCACCCAAACCTTAGTGTTCATGGAGACTAGGAATGAGGCTAGGTATATGAGAGCGGTTCTCAAGTAATACACCTAAGTGTATGGTTGTTAGTGTTATGCTTAGTTTAGTGGGTTTCATTTAATAAGGGTACAGTTACAGTGAGCTCCATAATGTTTGGGACAAAGACATTTTTTTCTTGAATGTGGTCTGTACTCCATAGTTTTAGATTTGTAATTTAAAAAATTCACAAGTGGTTAAAGTGCAGATCCTTAGTTTTTATTAACGGGTATATATTTTGGTTTTACCATGTAGGAATTACAGCACTTTTATGCACAGTCCCCCCATTTCAGTGCACTGTAATATTTGGTGCTCTGAAACATAATGAGAAACACCTGTGAGGCCATTTGTCTCAAACATTATGGTGCCCTGATATGGGGGACTATGTATAAAAAGTTCTGTAATATCAACATGGTAAAACCAAAGTGTATATAAAAATACATAAGAAAAGCTGAGAATGTTTGCTTTACATCTGAATCATTTGTTTATGATGGTTGTTCTAAAATTGTGGAGTACAGAGTCAAATCAAGAAATAATATCTCTTTTTCCCAAATATCACGGAGTTCACTGTATATAACTGAATTTAATTTAGTGTTGTTTTTACAAATATTACTTATGTTATTGCTTTTGATAGATATTGAGATGGAATTTTCATGAAGTAGGAATACCTGTGGTTAAGAGGGCTTGGTGTTGCCCAGAGTTGATTTAGTGCCACTCCTCGGTATATAGGCAATCTGGCTTGGGCTCTCGACGAGTGAGCATTCAAAAATAGCTAAGTATAGCTTTAGTGTGTTCTATCAAGTAACGAAGAGACCAATGACTGGTCAATAGTAACACTGACTTAAAGTGCATTTTTTATTGTCTTACATTTTTGTCCCCCCCACATTTGATTACCTAATTGTGATTTACTCACTCTTCTTCAGGTAAAAAATAAAATTGCTGATTCAAATTCTCACTGGAATACTTAAGCAGCATCTAGGTTTACTATTTGGAAAATTGTCTTACATCTTTCTTCCAAAATTATAGTTTGTGATGGTCTTAATGCTTTGAAATACTGACAGAAATGAATTAATAGACAGGTTTTGGCAGACTGGTGTTTACATTTTCTGCTGTTTTTAATGCTTCCCTTACACTTGTCTATCCTCTAATGATCAGTAAATATATTCAATCAATCCATCAATCAATCAATCTTTATTTATATAGCACATTTCATATAGTGGCTGTAGCCCAATGTGCTGCACATGACCGAAAGACAATGCTACAAAAACAAAAGTAAACAAACAGAGGTGAGAAAAGGCACAAAAAAGCAAAACAACAAACAAAAGAATTGCCATTTGATTGGATAACTGTATGCTTTAAGTTAAAAAAAAATATGTTAAATAAAAATGACCTATTTAAAAGAATCGGAATGTATTAGGAGCACCATTTAATGTAAACTTATTTGAAGCTCTGTAATGTTTTGCTTCAGAACCTTTTGGAACAACCTTTGCTTCATTCCCCTTCCCAGGATTCTCGGGTACACTCCAGATCTGGACGAGGAAACCGTGAACGACGCCTTTTTCCGGGCTTTCAAAGTGTGGAGCGACGTCACCCCACTCAAGTTCACTCGCTTAATGGATGGGGATGCTGACATCATGATCAATTTTGGACGCAACGGTACGCTCTTGTCTCGCCGACCCTTTCCTGGCTAAACCATCACACTCAGGTTTAAGCAGAGATCAATCTACTTGTTGGTTCAGAGTTGAGTTTATGAGTTTGGCTAAAATATAAAACAGTTAGAAATGACAGCAGTCTGGCAACCCTGATGCTGTGAGACAGTGCGGTGAGAGAAAGGTGACTGTTAACCCGACTGGTGGTCGGAGATAGCCAAGAATTACGTGCACGGGTGGCGGTTATTTCACGTCTCGTACAGCAAAGCTGTGATTAAGCTATAATTAGTCTGCAGATTTATGTGGATTGCGGTCTGTGTAGACAAGCTTTTGCGTCAGACGGTTACCATTAATGTGGGGCCTCCGTCTCTGGCTTGCCTCATCTTGGTGATTGCAGTTTTAGCCAAGTTCATTTTAGTCAGCGGAGGCTGACATAGAAATGGAAGACAAACAACCTGGGTTCAATCAATGTTTATGCTTTGCTTTAACCTATGCATGAATTCATGTGTTACTTTTTTCAATGTGGACACAGTTTGTTTAATTTATATTTGTGCATACTGAATTTGCAAGAATGTCGTTTTAAAGAAATAACCTACACATATGCAAAATTGTGATTCAAAGTTAAGGACAAAGTTGTTGCCAGAACCCTGGTCGAACACATATTGCTGTTTATAATCAAAAACAGATGTGCGAGTCTTGTATTGATGAAAACATATTACACGTTTATGATCTAATGTCTGTCTGGCACATCGACATGCATATTTAACTAGACGGGAAAGCACACCGTCAGCTACCCTAAGCTTGTGAAACCCCGGAAGTAAGCCTGAACTTTGCATACATTGGAGCTCCCTTTAAAGTGAATGGGAAACATAACACTTTTAAGGGAAAAATAAAACTTCTCTAATGGTATTTTGAAATTCGATTAACAATCATTATGTTTCAGATGAAAAGCAGATTGTGAAAATTATACTTTATTAATATTAATATTTCATATTTTTAATAAAAGCAACCATTGTTTCACAAACTGAAACAAATAATGAAATTTATGAGCACAAAAATCGATGAGGTTTTGTTTGGTTGTTATATCACATTGGTTTTCTACATTGAATTCAATGGGGAAGCAAGTTCTTTTGAACTCTCAACATGCGCAGTAGAGGCTGTTTCCCATTACTTCATTGGCTTCACCACCCGGCCCCTCCCACCCTCTCCAGTTCCTGTGTACACTCTATGGTCTGGTAGCATTTTAAGCCTTCCTGGAGGGTATTTCATGAAACAGGACTACTGTTAGCTAGCCTTCTGAGTTAGCTGGCTGAGTAAAACTCGGAACAGCTCTTTACTTCACTCCATGTTCCAGATTTGGTAGTGTTCCGGGTTTTACTCAGTGCAGTTATTCAGCTAACTCTGTAATTCTGCTTTGTGAAATACCCCCCTGTTCACTAATTAGCAATAGATGTATTGTTCTCCGTGTCATATTGATTATAAAACAGTATAATCCTTTTTTTTGTTTTTAAATAGCCAATATATCTTATCTTCATCTCAATTATTAGCAATATACCTCTGAATGACCATATTTAGCTATGAAAGTGTCATTTGGTTTTGGTAAAAAGTCCACTATGATGAAGGCATGTGAATTGAATGTGAAGCAAAGACTTTGTGGATCAAGAAATGGCTCTTCCTGTCTCAGCATGCCACAGAAAATTATTTTTGAAATGGCCAAACCTGAGTAGAGCTGTGTTTTGGGGGAGCAATAGAAAGGGAAACCCCTGTATGAAACCCCATTCACATGCTTGGGGATCTTCTTGATGGCAGGTGTGTGTGCGCATACTAGCGGGTGCAAATAAGAGATGGAGGCAATGTGACAGTTAGTAAAATTACCTTTTGTTTCATATTTACACCAGCCAGTCAGTTTCAATTGATATTTCACAATTTTTAACACTTTCTTTTCACCGTGTTACTCTCACGGTATAGCATATGCACTAAATGTAAATATGTTATTTTTAATGTTCATTAGAGAAATTACCAACTTCATTAGAGAAGTTGGTAAAATATTTTTCAGTATTGTTTGACCTGTAGTAAAAATTTAAAACAGGTCATGTTTACCGAAGCAGAACATATGGGTTAAATGCAGACACCAAATCAATTTCCTCTTTATTAATGATGTGGTTGCAATTGTGGCCTTTAATTGAATGACTTGGGTTGCCATCTCTGTGTGTCAATCACTACACAACTTCCTGGTTTGGTTGCGAGCCTGGTGGGAAAATGGTGACTGTACTGAGGATGCTGGTGGTCTTGTCCACAGAGCATGGTGACGGCTACCCCTTTGACGGGAAAGACGGCCTTCTGGCCCACGCCTTCGCCCCCGGCCCAGGAATTGGGGGCGACTCCCACTTTGATGATGATGAGCAGTGGACTCTTGGAGAAGGACAAGGTACAGTGAGTGGCCATTGATTAGACCATCAATATTCATCTTGAGCAAGTAAATGTATATTCATCCTGAGCTGAATTATTAACTGAGCTAGCATATTTGAAACACAGATTATCTTGATAGCAGAAGGATATTATAATATCCTGATTTTTTCTGGACATTGCCCTTTGTTCAGTTTCAGGACACAATTGTTTATACCGGTCAAGAATGTGAAGTTTTCAGTCATTTACGGTCATTTTTTTGTTGTAATCTGAAGCCACCGATATGAAGCAGCCTGTTCATGTACCTGTTATTGTTGAATAGGTCACACACTCTCTGTGATTAAAATATCTGTGATTAATTAATTATTGTATGAATGACATAATATAAAATGTATAAGTACTCTCTCTCACTATCTCTGTCTCTCTCTGTCTCTGTTTCTCTCAGTGGTCAAGGTTAAGTTTGGGAATGCGGAGGGGGAGCTTTGTAAGTTCCCTTTCCTCTTCATGGGGAAGGAGTACAGCAGCTGCACGTCCGAGGGCCGTGATGACGGCTTCCTTTGGTGCTCAACCACCTACAACTTTGACGATGATGGGAAGTACGGCTTCTGCCCCCACGAATGTGAGTATATGCTCCCTCAGGTGTGACTTAACTTGACCAAGATCGTTAGTACTGTCTTCATTACCCATTTTCTTGGCAAGTATCCTTCTCCATGGGGAAAACTTTTGAGTAATATCCCTGTATAAACACAAGTCTGCAATGGTGGTTCTTCATCTGGCAACTCTGATTATGAGCCCAGTTCAAAATTGTTGAGCACCTTCAGAAATGTTCAGAATGAAGAATTTGTTTTATGTGCAGTCTATACGACTTACTGCAAGACCTATGGAAGAATATTTTTGTCAGATATTTGTGGATTTTTGCATAGGGTATAAGTATTTTTCAAGGTATACATAGGTTCTAGTCTGTGGCTCTACTCTTCTTCTGTGGCACTACTGTTTCTCGCAATTTTCCTACAAACTGTTCATTTGTAGAAATGTGTTGCAAGTCTCCATGCAGATTGTAAGGATGAGAGATCAGAGTCCTCATTCATCACTTCTTTTTAATGGTTTATATTCCTTTTTCAGGAAGTAGATTATTACATACTTTCATACTTTCATGGATAGAAGATGAATATCCCAGATTAGTCTAGGTTTGTTGACAGCTATAACTATATAAGATAGGATTCATGGATTCAATGAAAATGTATCCTTGATGTATAAATAAGATAAAATAAGTGCAACCTTTAGTTTTTTTTTTTTTCATAAATACAGTTTGCATGTTTATTTTGGTGATTGTGGAACCTACCAAGCTATGCTTTTTTATATGCAAATGAACACTTGCTTTGTGTGTCCGGTGAGTTAAGAACACTTCGGCTTGAATCCTGGTTTGCACGTGGCACATAATGGAAAGAAGAAGAAAAACACTTACAAGACGTCTAATTGAGTAAATCATCCTAAGCTCTACGGAGCTCCTGACTGTGCTAAGTGGGGAGTGCTCACACCGAAAGCTTCAGTACAGGAGGCTGTCGAAGCAGCAATTGTACTTCAGGCTTGGCATAGCAGGACAAAGGGTGGAAGGGGTATGGAGTATCAGTGAGCCTGGCTGTGCACTGTTAAAACAAACCCACTGATCAGAGTGTGCAGTCAGGGCTGCCACACTGTGGGATTTTTTCACAAATACTGTGGATTTTGCTGTGTCAGAATGAGATTTGTAAGCCTGTCAGTTGATGAATGGGGCATGTGGGGTGGGGGGTGGGGGGGCATATTGAAGTATGTTTTGAAGTCAGAAAAACAAATTGCATTCCTGGGTCAAAAACATATATAAGATATGTTTGGAGACACTTCTGCAGACCCATGAAGAATATGATACCTAGTTTTGGACCGGAATGTCCATTTTTCAAATTATTTGGTCCAGTTTGTGGTCCTGACCAGACCACAAAAAATATCCGGTGTGAATAATGAATTGAAATTTTACCACTGGTTTTCAATGAACTTCGTCTTGTATTTCCTAAGTTAAACTTTCTTTTTCTCCTTATTTGCCCTCACCACGCTCTGGTCCACGATGAGTTCCAACAGCACGCAAACCCCCCCGCCCCCCTCTTGTTCACAATCAATTAATCAATGTCAAAAGTGCGTGTATGGTGTCCGGTTTTCACAAATTCTAAATCTGGCAACCCTATGTTCTTACTCAGCATGTAGACTGCATGTGCCTGATCATCAAAGGACTTACTGCTAAATGGCGGAAAGTGGGAAATATCCTGCTGACTGTAGGCCTTCCTGTCTGGTTGACTTAAGGCTAATTGTGCATCACTCCACCAGACTGGAGAACTGGTTCTGACATGGTCAGGATTAGATTCCTGACTACAGCCCAGGTCACTGCTGTGAGAACCATTGCTTTAGCTGAAGCTCCTTGCAGGCAACATAAAAAAATGACCTATACAGTGAGAAGAAGAGGAGGGGTTTCCTCTATCCCCTACAGTGCACACTTATGTGTTCAAAACAAGAGAGACTAAACACTTAAGCTGCTAAGTGTAGTGAATCAGTTTGAGAATACTTTCAGTGATTAACATATGATTCTATGCAAGATGACAGAAAGCTAATCCATAGCTTTCTGTCATCTTGCTTGTTTACAGTAGTAAAAGTGACTCTCTAAAGTGCAACTTTAAATATTTACCAGCAAAGCACTTTGTGGTTAGATTTAATTTAGCCAAGAGACCTTTTTTCTCTAGTTGTCATCAAAGATATATATTTGTTTTCAAGTTGGGAAACAAAGTTAGAACAGTGTGTCATTCTTTTTCTGAACAGATCAAAAGGTAAGAAGGTTGCAGTTTGTTTTATCTTTGGTATACAGCTAAATCTGTCATCTTCACATCTTGCTCAAAATGTGGTTTACAAGAGAAAGGAGCCATGATTTCTCTTGGTAAACAAGCAGTCTTTGTAGCGTTCCATTAGCAAAAGAAAGAAAACCATGTTATCACATTTGAAAAGTGTCTCACAGATACCTCTCTGTAGTGTGACAGAAATAATATTGTTGATTAGAACCTCCCCAGGCTTGAAAAAACAATATTGTTTGAAAGAAAAAAATTTTCTTTTGAAAACACAGAATTACTACTGTCAGAAATACAGATATACAAACATTCACTAATGAGGACAGAAACTTTGGGGAAATCACACACAT
This sequence comes from Anguilla anguilla, assembly GCF_013347855.1. Lineage (NCBI taxonomy): Eukaryota > Metazoa > Chordata > Actinopteri > Anguilliformes > Anguillidae > Anguilla > Anguilla anguilla. Next base: position 34,893,887 of record NC_049205.1, read on the forward strand.
GCACTGCATACAAACTCTTAATGGAACATCGGGCCATATTGAAGTATTTCCTTAACTTTTAATGACATTGAGAAGTAATGTAAGCACAGTTTTTTCTCTTTTTTAATGGCTACCATGCATAGTCTTGCGTAAGGCAAAGATGCTCTCTGTGTATGCTCTGTTATCCACCTTACACACTGTATTGTGCCAAGATAACCAGACGCTGCTGGACAGTTGCTTTTCAACTCTTGTCCTCTTTATGTCTTCTATAACTGAGTGCCAGATAGATTCCAGTCAGTCAATGTACTTTTCAAAACATTATTTTTGTTTGTGGAAAAACTGTGAAAGCATAGTGCTCTCATGATTGTGTTGGGATGCACAGTCCTTAAAAAGTCTTTCTTTCTTATAGAATTTAGTATGGCGCAATGTGAATTTACAATGTGGGTAGAAAGTTCTGTCTTGGGGGGATTATGGCAGTGTTATTATTCGCCACAGCCTGACAGACATTTATTGCAACACTGTAAAATGTTGCAATGGGGGTTTGTGCTTGCTGAGAACTGAGCTGTGAACTTAGATCCCTTTAAACTTCAACAATGGCAAAACAGACCTATTAAACAGAACTGAATATTTATTCAGTAAATAAGACATTTAGAGTATATCTCTGTCATGCTGGAGACACTGAGACACTAAATTATTAATTTTATTGCTAATCCACTTTTTCTTAGTAGCCTATAGCATGGAAAGATGACTATTCGCCACAAACTTAGGGGAAAGGGTGGGGGTGGGGAAGGGGAGTGAATACCACAGAAAGCCACCAAATGGAATTTGATTTTTTTTGAGGGTACAACTGCTTGCTTACATTACCAGCCTTTTGTTTCATTTTTGCAGACTGTATTGAGATGTATTGGGAAAACACCTATGCTAAACCATCCATGTCTTCTGTTGCCAGTTTCATTGGTGCTGGAAGTGAACGAAAGTGCGGTGTGTCTGCGTGCTTGTGTTTCAGTGCTGTTCACGATTGGCGGAAATGGCGACGGGGCTGCCTGCAAGTTCCCCTTCACCTTCCTCGGTGACAAGTACGACGGCTGCACCACCTCCGGCCGGGACGACGGGTACCGCTGGTGCGCCACAACCGAGGACTACGACCGCGATAAGAGCTTCGGTTTCTGCCCCGAAACTGGTGGGTCTGCGGTAGGACGCACTTAAACAACCGATCTGTTTTCTACGCAGCATTGCTGTTCACGAAGCACAATGAAACGCCGGGCACCAGCATAGCGAACGTGCCGAGAGATAGCCAGGCAGCGGTTGGGCCCCGTAAGACTGCTCCTGTGGATGACTGTAAAACGTTTGCTGCTCGCTAGCCTGGGTTATTTTCCACTTGCGCGCGTCCGGTCGCTTTACGGCCGGGCGGGGCTCGGGTTTACGGGGGCAGGCGGGCCGGGGCCCTCATCTGTTTCGAATCGGCAGGGAATGCGCTCTCTCGCTGCGCGGGAGCCTGCACGTGACGCGCGGATCGGTGATTAATGCGCTCAGAATGCGGCTAATTTCAGTGAGAGGCAGCCCGTCTCCCGCTCAGCTAATCCTGAGCCAGGCTTCCTCTGAGGCTTTCCCGCCTTTAGGCTGGAAATTAAACAGCTTTCTGCCATAGACCACTCCAAATAAAAACTATGCGCTAAAGAAAGCAGTCCCTCTACTGTGAAAAGACTGATCAGTTTTACTGTACTTACACAGACTGCTATCTTTTAGCATATTATTTGAAAGTCGCATATTGGCTAAGCACATTTTTTATAAATGTTTGTTAGAAGGAAAAGTAGGAATTCTGTTTTAACCACTTCTCAAATTGTGTATGGAGAAGTAAAATTCTTGATCGTTCCTTAGAGATATTAGCCTAGCTACAGTCAGAATTTGTCCTAAACTTTTCCTGAGAAGTGAACACTGTACATTGTTAATGCAGTGTGGCAAATCCTTTTTAGTCATTGCTGAACTTGCCCGGCTTTTTGAAGAGAAAATTTTCCAATCCTCAAATTTATTTGTGAGTCACAGTTAAGAAAAAATCTGTTGACTCAAGCCATGCCAAATTCATACCCCCGTCACCCGTACTTGAAGCCATTTCACTCTCACTCAGACACCGCCCAGATCTACACTAAATCTTGCTCTCAAGTTATTCCCCGAATATTTCTCCGTTGCTTTTGTGGGCCCAGTGAAACTCTCCTGACCACCCTGTCTGCTGTCTCGACAGATATGCAGGGCACATTGCTTTGCTGCGGTTTCGCAGTGCTGACCATTTTCCTGTTGTTGAAGCTTTTCTCCCAGCATGCACCACCACCACAGCTGGGCAGCGGAGACACCCACAGGGCTCAAATCACGCTGAAACAAAAACAATAAAGAGAGCAGAAAGCCCCCCTTACACATAACCCCCCCCCCCCCCCCCCCCAACCTCACCCCCACATACGCTCACACACACACACACACACACACACACACACACACTGAGTAAGAGCTAAAGTATGCTGTCTGAAAACCGCAGCGCCAGGACTCTAACCTTCCCAGCTCTGGGCTGAGCAGTTACGGGTCTGTTCGCCTGATGTTACTTTTATGTCCCTGAGTCACTGCACAGAGGTGGAACATTCCCTTTTTCTGCACTGATAACAAAGTCTGGAAGTCGTGAAGAAACTAGGAAACAAATGTCCCCATGCTCTTTGTTAAGTATCCTTGCTGAAAATTTACCTTGTCGACCAACAGACAGCTAGTCCATAAGTTTGGCCACCAGCTTACTCTACCAGCTTAACTGGCTTTGACCAGCTTTGTCCAACTACAGGCCAGCTTTGATCAGCCACAGACCATCTTTGACCAGTTAGAATATGTAATAAACATGACTTAAATCATCTTAGAATGCCTGCTGGTTTTAGCTGGAATTTTCAACAGGGATGGGATCAGTTTTTATGAGCACCTTTTGTCACAAACTATTCACAGGTGTGCAAAGAATGAATGTTGTGAATTTGGGTTCAACCACATTTGCAAAGCCCAAACTAGAAAACCCAAATTTGCTAATTTGCCACTTTCCTCATTTGACTGTTATGCAGTTTATAGGCAAATTACTGAATTTTCCCCGTCCAAATAAATGTCAAAATCTTTGGGTCATGTTCTTTGAAATCAGTTGGGTGATAGGAAGTGGGAACATTTAAGACAAAGAATTTTTGTGGGTAAGGACAACCATTTTTCTTTTTCTAGATTGATTTTCTACCCTGAGTCCAATGTAAATACGGGTACATGACTGAATAATTCTCAATATGTTTGTAAAAACAGTCGACTATGCTGACCGTATAGTAAATCCTAGCACTTTTCACTGTACTAAGCATGAAATTAGCCTTTTTCTAGTAACCACTGCTCTGTTGAATGTACTGATGTACTTGAGGGGAATTCCACCACAAAACAACATTTAGCTCATTTAACAGATCAAGGTGTAACTGATTAATTATCTCTGTGTGGCTGGCCGAAGCAATCTCTGTACAAGGCTATCGGCAGTAAAAGGTGCAAATTTTGGTACGCCTTTTTACTTACACCTCTACCCTAGCTAATTTTTAAAGAATTACAATGGGTGGGTAATTTGAATTTTAAGATACGTACCTTCAATTTAGCCAAAGGGGGTGTTGACCAAACTCAAGTATTACTAGACGTGAAGTGGCTAAAAAACCTACATTGAAAACATTTAGTTTTTAACTGGCAGAACTGGTAATACTGCAAATCCATATCTCAGACTACTTGTGTCTTTATTCCACTAAAATGACGAGTCAAGCAGTTTGTGTCACTGCTGATGCTTTGTTCCGCATTACCTCTCATGAGGGAATGTTAACGATGTCAACCATACATTTCTCCTTGGCTGGCTTAACTCCTTCGTCCCTCACCACCGGTATTCTTTAAAAATGTCTGTTCTTGCCTGATTTATTATGACCACCAAATATTGCAGAAGTCGTACCGTGTTTGAAATTGCTTGCTATGAGTCCACTGCATAAATCACAGTTATTCAAATCGTAGTTATGTTAAACTCATGCAAGTTGCCCCACTGAAGCAGCATTGTCTTTTTAGTAGGACATAATCAGTAAAGTAAACTGATCACGTAAATCGACAGTGTCTTTCTTTAGTGGCTAACTTGTTGGCTAGAAACGTTAATCTCTCTAGGCTAACGCCCAGCCGCTACGTTTGCATTCATTAGGAGTGGCAACCTGTGACTGACGCTCGCCCATAGACAGTTAGTAGCTTCCCATTGTAGTCTTTAGTAAAGCTGATACCCGTATATCTGTCATTGCAACTAGAGAGCTGGCTGAGTGCTTATTTTAAGCAGGAGGGCAGCTACTCGTCTACAAGTAAAAGTTCATTCTACGGTGGAATTCCCCTGTAGTTTAAGCACTCCTGGTAAATTAAGGTAATGTAACAAACTTCTTGCTTTTTCTGTGCTTGTTTTGTGGGTTGCTCTGCGTAGCCTTGACAACGATGGGGGGCAACTCGGAAGGAGCACCCTGTGTTTTCCCCTTCACTTTCCTGGGCGACAGCTACGACGGCTGCACGGCCTCCGGGCGCAGCGACGGGAAAATGTGGTGCGCCTCCACTAAAAGCTACGACGACGACCGCAAATGGGGTTTCTGTCCTGACCAAGGTAGACACAGCCTGCTAAAGTATAACTCACCATTTGAACAACATTCGTCCTCGGTAGAAAATGCACTGACACACACACGCACACCTACACACAACATCTTCATTCACCGTATGTGTATTAAACAGTACTAATTTGAACATACTATGTAAATACACAATGCACATGACATATCTGGTGGCTGTCCGTGAGGTGTGACAGGTCTCATAGCTCGGGTGTGTCTTTTCTGTGTGTGTGTGTGTGTGTGTGTGTGGCTCCAGGCTACAGTCTGTTCCTGGTGGCTGCCCATGAGTTTGGCCACGCCTTGGGGCTGGAGCACTCTGAGGACCCCGGGGCCCTGATGGCCCCCATGTACACTTACACCAAGCACTTCCGTCTGTCTAACGATGACATCAGAGGCATCCAGGAGCTCTACGGTAGGCGGGAGGGCGGCCGCGAAGCACGCTGGGCTTTTTCTCCTCCGTCTTGCACACAGCCATACACACTTACTTTCATGGGCATACACAAAAAAACCATACACACACTTCCTGTTTACAATAGTTTATGTTCAAAAGGGATATTGAGTATTACTGTATTGATTGTATTTTAATGTTCTAATTTTATAGTATTATCTGAAATTCATGTTTAACGCTAAATGCTGTAATGTAATTAGCTATGTGTACTGTGAATCTTTTTTTTAACATAGTGCTACTTTTGCTTCTTGCTTGGGAAGTTTTGCTGTCTTTAATTTACATCTTAGAGCACAGCACCAGCAGAAGTTCAGTCATTTCTGCTTTTGGGAAGTACACCAAATCTCTTCTTTGTTGGTAACCCACTGTTTTTTAATTAGTACGCCTCTTCTCAGCCATATGTGAAGTAAAAAGTTTCCGGAGACCAGCGAGTGAAACCCTCTGTAAAATCTGTGGCCCTGTTCACACCTGCCATTAAAATGCGTCTTGGGTGATCCGATCACAAGTGGACAGCACTAACTACAGGTGTGAACGCACCCAAGACGCATTGAGGACGCATTGAGATCCGATCACTCAGACCACATTCCTAGGTGGTCTGGGTCGCATATGGCTACCTTCTTTTAGCAGCGTGAACACGAATGTGTCCTGGGCCACATTGAAGAAGTGCCTAGTCAACTGACGTCCTCTGCCTAAGCGGAAGTACGTACTAAATCGCGCGCCAACGCCGTCATATTAAAGTGTGAAACAACAAGAAGCCAGTACTGAATAACGAAATAAACGAGACAAAGTTTTAAAAAATGATACCATGTCATTCTACAGTCAATATCTGGGACTAAATATCGAATAAATACAAACTTACCATTGGTTTTAGGCATAGAGATGTCCCTTTAGAGACTGAGCGGTCATATATGGTCTTGGACAATCTGTTTGTGAAATATACAGGTATTTGTGATGCCTGGGTACCTTCCAAAATAGCTGTGTGTAATACCACACGTGTTGTTGTTGGTGTTGTTGCCCTTTTTAGTACAGTCTGGCTTGATTGACAATTCATTTATTCAGTGGGTGAGAGTATTAGCTTTCTAGCAATGTATAACATGTCTAATTTTGCTTTTGGAATAGTGTTTTATAGGTCAGCGTAACCGAAAATGTTCTTATCATCGCATTCACTTACACATTCACTCTGTGGTACTAGCAATAATACACGCTGCAATCGTTGTCAACGATTTTTTGTAATTTCTTGTAAAATACTATTATTATTGAGGACTTCTGGGCATAGCTAAGCCATATGTTTGCTGATAGACCTATTGACATCGTTTTCTGGAGCAAAATAGAAGTGGATAGATCTATAATTTTGGCTGGTTCTCAAATCGCGTAAGCTGGCTTTGTCCATGACAAATTTTGAAAATCGCATAGAGACACATTAGGAGTGCGTCAAACATCTTGGGCGATTTGGTTTGCCTGGAACACGCCAAGGAATAGACCCAGTCTGTTTTTGTTTTAATTTTGCCCGCGCACTAAGGTCTTCGCAAACTACTTCTTCTTTTAATTTCCGGCAGACTACATCTTCTTTTAATTTCCGGCAGACTTTTTATACGGTCTATGGCAGCATAAAAAATATACCTGTTAAAAACATATATATGTATACCGGTTGTTTTTAACCTCCCGCTGGTTAAAAACACAACACATTTGGTCTTTGCAAACGGAAATGATGTACGTGTTTATTTGCATATTGAGCGGGGAAGTGAGATCCGATCACAAGTGGTCACTCGAGATGCATGTGGAGATGCATTCTAATGCCAGGTGTGAACTGACATCCGTCTCGACTAAATCTGGACACAATCTGGATATATCCGGATATAAAGTACAGGTGTGAACAGGGCCTGTTTCTCTCTCTCAGGGGTCCCGACAGATAAGCCGATGCCGCCCACTCAGGGTCCCGTCACTCCCATTGACGTTTGCAGCGAGGACGTACTCTTTGATGCCGTCGCCCAGATCAGAGGAGAGACGTTCTTCTTCAAGGACAGGTGAAAAAAAACTCTTAATGTTTCCGTTTGATTTCCTACACTGTGAGTGGAAGGCTGTTGGCTGTGTGACTGCTACTGGAGATGTGGTCATTTTCAGGGGGAAAATAATGATTCTGAAAGAGGTCAACATGCACACTACTCGTGCTGGGAATGGCAGATCCCTTTTGGCAAATCATTTGTGAAAGAAAGGTGTGTGCGGGAATGAGCTTGTTTTTCTTTCTCAAGTGAAAAGAATGAATCACAAGAACAGTGTGTCTCATTTATGGGAATCTCTGGACGTTTTCCAGACTGCTCAGCTGAACTTTTCTTTTCAATCTGTAGCTCGTCCGAATGTGAAATCATAGACCCTCCTGTGTCATTTTGCCAATCATATTTCAGCAGAAATGAAAAATTTCTGAAATCACAGGGAAAATAAACAGCATGACAGACTGACCTAAGTACTTTTTTATTTCAGACATAGTTCCTGAAAATACTGAATAGTCTGCAAATTGTGTGCTCCAAATTTCAAAAACAGATGTCTTTCAACATAAGCAGTGGTCTGTTTATGGGACTCTTTACTTGCTGTAAAGCCTGCGTTAAGTTCTCTGACTGTTTTGTTCTGTATGTTTAATTTCATGCTGTAGCCACACCCTTATAGCTAATCACCATCACCCTGTAATGATTAAGAAACTTGGCAGCCATTTAGGCTCTAAGCCTCTACTAATGAGCATTAGCCAAAACGACTGTTGCTTTCAGTATTTCCCTTCACAGTTTCCAGATGGCCTTAATTTCATTGCAGGGATGAATACATTGAGTTCTGCCAGTACATTTCTAGAATCTACCGAGTGAAAGGTGGAAAGATTTTGGCTCTTTTACTGAAATATTTCCCATTAACAATTCAGTATCTGCTTTGTTTGGCTCACTTATTTCCCATGGCTCAGTGTTGCTGGACGCATTTAAACTTGTGTAGTACCACAGCTGAAAGGAATCTAGGAAGCTGTTTTTGGAAAATCCAAATGACCGTCAGCAAATTCAAAGCACACCCACACCCATAAACACATATACTTGTGGACACCCACACAAACCCTTAGAAGATGGCTTCTCATTTGGCTTATTGCACACTAGTATTCATATTATATACAAATTGTACAATATTTCATATTAAGTACAATAGTCAAAGTATATTAATCATAATAATTGCAGAGTTAATGTTAAATTCTGAGATGCAACAGGTCTCACTTTCAGTTGGATTGCCACTTTTACCTCCTCCATATCCGTCCCAAATTTACAGTTGAAGCAGAGCACCCACAAAAAAGTTGAAATGTTTCTCTTGTTCTTAAGCTCATATAATTTTTTTTTTTTTGTAAATGTTATTTTGGTTCTTTACTTTCTGCTTCCTTGTGACCCTTCGCTCTCGGTGCCAAGCGGAGCGTCTCTCAGCGGCGGCCACGCCGCTCCGCGTCCAAAGCAAACAGCTGAGCAATCAAAAGGCGGCACTCATACTGCTAGCTAGCCCGCTCTCTCTCCCGCACTGCCCCCGGCCTCAATGCTGGAGGCCCACGACGCATCCCATAAGCGCTACTTGCGAAAACAAAACGTGTTTTCTTTCTGGGTTACGTGAATGAAGTTGACTGTATTTTTCGGGGGCCGAGCACGTCATCGGACGAAACCCTGCCGTCTTACACGGCGCTGAGCGGCGGAGAACTGCAGGCTTTTCGGATTTTGGGAGCCGAGTTTGTGTTGGAGGGAGTTTCAATCCGGCAGCTGTGCCTTGTCCTCAACTTTGGGTTGTGAATTTTAAGTATTCCATTTTATTTAGTTTACAACATTTCAAATAATTGTAGTGTTCACCAACCCCATAATCATTTGTAATAAAAATATAATCCACTCCTGAATTCATTACTTAGTTTATCAGAACTGTTATGGTGAAGGCCTGTCCTCAGTACAGTGTGAACACTTTCTGTTGGGGTAGAAGTTGGGGTAGGCACAGTTATTGACGTCATCATGCATCATACAGTAATAGCTGGATTTAAAATATATTCAGTTAATGTGGACTTTTTGGAGTGGACTGTGCTGTTGTCTGTGAAAGTATTAGCTAACAAAAATTAATTCCAAATATAATGATGGGATAACACATATCTGCATTAAATATTGTCCAGAGCAGGCTGTTATTCAGATATTTAGTTTCAGACAGCAGATGGCTTGAGGGATCAGTTGTTCAAAGCCACACCCATGTCTGCAGTTGGTCCAAACAGATGTTTTCACTATGAGGCCTCAGGTCAGTGTGGCAGAAGTGAAGGAGAGGGAGCTGTGAATCAAGGCCGGCCCCAAAGGTATCAGGACCGAGACGAGAACGAACGCGGTTCCGTGTTGGTTTTGTGTGATTTCGGGTGAACGGTGTCCCAAAGACTTTTGGATGATTTCAGCCGACAAAGCACGGTTTGCGGTCACCTCAGTCATCAGGCTCGTCTGTGTTTCCTGGTCACTGCAGCCAGTCGTTTTAGGTTCATATTCCAGGCTTGGTGGAGTTGAACGCCAAGAAGCCATTTTTGTCTGTATTCCTGGGAGGGTTTTCACTAGACCGTTTTGCAACAATCTTACTCATGCTTTTTGGAGACCCATATTAACCTTCCCAGTGTTCTTTATCTGGAAACTCTGTGTGCAGCAGCTTCCCAAAGGATGTAGAATAACAATTAATATTTTTTTTAAATATATGATAATAATAAAAAATGTAATAATAAAAAATATTATTAATAATAATAAGCATTATATTTTAGTTATTATTAGAAACCATTATGTTGTTGTTGTTGTTGTTATTATTATTATTATTATAATAGGGGCAGGTATATATTTCGTTTTGTGGCCCCATTCTCTTTTTTGCCCTAAAGGTTTCATGGCATGGTCTATTTTCTAACTCTGCTGTGCATTGACAGTGAGGGGAGATTTTAGATTTATTTTCAAATATGCCATTCCCCCTAAAGCAAAGCCCTTTTCACTGTCCATAACTCCGTTCTTCTGTGGGTAGTTTCGGGGATTTATTGGGGGATGACTTTTTCACTTTTCTCTTTGAATCTCTGTCTGCCATTGTTGGTTAGGAGTCCCTTTTTGCTTTTTCTATTTTTGAACTTTTTTAACGTTTGAAAATAGGTCAGTGGAAAAGAGCAGGGACAACGTCTCCTATCCCTTTTGAAAAAACCTGGGGCAAGTTCAAGCTCGCTCAGCTGCCGTCTGGAACCTCCCCAGCCTTAACGAGAACCAGATGTTGTTGCCGTGGCGCCAGGCCCATCATGACTTCCCTTTTGCTCTCTCTCCCTCTCCCTCTCCCTCTCTCACTCTCTCTTTTTCTCTCTCTCACACAGATTCATCTTCAGGTCTTCCAACTTCAGACAGAAGCCCAACGGACCTATGCTGGTGGCCACCTTCTGGAGCGAGGTGCCAGAGAAGATCGACGCCGTCTACGAAAACCCCCTGGAGGAGAAGACCGTTTTCTTCGCAGGTATCGGGGCGGGGTCAGCCTAAAAAACTCCCACCGCAAGTGCCACACTCAAGCTAGTCAACAAGCCCCTCTTCTGACCGCAAAGCAGACAGTATAAAATCCCCACAACTGGTTCACCATACAGAACATTCTGATTCTCAGACATGGTTTTGATGTGGTTTGTCAGATTAAATTTTTTTTTTATGTGGCTTATATGTTTTGACGCATATTTAATATATTTTTGTCATTATTTAGAATGTCGGTATGGAAAAATATTTTTGTTCCAGACATTCATAAAATATTGTTGAGAAATAACCTCGACAGCATTGGTCTTATTATTTTAGGTAGTGTCAACACTTCATTGCTTCTTATATGTTTATAATTTAAATGTTATGTTATAACTTATGTTATCATGTGATTTTATAATATGTTAAAATTTTGACCTTTTTATTTTAAAGTTTGTCTCCCCTTGTTTTCTCACATGGTACTTCTGTCCTCTGCCAGCTAGAGGTCACGATAGTCAAGCTGCTTCTCAAACAATTATCCCATTTGCACCACCTCAGTAATCTAAGTTCATAAAGTAAATAATTGGCACTAATTAAACACAGACAATAATTAACAGCGATGTTTATGTACTACTGTAGACATTCTGCAATGTTTTATAATGCTGAACAGGGGCATGATAGGTTTTGTTAGAAGATGTGGGAAATGCCCACATTAAAAATTAGAGCAGTTATATAACTTTTTTTAACTTAAAGTTTAATTAAAAAAAAGAATTCATGATTCAACTAATTAAGTAATCATAGTCTTCGATCAAGACCTTAAGTAGAGTCAAGTGTCTTAGTATTGTGTTAAAACAAAAACCTGCTGCCAACTAGCCCTTTTCATATAAGATTGGACACCCCTGTATTATATAGATTAAAGTTTACTACAGTGATACTCAACCCTGGTTCTGGAGAGCTCCTGGGGAGTCTACTGTTTTTCATTTTTTTCTTTAAAATCTGTGACCAGTTCAACACCAAGAAACCAGGTGAACTGAGTTAACTGAGTAATCAACTACTTTAATTTAATTGATCAGTTGCTATGCTACTCAAGTGCTGGGTATCAACAAAAGCCAGTAGACCAGGGCTACTCAACCCTGTTCCTGGAGAACTACCATCCTGTAGATTTTCAGTTCAACCCTAACAAAGCACACCTCATTTAACAGTTGTAGACTCAGGTGTGTCAAATTAGGGTTGAAATTAAAACGAACAGGCCGGTAGATCACCAGGAGCAGGGTTGGGCAGCCCTGCAGTAGACTGTGCGGTTCTCCAGGATCAGGAGTGAGGACCACTGGCTCAAAGACATGCTTTTCATTGCATCCATTAACTGTGCCATTGGAGTGCCAATGGGGACCCCTGGAGGATAACCATTGAAATACAGGTTTAGAACCCTGCTGGTCACATAGTGGAGACAAGCTGGTGGCCATAGTTGTAATATAACATAACATTAAGGTGATACACACGGGGTTCATGAGCTGCTTGATGAATCATCCAGCTGAAATATGAGTGACCTCTATGTCTATATGGCCTTAACTAGGTTTTACAAAGTACATGTGCTAATATAAAAGGATCCTCTTCTCACATGCCCAATAAGGGTGGTATGGTGACACAGTGGTGTCACACTGATGCCTTGCAAAAAGGCGGCTCCAGGTTTCAGCCCCGGCTGGTCCGGGTCCTTGCCCCCCTGCAATCTGACATTTGTGGTTTCCTCCGACAGTCTAAAGACATGTAGCCCAAGGTCTACAGATGAAAATTAGCCTCCCTGGCTAACTCTGTCACATTTACGGAAATTATATTAACGTGCAGTGACCTTGTCAAATAAATTAAATCAAGGGATTTGTTCAGTGAGGTAAGATGTAAGATCTGCAGTGGTGCAGGGTTGTACACTGCAGTGCCTTTTTGCATAAAACTAAGCTCACTGGTGGCCCCTATGTTTCCCCAGGGAATGAGATGTGGATTTATTCAGCTAGCACTCTAGAGAAAGGCTATCCCAAGAGGCTCTCCTCCATTGGCCTGCCAGCAGACCTGCAGCGCGTCGATGCCGCTTTCTCCTTCCCCAAGAACAAGAAGACCTACATATTTGCCGGAGACAAATACTGGAGGTAAAGACGACTATGCTCAGTATTAGAGAGTGCGTATAGATAACCCCATCCGATTCCGGGTATTTGATGCCATTGGCTAGAGTTGTTTTCAGTGCTTGTGTTTCTGTTTTCTGTAGTCATTATTGTATAAGATGTATTAAATTTCAGTGGCCCTAGGTGTGAGAACAATTTGCCACATGCAGGACTGGTATAGTCCTTACTTACCAGCCTTGCTTCAGGCCTAACAGCAGATGGGGTGACAGCCGGGCTGTAAATAAAGATAATGTACGCATAGAATATGAGCTGTCAGTTTCACCTGCTCAGTCAGCATCTGCCACACATTTCTCATTACTTAAGGGACGAGTGTAACAAAAAGGGTTTTCCCTGTGTTCCACGCATACATATCTCAGTTGTGCTCACAATTGTACACCGAATGTGCACAAGGCTGGCCAGACAAGAAAAGTCTGACATAAGGCTGGCAAGCAAGGCTAGGACTGAAGAGTCAGCTGTTCAGCCAGATTGTATTTCCAGTGTAGCGCTTTTGGATTCTTGATTGATGGACGTGTAGATGTTCTCCAAACGACACCGACTTCTCCACATCCTCAGGTACAACGAGGTCAAGAAGAAGATGGACCCCGGCTTCCCCAAGCCGATTGGGGACGCCTGGAGCGGCATCCCTGACAACGTGGACGCCGCCTTCAACCTGAACGGCCACGGTAAGCGGAGATTTCCCCAACACCCGTAATTCCTCGGACCAAAGTTGTTTTCCCAAAGTCGCCTTCGCTAAAACATAGCACGACAGCATGGGGAAAAGAGAGAAAGCGAGGCTCGTTACGGCAGGGGTCGAGGCTTGCTGGAGTTCCCTTGCGGCCTTCCCTCCTCCTTTCCTTCCCCCTCCTCTCATACGTGCGCATAATATGCAGCTTTCGACCAGTCTGAGAAAACGGCGTCTAATAGAGAGTGTTTGTGCTCCTTCACAAAGATCCCTCTGTCCGCTTGCTAATTAAGCAGCGAGCTCAGTAGGGGCTACTGCACCAGCGCAGCGTGATCGAGTCTCTTTGAGGAAGCCAAAGGCCTCGCTGAACCCTTCGTTCTCAGTCACTTCACCGGCCCTGATACTGCCGTGTTACTGGGAAATCACACCAAAGACAGGGAACAGAGGCTAGGGTAAACTGAACCATGATAATGGATCAGTAAAGCTGGCAGGATACCCGTTTATCATCGGCGCCAGCCTAGCTAGCGCAAAATGCTGTTGCAACACAACATTGCAGTAAGACTGCGGAATAACAAAGTTGTTGGAACTGGTGTGTTTTTTTTACCACCTTAAAACCACAAACTTTCCAGTAGCATTGTAAATAGAGTCGGATTACACTTAGCCTTGTCTTAGCAGCCCAACAATATCAGAACAGAATGCCTTCACTACTTTCCAAAACCTTAAAGACATTTTATGAATGTTTTCTGCCAGCTGAACTCCAAAGACCTCTTTTTTTTTTGCACACATTGAAGGTTCTGATCCAGCTCCAGTTACTGTAATCTCATGGCTCAATAACTGACAAGACCAGGTTAAAACCTAGTATATGGCTGGACCTAACACATGTGATCCGGCCAACCAATGGTGTAACTTCATAATTCGGCCGAACAATGGTGTAACTTCACTCACTCAGTCACTCAGTGACAGACATTCGCTGTTGCGGCGCAGCCAATAAAGTTGATTCAGATTACACATGGCAAAACCATAATGTGTAATTTTCAAGATCGTTTTTTCTGGCCCTGAGCATGATATTTTATGGCTGTTCCTGTAAGAGGACTTTGTGTAAGAACTCAGATTACACTATCTCTTTTTTTTGCACCATTCAACGGTCTTTTGTCTTTCTGCTTGTAGGACACAGCTACTTCTTCAAAGAAGGTTACTATCTGAAATTAGACAACGAAAGCCTGAAGACTGTCAAAGTGGGAGACGTGAAGACCGACTGGCTCGGCTGCTGAACTGCCCCGCCAAGCGAAGGGGCCGGCTCCACGCCAACCGCCAACCGCCAGCTGCCCCCCCCCCCCCGTCCCACACACACACACACACCCCTGACACCCTTCTCCCCCACAGTGACCCACCGTCGTCACAGCCATCGGGCCTGTAAAGACACAAGGCATATCCCCCTCTACCTGCTGAATCTCTCCAACAAAGGAGTTCATACCTACCCTTTGTTCCCCAGACTGGCCTGCTCCAAGGTTTACCTTTGGCCCCATTTTAAATCTGAACATGGGAAAGTGAATTGAAATGTACATATTGCTTACCTGTGTGGAAGTGATTTTAAAAATCTGTGTAAGATCAAAATGAAAATCATAACACTGACAGACACACTTACACACACACACATTTAATGGCATCGGGAATGTCCACGCTACAATCCAGACCCTACCTGGTGGCGTAGTGCAAAGTCTCTAATTATCAAATTTGATTCATAAGGACAGTTTTATTAGCACTTTGTGTTTTGTTTATAATTGTGTTCCATAGAAACCGTAGGAGCAAGTAACTGTCATAGCAGCTCCACTTTGTATCGCTGGTGCTCTTGTTTCACTAACAGTCGAGAAAGATTCATGGCACGGGTTGCCTGAAAGTTGTATGTACAGTAGTACGTTAACATGAAGGACAAACAGCATGAACGTATCACAAAAGTATTGTTTAATAATCGTTTGTATTACTGTTGTTATTGTTTGATACTTTTTTGTATATGATCATAAGTAGGTTTGATATTTGCTTTGTGCACTTTGTCACTATACTTTTTTTTTTAAATAAAATGAGTCTTTGTTTTAACTTGGGATGTTTTCCCTTTTCTGACCAGTGTCTGTGATTCCATCAGTTGAAGTTCCTACATTTTAGTCAATTTAAAAAATGAAATGCAGTCAGATTAGTGTGTCATTTCAATGAACTCAGTTGGATCTATATCCCAAGCATGCTTTGAATCAAGAACTGTCTGAACTTGAAATGTTGAAAGCTTTCCTCAGAAAATTTCACCCAGCATAATTATACTGTATGCTTCTTACACATATTTTAGACGGATTTTGGTGACTTATTTTAATAACTCAAACACGGGTAGACATTTCGGAAAACAGGAATGTGTTTTTATGTCTTTTAATTTGTCTACAGTATTCCGTGCTGTGAGTAAAGGCATTTCAGTGGAGGCATGCCTCTATATGAAGACTCTGAGCTATTGCTGACATCTAGAGGCGTGAACTCACCATTACAATTACATATTCAAGTTAAAATTATTGCTTGCATGCAGGATAAAATAAATAAAGTTCACACAGTAGACGACTATAATTAATGGTCTTGCCCTCGATTTCATTTGCAGAAACAATATGTTATTGTTGTTTTGTGTTACACTGTGGATTATATACTGCATTACCACGAATAACACATAGGCTATATGGATCTTCAATTGGACCTGTTGAGGACAGTGCAAAACCAGATTGCTTTTTAGACGAGACGAATGAATCGGTGTCAATTTTTTAAAAAATACTTCCTCAAAAAATACGTTTTACTCTTGAGCAAGGCCCCTATAAAATCTACCAGTTGTGCAATTTCCTTCGTTCGTGCACGTTGCAGCTTACTTTTTGCTTGTCGCTTAGTTCTGGTAACCACCCTACAGTGTTAGCCATAACTTCAATGTGTCTTATTTCTGGTCCATCGTGATGGAATGAATTGAATTATGCGCTATAGTAATGCATTTCGGCTACAAAGTGCAGTGTTTATTGTTTAACAAACGTGATATTTTCCGCTCACAGAGAATGTGTTATATGTGTAACTGAACTGAAATACAAATAATGCTCTTATAGTGAATTTTGTTTTAAACGTTATTATTAGTATTATTTTTCTTGTTGTTGTTTTTGTTGTTGCTGCTGCTGTTGGAAATACATTTATATTGTGTGGTATTTATTAGATAGGATATAAATACTACGTTATGCTATACTCCGTTCCTTTTCAAAAATCTATTTTCTTTGAACAGTTGTCAATGATCTGCAGTAGCCTATTAGCTAGCTGTGTTGCTCTAGCCCTGTTGCCCTAAAGAAGATTGTGTGGATTATGCATCGGGGGTGGGGTCTGAGACGGATTAGAACATTTTCTCGCGCTGCTGCGTTGGTGTGAAAAAACTTGTAGTTTGCTATGCGCGGCGGATGTGTGTCGGGGAAGTCGGGCGTTTGCAAAAGTTTCGTTTGAGAAAGAATTAATTGGTTACAGTAGCTCATGTGTCAGGCAGTCAGAGGCAAGCCGCGAGGATGCCTGAAAGAGTGTTCGCTTTACCGAGGCAACAGTCTCTGCTTCTCCCGGCTGTGCTTAACCCGTTTGTGCACAATGTAAAATTGACAAAGGCTGAAAAAATCAAAGTAAGTGATGATTATGTGTGTTGTTTGATTTTTTATATGTTATTGTCGGATTATTAGAAAGCGTAGTGAATGTAGCCTACTCTGGTTTAATGACGCCGGGTCCATGATGTGATTTTAGCTAGCCTGTTAGGCCTACATTGTTTAATCTGCGTAAATCTCTGACAGCCAAATCGAAAGCACTCCAGTTGCAAACAACAACAGCACAACCATAATGGTGAGGGTTGTTTAGCTACTAAATATTTTCATACCCATTTGATTTCAGAGTCTATTATGTTTGTCGTTCGTCGATAGTTGCATTGATCTCGGAAGAAAATGCAAATAGTGTAATGCGCAAATACACAGTATTTAATTTGCAGCATGTTACAGTCGCTGTCTTGCATGACAGTAGTGTGCATGTGTCTCCAAAGTGTGTACTCTTGGGAGTCTTCCTTGTCCCTGTCCGCACCATCTGTCTGCTGATCGTCGTTATGGTGACATGGCCCGTAGCTGCCGTCACTACGTTCATGCACCCAGTCAAAGGAGCCATCAAACCCCTGGATGGCTGGAGAAGGTAAACCTGGCTAACCCAACCTATTTGTTCCGTTTTAACTTATGTTATTAATGTAGGAAGGTGACCTATTCATACATTCTAGTTTGAGGTTTGAACCTGGCTTTACAGATTCATACCCACCAGTGGAAACAGTGCACCTAATTTTAAGCAGTGAATTTCTGCTCATTTGATATTCAGTAAACTCAACATCTGTGTGTTTTTAACTACTGTATGTTTCTTTCTGGATTATATTTCTGAAAAGGTACTGACTGGGCCAGATCTATTCTAGATCTGTGCGCCTCTGTTTTTAACCCACAAGTCTGAAATAGTCATGCTAAAATCATAGTAGTAGTGTATGAAACATACAGCGTGTAATTTCCTGGTGTTGAAACTGCCCTAGTTAAACAAGGCCTTTTATCATCGCAGCTTATCTCATTGCCTATAAATAGTAGCCCTTAGTTAAAGTGGAACCCTGCCAGAGATAAGGCTGTGATACACAAGATAAGGAAAAAACTGTCTGCTTGTGAAAAAACATTGTGCTTTCCTCACGCAACTGCATGAATAAAGTCATCTGAGCAAGGGCTTTTACAGGCAAATAGGCCTTTGACTCTGATGGCCTATGTTCACTGGGTTTAAAGGAGGACAATATATCTGTATTACATCATAGGCATCAGCATTTTGCACAGCACCTCCTCGGTGGTCTTATAGCTTTGTGATCTGGTATGATCTCCCAGCTTTGTTGATTTTCTGTCGTACTGCTCTGCGACTTGTTATCATATCAGGGTAACAATCCATCTGTGTTCTCAGAGACCAACACAAACTTAAGCACGCTATGCACTTCAGTTTGCCACGGACACATACCACAATCGCTATCGTGCGTGAACTGTTTCAGGAAACTTTGGTTTGGGAGATGTAATTATCCTGGGACAATGACATGGTACTGTGTGCGCACCCTGGGTGAAGAAGCAGTTTGCCGGTTTGTGGTTTGGTGTGGGCCACCAATATTCTGTTGCATTCTTGCCACAGGTTCCTGTGCCAAAACGTACTAGCCCGTTTGGGGCGCCTCTTCTTCTTCTGCTTCGGCTTCCGGGTGACGGTGAAGGGCGAGAGGGCGAGCAGCGAGGTTGCACCAGTTTTGGCTGTGGCGCCCCACTCTGGCTTCTTTGATGCCATCGTGTGCCTTGTGGCTGGATTACCCTCTACTGTGTCCCGTTTGGAAAACTTGGCCACGCCCATATTTGGAAGTGAGTTTTAGCCTTACTCCTGAGATCTATGTGGGCAGGCTGAGCCTTACTAATGTATTGGGTTACATTTAATGTAGCACTTGCTATCACATATCGCATCTCTGAAAGGTTTACAATGAAAAGTAGGGTGGTGTCCACAAAAACACTTTTATTTTAAGTGACTGCAATTTCAAGAAGAGATTTCAGTGGTTCCTTCTCAAACTTCCTGTGTGTGAAAGTCAAGAACACCAATATTTATTGAAAAACAACACCCAGATTTGTCACATTATCATGGGTTCTGGTCAAATATAAACCTTTGGGCAGATATGAATATATATATGATATAATATAATATGAAAACATAACATCTAGAAATTTTGCCCATCTGAATTCTGAGATATCACAGGTCCAAGATGGCAGTTAATTTTGTGGGCAGAGGAAACGGGGGGGTGGGATGGCAACAGCTGTCGGCCAAATGTTAAACCCCCACATGCTACAATTGGGTGAAGCCCCATATTGTCTTACGATAAAGAGTGAGCACAGTTTGTAACCTCAGCCAATGCTGATGAATGGAATGTTGTGTGGTTTAATGGGCCAGTGGTACAGTCGGTTTATGTAAGGTTTACTTGTTTGTGCCTTCATCAGTGGGGCTGCTGTTTGAGCTGTCTTCTCTTTCTTCTGAAGGGTTCCTACGGTGTCTGCAGCCGGTGCTGGTCTCGCGGGTGGACCCAAATTCCCGCAAAAACACCATACTGGAGATTGAGAGACGAGCCACTTCTGGAGGACTCTGGCCTCAGGTTAAGGCCACAGCTCTACAAATCTATACTGACAGATGTCTCCAACTATAGAATGTCCCTTGACTTCTAACATCTGAGATAATTCAAGCACACGGTCTCAGTCTGACTGTACCATTGACCAATGTACCCATTATTAACTTCCTCCAAATTTTGAATGCTGAAATTGTATTTGTAGGAATGCTGGAATTTTCACTTCAACACCGTCCTATAGTGTAGCATGCATGCGCGCTACCGCTAATAGCACTACCGTGCACCAGCTAACTGCACAGCCGTTCCATTTGCAGAATACACGTCATATTCAGTGAGCTGTGACAGACTGCCTGTGCCTGATCACCAGAGGGGCTGCCCATGCACAATAGGGCAGCAAAAACACTACGGCCTATTGTGTGCAGCCCTGCGAGGATGCTGGCCGCAGCCGGCCCTAGCGCGGACGGGATTCCATTCCAGACAACATCAAATGATGGCTATTTCATCATAACTCAGCTTCGTGCAGTTTCTCACGTTACTTGGCAATTTCTGTCCAGCCTGGGTCTCCTAGGTCCACAACACGAGAAAGCCGCAGCAATTATAAATGAAACATTACAGGAAAACTGCGGTTTCCTTTCCTGTTTAACATGCTAGATTATCTATAAACCAATGACTCACAGATATAAGATAAGTGGCAAAGGAAATTACAGTGACTAAAGCAGACAAAAAGAGCACTATATATGGTTTATTTCATTAGAAGCTATGTAAAGTATAGATTTCCATCAGTGACTACCATAAATTGGATATCCATAGATCTGGGAAAGTGGGAGCACTGTGGAAAAATTACACATCAGAGATGTGTGTTATTCTCAGCTCAAAACGCGTTCTGCGGAATCCTTTAAACTCAAAACTCGCTAGCTAAACCCATCACGACGAGAAAGTGAAAAACCAAACATCACTTTTCATTTTCATCCTGCAGATAACTTCAGGAGAATCACCCAGGAGACCTCCTGTCACCTGTCTCTATCCTTTATAGCAGCTTGAGTTTCATCTGTTTTGTCGCTCCCTCGTTTCACGCAGCGACTCGCACTACAGAGGCAACCACGTTTCTTAAACCCGCTTCAATAGTCGGGGTTTGATCTCGGGCTCTTGCTGAGTACTGCAGGCTGGTTGTTGTCACTGCGGAGTCACCCTTACTTGACTTTCAATATCTTTACTGCTTTCATCTTTGTTTTTTTCTCCCCGCTCGAGAGATTGTTCAAGCGTTACATTCAGTAGATCTGTTTGTACTGTTTCCCGTGCATCGTTTAAACTGTCAACGAAGAGTCTAAAACGCGCATGCGTCATTTATACCGAGGAGAGATGAGTAACTCAACCGGAATATAACGGGTGGTCCAAGACCTAATGTTGTCCCCTACTGTACAAAACAACCTGCAAACAAAGTAAATGTCATTAATATCATTTAACTTCAATCACCATGTTATTGATAGTGATTATATTATATAAATATTTTCAGTTTTCTTTTTTCCATTTTTTTTACAGCTTCTAATTTTCCCCGAGGGAACCTGTACTAATCGTTCTTGTCTGATTACTTTCAAACAAGGTAGGTACCTGTTCCCCATGTTGTTGTTTTTTTACTACATAAACAAGGGTGCTTCAACACCCGAAGGGAATCCAGAACTGTATGGCTGTTACAAAAAGCAAACTTCCCTTTTTGTAGCATTTGAAACGTGTTTGCATATTGTTCTTATCAGTATGTCTAAAGCCCTGTCTGACCCATTGGATGACTCCATGTAGTTGGCCTGTTGAGGCAAATCATTATTATTATGTTTTACATGATGCAAATGTCAGTGTTGGGAGTCGGGCTGGGGGGTCACTTGGAAGCATGAACTGTGGGTACGGCGCAGCCTCAGGTACAGAAATAACTTTGTTGTTTGGACATGTATAGGACAAGGTAGGAGGGTGTGGCATTCCTGAAAAAGTCTCCCCCTAAACTTGCTGGAACAGCTTCCCCTTCTTTGCGTCTGGCTTCCATCAAAGCTACAGATCCGCACAAGTAGTTGGTAACATGTAGAGACACTGAAAACGTAGCTTAATTACAGGAAAAAACACAAGCAAGTCTGTTTGCAGGAGGAATAAAGCGAATGCTCCCTTCTGGTTTTTTCAGGATGCCGTGTTTATGGTGTGT
The DNA here is from genome assembly GCF_013347855.1 of Anguilla anguilla. Classification (NCBI taxonomy): domain Eukaryota; kingdom Metazoa; phylum Chordata; class Actinopteri; order Anguilliformes; family Anguillidae; genus Anguilla; species Anguilla anguilla. Next base: position 34,915,650 of record NC_049205.1, read on the forward strand.
GGGAGTTTGTTGTTCCTTCATTGTCTCATTCTTTTGCCCTGCATCTGACCAGTTGGATGTGCGTATATTACACTACATGGCCTAAAGTATGTGGACACCTGACATCCAGAATCTCATTCAAAATCATGGCCATTGAAATGGAGTTGGTCTACCCTTTTCTGCTATAACAACCTCCCCGCTTCTGGGGAGGCTTTATGCAGCATTGCTGCAGGGATTTCAGCCAGAAGAGCATTAGTGAGGTTGGGCACTGATTGGGCGTTTAGGCCTGGCTCACAGTTGGCTTTCCATTTGATCCCAAAGGTGTTGGATGATGTTGAGGTCAGGGCTCTGTGCAGGCCAGTCAAGTTCTTCCACTCTCTTCTCTGCAAAAACACTTCCATATTGACCTTGCTGTGTGTCTGGGGCCATTGTCATGTTGAAACAGGAAAGGGCCTTCTCCAAATGGTGAGGAAGTACAGAAAAATCTAGAATGTGAATGTATGGTGTAGCATTAAGATTGGCCTGTCTGTGGATTGAAATATCAGACAACAGCAATATTACTTAATTTTGAAATTGGTTGCTGCTCTACAGTGATATAGTGTGAAATTCAAAACTGAATTATTTATTTAAATGTTGTTTTCTGCAGTTTTAACAGTGCCTCAGTCATTTACAAAGATTCTTGAGACCTGGTAAATTCTTTGGTTTGAAAATAAAGCCTGGTTCTATAGTTGCATATATCTGGTGTATAAGAGGCCATACGGTAAATTCAACTCATTCTTTTTTAAGGAAGCATGATCATACTGTAATGGTTCTACTGGAAATTCTGCTAGCATACCTGCTACCTGAGCTTTCTCGGGCAGGACAGAAAAATGCCTCATGTTAAACTGAGAGATAAGATTAAATCCAATCTTTTCCCCTGTAGGTGCCTTCATTCCCGGTGTCCCAGTACAACCCGTTCTGCTGCGTTATCCCAACAAGTTGGTCAGTATCAGCCCACTGAAATCTCAACCTATATAAATAAGTAAAAAAAACAATACAGCAAGCATACTGCATTATCATGCCAGTTATTCATTAAAATTCAGGCTCAGAGAGTCCACTGCAACATCCTTATGTCTGTACTTAGAGTAGATGAGGAACAAGCGTTTGAGAACTGAGATTCTTCAGTTGTCTTGGAATCTAAACGGAAGATCGAAACCGCTGATAACTGTGTTGTTATTGGCCAGGAGCTTTTAAAACTGCTTCTGTGTAATTGTGTGTGTTTACTTTAGGATACAGTGACTTGGACATGGCAGGGACCAAATGCGTGAGTCACTTCCCTTTACAACCTGTGAACCGTGAACTAACCGGTTGAACTATATGACCAGTGAACTATAAGTATGTACAGATGGGTGGCAAATTAAAGGAAAAACCTGAATAAATGAGAGGAGAAACATAAGGAATGCAGGTGCTTCCATGCATGTGCACTGCATGATACAATTAAGCAATTAACATCCTGTCATGCTCTGTGGCATGTATAAAAATGCTGAGCAGGCCCAGTTGACCTTGATTTTGCATCAAGATGGCATGAGGAAAAGATTAATGTGAAACTCTTCAGGAGGCAGGCGTGGATGTGTCAGTGACTACTGTCCACAGAAGACTTCACAAACAGAACTACAGAGGCTACACTGTCTGCATTTGTGTGTTTGTGTGTGTGTGTATGTGTGTTTGGGGAAATTGTTGAGGCGAATTGGATAAACCCTTGAAAAATGAAACTAAAAGGAAGGATAAACAATGTTGGACTGTGCTCAACACAACTGATTTAAAACGAGTTGCTGATACATTCAACTGATGTCTGCGTTTTAGCTGATACATCAGGCACATTTCAGTTTCCTCGGATTTCCTGTTTGTGGGTACTAGTCCTCAGGTCTGGAGCGTTCCGCTTTTTCGTGTCTGCCGTTGTTTTGTGCCACTGTGCTAACTTGCTAACTCATTTAAGAACCACAATAATGTGTTTTGGTGTGAGTAAAAAGGTGTCCAGAGTGACTGATGGGAGCACTGGGTTTTTACATGCATATGTGTCGATGCAATGGACATGATTGGCACTGAGTGTCCCTCCTCCCCCCCTTCCTGTATGGTTAGCTGTTTCTTATGTGTGGTGGGGAAGTGCAGAATGATTCACATGCAATATTTATTTCTGTTTTCTCCTTATCTGATGGCTTCAAAATGCAGTTGGGGGGGGGGGGGGCAATAGTTTTCCTCTGCCGTCAGCTTTAAAGAACTGTGAGAATAGCCACACATGCCAAGGTTTAGAATTAGGACCATTTCATCTGCACGATAGCTAAAATAATTTCCTTTCAACCACCTAATGGGAGCATCCGTTTCCCCCCACTCTTCTCAGAATACTTTTAGTGGAGTTTTGTATTCCTTTCCCCATGGATGCAGAGTTCCCTCTAAGATGTTCGGCTGATAGATCTATAAAATCTAAGTATGTATCCTTTTAAGGTTGGCAACCTCTGTCACTGTTTTTTTTTTTACAGGAAAACACTGTTACTGCAGACCCTGTGTCAACCCTACACCAATGTAGAAATAGAGGTAAGAGGTCACCATGAGGTTGGACACAAGGAAAAACCAAATCAATTGTATTATTTCATTCTTCAAATTCCACAGATGCTTATTCGTCTTCATCCGTAATCCGTTGAGCTGTTGCTTGTGGGAAATGTGGTTGGTTTGGGTGTTTATATAGATCCCCATTGTTTGAAATTGTATGCTACTAAACAGGAAACATGGTCAAAGTGGGGAGTATTGGCTTTTGGCTTAAATATTCTAGGGAGTGGCGCACTGCTGATGCTGAAATGTGCGATGTGAGCCAGAATGATGATCTCTGTTTTTTTCCCTTCAGTTTCTTCCACCCTACATTCCCAGTGAGGAAGAGAAGGCCATGCCAGCTCTGTTTGGACATGCAGTGCGTGATGTCATGGCCAAGTAAGATTACCATTCATGCATAGCTATTCTGTATATTGCAGTATATAGCTGATTAAATCTGGTGAAATGAAGCTTCTGGTCAACAAATTTGAAATATAAAATTTTACGAAAGTATGAAGTATTTTGCAAGGCATTAAACCATTATTTTGATTGAAGTTCAGACAAGGATTTTCACAAATCATTAACAGCCATACAGTTCCCTATAAAATATTTCACACCCTTGATAAAGATGAACAAAAAGGACTGCATAAAATAAGTAATACTCATACTGATATATATTCTAATTCTGAAATATCAGAAAATATTTGATTTTAAAAATGGTTTAGTGGAATTTTTGGGTTGAGGAGGGAAATATATGCTTGTTTTGTAATAAAATGGCAGTTCAGCCAAGAAAACACTTCACACTTGATCATAAGGGTCTTTATTTCTGTAGAAAGAGTATGCCTGTCGACATAGTCCACCGTGCAAACAGGCATTATTTACAGTGATCCTTTATACCCTTCTGGAGATGCTGGTCAACTGTGTGTGTATTGGTACCAAAAACAACCACCTCATAAGATGAAAAATGAAACTTTCTTCACTTCACTGGCCAGCTGCACCGGTTGTCTCTGGTACTCCCTTTTTGCTTTTCACTCGGGGCCTGTAAGGACTAACAGACAGGACTCAGCCTGTATTATATTGGCACCTGACTCATGCAGTTACTCAGCCAGCCCTAATCGCACGGAAAATTGCAATGTTGAATAGGGAAGAGTAGGACATTTATATAACTTCTAAAATAAAATGTAATAATAATGTGGATGAAAGCACGCTAATCCTTCAGAAACAACAGAAATACCACTTTTCTCAGAGAAAATGTTTTTGTGCCCAAAAACTTTTTTTTTCAGGTGCACCCTCCCTCCACAAGGATAACACTGTTGAGTCATCTTCTATATTGTTTTGTGGTATTAACATATTGGGAGGATCTGTGACCTCTTTCTTCCACACAGAATTTTTAAAAAGAAAGATCTTTCACTCTGCTCTTGCGAACTGCCTTCTTCTTCAAACCACAAATTTTTGATCAGTCTCATGTCTGTAGGCTGATTATTGCAAAACAGTAATTTTATAGTTAGTTTTAATTGACCATTTTATGGTTAATTTTGTGGTATGCTGAAAGGTCAATTTGCGACCAAGTTTGAGCTTTTTGATTTGGTGTCTACTTTTAATACTTGCTGTAGTTCATGATTCCATTGACCTTAGCTGGTGCCACGGGACAGGTAGATGCAAAACAAGCTCATAAACTCCAGGAACCATCACCACATTTCACTGTAGGTGTGGCGTCCTTTTCAACACGTGTCCTTCGTCTGATGCCAAATCTTCCATTGCTGTACATGGCCAAAATGCTTAATTTTGGTCTCATCTAGCCATAACATCCAGTTACAATCAAAGTTCTAATGCTGTTCCACCCAAGGCATAATGCATTTTTGATTGCTCTGAAAAGAGGCTTTTTTCTGGCAACCCTTACAAAAACCTATTGCTAAGTAGGTGGCGTCTGATGGTAGTTTTACAACATTGTATCCCCAAGATGCAGCCAAGTCTTCAAATCTGGCCTTTGGATTTTTCTTTGCCTTCCAAACCCTCTGCCTCTCTGTGCATTGGGGCAAGATGCACATTCGTTAACTAAGCATGTTTACCACTGTTTCATGAGCATAACCACAAGTTGAGGGTGTCATCACAGTGATTACGTAAATACTATAGTAGCTGTTGTTCAAATTCTTGGCAAAGGGCATACATATGTGAAATGAATGCTTATCTGACAGGACAGTATACTATCTTTTAAAAAGCACACTGCACCCCCGTATGATGGTGTCAGTTTCTCAGTGCTGTTTCTAAATGAACTCTGTACTCCAACTCAAGGTGTGGAACTGATTGTTTTCATTTCCGTCATTTTCCTGAAATCATTTTCCTTCACCGCTATACAGTTACCTCAGACTGAGATGAACTTGTTAAAACATGTTCATTTATTTTGTAGAATTTTATGTGAAAGAAATTGTTGTCTGTATGGAAAAAGCATATTACTGTACTTCTTTTAGTACAAGAATCTTTTTTTCTTAGAACAACTGTATTTGTATAAAATTTTATCAAGTTTTTACCATTTTTTAAACATATAGTGTTGCTCATTCTTTCTCAAGAGCATGAATAATTTTGGAGCACATATGCTGTCCTGTGTATGCATTTCTTACATGTTTTAACAACTGCCTTTGCCTATGCGTGGTAGTACTCTTCCAGCAAAAAGACTGCGCTGTTCTGCTGGAGGACAGAGTGAAAATATGTAGCGTGCAGCAGCCATGTAGGATAGAAATACTTTCTTTTTGCTTTTATGCAAATATTTTGCTGACATTTCCTTTCTGCTCTTGTTTGTCTTTCTTCGCATTGTGTCCTTGTATTTGTCTTTGTGCGTCTGTTTCTGCATCTCTGTCTGCTTGTGTGCGTGCGTGTGTGTGTGTGTGCGTGTGTGCATGTGCGTGTGCATGTGTATGCGCACACGTTGGTCTCGGGTTTCTCAGGGCCCTGTGCGTGCCCGTAACAGACCACACGTACGAAGACTGTCGTCTGATGATCTCGGCCGGGGAGCTGACCCTTCCAATGGAGGCCGGCCTGGTGGAGTTCACCAAGATCAGCAGGAAGTTGAAGTAAGCCTAACCACACACTGCTTCAGCAACAACAGCAACGCTAACATAACACAAGTGTGTTAGCTGCGTCCTCTGACGGCTACTGATGAGTTCCTGAATTGTTTATGTACATTTCTTTAATCGACTATAAACGAGAAGTTTCTGAAAAGGCGATGACCTATATTTGATACCTGTGTGAATGGGTATAACATCCAAGTTGTTGTTGGTGGGCCAGCAGGGGGCAATCTTCCCTCTGGTCAGATAAACCCCAATGCCCCAGTGCAGTAAGGGGGAGACTGTGCTGTAAGAGATGACGTCTTTCGGATGAGACGTTAAACCAAGGTCCTGACTCACTGTGGTCATTAAAGATCCCATGACACTATTTACAAAAGAGTAGGCAGTTCTCTCCGTCCAGTGGAGCTTCTCAGTGGCCAACAATAGAGGATTGTGGTTGTACTGGGCAGCTCCCAGGTGTGAATGTGTATGATTGTGAAGCAGGGCGTTGCTGCAAAAGAGCGTCCGTGCTCAGCGAACCTACCCTGGGTAAATAAAGGTTAAATAAAAATAATTAAGTAAAGTGTACACCAATGTATAATTTCGCACTTCATGAAATGTGTGTGCTATTTGTTGTCAATCTACTGCATTTTTTTGCATTAGTCTGAAATGGAACAATGTGCAGAAGGAATTGGAGACCTTCGCTGCCATCGCCCGTTCCTGTAAAGGGGGACGGATCGGGATCGAGGAGTTCTCCAGGTTCCTGAAGATTCCTGTCAGCCCGCCCTTGCAGGAGCTGTTTGCCCTGTTCGACCGGGTGAGTGTGGGGCTGAACGCCTGGCCCCCCAGCTTCTGCTGAAAAATCATGAGAATGATCATAGCCTATATTGCATGCTAATGGTGCCATTTAAAAATGGCCATTTAGTGTATACATAATATGCTATTAATTATATTTCCTGTCTGCTCAAATTTCATACTTTTCATGTATATGGTTTGTGTAACTAGTCAGTTAATTCCAAAAGAATGTTTTCTGATACCCATTGCAAATACATCAAGTTATTATGATGTATGACTTTTTAAAGAAGTTCATTCCTCTTTTTATTTCTCTTTTCTGTCTGTTCATCCCTCTGTCCATCTATTTCAGAACAGGGATGGCAGCATTGACTTCAGAGAATATGTCATTGGCATCACTGTCCTTTGTCAGCCTGCAAACACGGAGGAAACCATTCAGATGGCGTTTCAGGTGCGCAATTCTGTGCTGTACCAAGAGTGCTTAGCTGTCTCTGTGGCTTGTAATTGGGTGGTAGCGGGTCCAATTTCCTGTTGTGGCATGCGTCACATGGTGGAACATGAAAGGGAAGGACGGAGGATAAGGAAGTTGCACAAAACATCTGCTTTGAATGAGTTTTTTAAGTCAGCAAATTAAAAGAAATTGTAGTCAATAAACAGAGATTGCATAGAACATAAAAAAACCTCTCAGTCACAAGCACACAGGTCAACCGAACTAGATATGAACTGCAGCATTGCATTCAAAATTATGCTTATTACTCAGTATATAACATACGTATTTGTTATTACTGATGCAAAAAGAGTATTAAACTGGAATGGGTCACATGTTCCACTGCTATAAAACCTCTCCCTCCATAACTGCATGTTGAGTAAATGAGTTGGGGGGAAAAAGGAGAATTGCAACAGAGTACTTGGACGCCCTTGGTAAATACTGGGCTAAAAGCAAAATTGCGGTAATGTAGGATCTGTGAGTCATTGTTGTTAAAGCATTAACCCAAGAGTGCTCTTATGGTTTCTCCCCAGCTCTTTGACACAGATGATGACCAGAGAATCACACAGGAGGAGTTCTCCTCCCTCCTCCGCTGCTCCTTGGGTGTGGCCGACCTGGACATCTCCAAGCTATTCAGCGAGGTTGATGTAGATAAATCAGGCTGCATCTCCTACGGTGAGTCCAGCCCCCCCCCCCCAATGGCTGCATTTCGGTGAGATTCTGTTGGTCTGTTGACAGATACATGGTTGTACACGCAGTAAGAGAACTTCTTGTCTTCTTTACTCTAGTCCAGTACTGCTGAGATGAGCAGCAGTTCTTCCTTTCTTCTTTCCTGTATTTTGTAGTCTTGTTTCATGTGTCAGTGCAGATATTTTCCCTCAGTACCTGCAGCACAAGGGCTTGCCACCGAAACTAAAACTTTTTTGGAATGATCTGTGGGGCTCAGTTTATTTATTTTGTGTAGTGTATTTTTAGTATAGTGTATTTTTAACAGGTTACATTTCAATATCATTAATCACAAAAAGCCAAAATAGGGAAAAACATCTATGTCATAATTATTCCTCAGAACATTGTTGCTTCTTTGCCTTGACGGCACTGGGAAAGCCTAAAATGGCTGCCGCTGTTTTTAAAGCTGTTGACCCCCCTGTTCATCTCAACAGAGGAGTTCCAGGCCTACGCCAAGGCCCATCCAGAGTACGGCAAGCTGTTCACCACCTATCTGGAGCTACAGCGCTACCAGGCCCTGCAGGAGGCGGAGCCAGCTTACACCACCTCCACCAACCGCGTCAGCCCAGACAAACCCAATGAAGACAGCACCTCTGACAAGAAAGATGACTGAGTCCATGGAGCAGTGAATCCAAAAGACTGATGGGAAGTCCTGGCATTGATCACTTCTGCCTGATCGCAGGCATTTTACAATGACTGGTCTGGCAGTAAATGTCATAGTCTCCTATTTTATTTTACCTAACTGGCTTCTGCCTAATTTAAGTGCCCAGTTGTAGAATTAGGTCAATCAAGACTTTTACCAGAGTTTATGAAGGTGGAGATTTGGTTCATGAACATTTGGGAAAATGGAACCAATCTCGCCTTTCAGGTGACTCTGGCCAATAATAATAACGCAGTCATGCAGTTGCAGATCAAAATCTTGCCTATGTGATGTCTTAAAATTTGCGGTTTTTAAAAACTGGCTAGAGGGAGGCCTTAAAAATGATTTCATAAAACTCTGGTCTAGTGACCAAATCAGCAGCAAAATTTAAGACCACTTGAAGAAAAGCAATAAATTAATAACTTACACTCAAGCTAACCTTTGTGAAATATTGTAATTGTTGAATTTTTAAATATTTTTTGTGAGGCAAATTGTACTTAATATTAGCTAGTTGGCTTATTTAATTAAAACAATTAGCCACCTAGCATACATTGATCATTTTTATGAAGCAGCCCAGTCAAAGATCAAATGATATTTTTGTATAATACTCTTAATACATTTCAGTGATTCAGTGCATGTTACCAAAGTGACCACTTTAAAACAAACAAATAAAAACATAAGAATAAAAATGTTGGAATTAATTTTACAGTATCTCAAATTGTGATATTTTGTCCCATTTGTGGAAGTTTCATTTGAATTGGTAACTAGCTAGATTTTTTCTTAAGTCAAACAAACACAGGGTCTGTCTGGACTGAAGCTGCCGTAAATGATACTTGCAATTCTGCTGAACTAACAGTCTCACTGTAAGCTTTAAAGCACAAATGCACTGATTAGGACAAGGTAAAAAAAAATGTTTTTCTTTTTCTCCCATTGACTAACATGAAAAAAACAACTACCTTATCCTAGAAAAGTAAGCACCCTGGGTCATGGCTGCATTTTTGTCAAGATGGTGACGCAGTGAAATGGTTTTCCTTCAAATAAGGACTTTTAGTTTAAGAAACAGAATGTTTCTGCTATGAGTATTTGAACTTTGCAGTATACTCTAAATCCCAATCCTTATTTTTCATAAATGCTCAGACCTGGATTCAGTCAACATTTAATTACATTTTGTTCAATTTTGTATCATAATTGAATGCCATTAAGTTTTTTAGGTTCAGAGATAACCTCAGTTAAACACATTGTTTCTGTGTTGATGAGCACTAAAACTGGCATTTTAAATCACATTTAAGGAAAAAGGTTGATTTGATCCAGGCCTAGATCTCCATAGACAGTTAACTATTGAATAAGGTGTTCTGGAAAGCAGAATCATTTATTGACCATATTAGGAAACACACATAGCGGTTCCACGTGGAGCCTCCACCTGACACATGCGGCACAACTTTAGTGTGAAATCCTCCAGCAGAAGAACATTTCCAAGGCCATTTATGGCACTTTCAGTGTTTTATATCTTCTGATAATTGTTCTCAGTACAGAGTCCTCATAGTACTACTGCAAAGATTCTCCACTGTCCAAAGTTTAAATGATCTGAGGAGCATTCAGCAGGATGGATCCTTGGGACCATGTAAAACATGAATAGTAGGTTACAGTAGGCACTGGGCTTAAATTAAGTTAGTCAGCCTGCCTCGGTTTTTAAAAGCCAACTGTTTTTTATTTTTGTTTGTTTGCTTTTTTCAAGAACAGCCAAAGTAGTTATTAGTGGTATGTAATAAAATAAAAAACTTTTTTCTTACTTTTTTTAATAAATGTTTGATTATTCCGTGCAATTTGATAGTACTTTCATGTCTTCTATTCTAGGGAATACCCTGAGAAATTTCCGACAGTACCTCAATTATGAATGATCAACAGGAATGCAGAACCTTTTAAATATTATCATTTTTAGCTTGTTACTCAGTATGCATTTGTACTTTTGATTATTTCTTGTCTGTATCCAGTTCCCTTGCCTTGAGTGATTTACTGCACTGTATTTTCAAGTATTAATTGAGAAGAAACACATTAAATGTACTATTCATATTCCATTTTTATATGCTACAAGAAACATTACATTTACTGAAACATTACAGTAGAAATTATGGCAATACTGTTTACTGGATACAGAAAGTAATACTTCTGTATATGCAGTAAATTGTGTAATAGACTGTGCATTTAGTACACTTTGTATATGCTGTACAGTAAAATAGAGGCAGAACTAAAGACAGGATAATGTAAAGAATTATACAAACATATACCAATAAGAAACCTTTGTTCATGAAGAAGTTGCAAAGCATTACAACTCCTGCAGGGTTGATCACTCAATTCCTCGTGCAGCCGACAGAGGGCAGTAGTGTTCCACATGACTAATCTGCGCCCTCTGCTCTGCGTGTGCTAGAGAGCGCTGGTCCACTGCACACTTCCCCAAATTGAGAGTGTTTAACTCAGGCACAGCCAGGAAGGCCAAGGCTGCACTTCCCATCTCTTCAGCTTTCCGGCACTATTTGGGAACCTGACCTCTGGAAGCACACGGCAAAGTAAGTAATTTACAGTGCTGTTGTATACTCAGGCAATAGAGAATAGTGATAGGAAAGGGCTACTGTTAAAACTGTGCAATGTGTTTTCATCATGTGTGGTTTGGTATAATTTGTGTCATATCTAATTTTCATTATAAGACATACACACACATACAACATTTTTTTTTAAATTTTTTTAAAATTTCAAGTGTTTATCATTCCCCACAATGAAACAGAATGGTGTCTGAACTAAAAAGAATCATAAAGAGTCCTTGATCATCAGTTGTACGTCAAGTAATCTCAGAGACATGCAGATAGATTTGATTTGAAATAGAAGTACCTGAAATGAATCATTATTATAATCATTACATTACAAATGAAGGAATCAAACCCTGGATTCCCTTTTGGTGTGTAACTGTATCACAGTGAATATTGACCTCCTCAGCTGCACTATATTATGCAATGACAGATGGCGGGTAGGGGGTAAGCTGTATGGTGCCTGTCGGAGGAAACACGCATGGCTTCCTGTTTGCCATGGAGACCAAAGAGAAGAAAAAAATTGATGGCTGAAATAATGCTCGTGAAATCTGCCGGTTTCGTTAGCGCCCGAGACAAAGTGTTGCTCCCCGAAACCGTGCAGCCCCGACACCTTTCTGTGCCGAATGGCAGAAGCTACGGCGCGTACGGGCGAGGCTGGGCCTGCTTTGCGCTTGGATGGGAGGCATTCTGGGAAAAAAAAAAAAACGAAACATGCTTCTCCTGGAAGCGGTGCTGGATGGACCACAGGGGGACACTCCTCTCCAGTTAATGCTCATTTAACAGCCCAGCGCCTCAGTGCAAAGCCAGGGCACGGTGATTAAGCAGGTGCCGTCTTCCAGCAAAGACATTAAGCCAGAGACTTTGTCACCGTGCTCATTAAACAACACATGAGACCCAAAGATCAGGGATATTAACACCAACATTTTGGCCAAAGTTGAAACATTGTGCTCTTAGTCTGTTTAGCTGATCACCCTGCAGGCCTTGAACTGATTGACTTCACATTCCCCATCAGTTCCTTTTTATCTCTATCTCCTTAAATGTGCAAGAATAACAAGCTCAACTGACCATTATAAATAAAAACTACAACCAAAATTGTTCTTATATTTTTTTTAAAAGATAGATGGCAAGGTATTGACCTATACATGGGCCTTTCATAGGAGTAAACAGCCTAACAAGCTAAATCTTGACCCCGTAACCTGAATAGTTGGTATCAATAATGATCTGTGTGACTGTGGCCCAGTATTTGGAACCGTGCCACTAAGTCTTTGTATTTTCATGACTGTGTACTGTCACTTTCCTCTAATGAGGAACATGGGAAAATTCCTCTAATTGCACAGGACGCAGAATAATAGCGTGTTGTGACGTATGGCAATATTTTGGTTTTGAAGCCTGATATATAGGTCTATTTTGTCTATGAATTAATCTCTAGGTGTTTGAAGATTGGTTAATTGACTATCTGCAATTTATTCATTGTTGTTTGTAGTTACTGGTGTTTGCCTCACAAGTGCTTTTGATTGTCATTTGGCTGTCCTACAAATGTCCTGCCAGATGCTTTATCTCATTTTCCACCATGCTTTCTGCTTTATTTGGCTGCACCCCCACTCAGCTGTCACTTGGTCTGGCAACGGTCTTAGTGCCTGATTTACTAAGATCTTTAGCACATGTAAAACTAATAACACGACCAATGATTGGTGCAAAACAAATACCGTGACCAATCATTGGTCATGTTCCTGGTTTTGCACGTGCTAAAAGGTTTTGCACTTGCTAAAGGTTTAAGTAAATCAGGCCCTTAGTGTCAAAAGTGAATCAGTATCTGTTGGCTCAATAAACTGTTGTGGAGCCATGGGGATGTATAGTCCTGAAACAATGAATGTCCTTAGAGTAGAAAAATCCTTAATTTATTAATATTTCCAGTGGGCTGTCTTCCAAAGTAACCTTCATGTATGACCTACTGCAGCGTTTCCCAACTGGTGTGCCGCGGCACTCTGGTGTGCATCAGACGAGGTCAGGCGTGCCGTGTGAAAAATCCATTAAAAAAAATTTTTATGTTCAAATGAATTGAAAAAACTTAAATGAACAAATCCCATTCACAAAAGCCAAAATAAATGCCATTAAAATGCATATCGCTTAATTAAAACCCCAAAAGAACATTTTGGCTTTCTGTTGGCACGTCACATCAACGTCAGTACGTCGTGTGGAGGGGGGCTACAGGGTGTTTATTTTTTATGCTTTTGAGAGTCGTGTGCCATGAGATTCTGTAAATATGGAAAGTCTGCCACAGAAGGATTGGGAAATGCTGACCTACTGCATAGATAACATATTAAATATTTATCAGACCAGCTACAGAACAATAACAATAACTACGGTACAGAGCAGCCAGAGTTACAGTTATGGTTATGCAAGAAATGAAAAACAATGAATTAACACATAGTTCTGAGCAATTATCTTTAAGTGCAGCATAACTGCATTATAATAAAGAGAAGGTGAGGTCTAGTAATGATACATATATGCAAAATTGTCTTGATTCGTAGTATCTGTCTCAGTCAACTTAAATCATGCTATATTTGTATTAGCTTGCAATGGCCGGAAAGAGTTATGCAAAACTTTATCAGAATTACTTAAAGTATGGATTTGTCTAGATTTGCAGAGGATTTTGGATGTGGAAGATCAGTTTGATGTTACATGCTGAAAACAGATACTCTAGGAACCAGGAGGAAGTCTGAGTAGTTTATTAGTTCTTTTAAGACATGTTACCTTTCAGAAACTGCATGACCTCCCAAATAATGCAACCTAACATTAGCTTTCCATGAAGCTGAGTCATTTTTTCTCAACTTAAAAGAATCAGAACATTTCTATTGCCAAATCGGATTCTCCTTCGAGTTCAATTTCTTGTTGATTTATATAACTGAATTGCATTGTCCTTTGAATTGAATTACTGGGGCAGAATCAAATTAATGCCTTTTCTTCATTTTAGCTGGTAGTAATATTTTTGCATCTGTACAATATCTCATCTACTTGATATATAGTTTTTTATGATCAGATATTCTCTATGCACATTGACGATAAGCAAGTGATGAACTAGATACAAGTCTTTAAAATACTGTGATTACCAATTGTGATTTACACCTTGAGTTGGTTTTAACCTTTCCGAACAAGAAAACATTTTAATCAGAATTGATAAGGTTAAAGGAAATCAATTAAGTCTGAGGGCTGTGTGTTTTTCCCCTTTTTGAAGTGGTCTCTCTGTTGCTGTATCCATTTCAGAACAGCCTGAGGAAAGTGTGTCTACTCAAATTGAAGACAATCAGCACAGCTAATCTGGTTTTATTTCACACCACTAAGCAATGAGAAGCCAATGGCCTTCTCTTTAAAAAAATAAATAAATAGGAGATACAAATTGTCATTGGCCGTTCGCATCGAAAGGTCAACGGCGGCAGACAAAACGATTAATTAATGTGCCACAACGTAAACACAATCACTTCAACTCTGTGTCGCATCGTCTTGTCGTCTTGTTTTTGACTCTCATAGAAATTATGTGCACAACTTTTTTTTCCAGATTCTGAACAGGTTACTCTACAGGGTTGGCACTATGATCTTTACTTCACTCTAGTGTGTTTCTTTTGCACCTCTGCACCTTGAACTAATGCACTTGTTGTACATCGCTCTGGATAAGAGCGTCTGCTAAATGCCTGTAATGTAATGTAATGTAATGTAATGTATCGATGTGCCAGCTAAGACTGGAACTGTTCATTTGCATGTTCTCATTAGAATGCATATAAGAATCTTCCAGCTGTAGCAGTTTCCCATGCAATCCCATACAAGTGAGGGGAGTGTGGGGAGATATACATGTTATATCTCACACTCCAAGTATTTGACACCTCAGCCACATACTGTTGTATTAATATCCAAAATTTCTAGATGAGCCAGTCTCTTTCAACCTATGGTTCAGTCCTGAAAAACATTACGATCTTCCTATTCTTGAAGCCTCTCAAGCACCCATCCATTTTCAAAACGAATTGATTCACTGGCAAATTTGATGTGTAATGCAGTGCCCTGTTCAGATTATTTTGAAAGGGATGGGATGCAAGCTTTATGAAGCTGTAAGCTAAATCTGTCTGGAAAAAACTTCAGGGTGCTGGTGAGCCTCTGTCTGTGCCATTATCCCACGCCTACATCAGAAAGCATGCCGCGGGTCTGGGCTGTTTCAGGTTCAGCGTTGGTCTTCTTCCTTACAGTTGTGGGAGTGCAGGCCGGTCTGAATGATGAGGCTCAGAAGGAAGAGAGTAACTAAGCAGAAAATGCCCGCAGCAGGTGTGAAACGGTTGCATGAAATGGAGAAATCCGTAAGATCATGGGGCAGGATCCTCATCTTGACATCTCGCCCCTTTGCTGCGTATGTAAATGAGCCAGTGCGCGGCCGTGGAAAGCGTGAAATGGATTTACATAAGGACACTGTCAGATTGAAAGACAGTCAGGATTGTGCTACCTCTTTTTCTCCACTTCCATCCTGGTTATACATACCGTAATGGTGTAAACCACGGCTGTCAAAGCTGCAGTGTATGGTTTTTTTTGCGGCATCCATGAAATCAGTAGCCAATCTGGGTTTAGGAAACAAGCTGTTTGTCCCCTTTTGCAGCTCAGTGACTTAAATTAAGCATTTGACTTTTACCCCCAAAAAATCCTAATAAAATGATACCTCTTAGTTGAGGAGATCCTTAACAGAAAACACTAAGAACCAGAAAACGTTATGGCTCTCCAGGACTGGAATTTGATGCCTTTAATGTAAACGTTACAGCCATACTTCCCTACCTGGCCATTCTCCTTTTCTCGAAGGACAAATCAACCAATCAATGGCGAGCCTCAATCATTCTGTCTGTACATAATTGCGAAAAGACTAAACTCAGGTCCCCCGTGACACAGAAACCAAAAATGATCTTTTTTGATTGAACTGGCAACACTGTGCAAAACCTGTAAGACAAAAAAACTCTTGTGTACTGCGCCACAACGTTCACCTACTATAGACCTGTTTTAAAAAAGAGCACTCCAAAAGCTTGGCAAACTAAACAGTGGATTGCATGCTGCTTCGCATTCATGGTCAAGATCTGCCTGGCATTGAGAGCCAAACGAACACCCGAGAGTTTCGCTGTGCGTCCCGAAAGCAGGGCAAAGGTGAGCGCGGAAGGGAGACCGCGGAACGCGTAACGCGGGCAGCAATTCCTGGAGCGAACCTCCGCATGGCCCGATGATCACTCTGAAAGCCTCCGATGAGTTATGCTCACTGACAGCGTGTGCAGTCACCCATGAACCCAGTGACCTCCAAGCCCCGTGGGGCCACTAGCACAGACCCCTACAACTCTTTCACCATTTGAAGCTGCATTCATGAGCATACGTTTGCCTAGCAGTCATGCACTTGCTCGAAACAAGTTTGTGTTTCTTTTATCTTGGTCCTGAGATCGCTTGGTAGAAACTTTTCTTGCTTCCTGCATGCTTTATTGATGTACGCACCATCTCTGTGAGCTGTGGGTTCATTTAGTAACACTGCTTAACACCGTCCTCAGACTCCTTCGTCAGTTGGAGCATTTTCAGCCTTTAGACAGAGTCGCATGTTTTTCAGAGGTAACCAAAGTTTAATGCGCTGGAGACAATTGAAGGAACGAGGTGTTCGGACAGTGTGTCCTCTTTCCTGTTCCGAACTTTTAAATTGTAACCATATTGAGGCTGTGACCAATGAAAGAATTTCAAAAGACACCAATAAGAAGGTGTAAAACTTTCAAATCTACGCTGTGCATCTCCAAACAAGGCATGCTGCCATTGGCCCCACAGAAACATCTCATGGGTGAAGAATTTCTGAGTGCATCCGAGCTTGCCACACTCCAGAGCTTCCTATTTCTGGTCAGCTGTTTGTTCACTGGGCCCACGTACATTAGCACAATGGAAAAAATGAGTCCACAGTTCCACAGAACTGCAGTCATTCCTAAGTAATGGGGGCACCACAGAAAACAGCGGCTCCCACAGTTTGCAGGGCTTCAAAACTGATAAACACTGTCAAACACTTGATTTCTGCCATGTGAAAAGAAGGGAAAAAGAAATGTCAGGCCTTACCTACAGTACAGTCCACCCACAAAGATTGTGATGATCAGTAGAAAATATAAAGCACAATTAAGTAACACATTTGAGACCTCCATTTGGGAAACTACATAAAAAAGCCAACATCTGTAGGCACACATGTTAAAGATCTACGTTTCTTGCTCTAGAAAGCTTTCCATTGTGCTTAATTTGAGTCAGTTCCTCACTCAGGATAAATCAGGAGGATGCATGTGAATACTGTATATGCCGACCATTTGTGGCACATATTTTTTGGGCAAATGATAGTTCGGTGAAGGATAAAAACCCTTACTTCCTAGAGAGACAAGCACAAAGGCAATGAATGAACCAGAAAAGTGTCTGGAAAGTGTCATGTTGCTCAATGGTCTGGAGTTAACTTTCTCATTAGTGATGGGTTCTCTGTGGATAGGATGCTCACTCTGACATTATATCTTAAGTCCTGGCATCGGATGAGGGAGATAAAACTAAAGAAGCAGAAATCCAATGAAATATGGAAATGCTGCCACTGTAAAAACAGAAGCTGTTCTTACTTTTGACTCCAGTGACTCTTTATAAGTGCTAGGGAAGTAGATTTGATGTCTCATTAAACTTATCCTCCAGGATCATGACCTGGCCCAATGACACCAAGCCCTCAATGTAGGGAGGAAGCAGGGCCGTGTGACACCGCCTGGCCTGTCTCGGATGTCGGAAGGGATGGGCACTGGAAGGTGGGCGGGCCTGGGGGGGGGGGGGGGGGGGTGGGGGGTAGGGGCTGGAAACGTACCCCACAGATCGTTGTGTGGAACTGGCAGCGGACTCCACGGTGTGTTGAAGTGCTCCGTGGCACAGCAAGAGAGCATCTTTCCCGCGGTGGCAGAAGTTGGCCCTCACAGCAGTCGCCTCAGCTGTAACACCAGCTGAGTGAACATCGGGCAGAGCCTTAAGGGAAAAGTCTGGGACAAACCTGATTTCTGTGATGCAAGGCAGACGGCTGTATGCGTACAGAAAGTCACTGGCACCGGATTTATCCAGATAACACACTTTATCCAGATCCATTGAGATTCAACTTCATGTGCCAAATGTAGATGCAAATAATGGCTATTTTGTGGTAAGCTTTTGGTATGGTTGAGGTGGGTGCCAGATTGAAGGGTGCACACAGTAAAATGGCCAGTGTTAATTCAACTCAAACAGAGTATTTATGAGTCCAACAGGAACCATATGTATTCCGTAAGTGTTGATTTAACACTGAACATTTTACTGTGTAGCCACAAGGTCCATGCTAGCTTTGTGATGACTTCAAATAAAGTTTCATTTACTGAAACAATTCACAGTTAAGGTTTAAGTGTAAGCTTTCACATAAAAGGTTCTGGATGATGCCAAAGCAAGTACGTTCTTACAAAAAGAAAACATTTTTAATTTACCACTAAAAGGCACGTAAGCGTGTACAAATTGTGCAAGCATAATGTGCGGTGCATTTAAGTGCCTACATAGCCTACATTTCAGTAAAGAAACCATCATCAAGCTATATGTTCACCTGTCACGATGCACAAACACTATTTGAAGATGCATTAATGCATTGACTTTTTAAAAAAATAACTGCCATTATTAATTCTAAACTGAATCACAATTCACGTAAATCAAGAATTGTGTAAAATTGTTTTCACCTGGCAAAATGTTTTCACAGATGAAATAACAGTTCAGGGTCTGCCGGTAACTTCCAGGTCAAAAATTTGATTAACTTCAGAAGATTCCGAAAAAGGTGAATCTATTCCACCTGCTTGAGAAGAAATAACAATGAATCACTCTGAATAGACAGGTTCCCAGCTTTATCATTCCTACTCTCTTTTAATCTCTACCAGTGCATCAACAAAAAGCCCAAAACACTCCTTTTAAGGTCATATAAGAATAGCACTGGAAAGCTTTAAGGGGACAATCTCTGACTTTAATAGGATGATCTGACCAACCATATCTAATAGAAATGGTAGCCTATGGCTAAAGCTGGTGAAGAATTTGATTAGGAAAGGAACACAATGCTTTTACCGCTTCTTAGAAAACTCTAATTCAATATATTTAGTACTAGAGAGAAGAAACAGATAAATTAAGTCAAGAAGAAAATATTTTCAAAAATGCTTTTTTTGTGTGTGTGCATCTGTGTAAGTATGAAAGTGGATCTTATATATGTATATGTGTGTGTGTGTGTGTACATACACATACACGCACACAACTATGGATAAGATCCACTTTCTTTTCAACTGTTATGATGAACTTACAAAAGTTCAAAAGGTGTATGTGCTACTCGTGTTAATCAACTTAACAACAAGGTGTCCAAAATGGTCCGTTCTAAGCAGTATTCAATAGATATGAGTGGCTTTTACGTAGGCTAAATATGCATTCTTCCCCTGGTATGTCACCCATGTTGAAGTTCATATGAATTGCCAAAAGAAAAGAAAATAAATAAAAACATAATACAATATAATGAAAAAATTTGCACAGTTACCGCTCCCTTGACACACTAAAAATCGAAAGCGACACTATTACGCGTTATGACTGATGACAATTAGGCTAAACTGTAACCAGGATATGCCGGAGTAAAACTTCATTCTGGACATTTAGTCTGCAGTTGCTTGTACGGTTCAAATCCATCAGCGGTGGTTATGTTAGCTTCTCGAGTCCAGAGAAAATGTGCAATTATAAAATATCACGTGGAGTCCGATTTAAAAGCACAGAATTTACATCGCCTCCAGCTTCTGTGAAGGCAAGTCTTCAAGTTTCACCAGATTTGGCTGCAACTCCTCAGACTCATCCAGACGACAGAAGCAGCGGATCATGGAGCCTTACCTCCAATCTTTTAAGTACGGATTACTCTCCCTTTCTATCGTTACTAAACTCATTGCATGAAAAACATGTGATCGAGTAATTTGCTTTGTTTAATGAAATATACGTAAGGAGGTAGTCGTTCGTTTGAGTTTACTTTAATTTTTTTTTTTTTTTTTACCTCACAGTCATCATTAATAAGATCGCCACAAATAACTCATCAAGATGATCTCCACCACTATTTATACCAGACAGTGGTGAAAAATGTGTTGAACTGACAGAGGGGACATACATATACTGTGGTCGTTTAACTAATGTGTTCTTTAAGAATGAGCTTTTTAAATTTTAGTTTCAGCACTGATTTCTTGTCATCTCAAATTTGTGGAGTCCAAATTATTGTCGTTCAAACCAAAGAATGTGTTTGTTATATTGAATGTGTTCCTGGATTTTCGCAAGGTACCAAGGTAGATAACGTTACACCGTAGCCTATAGAATTGTTCTCATTATCTCATTAAGTTCTCGGATGCGATGTGCGTGCTACGTGAATGTGTGCTGTTGGTTTCCGATTTCTAGGCATATTTGCGCTCTCTGTATACATGCGTGAACGTTTCAACAGTTGCTAACGTTACATTGTAGGAAAAAAACAATACTTGCATATATTTTCACTTAACTTTTGATATGTCGTGCCCATTTAATCCATTTTTATAGTTGATGAGCGCAGTGGAGACCCCTCAACTACCGAGGAGAAGTATTGCCTTAACAGAGTTTCTTCATCATCACCATCATTATCATAATCATTATTACCATCATCACCGCTACCACCATCAGGAGCTGCAGTACCAGCATCACCTTCGCGCATTCCTCGGGGCTGTAAGAGCACGAGGTTGCCAGGCTTAGAATTTCCAAGAAGATGAACATCCAAGTCCTGCCAGACAATAAGCTGTCACCTGTTGCCCCTCTGAAACCTTACAACAATGTGGAAAAAAAGGAAGTGGAGTTAATTTTGGTCAAAGATCGGAATGGGGTCCAGTATACCAACTCCACCATCATCGCCGCCTCGAGTTCCACCGCCTCTGCTGAGGAAGCGGAGAGAGAGACTTGGGGCAAGAAAATAGACTTTCTCCTGTCTGTCATTGGCTTTGCGGTGGACTTGGCCAATGTGTGGAGATTTCCATATTTATGCTACAAAAACGGAGGAGGTGAGTTGAAACGAATTCGTTCATATTTTTAAGTTTTCTTTGGTTCTTTTTAGCAATACATTGTAGATTATGAAATCAGCGGAGATTGACCTGAGGAGATCGTATTCCCTTATTACTACTGGCACAGTTTTACAGAATTTGTTCAAATCAAGAAATATTGAGCAATATTTTGGTTGTGTATTAGACTGTTCAAATGTAGCAATATGTTTTGTTGTGTATTAGACTGTTCAAATGTAGTGTCAATGTTCAGTCAGGCGCATGTAAGCCTGAACTATTAGTAAAGTGAATTACGCGATAACAAGTTTATTTGGAAAGCTTGAATGGATACCTCATTGCATGGGTTTTATTTGTGCTGCATGCAGTTTAGCCCTTGTGATTTTAGCCAGCTACTCACTTGCAACGAACGATGACTCATTCAACTCATCCAGTGTTATAGCGTCTGTAGTAACTACTGTAGTTGGGTCTCAATATCAGTTGCACGCAAATTACTTTAAATTGGAATAATGAGGCTACCAAGTCCTGGTATAAGTGAAATGTTTGCATTTGTTTTCAGGACCCTCCAGTGCTGCTTTGGTTCACGTGCCAGAAGCATTAACATTCATGCAATTTAGATTTGGGGAAAAACTACTAATCTCTCCATTTGAATCGCATTTTTTTTCCCGTTTGTGTGCATGTATGCTACTTTGAAAGTAACCCGAATGTGCTGTCTCAGCGAGCCCATCTAAATATTGCCTTTGGCTTCATGCTTTTATTTGTTTTAAATTAGACTTTGTAATGGAGCCTTTTCAGTAGTTTGAATGCGTTACTATTAGTGTCCCTATGTGAAAATGTAGATTGCATAACTTCCACCAATTGTTTACGGGATCTCTGAGATACGTAGAGCAGTGAGAACTGTAAGCCGTATCGTGCTAACACTCTCGTCTTTCATCTAGACATCCCCAGTGGAATTGTTATTTGTCTTCGCAGGTGCCTTTCTGATTCCTTACATCCTTTTCCTCGTCATCGCTGGGATGCCCTTGTTTTACATGGAGCTGGCCCTGGGTCAGTACAACAGAGAAGGGGCTGCTACAATCTGGAAGATTTGCCCTGTGTTTAAAGGTAGGACACCAAAACTGTACCGTTTCACGGGAATACGGTCATTATAGAAAGCTCTAGGCTAAGAAATAAAGTAATAGGTTGTCAAAACAAACCACACAGACTTTTTTTTTTTTCATTCTATTGCTTTTGTAAACCAATAAAATGCAGTGTTATGCTTACTAAAGGGAAACTGCTTCTTGGCAGAGCTTTTATGTGGAATGCCTGTAAATCAAACTGTGACTGCCACTGTATTCTTACTGTATCTGCCCCTGGCAAGATGTTCCTGCAGTTACAATTTTGACCACCTCTTTTTCATACCAGTAAGGATCAATATTTGTAGATATTAAGCATGACTGGAATCCAGCAACGGGATGCCAGTTATCTATGCTGAACGGTGTGTTGAAACGATAATGTTATAGAAACAGTCCAATATGTTTCACACCCTCGAGGAAGATGGGCAAAAAAGCCTGTATGAAATAAAGAATACAGCTAATGAGCTATATCGTATGATAAAATGAGAAAATTGTATTCCTTTATTCAAATACAGTTGCTCAGAGAAAAAGATTTTGATCTGCATGCAATCAAAATTTGTTCTTAACTTTGACTTAGAAGCAAACTCACACTTTTTCATCACAAACTCAGTTTGGTGAATTAGGCTTAGTGACTGCGAAACTCCACAAAACTGTGCAAAACCTTGTACAAAAAAAACATTATATTGCTTTTAATTGTTAATCAAAGCTAAGGACAAAGGTTGATTGAATCCCAGCCATTGTGTAACATTTTTTTTCAAAAAGCTGTCACAATTATTCATACCTCCCATCAAAGGAAAATAATGCCCAGTTGTCTTCTTTACTCTTTTATGTAACTATTGAACATATTGGGGAGGGATCTTTGAGCATTCCTCCATACAGAATTTTTCCTTTGGTTTGCACATTTGAACTGCCTACTTCTATTCCCTGCTCAATTTTTTGACCATGCTTCAGACTGGAGATTGAGATAGGCATTACAAAGCAGCAATTCTGTGTGAAGACCTTCCAATCACAAGGCAGTTTTCAAGTCAGGGTCACACAGACATGAGTCGGAGGCTGACACTTGGGCAGCTCAATGTAAGAACTTGTGGGGGCCCATGCGGCTGCATGGTGAGACCCTGTCATCCTGGCTGACTGAAATCCTCCCAACCCTGGGCGATGCTAGATCCAGTCGCGCATCACCCATGAGTGGCAGGATCCGTGGGGCTTGTCCATACATAAGAACAGTGCCTTAACAGGATGAGCCTCACACTTATCTCCAGGGCACTACACTGAGGCCACTTTTGAAGGGCACTGATGTGCTTATAGTAAGTCTTCTGATATGGAGGTGGATCTTTAAAAAAGAGGTCCACAAGAGCCACGTCATCAGCATATTTAAGTAACTGACTGTGTGTGCTACATTGTATCACCATTCTATTGGTATATATTGAGAACTGAGTTTAAAAGAGCCTTTGTTTTAGAAAAAAATGAATTATATAAAAAATGACAACATTCATGTAATTTCCCCTAAATCGATCATCCATTAAGGAACTCTCTAAGCCAGTATATATGACTCCATGAAGTTCTCTAATAACTAAAGAAATATAATAATTAGCTCAGTCAATTTATTGTAATTGATTTTGGTGAACTATGTTGTATGAGGTGGACAAATGCTGATTAGAAACTTTATGTCAAAATATAACAAGTGTACCAACCAAAACTATAAAGTTAAGTAGTTATGAGCCTAGATGGGCTGAATGGCCCAGTCTCATCATCATATCATTTTATGTTCCTATGAATTTGCACATTAGGTCATTATTTGTAATCTTACATTTAAAAAATCTAAAATTTTCCATTTAATAAACTTATTTGATTAGTGTTTGATACTGTATTAGAATTTGCTCAAGGTTGTGTAAAGATGGTTATGATTTGTCATGTCACCTAGAGTGTTCCTCTTGTGCACCTAGTACTCAAAGACTATCTTCCCCACATGCTGAGCGAGGAATTTGAAATTGCTTTCGATTTTGCTCTTCTCACAGGTGTTGGCTACACAGTGATCCTCATTGCTTTGTACGTGGGCTTCTACTACAATGTCATCATAGCTTGGTCTCTGTACTACCTGTACTCATCATTCACGCTTGAACTTCCTTGGCAAAAGTGTGGGAATAGCTGGAACAGCGAAAACTGTACCGAACCAAAGTTCTTCAACGGCTCATTCCTGAGAAACGTATCGTACTCCAAGTCTAAGATCACACCGGCTGCGGAATTCTATGAGTGAGTATGTGGGGCCTGTTCACACACCCTGTCCCTTATCTACTTTGTTTTATTTGAGTATGGAGTGACAAAGCTATCCTTTGAAAAGGATGAATCATATACTAACGCTTATTAAAACATTTTAGTAAGAGGCATAATAACCCTGTAGATTTTGGTTCCATTTACAAAGGATTTATAGAATGATTATAGACTATGTTAATTAAATATTTAGAGTTTAATAAGTTTGCAGGTGCTGTACTGGAGCTGATAAACATCATCATTCTAAATATCCTGTTGTCACAAGTCTACAGGGGGTAGTTAGAAGAATTTTCAGTTCCAAATTGTATGACTTGTTCTTGTTCCTCTACCACTGTATTGGGTAGTCGGTCTTCCTGGCTCATAGACCCTCCCATATGGCCAAAACAAACAGAAAATATGTGATTTATATGGCCTGGGAGCATTGCCAATCATTCAGATAAGTGGTGCTAATGATGTTATGCTGTCATGTGCAGAGCTAGCCACTCACACTCAAGAAAGGATAGGCTTTCCTGACCCAAATCCTTACCTATACCTTTTTGTGCAATTAAGCTAAACTGATCCTGATTCCTCAATAGAACTAAACTATTTCTATAAAGCAACCAAACTTTCAGGAGATGGCTGTATATGCTTAAGATTAAGATCTGTCTTGTAAACATGGTATTTTGTGGGAATCTAATGTACTCTATGCCCTCAACCCTCTCTGTAATGGTTGTATATGGACCCCGCTGAACACAGATTGACACTGAACACTTCTGTCCTTTTGAAAATAAAATAAATAAATACATAAATTAGCTACATTCAGATGTATCTAGTTAATTCAGTTAGAACATAAAGTGATGAGATAAACTATGGGCAGTGATTGAAATGTTCAGAGCTATGCCTGAAGTAAACAACCCACTGAAAATATCAACAGACGTATCTTTTAATGGCCTGCAATTCATTTGTGCTTCTAGTATAGTCATGCCTGCATTATAATAAACTAGATGCAAGTTAAAGTTGCGTTATTAAAACTGGATAAACTACATACTGGTCCATATCCTGCACAATAAAAATGCATGCCAATAAATACGTGGTGGATTACTGTTATTAACTTAATTTCTTTTACACACAAGGTGTTTCCCCTAAATCTTTGCCTCAGCTCAACTTTAGAATTATAACGGACAAAATTAGAAAACTGTTTAGCCTGAATGCTAATTGTCAGGATTATTTTTCTACTTAGTGGGCAAAGCTCAAGCAATGCTGGGCAGTTCACTTTGTGTCCTTTCTTCTGTTAAATAAGAAAATAAAGAATAAATGGAATTAGAATAAGTCTTCAAGAATGGGAAGTTAAAGGCAAAGAAACAATCCATTTAAAGCCCGAGAAAGAAGTCTGTGGAAGTACAATGGGCCTCCTAATCTCCTGTGATTGAGTTTCCACGTGAGTTTCTGTACTGCGCAATGAAATCTCATTTCGACAATGGTATTGTAGCAAACTGATCAAACATTGTTAAGCAGGTTGGGCCTATTTGATGATTTGTGCTCTCGCCCATCACTTTGAAGTATGCATCAAAGGAGGTGCTTCGGGTGCATAGAACTGGGTCACTTTCACTAAACTTTTGTGCTGTGTCTCCAAATTCTGAAATTTGAAAAAGAGTAGCAACTTACAAGGTGTGTGAAAAACTAATTTCTAGTGTCTTACCCATTGTAACATAAAATTATATTACAAAGGACATAATTTGTTTATGGCATATCATTATAATTAACATGTTAATAAGTTATTTATTTATCAGATAAATCCCTATAACTATGGAATCTTGATAGGTCTTGCACGGAAATCTGAGTATGCTGGTTTATATTGTGAACTAATAATTCGTAATCAAAGCAACATGTCATTTGTTTCTAGTCCACTAGATCCCACTTTTATTATACCAGTCTGTTCTCCAGGAGTTTATCTTAACTTTATTGTTCTGGCATCAAAAAACATAACAAGCAGAAGTCAGTATTAAGAATGATGGAGGAATTAGTCTTGGATGGACAGGGCGGTGTTGAGAGGAGAGGGCAGCAGGGAGATTAGTGGAGAGGTCAGTTTTCAACGGATGGTGACAGTAGAGATCAGCTTTGGTTGGTTGTGGGTATCTAATTGGAAAGGTCATAAGGGGAAAAGCTGAGGTATTTTGTAAATATAGAGAAGGTGGTGTTGAGAGTGTAGTATTTATATGGGTGTAGAGGGCAGTGGAAAGGTGAGAGGTCAGTTTTGTGATGAGTGAATAAGGTGGTTTTTTGGCGGATGGAGTGGTGGATTTGACATGGATGAAGAAGGTGATCCTGATGCTAATGTATTATGGGTGGAGTTTTATGATGGGTAGGTCCATTTTGAAATGGCTGGGGGGGGGGGGGGGTGTCTGCTTGCTCTGTTGAAATGGTGGATGGAGAGGTCAGCGTTTGTTTTCTAAGGTAGCTGGGGTGTAGAAAGCTACACAGTGCTAGTCTGAGTCTCATCTGTGTGGTTTGTGGAGTACAACTGTGTTTCTTCCTGGCATGGTGGGTGGGCGATAGAGAATGTACAGTGAGCAATTGTTTCAGCAGATTATTTTGGTAAATTCTGGTGCAAATAGCCAAGCAGGTCAAAGGTGCCACCAGCTGCATCCCCTCCAGTGTCAACAGTGTGCTCCCAACAAGGACAGTTTTGATCGCCCCAGGCAATGTACCTAATTGTAGCTTCACACCACTTCTGTACACAGAACTGCCTTGGTCAGGAGTGTGAAATTAGAAACAATGAGAGAACCGGTTTCTTTGTTTGGTTTGGATTTGGGGCAGCTGTTCACAGAAAGCATTATACTACAAAGACTTCTGAGAAACAAGGTGAGCCAAGGAGAGAAAGGAGGTAATGAGAGGGGAGGATCAGCAGACTGTACAGTATGTCTTGTTAATGCTTCTATTCACAACTATGCCATAAAAGCCAACAAGCTCAAGTTTTCTCATTTGAGGACACCAGTTGTTTTGAACCATTTGAGTGGGGCAACTTCACCTGTCCAAGTATTCTCCGGTGTTTTTTTTTTGTTTTTTTTTTACTGTTTTAAGTTGTGTTATAATGACTAGTTGACTTATTTTGTCTAGTGTTATTGTACACTTAGATATCCAGGTTAAAACATGAGTTTGCCAAGGATACTGTAACAGTAATTACTGTAGATGTAAACTTGTAGCTAGATACAATTTTACTAATATTCCTCTGTTAGTGCTATTCTTCTGAAAGTTATTTAATTATTTAAAAACATTTAATGTAGTAGTCTGGAGTATTGTGTCCTGAGTCCTGGATTCTGCAGATTACTACATATTCTAATTAAATTAATGTATGCCTGCTATCTTAATCCCTAATATTCAAATATTTTATATCATTTAAAAAATTTACCTTACCATATTTTTTCAGTCAATCAGTGTTCCTCAAGCTAACATTGCCTGCAGATGACCTGATAATGTGAGAGATGAGTGAGCCCTATGCCTATGGGGATTGTAGTCCGCAAAAAAAAGTCACTTGGAAGAGAGCATGCTTTTCAGTTTCAGTGCACCCTGTGCTGGTGCAGGTGTCATGGCTGTGACGTCAGAATTGCTTTAACGGTTTGATTTCAGATGGAGGAAAAGGAACCATTTTTCCTGTGTACTCGTACCTTTTCCGTGAGATGCATTTTTTACCCATTTCCTGAAACGTTAACATGTTATCCTTTTGTACGGTGGGATGTTTAAAGTGCTTCAGGTGAAATACCTTGCTTAGGGGTACACTGACAGTACTGCTCCTAGGATTTGTACAGTACACCCAAGAGCAGTTTCAATACATTATACTACATAATTGCCCTGCACATTTTGTATTGGCACTGGACATTGTATTTATTTAATTTAAAAAAAGAAATGTTGTGAACAGTTACCAAATCTCTTAGCAGAATTCCAATAGAGGAACAAAGTTTTTTTTTTTTTTTCGCAATATAACTATTAACTTGGTTGTTTTACATGTATAGTCATAATCAGTTTGGGTATTTTAAGGACATTGACATACAGCACACACAGGCACGTGGCAAATCAAGGTGTGGTGAAGGCGTGACCATGTACGGGCCAAGGTGCTCTGTGCATTCACTGCATTCAAAAGAACGATTGTGTGAAGTATCATTGTTTTCACAATCTCTGCTCCGACTCTCACTCGCTACTCAGGTTTCAGTATTGATTTTGCACTCAGTAGGATAAAAGTTAACTTTCAATAGGTTCTGGTAAAGAATTTCAGAAAAAGGTTTTCCATGTGTATTCATTTAGCAGATACATGTGTCCAGAGCAACTTACAATGTAAAGCAGAATTGAACTGATACTGTTATATAGTAAAATGACAGCTTAATAATAATAATTGTATTATTATTATTATTATTATTATAGTACATGCCTTTAAGTGCCTTTGGGGGTGCTTTCAATTCAATAACATCATTTTAAGTAGCTATTCTTAAAGTAAACGTTGCATGTGAAAGGCATGCTGGGCATTTATTGCATTTGTTAAAGAACACAATGAGCCACTGGCAGCTGATGATTGAGAATTGTCTTGAAGTTGTGTGTCGCTTCATCTGCCACAATACAACCGTGCTGTGCATTTTTACCAATCCACACCCCCAACGACCAACCCAGCCCCCTCACAACCCAACCCAACCCATTTGGCACAAGCACTAAAAAACAGGGATTAAAATGCACCAACTTGAACACAAACAACTTTGCTCTGTTCTGCGCCACTCAAAAACATTGCTGTGCCCCTATGACAGTTACCTTTAGTCTTTGTGTTAAAGGGTTGAATGTATTTTGCACATATAAAATGGAGGCATTACCACTGTTAGTTTGGATTAAACCATAAAGGATGTATCGGTCGTGTGTAATTATTGTCTGCCAGTGTAGTGTAGTTGTGTAAAATAAACCTAATGAACTCCACTATTTTAAATTGAATCCATATGCGTGCATATATAATAGCAGCAATTAATTTCTAATTGTTATACAGTATTGTTATACTAATATATTTGTAGCTGATGTAGCTTTCAGCAGGTCATAGGCCATAATGGGCTATGTGGCGAGCCTATATAAGCTTATTAGAATTTTTTTCACATGGCCATTATAAACTTCAGTGATGAATTGTTCCTGCAGATGATGAACCTGGGTGTTATTCTCAGCGAATGTTACAGTCTGGTTACAAGGCAGGGGGCTTAGCTGAACATCAGAGAACATGCAGTACCTGTAAAGTACATGAATGTACACTGGCGGTTCTCTGCCAACTCTGACTCCCAACTAAAGGATATTGTCTTACTACAAAACTTCCTCCCTTCACACACACTCACAGTCACACACAGACACAGACACGGACACACACACACATAGACACAATTAAACACACACACATTCACACACACTCTCTCACACACACACACTCACATGCAGGGGACTGAAGGAATGTCACATTTGCATCTCATTGCTTCTAAAACTATTCTGTAGGAGATATAAGATAGAGACATCCGGGGTAAATGCCGCAAATTGAAATTTTTTGTTTTGTTGTAATATTTTATTTAGTTCTTCAAAACTTCTGCCCTTATTACTTGAAATAAACATTATTTATGTCTGATCTAAATTAATGTATTCTAGTGATGGAATGTTTTGAGAAAGGGCTTGAATAATGTAATGTAGCGTCTATACAGTGGTTATCTGTATAACTTTCAAAATTTCTTCTTGGCTTCTCAGTCCAGTTTGTTCCACATTTTTAGAGGGGACCTGTACCAGTCATGTTAAGCATTTTAAAACAATGAAAGATGTGAAACATTAGCCATTCTGGAACACGGTGAGAAATTGATTGTTAGAATCAAACAAACCAGTGCTTCACTGCTGTCAACTAGTTAAAGATGGCTGCTCATCCTTGGGCTGATAATAACGAGATGATTTATACCAAGACGTTATAGAAATATCAGACTATGACTGCGCTCCCTTGTCCTTCACGTGAAGTATGGTAGCACTTTGATTTGTAATGTCCTTGACTGTCTTTGGTGTCGGAGGTAATGTGCTAGGCAATTATTTCCTTCCTGACTTTCTGCGAGAATCTCTGATGAGTTTACTATTGCTCCTGTTGATCCACACTGCATAGTAATCTTGTTCACCTCACTCAGAAACTGCACTAATACTAATGAAGGCCCAGAGTGTAATTGTTCATGGAATAACTGGATTTGGGCTTGTTGACTTCAACAGGGGAGGGCGACAGGGGAGTGCCACTCACTCTGAAGTCCGTTGGGCACATCAGAATTACTTCCCCAAATAACACACAGCCGTTCGAGCAACCTGTCGTAACTACCTCGAGCTGCAGCGTCAAGGCTTTACATTGAGAACCAACGCCACGCAGAGGTCCCACCCTTTCCAGTTCAGATAATGTGTGGTGAGAGTTCTGAAACAAAAATGGCTGGTGTGCATCACCCAGGTGGGTGCTACCTATTACTTGTGGCTGAGATGAGTTTACCCTGGGATCTCACGGCGACTGGCTAGCCCCTCCCTCCGTAGCTGTTCAAACTGCTGGCTGATTCTAGGAAAACCCTTGGCAGCTGTGCAACATAATGGTTATGGAACTGAGCCTGCAACTCTAGGGTTGTAAGACTGATTCCAAGGTGGGATGTCGCTGTTGTACTATGAATCAAGAAAATCGGCTTGTATTGCTTTAGGAATTGGCCATCTATAAGTGGATTATATTTAAAGAATGTAAGCTGTAAGTCACTCCGGATAAGAGCCTAGACTAAATGTGTAAGACGGTTATGCCAAAATAAAATTATTTTTACGTGTCGGATACAGTGTAGTAAGAAATCCGCTGTAAACCTGAAATTTATTTGGGGATTATTTTAATGTTGTAAGCATGTTCTAATTGCTAATTATGTGAATAAAACACAATGTGCAGCTGGGGAGGATAGAGCAGGTGTGAACATTCTGCATGACCTCCGACTCAGTTCACTTCAGAAGTATTGCAAAACAGTGTTCAAGTTGTTTAAGGTTGACCTGCTGAACTTTGAAGTATGCTTACTTAGTCTAACTAAGTCTTTTCCATTTGGTTCATTGAATTGAAAAATTTTGATGATGCTCCATTTAAATGCTTGGGATAAAGAATTATTTTAAGGCAAATTGCCAAGCGGCTTGAATTGTCATTTAAGACTGAAGATAGTTACTGTATTAAACAGATCATTTACATTCAACATTTTTTTAGATCGTTTTCTGAGTATAATGTCTTGAACTATTTCTATATACAGCCATACAGTCCTCTAATTACAGACACTATGAAATGTCTGCAAATTAAGGAACTGGGTTATTTCAATCCAAGGTCCAAAAAGCATTTAAGAATTTTTCAATATTTTTTAATCAGGCGCGTCTGTCCATTTCTGAGTGTTCTATTTAGTACTAATAGAAAAGTTGATCTGACTTGCAGGAGTGAAGGTAGCCAGCAATCGCTGTCAAAACTGAACCACACATAACATTTAATGACTGCGTTTTGTAGAAGAGATAACAGGAGAATGTGCAGGTCTCAGTGAACAGTGTAGCACAGCCACAGTACAGTTACGGTTGGCAGAGGAAGCATCATGGTGTGGGCTTGTTTCAGCAAAGGGAAAGCTGGAGATCTTATCCAAGTGAAAGAAATCCCAAAAAAAGAAGATTACCATTCTGTTCTTCAAAGACATGCATTCCAATCGGACCTTAGGGGACAATTTTGTCTTTCAGCAGGATAATTATCCTAAAAATAACTGCCAGAATTACACTGCAAAACAGAAGAACAGGGAGTATTGAACATGACTTGGCCTCCACAATCACCTGATTTATCCCCCATAGAACTGGTGTGGGATGAACTAGTTTGCCATGTCCAAAGATCTGCTAATGCAGAGAGGCTGTAATGACTTAGCTGCAACATACTTTGCAAAATTATTGGATAGACTTCCAAGAGTTTGTTTGGCAAAAATTAGCTTGTTGGATTCAGATTGAGTGAATTACTTAGCCAGTCAAGAATTTTTCCAGTTTTTGGCTTTGAAAAACTCCTTTGTTTCTTTACGACTATGTTTGAGATCATTGTGTTGTTGTAGGATGAAGTACTATCCAATGAGTTTGGAGGCATTTGCTTAAACTTGAGCTTATAAAATGCTTCTACTGTATACTCAACAGAATTGAAATTGAATTGAATTGAATTGAAAGCTCTTTTATACCTTCATGAAGGAAGCAATTGAACACACCTAGTTAGAATCACCTGTGAAGCCATTTGTCCCAAACATTATGGTTCCCTGATCTTGGTACCTAACTTTACTTCCTTCGTCACTCCCCTCCATGAGCTGACTGCCAAGAGCCTGCCTAAACAGGTTCAGTGGACCGAGGATGCAGAGGCCGCCTTTCAACAGCTACGTCAGGCACTGTGTGGTGAGCAAGTGTTGGTGGCTCCCAATTTTAAACAGCCTTTTGGCATGCAGACTGATGCCTCAGTGGCTGTCATTGCAGCCGTCCTCTCAAAGGTTCACAACATGAAAGCACACTCGGTAACTTTTATCAGCCATAAATTCCGTAAGTTATACCACGGGGGAGAAAGAGTGCTCGGGCCATAAAGTGGACCATGGATAAGCTCCATTATTATTTGATTGAGAAGGAGTCTGTTCTTGTAATGGACCATGCCTCGTTAAAGTGGACGTACCTCAACGAAGATAAGAATGCTCGAGTTACCCGATGGTTACTGGAATTGCATAATTTTAGGTTCCAGGTGGAGTTCTGAGTGGAGAAGTTGTCCCAGAGAGAGGAGTGATTGTGGTCATTCACTCACAGCCGTGGAGCTGAGGGGAGAGGGATATGCGGTGCCCCAAACTACAGTCGATGCTCCACAGTGACAAAAGCTCTCCGCTACCACCAGCTGTTAGGACACATAATTGGAGACAGGTATTTTCCCAGTGACATGCTCTCCCATTTCAACATTGGGGAGAGCTGCTGGGGCCAGGAGTAGCTGGCTCAGGACCACAGAGATGTCCTCCACGTGCAGCCCAGGATGAATTTGACACACACCTGTCTCCTGTTGTCCTAATGATCCACACCCTTCTTAAGACGAATGGCACAGAAGAAGAGGAGCATGACAGGAGCCTCATGAGCAGCACATAAGACAAGTGCAGTAAGCTACTGAGGCCGAAAACAAAACTAAGGAGCAGACATGGAGTATTCAGTCTTACGATTCGTGCAAAGGGGAAGATTACAAATTGTCAGGAAAGATTTCTTTTCTCTCTTTTGTTTTTTGAAGGAAAAGGAAGTGGGTGGAAGTCCTGATGACTGTATAGTTTTTTCCTTTCCTTTTCATTTTTTCCTTATCAATTTTTCCTTTTACAAATTGAAAGTCAAATCTTTTGTTCAACTTAAGACTGTTCCATAGCCCTCTGTTTCCACAATTCCTTGTTCTGAAAATTTTAAACTAAAGCCATTTATCTGAGCATTAGGTGTTTTTTTATTCAGAAACAAAACACAAAAACACTATATAACACTGAAGTAAACATAAAGAAACATTACAATGACAAAAGTAACCAAAGCTTCTTGTGGGTTTGAAAGAAGTCAGTATTTCCAGTATTTTGTGTGGCCTCTCTTAGAATGCAAATTTGAAGCATTCTGTAATCCCTTAATGAATTAATCCTAGCTTCCCCCATACAGGATTTGCCTTAAGTCCTCTTTTGCCTGCTTTATGTTCTTTTCCCTGTCTATGTGATCCCACATAGCTTCAATTATGTTGAGGCTAGGGCTCTGAGGTGCTGAATATAATACTTAGAGTGTTGCAACTGCAGACTCCAAGTAGGTCTTAATCGTGTTTCCTATGTTCCACCACCATGTTTCACAAAAAGCTGCAGACAGGTATCAATGTTCTTCTCACCAACTCTTCTTACATGCTGGCTTCTTCGTGAACCAAAAATTTATCATTTCGAATTATTGCTTCAGAAGACCTTCTGCCGCTGGTTGATGCCCTGGTTGATGCTTTATGGTCTTTCCTTGATTGAAATCTCTTCTGCTTCTTCCCTTTCTTCAAGAAAGGTTTCTTAGCTGCAACATAGCTTAGCTGCCTGCAAAAACATTTCTTGAAAGACTTATTCACACTGTCAAAGCATATACTTTGGAGAAAGATTACTCTACCAGATGCTGGATTTCCTTCTGTCCCTCAAGGAAGTATCCTTTAAGTACAATTAATGAGATGCAGGCAACTTTCTGGATCTCGCCTGCGTTTTCTTGTCTTCAACTGGCCTAGTTTCTTCTAAATTTCCGTACGAAAGTTTGAACACCACCACATGGAATTCCGTTAGGCAGGCTATTGCTTGGTGATAATTGGCTTGTTAATGCAAAACTGATTTTATGTCTTTCAAATTGTGTTAGCTTTTCCAAATGTCTCCTAGTGGCATTCCAGCTATTCCCTGCATTTGTTAAATTTTGCCACGGGCAAATCAAAATCTCATTACGTTGAAACGGTTGTGCTGTTGGTGAAATTTAACAAATACATTGGATGGGTGGGGTGCCGCAAGGAGTGGTTTGAGAATCAAATCTGTGTTCTCGTCATGTCACGAGATATCAATTACTTTGGGAAAACACAAGAAACACAGGAAAACTCTCTCTTGGTTAAAGTAACTATCTATGTCTTGTCACCATGACTTAAGCATTTTGAATTGATCCTATTTACTTTTTGTTGCATCAGCAATTAAGGGATTGGGCTTTGCAATAATTGGATTATCCCTTTGTGTATTGAACAAATCAAATCTAGCTCTTCCCTTTTCTTGAAATATCGGCCCATCATATTTCTTGTTAGTAGGGATCTCAGCTTGCCCAAGCAGTTTTTGGGGGAGTATTGCCAATTACAGTGGATCTATCTATTGAAGAAGTAATGAGGGTTGTTGAGAGGACAAAAATTAGAAAAGCAGCAGGAATAGATTCACTCCTAATTATGCTCTGAAGCCTCCTAAACTACTGAAAGCTCAAAACATGGAAATTGTCTTATACTTGTCATTTAGTATAGGTCCATTTTCAAACCAAGCGAAAAGACATCCAAAATGATTCAAGGGTTCCCATGAATTACAGAGGAATCAGTCTTATAGATACAGGTATCTTAAATAATAAGCTTACACAATACTTTTGAACTGGCTGAGTTACTTGTACTGCAGATGAACAAAATGGGTTCAAGACAAACAGTGAATATATTTACCATATTTATACAATGTCCACAGTGCTTGAAAATGTACTTTTATATGTTTCATTAACTCACATAAAGCATTTGATTGGGTAAATGGAGATTTAGCCGACTAGCATGTTAACACATTTGAGCTTCATTTTGAGTCCCTGTTCCCTGTGTGCAGGTCAATGACGTGAGGAATGATTGATTCCCTACAGCTTTTAGGGTAAAACAGGGAGATGTCCTTTCCCCAACTCTATTTTCCTTCTGTATAGATTATTTGGCATGGCAAATACAACAGGCAAACATAAGGGTTAAACTAGATGGCACCACACTACCTTCCTTATTGTATGCAGCTGATGTAGTGATCCTTGTGGAGCACGTTCATTATCTTAAAAACCTTGATCATGTACAATGGTAAAAAACTGGGAATTTGCCCCTAAATTATACCCATTCATATAAATATGTTGGTTTTATACAAGATGAACATGCATTACATGGCCAAAAGTATGTGCACACCTGACATCTAACATCTCATTCAAAATTATGGGCATTAGTATGGATGTGGTATACCTTGTGCTGCTCAACTCAACAGCCTCAACTCTTCTGGGAAGGCTTTATACTAGATGTTGGAGCATTGCTGCAGGGATTTGCTTCCATTTCGCCAGAATTGCATTAGTGAGTCTGAGTACTGATTGGGCGAATAGGCCTGGCTCATAGTTGGCTTTCCAGTTGATCCCAAAGGTGTTGGATGGAGTTGAGGTTTGGGCTCTGTGCAGGCCAGTCAAGTTCTTCCACACTGTTATCGACAAAACCATTTTTATATGGACCTTGCTGTGTGCCTGGGGGCATTGTCATGTTGAAACAGGAAAAAGCCTTCCCCAAACTATTGGGGAAGTACAGAATCGTATAGAACATTATTGTATACTATAGCATTAAGATTTGACTACTCTGAAACTAAAGGTCCTAGCCCAAACCATGAAAAATTACCACAGACCATGGGGGTATCCAGATACTTTTGGTCATATAGTGAATTACTTTTAATGGCGGTGTAGGGACTTTAGCAGACTCTGCGAGGAGGTATCTGATAAGCAAAAGGTGTGCAAAGATCTTGGCTACAATACATACTCCCAACATTTTACTACCTGTGTGTGCCCAGTGTTAATAAATGACGCAACTAGAATTTTGGGCTTCAAGGAATCCACTTGAGTGAATGGCATTCAAAACAGAGCTATTCACTGCTACCTGGGTGTCTACAAATTCTCAGTAGTTCTAGGTATATGAGGTGACATTGGAT
The DNA here is from genome assembly GCF_013347855.1 of Anguilla anguilla. NCBI lineage: Eukaryota > Metazoa > Chordata > Actinopteri > Anguilliformes > Anguillidae > Anguilla > Anguilla anguilla. The sequence continues at coordinate 34,952,406 of NC_049205.1, forward strand.
GGGAGCCTAATAAAAGAAGATAAAGGGGGGAAATTGATCGACTCTAGAACCACCTAATCTGTATGGCTGAGGAAAGATTAACAAAACAGGTCTTCCTTTGGTACTAAGGATCTCAATGCCATCTCCAATGACACGGACCTAGAATACATACAATACATGATTCATAAACAGGCTACAAGTTCATGTCCATCTGATTAAACACAAACTTTTCAGAAATTACGAAGAAAATGGTCATCTGATATATGGCTGAAACCAAAACATGCAACCAGATTGAGCAATGCTATGCCCCTGGACCCTATGTCACCTCATTTTTGTCAATAAATCAAAGGTCTTTGCATGCCCAGTTGAGAACTGGAATCCTACCGCGGGCAATTGAAGTGGGTAGGTTCCATGTTGCAGAGAAGGAAAGGGTATCCACTGTGTGTGACTAGGGGGACTTAGAAAATTAATTCCATTTAATGTTTCATTGCGCATTATATGATGACCTGAGATTGGTATTATTTCTTAAAATTATGGACAGGGAACCATTTATTTAGTTTATTTTGGTCAGGAGATGAGGAAGATGGCTTTTCAGAAATAATATCTTTGGAGCTGTAAATTTTATTCACAAAGATGTTACAGAAGATAGTATGAAAGTATGCACTTTTTCTGGATTGATAACCCTTTTGTAATCCTTACTTATGTTTTCTGCGTATTGTCAATATTTATTTTCCCATCTCTATTATTACTACCAGTCTTTAGTACTGTTGAAAGATATTTCAACAGTACTATTTTTTAACTATGATATCACAAAAAATCAGATTTTTGTCTCATTGATTTCTGCTCACAATCAATGTCATGTAGCCTACAGTGTATAAACTGAATGTTTTGTTGTTAATGTCATGTCTGCTAGGCCTTTTCCAGCTGGGCATCATCAGATCCATGACACTGTAAAAATATCAACTAATCAAACCGTGTGCTGAAAGGCTCTTTAACTGGGTGTTGTTTCAATAATACATAAAGATGGCTAGTTCGATGTGATGTTAGTCATCAGTAAAAGTGCAGTATGTATGAATGTATGCACATACATACACACAAACACGTTCTCATTGATAAAAAAAATGCTGAAAAAATTGCTAAACTAAAAAAGAATACAGTTATTGGCATAAGCTTTATTTTCCAACACGTGTAAACCAGTGTGCTTGATTAATGATTAATTGGAATCAACCAAAGTCTTAAATTTTTTTGTAAAAAAATATATTTCCCCAAAAACAGGTTCCACAATGATTGGCACCCCAGGTTTAATACTTTGTGAAAACACCCCTGGCAAAGATGACAGCCATGAGTCTTTTCCTATAATTTGTGATAGGTTTAGAGAACACATTTGGAGGGATTTTTGACCATTGCTCCATGGAGAACTTTTCAGAATCATTGATTTCTTTGGGTTTGCGCTTATGGACCCCCCCTCTTCAGTTCAGACCACAGGTTTTTGATGGAATTTAAGTCTGGAGAGTGAGGTGGCCATTGGAAAACCAATGGATGTTGATTTCACTTAAGCATTTCTGTTTAGATTTTGATGTATGCTTGGAGTCATTTTCCTGCTGGACAATCTACCTATGACCAAGTCCTAGCTTCTTAGCAGAGACAACCAAATTTTCTGCCAGAATTTCCTGGTACTTTGTTGAATTCATTGTGCCATTGATCTAAAATAGTGCCCCGGGACCACTGCCAGAAAAACATCTCCAAAATATCAATGACCCACCTCCACATTTGGCCGTAGGTATGAGGTGCTTCTCCTGTATGCATTCCTCTTTTTCCGCCAAACATGTCGATGGTGTGTATGGCCAAAACATTCAATTTTGGTCTCATCTGACAATTGCACTCTCTTCCAGTCATAATTCCAATGAGGTTTGGCAAGCTCCAGGTTCTTAGTTTTGTTTATTGTGCTCAGTAAGGGCTGTCTTTGTGCCACCCTTCCAAAGAGTTAGTTGGTATGGAGGTGCCATTTTATGTTTTTTTAGACTTGTTGACCGCAAGAAACAAGCCAATCTCTGCAATTCTTCAACAGTGATCCTTGGGTTATTAATGGCCTCCCTCACCATCTTTGTCACCATCCGTGGGGACACCATGCACTTGCTTCCTCTTCCTGGCAAATTTGCAACCATTCCATATGTTTTACACCTTTTTATTATTGCCCTTACAGTGCTAAGTGTTATGTTTAACCGTTTATGTCTTTTTTCGTACGCATTACCAGACTTGTGACGGTAAATTACCATCTGTCTCTTCTGAATTGACAGTTATTTAGCTTTTCCCATGTTGATGGATGACAAAGGGATTTTGTATGCTTGTTACCTCATTTTTATTCTCTAGTGAAACTGGAAGTGATGGAATGACACAATATAGTTTCTTTAGATTGAGATGAACTGAATTAAGTAAAATTGTATTGCCAATTTCATTTTGTTTTATTTTACTTACAATAATTGTTAGGGGTGCCAATAATTATGGCACCTATGGTTTTCAGAAAAAATGTGATTACTTAATAAAAAAACATTGAAGCATGAGAGTAAATGTATTGAAATAAAAGTATATAGTTTCCCCATATGTTTGAACATAACATATATATTATTATCTGTGTCATTTATTATATCCAGCCTTTTTTCTTCATTTTTATTAAGGGTGCCCATAATTCTGGAGCCCACTGTATATTGCAGCTTGGGCAAGGGCCCTTCTCATCACTATTCAACGCGTTGGATAGACTTGGGCGTCTTCGGTTGACGAGTGAGGTAGCCCATTGACTACTAGGCTACTGAAATAAACTACATCACCCAGCATGCATTAGCCTAGGTTTATGTTGATGTTTTTAAAATAATTTTCTGTGTAGCCTATAGTATTAAAACAAAATAATTTCTGGTATATTTCAGTATATGTGTATGTGATTTTAAGTAATTAAATTTGAATAGGTCACAATAGTATTGATTGTCTACAAATAGGAGCTCCGAATTTACGCTAAGGTTCAGGCTACTATCTGTCCATAGCGTCAAAATCCGCCGAAGTGGTGATTCAATTCAATGGGCTACCTCACTCGTCAACCGAAGACACCCAAGTCTTTCCAACGCATCAAATAGTAGCGAGAAGGGCCCTTGCCCAAGCTGCAATATTTGACGAGTTGGGAATGCAAGCCTGTTGTACACACAGACATTCAGAGACCAGCAGAGGCTGCAGTGGCCATTTTAGGTGAAAGCCCATGATACTTGATTCTGACAGTGAATAACTTCCCCCTCTTTAAATTCAGCTGTTTTGTTTTATCAAGGGAGAGCATATCATTTTCAGAGCTGCAATAAATTCTGACAGAAGGCTTATTTGTTTCTCTAAAATGTAAAAGCATTCTTAAATCATATAGATTTTATTGTTATAACCATCCATTTTTCCCTACAGAAACCAATGCTCCAGAGAAGCTTTTTATCCTAAGCTTTCATACTCATTGTGATTTACTGCATTTTATGTTTATTGTTTCATTCTTGGTTTTATTATTCATTGCAAGTGACTGTGGATAAAAGTGTATTTGGGATTTTGCTAGCAAAAATACAAGATTTTAATGATGACAGTTGGTTAATCATGGTCAAGCCTCTGTGCCAGATGGTTCCTGGATAAAACTCGGACACTGGTAACAACATGTAAACTGGTTTACAGCCTTTTGATCTCCCTTCTGGAGTTGCAAACCAATAAATAAATAGCTCTGCCACCTCACTGCTAGAAGGTCTCAGGTTCAAATCCCAGCCGGGGCCTTTCTGTGAGGAGATTGTATGTTTCCCCTGTGTCCATGTGGTTTTCTGGTTTCCTCTCATTGTCCAAAGACATGCAGGTTAGGCTAGTTGGACAGTCTTACTTGCCCATTGCCCATGGATGTGAGTGTGTGCTTTGTGATGGATTGGCAACCTCTCTGGGTGTATTCCTGCCTCTCGCCCAATGTATGCTGGGATAGGCCCCAGCTCTCCTGCGACCCTGACCAGGAATAAGCAGGTTATATGATTGATAGATAGATAAATAAATAAATAAATAAATCTTTCAGACATATACTATATGAACAGCATATGCATAAGACAACTCCATAGGGTCTGAGAAGATGAGAATTGGCAGAACCATTTTCAGGATATTAAGGGTGTAGAGAAGGAACAAGACCACACAGTGGCTGTGTTCATGCAGTTCTTTATCATTGATTTGAGTGATAAAGAACTGCATGCTCTCATTGAATTTATTATCAAGATAAGAAATGATATCAAGATGTACATTTATGGCTCGCAATTCTTACTCTCATTATTTAATGGTTTAGTGTAAAGTCATTGGCTTCTCTTCATATTCATGATGTTACATGTCTAAAGTGACAGATTCTAGAGTAGAGACATTTTATCATTAAGAGGAAAAATGCTGATTGTCTTTTATTTCCCTTAGTGACATGCTATGAGAAATGCCTTGTCAATCTGACTGTAGTTAGCATTTGCTGCAGATTTCAGGAGCACATTCAAATGCGTGTTACTTTTTTTTTTTGTATAGCTATGCACTTGATGCTTGCATACTTTTCAGAGGGTGTGTTGCACCTATAATGAAAAAGCCTAAGAGTTGTATCGCTTAAAGTGAGTATATCACAGTTAAATTGAGTGGTGTATTTCAGATGCCTGTGTAGCTGGCTGGGATGGCAAATAGGGTGGCTAAGAGCACAGGTTTTCACACAGATCTACTGTGTATTCAGTGTAGTTTCATTCGAGCCAAAGCTGAAACCTCTGAATTGTAAAAAGCTGTTTATTTTTCTCATTCAGACATTTTTAATGTCTGTTGAGGGATTTATCCTTTTAAGACTACAGAATTCCAGAAATTTAGTTCCTGTTAAGAATAATTTCCCTGTTGCCAACTGTGGCTGGTAGCCCTGCAGGCCAGTGCGTGGTTGTCTCTCGTGTTGCCCAGGGATGGAATGTTTCAGCCAGCTGGGGTGACAGCCTCTCATCGCACACCAATGACCCCTGCTGGTCGATCGATCAGGTGCCTGCATGTTCAGCTGTTGGGCTACACGTCTTTCTCCGACTTATGCCCAACTTGCAAACTGCACTGTCATAAGATGAGCACTGCAGCCTAAGCATGACTAGGAATTACAAACTAGGGACATAAAGCTTAAAAAAAAATCTCTTACTCTTCTTGCAGACATTGTCACAAAGATGTTTTATGGGAAAATAAGTAAACAAAAAATAGGAAAATGGTTGGTGGGGATTTTCACTAGAACAAACTCTGAATTATGCGAACATTTTGTTTACCATTTAATGGCGAGAATAACAAAGCAGAAACAAATTAATTGTAAAACATCAATCCAAAAGAAGAATTCAACAGAGTAAGGAAAAGAAGCCTCTTTTTAAAGAAGAGGTTTCATAGAAAAAACTTTGGCTGTGACTGTATAGGCCTCTCACCCGCGGCACAGTAGCCTGTGCATTTATACCTGGCCTGACAGGCAGTAAGCATCTCCTGGGCTGATTATCCGGCAGCCTAAGCTGTGCGCGCATGTAGGCCAGGCCAACACTGTCCAAGGCCTAAAGGCATCTCAAATTTTGAGTTCCAGGGAACAGGTGACATTGGCCAAAGGGAGGAGCAACTCTCTCTGCTCCTGCCGCTCCCCCCCCAAGAGTCACAGTCAGTTTGCTCTCTGTGGTGCCCGGTGGGCTAGAACCAGGGGGACAGAAGATTGGCCATTTTAATGACCATTACCTTAAAGCCTCTTGCATTTATTTTCCTTGATTAGCGATAAAGCGGATTACTTGTTAAATGATCAATACGAGCAGTAGCATTTCATTCTTCTCAATTAGGCTTTTTAGGATAGTGGTAGCATTCCCTTTCTTTACATCACAACACTGTATGCATGTGGCCGTGTCCATGTGTTATTTGAGTGTGCGGGGAAAATGCAGTCTTCATTCTCTGCCTGTGCCATATTTATGATGTTATATCCAACCTGTGAAGGTTCTGCCATTTAAAATGATGGAGGCAAAAAATGACAGATTTTTATTAATCTATGTTGCTTATTGCGCTGAACGCTAATAAAGTCAACAGGATATTTCTTATTTTGTGAACTGTGTTCTTTGTAATGATTAGGTGGAGTTATAGTATAATTTACTCTCATTATTATGATGTGATGAAAGACAGGTTGCGCCAGACACAGTTAAGAAAAAACTTTCAGTTTACCTTTCAGTGGATCATTGGTTTGCTTGCTAACAACAAATAAAACAAATGAAAACTGGTTGAAAACAAGCGTGTTAAAAGACAAGGCTTCTGTCCCCCTCTATTTTCAGTGTATCAGCTGCCATTGACTGTATGTTTTATAACTGGCTGTGTTCAAGGTGTCAGCTGTAAAGGTGAGCAAGCTGCAGCATTTATAGAAGGAAATGTGTGTGTGCGTGCGTGTGTGTGTGTGTGTGTGTGTGTATGTGTTTGTCATATCTCCAGGCGTGCTGTGCTGAACAAGAGCCCAGGCATAGAGAACCTGGGTGTGCCTCAGATGCAGCTGGCACTCTGTCTGGTGTTGGTGGTCTTCATCCTCTATTTCAGCCTGTGGAAGGGGGTCAAGTCATCCGGGAAGGTACGGCACAGAGTCCGGCCCGGCCCTCCGGTGCCATCACGCTGAGCCAGGCCTGCCATCGGCTTCAATCCATCATCGCTCGCTCACTCGTGCATGCCATACAAGGGATTCACCCTGTACTGCGAACACACATACACGTTAACATTCTCAAATGAAAATGATTCATTTAGTCACTGCTGCACAACGCGTGGGGTCACTCTCTGTAACGTTCAAATGGAAATGCTGCTTTGCTGCGTGTAGCAAGCATGTACAAATTTGAATACTGACCCAGCATGTCATTGGAACATGCAGGTTCTATGCCTAGGGCTGATAAGACACCAAGGGTCTGATTTAGTTAGACATTTAGCATGCGCAAAACCTTTTAGCACAAGCAAAATCAATGACGTGACCAATGATTGTGTTATTGGTTTTGTGTGTTAACAGGTTTTGCACATGCTAATGGTCTTAGTAAATCAGGCCCTAATTTATGTTGATACACACCTGTTTTGACTGTTTTTGTGTGGTTATTTGTTCCTAATGAAGGGCCATTGGCCCCGTGTGTGAAAATGTTTTATCCTGTGGTACATTTTATAAATGCATGCTGATCAAATGAATGTTCAAGCTTACATCAGTACACCTTCCTAATGAGAGCAGTGAGTTCAAATGATTCTCCTTTTTGAGAGCAGTCTCCTCTGTAGAGCAGTGTGTTGTGGGATGGTTTGAGAAGAAGCTAATAATGTGCTGCTCTTTATGGTGTCCCTGTTTCCAGGTGGTGTACATCACAGCTACCATGCCCTACGTGGTGCTGTTTGTGCTCTTCATCCGCGGCATCACCCTCCCGGGCGCCATGGACGGCATTAAGGCGTACCTCTACATCGACCTCCCAAAGCTCAAGAACCTCAGGGTGTGATTTTATCTTCGACTTTTTCACGTTCGCTTGAGAACAGTGGCAAAGAGCACTGTAGCCACCATGCATTTTGTCCCTGTGCCGGTTCAAAAACACAACCAGACATGGGTGTTGAAAATTAGCATAAGCTATACGCATTATGCTGCGGAGCATCAGATGGTTGTCTGTTCAATGTGTTACTGTGTTTGTCCATATTAAATAAACTATAAATGAATAAAAATAAGCAATATCAGCATACACAGTATTAGGTTTTAATTAAAAGTAAACCCTCATAGTTGTTATAGGCATTGGATCTGTTTATTCGATTCTGTATATGGAATATTACACTAATTTAGGGACAGACTGTGGGCAGGCAACCATTTATTGATAAAGGGTGCCCCATGCAGTCTGATCAGAATCAAGTCCAGACTGTGCCAGTGCCAACTGTAGCTGGCAGTCTCTCAAAATGGCGTGTAATTGGCCCATAGCATCGCTAGCACCAGGATGTCCGTGTCCCTTCGCACACCTCTGACGCGCACCTGTCAGTCAAGCACCGGCAGTCTGCCTGTACTAGCCGCATGCAAAGCTTAACCGGAGGACTGTGGACTGAAGGACAGCTTTGGCTGACCTGACTCGTTTCAGAGGGGAGCACATGGTTGTCTCCCAAATTGACATGGAATAGCGGCAGCAATGAGCATGACCACAGGACAATTGGGTAGTTCAACCTGTGAGATAATGCAGTGAGCTCCATAATGTTTGGGACAAAGACATATTTTTTCTTGATACGATTGCTTTATATATGCTTTATACAATTTTAGATTTATAATCAAACAATTCAAACATGGTTAAAGTGCAAATTCTCACCTTTTATTAAAGGGTATTTTTATACATTTTTATTTCACCGTGTAGAAATTACAGCACTTTCTATGCATAGCCCCCCACCATTTCAAGGTTCCATAGTGTTTGGAACATATTAATGTCATGCAAATGAAAGCAGTCATGTTTAGTACTTTGTCGCATATCCTTTGAATGCAATGACAGGTTGAAGTCTGTGACCGATAAACCTCACCAGGTGCTCTCCGGTGATACTCTGCCAGGCCTACACTGCAGCCGTCTTCAGCTCTTGCATGTTTCGGGTTTTCTCTTCAGTATATGAAAAGCTTGTTCAGTTGGATTCAGATTCAGTTGGTCTCTTGTGCCCTGAAGACCTTTGAAAATGTCATTTAATAAAAGTTGAGAATCTGTGCTTTAACCACATTGAATTATTTGATTTCAAATCTAAAATTGTGGAGTACAGAGCCAAATCAAGAAAAAATATGTATTTGTCCCAAACATTATGGAGCTGACTGTAGGTTTACATTTTTAAAAGGTGGGCACAATCACAATTTATAGTTTTGTTGCGACAGGTATTTAATGGACTGTGTCAGATTCATTGTGTTGTCTATACACGTGTAGATATGAGTAAGGTAGTGTTAAGGACTAAAAGTAACATTTAGTTCCATTATTTGCAATGAAATGTAAACTGTACTTAATTGGCTTTTTTTTGCAGGTATGGACTGATGCAGCGACTCAGATATTCTACTCCCTGGGAGCAGGCTTTGGGGTTCTGATCGCATTTGCCAGCTACAATAAGTTTGATAATAACTGCTACAGGTAACTGGAACGGGAACCGAACCGCGCTGTTCGGCATGACCATTACGGCCTTCGAGAGCTGGTACGCGGGAGAGCGGGAAACCTGCACCTGCTCTGCTCGTGGTTCCCCTTTCTTTACTTAAACTGATAAGAGCTCCGGGATGAGATGGAAAACTATAGCGCGCCCTCAAGCGACAGGCTAACAAGATCAGCGTTGACAGTGCGTCTCGATAGCCGCCAGCGGCTATTCCCTACCTGCAGACTAAGGCTGTTTTTTTTCTTTTAAATCCCAGAACGCCTTGACTGTAAAAGCAATGCTATATATGTATGCCTCTGCCTGATCCTTATCATCAAAGCTAAGAGGCTGATTGCATGTTTATGGGGAGCTAACTGTATTAGCCCCTTTCCTTAATAATGTGAGAGCACATAAAGGCCTTGAACAAAAGAAATGCTCTCTTTGACAGACCTGAAAATGTGATTGGACATTCCAAATTTGGATAAAATTTTTTTTTAAATTTTTTTAAAACAAATATAAAAAGGGTTTAAAGAACCTCTTTTGGATAGCAGCTCATGTCCTCTGCTCTTGATCTGTGTTATACAAGTGGAAACACATCAAGATTTCGTACAGTTTTTTTACTTTTTTTGGCTGAAACACACTTGGGTGAAAAAGTTTACGAAAAACACTAAGTTTACGAAACTTAGATGAAGCATTTTAGTGCATAGCCCTTAAACTACTTCTTCGTTTCTTAAGCATACTTATAAGATTCTCATAAATTACATGACTTATTAAAATATGCACAGCCAGTATTTACTATTGTGTCGCTTGTTGGAGGCATGCTGCCATTCTACAGATAGAGATGTGGACATGGTGGTAAAAATATTTAATGCATCTGAATAAAGAGTTTTTTTCTTAATGCTTAAAGGGCTGACAGTGTGAGCTTGTGTTCTCTCTCGCATTGCAGGGACGCTCTACTGACCAGCACCATCAACTGTGTTACCAGTTTCTTCTCTGGGTTTGCAATCTTCTCTGTGCTGGGATACATGGCCTTTAAGCACGGGGTGAAGATTGAGGATGTGGCGACCGAAGGTGAGTGAAAGCCAGTCATTTTGGAGAGAGACTCAAAACTGGTCCCCATGGTTAGCAGCACTGCTGGTTTTCTCTTTTTCTCGTTTCTCTGTAGTCCAATAATGTCGCTGATTGGCCAGAGATTACACTCACCTGGTGTGTCAGGTTTAAATCTTAAGACTGCAAACCAGTGGTACTACTGGCCCCAAGGCATAGCTTTGACTACCCCTGCATTAGTAACTCAGAGTCCAGTTTACACTGTTTACGTTGCATTAATTGGCAGTAGTGTGGAATATTGCGGCTTCAAAAAGTACAGCAATGCCAGGTTTCCTCAAAAGCTCAGTCCCACTCAGCTTTTGCACAGCACAAGCACTTATTAACTTGGCACAGTTCAAGGTACACCAGCGGAAAGTGTCCCAGAATTCCCTGTTGAAAGGAAATTTGCTTCCAATGCACATCTTCATTCATGTCTCTCTCTCTCTCATATCCCCTCCTGCCCTCTCTGTCTTTTTTTTATTTTATTTTTTTATAAGTAAACTTTATTTCAATTATACAAGTAATTGCAAACAATTACATAAACAAGAAAACCTAAATACATTAGGTAAGGCATCTTCTATATTAAAAGTCCAGAGTTTCCCAAAGATTTGCATTGCCATGCTTGATGTCAATTGTCCTTTGACGTTTTAGTTCTGTTAAAATGTTCTGTCCTCTGCCTCCCTTCTTTTTTTTACTCCTCTCTGACTCCCAGCTATCCTCCCATCTTCTTCCTTCTCTCTCATGCCATCCACTCCTCTCTCAGAGAGGTCTATATATACATGTTAATGCTTCTCCCTACAGTCTTTCTACTCAAACGTGGCATCATACACATTATGTGTTTTTCTAATACTTGAACTGCAGAAGACGAGGTTAGTGTTACATCTGGTATCAGTGTAGCATAATGGTTAGGGAATTAGCTCCAAGGCTGTAGGATTGGTTCCTATATGACGGATTTCTGTTCTACCCTTGAGCAAGGTCCTTAACCTGAGTTGCTTCAGTAAACATCTGTATCTGTATTCAACTGCATAGAATGGATTTTATGTCAAATGAATGTAAGCTGTGTAAGTCACCCTGGAAAAGAGTATCTGCTTATTGCCTGTAATGTAAAGTTAACAAGTCTTTATCTCTGACTACAGGGGCTGGATTGGTTTTTATCATCTACCCAGAGGCCATATCCACCCTCCCTGGATCCACCTTCTGGGCCATAGTATTCTTCATAATGCTTCTAACGCTGGGCATTGACAGTTCTGTGAGTGCCGTACCTACTACACATGTCATATATTTCAGAGGACAGTTCATCATGAAGGGAGGTTTTGGCCACAAAATTATCTGAAAGCACAACACTGCATTCATGTTACACCAGGGATCTGAAACTGAAGTGCCAGAGGGCTGCAGTGTCAGCTGGCTTTTGGTGTGTTTCATCACTTAAGTGCTTCATTGCAGTCATCGATTGGCTAAAGAGTCAGAGGCTTAAATTGGCTGCTGGTTAAAAGGAAGCCACAAAAACCTAGAGACACTGCAGCCACCAAGGATTGAGGTCTGAGATCCCTATAATACACTTTCTCATGAGGAGCCTCGTTTATAGAATCGTCTTATGACCCAATTGTATCCCATATAGTATCTTATGCAGAAAACCATGACTAAGTAGTTGATGTGGTCATATCTCTGTATACAGTTTACACTAGACGCAAGTTATTTACTTGCTGGTTATGTGGTGGTACTGCACATTTGAATATGCAGCCTTTCCTCCAGTTTGGATTAGAGTGCAGAAATTTCATCCTCTGTGAAGTTGCCGATACTTTTGCGGTCCATGCTTGCTAAGATCAAAATGTTGAAATGCAGCCTCCTTGTTTATAGGAAAATGGCTGTTCCTGGCTGCGTTCACAAGACTGGTATAATTGTAAAGCATGTTCACTTGGTGTCAAATTTAAGTGCATTTGCGATTCATGTGAATTTGCTTTACCCTGTGTTGTGAATGCAGCCAGGAACTGCAATTTTCCTATAAATACGACACTTTAGATGAATGTAAGCAACTGTTTCTGGTTTCAGTTGTTTTTATTAATCATTACTTGATTAATTATCTTAAGATTATGTTTAAGTTTAAGCCCAAGAACATTTTTGTAAATGAGGCCCAGGCTCTTCAATATAAGACAATTCACATCAAAATAAACATTGCAGTTTGCGGTCGCTCTCTCATTTTCCATTTACCCACATTGCACATGGTCTCTTCTGAATTTTTTGGCAACTAAATGGATGTTAAGATGTTTTTTTTCTTTCTTTCTTCCCTTTTTCCATTATACCTCTCTTCTGTCCTCTTTTCCCTTATGCCTCTGTGTTCACTTCTTTGCACCTATGTTCCTCCTGTCTTTTTTTCAGATGGGAGGTATGGAAGCTGTCATCACTGGCCTCTCAGATGACTTCAAATTCCTCAAGAGGAACAGGAAGCTCTTCACATTTGCCACGGCATTCGGAACATTCTTGGTTGCCTTGATCTGCATCACAAATGTAAGTCTGTGGGTCTCTGGGCATGTGCGAGATTTCTCCGTGGCAATGTTCAAATTTAAAGCCAAGAGCGCTAAAGTTCTGCAGGACCCCCGCTGGGAGCTTGGCTCACAGATGCCATTTTGTTGCCAAAACGTCTGACATTAAAGCAGGTGATGAGTGGAGCTAGCCAGGCCAGCAGAACTTTCACACTTTTAAATGGAATTTTATATATATATGCGCAAAAGAGGCCCAACGTATGTACGACATTAACCCTGGGCCCTGGACTTGATCCCCGGTTTGTAGACACCTCATGGAGAAAAATAAATGGGCTGTTTTGTAAAATAAACTGGTGCTGGAAAAACAGAAATAGTTCAGAAAGATTCATGATTTGCGGTCATAAGAATCCTAGATGACTGCAGAAACAGGAGTTAAAGATCTCTGGCTGAAAACACCCAACTGCAGTACCTGCAGGAACAGGAAACTTTTGGTGTCAGTGGGTTGTAAACGTCTGTGAGGAAACCCTGGGAAAACTGGATATTTATTGCCTGCTTTAAAAACTTCATCTCAGTTTATTTTAAACCCATGTGTGATATGAAGCATGAATACTGAGGCGTGTTTGCTTAACTACTTGTTTCTGTGTTTCATTTGCAATGGTAACATTTTTGTGGGTCTTTCACTTGAGTCTTCCATTCTTTTTTAAAGTGAAATATACTGGGCATATGATTTATTTTTTTTCTCCATTAGGCAACATGTTTTCTGAAATTTTGAAGATAAGCAGCCTCAGATGATGCTGAAGACTCACAGGCCCTGGTCTGTATTCAATCAATATTTGTCCTTAAGTTTGACTGACCAGACTCAGTTTTTCTAAACTGTGTTGTAAATAAAGAAAGGAGCACTTGCACATGCCGTTTGTTTTAAGTCAAATTTAAGAGCAAATTTTGACAGGATCCAGGCCACCGTGTTTAATGGACAGAAATGGTCGCTGGGTGGTGTGACGTTCTACCTGTGTTTTCTCTTCTGTTTGGCTCCCCAGGGAGGGATATATGTCCTGACTCTTCTGGACACTCACGCTGCGGGAACCTCGATTCTTTTTGGGGTGTTGATAGAGGCTATAGGGGTGTCTTGGTTTTATGGTGAGTCCTCATTTTATTCACTGTCGCGTTACGATTCCTCCTCGGATTTGTCTTGCTTAATTGCGGCCCAAAAGGTTCTCTTTCGGTCGTGGAACCCAATAACCAGATTGACTGCGGGTGTAAAACTGATTCGCTACGCCCTGAAAGCCTTGCTGTGCTGTGTTTTTTTTTAATTGATCTTTTATTTAATTTTTTTTAACCAGGAACCGTTATCACTCGCCCTCTGACATGAACCTGCGTCCGGCCTGTTTAACTCACACAGTCGCTATGCAGTTGGTACTGTATCGGTCGCTGCCCCCTGTGTTTAGCTTTCTGCATCAAAGAAAGCTACCCTGCTCGCTTTTTGGATCCAAGCACCCTCTGGCGTCACTTCCACCAGGGCCGCCTAGCTACAGTAAATGTGCAATAGCACTGGGACAGTGGCAACATTTTGGTTGTTTTGTCTCTGTACTCCAGCACGTCGGATTTGAAATAAAGCGACGAATGTGAGGTCAGAGCGCAGACTTTCAGCTTTGATTCGAGGGTATTCACGTCCATGTCGAGTGATCCGTGCGAGAATTACGGCCCTTCACATACACGGTACACATACATGCGGCATTTCCTCCGGAGTGGACGCTGCGTTTTTCACAGGTTCTGTCCTTCCATTATCGCATTATCTTCCGTTCAGTTACACTTCCAGGCGGTGCTGTGTGAGGGAAATGGCCGAGACGCTTCCTCACAGACGATCGGCTGACTCGCGCAGCTGGAGACAGTGGCAGCAGCCACGGGCATAACAGAGCGCCTTTGGCAGGGGACGACTCCCTCCCGATAATCAATGAGTCAAATTTCCTGTTTTTGCGACAGCGGCTGGTCATGTCCCTCTCGCTGAGAAGCGCTCCAGGCTCGAGCGCTCATCGATCGAGCGCCCGCCTCACTTTTACATCGCGTTTTCAAAACCAATCGGAAACTGTTCGTTTTGATGGGCCTGTGTGATCAGTGAAATATTAGTTGTTCATTGGTCAATGGCGTTATTATCATTATCAGTAGCTTTTCCACCTCCATTCCGTAAGTTTTTCCCAGTACTGCAGCATCCATCTGACTGAGTAGTTTACACTATCAGAAGGTGACTAGAAAGCCAGTGACCCATTGGTCAATACTTTTTTTGGATGAAAGCCATAGTCGTTCAAGAAAAGCAAATAAAGTGAAAACCAAGAGTGCAGTACAAGGTTGCAGATTGTACTGGGTAACAAGTCAACAAATAGCCAAGTAGTCTGTTGTATATTGTGATGCTACGCAAAATGAATTTAATTCAGTTTTTTCTGAAAGTGACTATGTTGCTAATCTCACGCAAATCATAATCTTTTGGATCTTTCTCAGACACCAGTTGCTTTAAGTCTACAAATGCCATTTAATTCTGACAGCTCGCAAACAAGCTTTGTCAAAACAAGTTTATACCTTTGGTAACGATCACTTTTTAAGAGCAAAAATAATATTAATTGTAAACATCTTAAGTTGTGAAAAAAGAGAAGTGAAAATGTTGCTTTATAAAAGTGAAAAAAAGACTCCATGCTCAGAAGAGCATAACATGATGTCCAAGCTGGCCTGGTGGGAACTGATAAGAGGCAATATTGCAACATATGCATGATGCCAGTTGAAATTGTTTTCTCACAAACTACATTTAGACCATAAGTAAGGGGCATTTGATATTTTTTCACACTTATATTTTAAAATGTTTTGCCATAAACTATTATGCCAAAAAATATTATGTCAGAAACATTTTTGGAATGCGTGTATTCCATTAAAATCACCCAAAATATTGGGTGCTTTCAGAAAATATCTTACTGAAAAATGTTTACTGAAAGTTTTAGTGCTTGACCTGATGTTGCTGTGTGTGCTCCAGGTGTGGACCGATTCAGCGATGATATCGAACAAATGATGGGCTTCAAGCCAGGCTTGTACTGGAGGCTGTGTTGGAAGTTTGTCAGTCCTGCTTTTCTGCTGGTAAGCTTAACGTGGTTCTGTGGGACTGCATTTTCCCAGCATGAGCTCGGTGCACTCATACCCTTAGAAGGCAAGTTTGATGTCAATCAGTTCCTAGTACCAAATTAAAAAACCAAGTGTTGAGAAAGCATTTCTTTTTGAAGATGTTGTTTTTAAATATTACGATGCCCCCACCCTCGGGATATCCAATGGTAAATTTCAGCAGATATTACGTGAAAAAATATGCTCTCTTGACTGATCACTGAACATTTTTTCAGTTTCCACATTTGTCAGTAAAAAAATGAATTGCCGTTAATTATTCTCCTGCAGAAAAAAGTTTCAAGGATTCTAATTTCTTGACCTAATACTAGTGTTATACAAAACATATTGCAGTGAAAATTGTTTCCAAAATAATTTCAAAAACATTTTTTAAATTTGTTTTTATTGAATGTCCCTTGTAGTGTAGGTTTCAGCAGAATATATAGTTCTCGTTTAAGACTAGATACTCATGTCCCCTACAGGGGACAAAAAACAATTTTCAGGTCTTATAACTAGGCTGGGTTACATGAGTACAGGAAGACAGAAGCTAGATTTAAGGGCTATTATTTGTTGATAGGCTACTTAATCAAGCTAGGGGTAGCGACCGAAAAGCCTCCTTATTTTATTAGCGTGTTGAGTATTACACTACCTGTTTTGTTTCATGGGTGTTGCATATAGACCTGCTGTCAAAATGCTCTAGCCCTTTCGATTTTTAAGGATGCGATCCATTATCCTGTGAGTTCTTGGGTAGGCAAATGCAATCCAACAGAAATAATATCTTCAGGGTCCAGGTGCCAGTTCCTGAGCCACACCACTGTGGACCTCGTGTGCATTCTGAATGTATCAGGTGCTTCGCACATTGGCTCCAATGCGAACCATATGTCACTGTGGCGGGGGCAGAAGGCAGGCGTGACCGCAGGTAGACGAGTCGAGCGCAGCTCAATAGATGCCCCAGGGCACAGCGAATAGGCTGCTTAAATGTGGCTGAACGTGAAATCGCATTTTCTTCTTTCCTCCATCTTAATCCTGGAGTTTTTCCATTTCAATATGTAAGGACATTTTGAGGTTTTCTTTCCCAGTAAAGTAGGTCTTCTGCCCCAGTCCTGGAGAGCTGCAGGCTCTGCTGGTTTCTATTGTTACTCAGCACCCGAGTGAGCAGTTAAAACAGTTAACAGTTAACACAGTTACCTCACCTCACCTGGTGTCTTACACCTGAATTGTTTTCTGATTGTTCGGTGAAGGAAAACAGAAAAGGCCTGTGGTGTTAAAAACTGTGAAATTTGATGAGGTTTTGATGAATGATGCACAATAATGATGCCTTTTAGGTGAAATCGGACCTGTGTGTCAAAACAATGTTTGTTTAAAAGTCCAATAGGCATCACAAGACGTTGGCTTTCTCGTATTTGGTTCTTTTTACATGTTGATCCATCTCACAATATATGCCAATCAAGCAGATCTGTCTTTCACAATATGGTTGTCGTAAATACTGTCATATGAATTCATATTAGCTAATGATCTATAATTTTTTATGACGAACAATGTTTCTCGACATCTTATAATTATTTATATAATAATGAATCTTAGCTTGTGATGTGTAGGTATCTAATAGCTTAAGTAAAAGCTGTAGCTTTATGTAGCAAGATACAATACACAGTGACTTGGATTCAATCAACATTTACACTCAGCTTTGACTCTCAATTAAATATAAGTTAGCCCGTTTTTAAATACGGACAACAGCAGGCAAATGTGCCTGGGTTCAAACCAATAGTTTTCTAAATATTCAGTGAGACGGTGCTGACTGGTTTACGTTTTGTTGTCTCACAAAAGAATGAAATCCGTTTAATGAATTTTGATATGCAGTGATTTCTCTTTTTCAGTTTGTGGTGATTGCCAGCATTGTGAACGCTGGTGACCTGAAATACGATGACTACACCTTCCCGAAGTGGTCCAATTATATTGGCTGGGGCATAGCATTGTCATCAATGGTTTTTGTCCCAGTCTA
Organism: Anguilla anguilla; assembly: GCF_013347855.1. Lineage (NCBI taxonomy): Eukaryota > Metazoa > Chordata > Actinopteri > Anguilliformes > Anguillidae > Anguilla > Anguilla anguilla. The sequence continues at coordinate 34,970,214 of NC_049205.1, forward strand.
CGCCATCTACAAGTTTATCACTCTAAAGGGATCATTTAAAGAGGTCAGTTGGGAGAATCCCATCGTCTGAGAAAGATAATGTGTGTAATGTACGGTGCGGAATATTTTCTGTGTATGGAAAGCACGTGGGGAACTATGTGCCAAAAACTGGTTAATGGTTCCCTTATGTTGCTTCATTTATGTCTTAAGATCAGGTTAATTTGAGTATCAGACATTCCATTCGGCTCACAAGGAACAGCTGCTGCCGTCTTGTAGCTTGTAAGGCGTGGGTTCAAATTTGTACTGCTTCCAAGGTTGTGAATTATGCTGATAAAAATCATTGAACATTTGGAAAATACTTTCGCACTGTGGCATTCCATCTCCCAGAACCACAGTGGTATTTAACTCTAATTGTTTTCACTTGCTCGTGTTTTCCATAGTCTTTACCGTATATCGTATATCTTACCGTAACAGCATAATTAAAAATGATTATGCCAGCTGCTACAAAAATGTGCAGATGAATGAAATGACTAGATTCTTTTCTTAATTGAATATTACTACCACAGCTACTGAAATCCAAAAATGCAATACTCAGTACCTAATGATGTTCAGAAAAAGGTTTCCTAGCACTGTGTTAGGTCCACTAAGTGAACCCTAACTGCAGTACAGCCATTTTAATTCTAGATTGCAATTTCATTTTGTGATATTTGCCTCAAATGTTGTTAATGAGCCCAGTAACTGGTCGGACAATTCACAGCTTCCAGTAACCATGTTCTATTAAGTAGAATATGTTTGTTCTAATTCAGTTGTTCTAATTCATACTTACTTACTGCTTACATTACATTTCAGAGAATAGCTTACTGCATTACACCTGAGCAGGAACATCACCTTGTGGCTGAAGGGAAAGTCAGGCAGTTCAAGGTAAGTCAACATACTACGTTTGTGAGCTTATGAGCTTGAGAACCTCGTAGAAGAAAGTTCAGGCTTTGTTTTAATCATTGTCTGCAGCAGTTCTTGTATCAACTGCTCATTTGATGATGAAAAAAAGCTGAATAAGCAGAATAAAATCGAAACTAAATGGTGAAGTGTAACCAATCAGCTGTAATTTTCATTTGTGCCGCTGACTTCAGACTTTTGTGAATGAATGTGTTTTCATTTCAGTTAAAGCACTGGCTTGCTATTTGATACACGAGGCCTGAATTTGCAACCTGCAATGCCAGGAGAGCGGAGACATGCAGTTCTGGCTTCCAATGAAAGATGAATCTCTGTGGAGAAGCTAGACTGTGAAAAGGGAAATTTTCTGTGTTCTGAAAGACATGCCAGATGCGTTTCATTGGTGTAATTTTTTGTGGACTCTATTCATTTATTATTTTTGTTCTGATTTTAATGAATGAAACCATTTCTCGAACCTCATAAGACTTCAGACAGTGGCACTCTGCTGGAGAAATCTACTGGTATATATTTTTTTAACGTTGTTTTTGCTTTTGTTGATTTTTTAAAAATTATTTTGTAATGTGACATGCTTGTAAATCAGTTAAAGGGGAAAATAATCATGCCAAATCACAACCACAGCCATGAAGGGTCTACATCTGAGAACTTTGTGTTACAGTACGTACGATCTTGTGTTTCTTTTTTTCTTTTTTTGTGAACTGCAAACCTTTAAAAGTGAATTATTCATATGAATAGGTCATTTCTTCAAACAAGTATTTATTTTTACTCACGTTTCATCTCTTAAGTTATGTGTAGGAACAAGCTGATGTTCAATTGAGTGAGATCTCAGGAGATGTGTGGGAAAGACTGATAACCAATACCATGTCATAGTTGTTGGCAGTACCTGTGTAGGGATTGGCTAAAAGGATCCTTCATATCGGATACTTTATGAATCTGAATGTCATCCTATGTCTGCGTAATAGGAATTGGAGGTAAACCCAGGCCTCCCCAGATTCTGTAGATTTGCATATCCCTACAGGTGCCAGAGATGAGGCAAAGGTATACATCATATATACTGTGGCAGAATCACCATGTGTATGAAGCTAAAGCACCTCCTGATACCTTCAAATACGCGAATCAATGCATAGTCCATTTATAAAATACCTCTTAGACTGTCTCACACAGGTTTCCACTTGAAAGAACTATTCTACTCAGTGCCTTATCGAGCGAGACACTAAAATATTGGCAAACATTCTGTTTCATTTTCTCTGTGACTTATTCAGCCATTCAGAATCATTTCAGGTTCTTCAGATACCTTTGTTTTGAAGGTAAGATGGTAGAGGTACAAACAATGGAATCATCCATTTTATTTCCAAATGATAGCTAAAATAAACCATTCCATATGTAAGAGAAAAGTGAAGAAACTGACACAGATTTGCAATGCCATTCCTTTCAAAAGCTTTATTACTGTTGTGTTTGCCAAGAACTGTGAGGGCGTACTTTACAGATCTCAGTAAAATCCATTGAATACTAAAATAATCACAGTAATAGAAAATATAAGCAGGTTGTCTTAGGCAGTCAAAACATTGAAAAGCCATTGTCATTGCTTTTCCTCATTTTCAACAAACTCAGATTAATGTAATAATGGCGGTGAATTTGAGTACATGGATTTTATTTCCTTAACTCTGTATGGTATATTTGCACTGTATTTCTGATATTTATTATCACATACATTCAATGCCTTGTTCTGTGTTCTGTGTTGCTTAAAAAAAAGTCTGCTTTGCTTCCAAAGACAGATGTTCAATGTGTGTATGTGTGTGTGTGTGTTTGTCTGTCTGTGTGTGTGCGCGCTCGCGTGCATGCGTGCGTGCTTGCGTGTGTGTGGTGTTGCTGATGTTTTTTTTTCCTTCTCTCATAATGATGTGAAGCAACCTCAGTCCAAAATGACTGTTACGTTATCTGAAATGCATGTTTCTCAATGATACATTTATTAGTCAAAATATTTTCTTTAAGTGTTCTGTAACATTTTTTACTCGAGTAGAATAGCCTAAAAAGTGCCAAAATATCATATTTCATATTTAATCTTTTGTTACTTTAATTAATTTATTAAAATAGTAAAGACTTTATAAATTATATAACAGGTAGGAGGTAAGACACACATCATACGAAACAGAAATGTGTGTTGTAAGATATATAGAATATATAAATATATTCTTTTGGTATGTATAATCTTGTATTGATTAAATTGTTTATTACAAAACGTGAATGTAAAGGCTTTTAAATGTAACTGTCAAATGTTATACCATAGTGTTTGGTGTAGGTAAGAGAAAATTTTAAAAAATGTATCTTCATTGTAACCTAGAGCAACTGGGGCCAGAATGAATGTAGACGAGCACCCCAGCATTACTGCACTATGTTTACATAATATTGTGTACAATATAAAGTCCTGTTGAACGTCAGTGAAAGTTATCTGTAAAGAAGTTGAAATATGCACATTATCACAATAAAGCGTTTCTCCCCCCTTCCCCCTTACACGTGCCAGAAATGGACAAAGGTTTATTTTTACCATTTTTATTTATGGAAAAGGCTTTCCTTTCCCCCCCATCTTACAAAGGGTGGCAGGAGTGTAAGGGGCAGAGGAACCTGGTGAGGAGGAGGACCGCCGGCGTCCGCCCGCTGCCTTCAAGCGGCCGGTGCCTTCGGGGTCCGAGCTTCTTCTGGAACAGGGACCGCACCGGGTCGAGGAAGTGCGCTGTTATTGTTCGGTGAAAGGAAGACGCAACACCCTGTTGTACTCCAGCTCGCGCGACGTTCCATTCTTTAACATCCAGGGGTCTTTGTTTAGCATGTGCTTTTGGGATTCCTCTTCTGGTTCCTTAACAATGCCTTTGATATCAACTCTCTGGCTTTGACTGAGATCAAACACTATTCGAACGCAGAGAAAACAAATTTCCGTAGGACAGGGATTCTGAAAACCTTGCTCTGTTGGGCGAGACCATTACTTTAAAAGGGACAGACAGTGTTGCTAAGTGTTATATCTCAAAAATTGACCTATTGACGTTGATTCTGCAACTATTTAAAGTGGATATACTAAATGCAATCAATGTCACCATATAAAGGTGTCTCCCAAGCAAATAAACAACAGTATGATCATTTGTAAGGGGAAGCAGTTACTTTAGACAGATAGAATATTCCAGCATGCACTCAATTTGAAAAACAATGGCCATTAAGTGAGGCACAGCATTACAGAGTTCTCACTGAGCTTTGTGTCATAGTTGCGTGCAGTTTTCAGCTGCAGGAGGCTGCATGCCATACAAGTGGATTTTGCCCCCCTCCCTGCACACGCACACGCATGCACCCACGCCGGCATACATGCATTCACGCATGCACACACACGACAATTCCCTGGTTGCAAAAGCATAGGATAAGACTATTATTTCTATACTGTCATTAAAATTTGCGGCGTGAGGGGGGTCACATTCCCCCTACCCGTTTGTGCCTTCCTGCGCTCACGCTTCTTACTTAGTTTTAATCTCTCTCTCTCGTCACACCTCACACCACCTTATCACGCTGCCTTCTTGTGTGATGTCGTTGTGTACGGTCACCTGATCGAGGGGGAGGGTCTCTTGCGTCCCACTCCATATTTCACATTAGCACAGTGCATAATTTGTGTCTTTGCTTCCCGACCAAAACGGCCATTGCCCGAGATTATCCTCTGTCCACAGGAGTCAAGAGAGCTGCAGTAGTTGCTGCTACACAGTCACGATCTTCGCTTGTTCAAATTACTTTTCTGTTGATGCACAAATAGTTGGGTATGGCAAACACTGATTTTTTCCAATATAGTAAAACTATATACCTGTTCAATTCTCTGTGGATTGTAGTATCCATATTATGTGAAAAAATGTTTTTTAATAATGTAATACAGTATTTACGTTACATGGGAGACAAAAACACTAAAAATTTACATTCTTACACATACTTCATATAAACATGCCAACATCAACATCACATACATATTTTATTGTATAATGCAAAAAAATCCACTATTTATGTCTCTACATGTGCATTTGCAAACTGATAATCCATTTTACAACAACATAGAACTTAGTGTTTTTGTTATGAAACATCATATGGCAAAATTCTTTTTAAAGAATTGAGGGTCAAGAATGAAAAAGACTTGTTCTGTTCCTGTGTGTTTCATTCTCCTTAGCTTGTCTGTGAAAAATAATTGTAGGAAGGGCCGTTAATTGATAAGACTAATGGGAGGGGCTGTACAGATAACATTACACTCATTTATATGGCTCCCCCCTCCCCCCCCCCCCAGGGTGAACATCCATCCTTACAGCCTGGAAATAACATGGAATTACTGCAAAGGAACACACAAATACATGTACATTTATTTTTCTTGCATGTATTTGTTTCAGTTTAAAAACACATGCTGGGGGGAAAATGTTTATTATACATTGTACAAAAGTGTGCCAGTTTTTTTTTTTTTTTTTTTTAAACGAAAACAGATGTTTCAGTCATGCTCTCCAATGCTACTTCAGGGCTTGCGTAAGAGGCTTTCCTTGATAATTTGTTTTAATTCCATCACACGGGCAAGTGCAAAATACATGAATCTTGATGAGGTGGTTATTTGAGTAATTGAGGTGTTGCAGAAATTGCACTCTTGAAAAGGGCGTAGATACGGCCAGGTCTGCTGAAAAGTTGCAGGGACGAGCCAAGCTGCAGGTCCCATTTTGCACCCATGCGAGACCGGGCGCATATCGCATCCTCATCTGTGAACCGATGGCTGCCCCGCTGCCACGCCCAAAGGCCCTCATCCAATCAGAGCCCCTGAGGACAGCCCCCACCGAGCCTCCTGGTGCTGTCTTACTGCTCTGCATGTTGCAATCATCTCTGCTTGCCAGCCCATTACTTACGATTCACCTTTGCTGCAGTCGCGCCTATTTCGTCGTGCTAAGATATGGAAATCGAGGCGTCCCGCACTTCATGCAAGCTTTCCTTTTTTTTGTCACCACCGTTGCATTTTTGTCCCCAAAGCCCAGAGCAGTGACACGCTGAATTCCCTTGGAATCGGACATGGGAGTCATAGGCTGTGGTGCTAATTTACCTTTTTATCTCTTACTATGGCAGTTCAGGTTTGCCCCCACCCACAGTAATCGAGGTTCATGTCAGCTGTGAAACAAGCCCTTGATGAAGGCATAGAGGGAGGTGGCGCAGAATCAACATAGTGGACTAAGGATGCGTAGAAAATGCATCCCAGAATCGACCTTGAACATCCAGCAAACTGCCACAAACAGCCATATCAGGCCAGCCTGGCATAGGAGGCAGATGTGATTTGTTGTTTCCTATTGATGTGCTGTAAAAAGAAGCCAAAGAAGAAACAGAAAATATGTAATTGTTCAATGTCTTTCTGCATGGATAGAGAAAAATATTCCGCAAAACAGATAACAGATAAAAGGCGTGTTTGTCTTAAGGAATACATTATTTAGGATAACCCAGGATAACAATTATTTTGAATAACTTAAGATAAGCCTTTTTTTTTATTTTTTCCTGATTTTATTCAGAAATGGGGAAAGCAAAGAGGTTCATACAGGGTTAGAGATCACAATACAGAAACACCTTATGGACTGCCCCAGAAGGCCTCACCCCTTGATAACCTAGATATATTGCATTTTTTGGGGTGCAGTGAACTGGGGTTTTGCCAATAAAAACAGACATACAATTACACTCCTGACTGGAAAACTGTACATTTACCCTAAAACATTGACAGATTGACAGTCATGCATGTGCTGCATGTCCAGTGCATCATGGTTTATTCCTTACTTAATAAGCACATAAATGCATTTTCCCAGTTATCTTAACTAACCATGGGTTTGCCAAAAACCAACATGAAATAATCAGGACCAAGGACAGAGGGAGCTTAGAATGGTATATTCTCAAGTCCCATATCATGGCTTTTGGACGCAGCAATGTTAGTTTTTATATGTTTAAAAAGTTGTTTTGGTTGCTCATATAGAAAAAAATTAACTACAAAGAGACTGAGCGTGTTAAGACCTAATGCTAGACAAAAACATCAGCTAGAATTTAATAATTCTAAACTCCCAATTTTTCAAGAGTTAGGAGAAACACAAATCATGTCTATATACCCCTATTAAAAACACTTAACAGTATGATTTCACATTCAGTAGCCATAGATGCTAATTGGTTATGACCTCTTCAAAAAGCAAAACAGCCCCTATGTTTTGATATTTGCTGCAGATATGACTCTCATAGGCCTGCTACTTTATGCAAAGCTTATCTCTCATTTGCCCCCACATGCATCCCATTGTCATCCAATACAGCAAAAAAAGGTCAAAAGCACAAACTTTCATCAAATTTGTTTAACTAATAAAAGTCAAACTGGCAATCCACAGACAGCAAGCTAATTGGCAGGCTCTGTGCAGCTCTAATGTGATTGGGAGAAAAAAGGCATTTTTTGGTTTGCTTTTTTCATATCAAGGGTTTGTTTTCTGCTCATAATCCAATTGTGGCAGATAAGTCTTAGTGGCCGGCCCCAATTAGATCTTTCCCTTAGTTTCTTGTAAATGTTACCTCAGTATGAAGCAGCAGGAGAAAGAATAGAGGACATTAAGAGGGAGATAATGCCAGGGTCTGCCCAACGTTAATGTGATAGTTATCAACCAGATAAATTAAAGGTTTTTAAAACAGTCACAGAGTTTCCTCTCGTTTCTACATCTGATTTTCAATAAGCCTAAACACCCACGTCCTTCTCATTTGCCACAAACAATCACCACCATTATCACCCTCTTCATGGCCCCTGGCCCAATGTCACCTTTGCATTATTTTGGAGTTTTGTTTTCTTTCCTTCGCAGTCAGTAAAACAAACTGATTAACTGATTTTTATGCCTGCTGTAGACAAGTAGGATAAAACATCTCAGATACAGTATGCTAAAAAGAGCACACTTCATCAAAACATGAAAAGATTTTAGATTGAACAGAGTGTGCTGCCCATGAACTAAATAAGATAAAATAAAATGATTTTGAATTGACATTTGACAAGATCAAAATAGACTATTTAAAGTGCAAAAAGGTTAGAGAAAGAGCGTTGCATGAACAAAGATAATAGCTAAAAAGGTGCTCTTTGGAAAGAGGACAAAATACCAATGTGTCAAAAAAAGGTCCAATGTGCCAATAAAGGTCCAGCATGTTTTAATTTTTCTTGCCATGTTTCAATGAAGGCTTTTAACTTCACCATTAACAGTTCCTTGGACTCCCACTTGTTTGCCATTTACTTTTTCATAATTCTGATTGGCAAACTTAACCCTTCTATACTATATAAGTGCTTTCCCTGAATCTCAGGTCTGATACTGTTTTAGTGTAAGACTCACAAGGCCTGCATGCATATCTGAAACCTAATTCTGATGAAGTAGCTACAGTAACAGAGTGCTCTGTTTTTCCCGGCTATCTTGGAGAAATCTTCCTTTTTCCTGAAAGTGACACACGGGCAGCCGAAGCTGAGTGGAAGCGTATTAAAGGGAGGCTCACAGCAGGGCTCTTATTCCAAAGCAGACCTGGTTTTGAGGTGTTTCTTTTCGATGCAGGGAGTGAGGCGTCAATGGTATGCTTAAGTGGAGTAAATATTCCCCGCAGTAGTTTTTGTTGGAGGGAGCAGACAAGGAGGTGTGACATAGCGTTCAACACAAACATAGGGTCCAACACATTTTCCAACACAGACGGAGCCAGTCAGTTGATGACAAACAGGTGTAATTAGCAGGTATAATTATAGGCCACATTATTTTTGGCATTTTATTTTCTTTTTAAGCCCCATTCCTTTTCCACCATTCCGTGCCAAATATGCTGTATGCATTACAGTGCTCCTGTGTTGAGTTTGCTGCAGGTCCTAAATTGTCTGACAGATGAGAGGTAGCAGAAAGTACCAGTTTGTATGGAAGTGTAAACAGCAAAATATGTTTCTAAACCACAAATGAAAGAATATTCAACATTAGCTTATTTACTTCCAGCAAGTGTTCCAAAAAGTAACGCTCGCTTAATTTTTTTAACACAAAGAAATCTCAATGAGATCAAATTTCTTTATCAAAAAGAACTGATCATTTTGTGTATGAGCTGAATCCAAACCACAGCAAAGATTACTCTCCAAATATGTAAATATTTTCATATATATACTCTCAGAATTTCAGCCCAGTAATACAAGAGTAAATGAAGTAAATTTTAATTTCTCCGTAACAGTTTTTATTCAAATAATATAAGTGTTTGGATCATGCAACAAGTATTTATCAGCAATATTTTCAGGGATTACCTACCCATTTTGTGCAGTGCGTGGCCAAATTAGAATTTTCAAATATGTTTTGCCCTTTCCTGGAGAACAACAAGTTCATTTCAACCAGCAAAATCTATACATCAGGACATTACTGATCTAGCAGGAGAAGTTAATTAAACCATAAAGCTTTAAAAAACTGTTTTTTATTTATTTTATTTATTTATTTATTTATTTTTTTTTTTCAGTGCTTCCAACTTGCAGGTGCTGTAAAAGTAAAATAAAATGGATGAACTATTACATAACTACATAATTTCCATGGTTTGTTGGAGGTTGTCGTTGGCTAATACAGTTCAATTTTCCTTCCTCTGTTGGGTGTTCATAGGATTTTTGTGTTGCCCACCTTGATGAGTGAGGGAGGGGGACACAGATCTACAGGCTAACACCTTCACTTGTATTAATGATGGACCAATCTACTGCAGACTCCACGTGCGATAGCATGAGCAGGATGTGGCAGTCCTACAAAGCTCCCCTAAAGGGAAATGCTGGGAATCTGACTGCACAGTGTAACGCCGGCACCATCTTGGGCCCTAAATCTGACACAACAGCATTCAAGCAGGGCTGGATATTAGACAGATCACCCCCTGGCTAATGAAGTCATGCTCAATCATATCTCAACCGATGCCAAAAAACATTTAATCAATATTTCAAATCCGTATAATTTACTTGTGTGAAACAATGTATTAATTCATAGAATCATATGCTTATCTTTATGTTCAGATTAACTGCCATAATTTGGGACAAGCCATAGCATTATTCCAGAGCTTGATCTGGAAAACTTGAAGGTCACATCACAGCCTCAATGAGATTTGTCATCGCAGAATTATGTGGGCCACAAAGTCATATCACCAAATCTAGCTTCACCTGAACAACACAGAGAGTATATGAGAGACACTCCCATTACCATATTAGACTATTTATAATATTCTAATAGAGTAATCCATAAATCATAACTGTATTCATGTCCACAAACTAATCATATCATGTAATATGACAATGTAAGCAATTGCTGTATATGAATAATCACATATATGATTACATATACTGAATATATTTGACAACATTGACAGTAATGACTTAATTCAGTGTTTTCAAAATGAGTCCTTGCCTTCCACCCATTGTGCTGTGTATAGAGAGCAAAAATGATTTCTTTTGCAGCTTAATGTGGAATTAACGTGAGTTATTGTGACAGCTCAGCCAGCACAGTACTTAAGTCACCTTTAGTTAATACAAGTGAGGTCATTTGAGTTGTAGTTGTCTGGAATAGCAACATAATGATTTACGAGAGAATTCAGACCCAAAGAAAAATACAGGACATTTTTAGGATGCTGACAATGGTCACTAATTCTGCTAGACCCTCATGAACTTGGGATGTTGCAAAATAAAAGACCCAATATATCATCTAGTCTAATGATATAAATGTATTTAAATTTGGCACAGTAAAACAGTAAAGCTTTGGGTTCTGGCTTGACATATCCCTTGGAATGAATGCTCTCCCTGGATGGAAATGATCTAGATTTGAAATTCCTCTGCAGAGCATAAATCAGATTAGCAGGCGCTACTAATGCTAACATTAAATTCCAAATGACATTGTCCAGACACTCCAAATACCATCAATAAAAAATAAAATCATAATAACATCACTCAAACAAAGGCAGAAACCCAATCACTCCTCAAATTTAATGTCAGTTAAAAAAACTTTAGAAGAAAATAAATTTAAAAAATTGAGCCCACACACTGAACACAATAGCTTAGCACCTGTGCAAGAGGATTTGCTTTCACTAATGAGGAATAAACAGTGTGGACAAAGATCAGTTTTCAGTGTCTTCAGGCACTTTGTTTTTAATGAATTTACGTAGGCTGCAAAAACCATTCGGGAATTTGGGCTAATGCTACCATCCCAAAAAAATTATATTATACACTGCCTGGCCAAAAAAAAGTCGCACACTCTAATATTTCGTTGTACCGCCTTTAGCTTTGATTACGCACAGTCGTCGTGGCATTGTTTCGACAACCTTATGCAACGTCACAACATTTATTTCCATCCAGAATTGCATACATTTTTGGTTGAGATCTTGTATTGACGACGGGAGAGTCAAACCACTCTGTAAAGTCTTCTCCAGCACATCCCAAAGACTTTCAATGGGGTTAAGGTCAGGACTCTGGTGACCAATTCATGTGTGAAAATGATTCCTCATGCTCCCAAAACCGCTCTTTCGCAATTTGAGCCTGATGAATCTTGGCATTGTCGTCCTGGAATATGTCCGTGCTGTCAGGGAAGAAAAAATCCATTGATGGGATAACCTGGTCATTCAGCACATTCAGGTACTCAGCTGACTTCATTTTATTTCCGCATAACGTTGCTGAGCCTAGACCTGACCAGTTGAAGCAACCCCAGATCATAACACTGCCCCCAGAGGCTTGTACAGTGGGCACTGTCCAAAAAAATCCAAACGGTGACTTTTTTTTGGCCAGGCGGTGTAATAAACTTATTGGATAACAATAGTGTTATTTGCTCTACAATCACAATAAATAACAATAGTGTGATTCGTTCTGCAATCACACTAATAAAATAAATTATATTTTTGAAAATATTTTCAATGCGATGTAAAATGTTTTCATCAGCCAACACACTTGCATTATGACAAAAAATACTTAAACCTTTTTTTTTTTTTTTTGCTGGGTCTGAGGAGGTAAAATTCCTAATATATGTTATATCTATGCATTTATACATTTACAAATATATATTTCATCAATTTTTATTTTAGTTATGGGTGGGCAGTGAGAAACATGTAAAACAGACCTGGTGATTTTAGTAATTTGTCAAGCTGTGATCATGACTATTACTCACGTAGGTGAAATGACGACAGCATTGTTTTTGAGTGCCGCTCAGCAGCGGTGTGACTTGTTTGATTGCATGCGTGAGGGATGCTTCCGTAGCAGTTGTTTTTTGTTTGCTTTGCTGCATCTTGTTTTGTCTGCTGAAAGGGCATTGGGTGAGGGGGCTCAGTCTCGTGGACCAGCCATGTCATTCTGCACAGTGATTTAGGCTGTACTTCCTGTGCCAGCAAACAGGTTTTCCTCAGCGAACGCATGTTCACGTCACCTCACCGCACAACAGTTTGAGCTTTTGGAGAAAGTCAATGCTTTGAAACTAGAATACGCTCGATAATATTTTCTGTGATAATAAAATCATACGTTCCTCAGGCTCATCCCAGGGACTCATGTATAAACAATATTTATTAGAGTAGTATAATTTAATGTCAGGCTTGACTGATCCTGATTTGTTTTCTCTTGGCTCTTACAAACAGTAACCATTCATGATATTTTGCAAGAACTGATTGTTTAAAAAGTATAAAATATATATGAAAAAAACATATGAAGAAATGCCTATTTGTTTAACCTATTTGTTTTTATTAACTTACTTTATTTATGTTTGCAGAATTAAACAATTTTTAATGAAAAAAAAAACATTAGACCAGAGATATTACTGCCCTTATCCAAAGTTTACAATGTTCTTCAGAAGACGCAAAACCACTAATCTTTAATGCGTTAGCACCATTAAGCAATATAGAAATTGTCTATCATTCCGGATGTCCTATGCTTAACACCAGTACAAACATGTCCAGAAACAGAGTTGTGCACAAACAAGAGAATATAAAAATGTGGAGGTGGTGGATCAGCTAAATTTAGCCAAGTTATTAACAAGCTAGTTTCCACTTGTGGAGCAATATTAATTCCATATGTAACACTGTATATAGTTAGCCAAGTCATTTAATCTCGATTTGCCTCATCTGCTTGCTTGCTGTGACTACTTACAAAAACAGACTATACCAGGTGTATTTTATGTCTGGACCCAACAAAACAGAATGTAAATAGAGATTCCACTTCAGACAGGTCAAGACAAGGGCACAATAATCTGCAAATAGGTTCAGGCATCCTATTGAGATAAGAGCACAAGTCCCACAGTGGAACTTCTGTTTCTGTCTTTGCACAAAGGAAAGACTTCAGAAATACATCTGAACTTCCTTTTCGATTTCTAGCAAAAAAACAACATGCATGGAAAAGGCAGATAAGGAAATATATGTAATTTACACAATTTATCTTGTAAGCTAAAAGCAACCAGCGTAAATCAGAATATGTTTTTAGGACACAGTGTCCTAAACTGGAATCACAATGTTTTCACTGTTCCAGGCCTAGGTTCCTTCTCAAATTTGATTGGACACTTCCACAGTTTAATAATTATTTTTTGTTGCTAAAAACAAAATACAGTCATCACATGCCCTGTGACACCCCAGGGAGGTCCATGCAGCAGTTGTGGTTTTCACCACAATGTTTGCCACATAGAGAAAAAGAGAATGCAGTCTAAACCCACAAACAATAAAAAAACAAAAATGTTCACCCTTCCTCCTCTCAAACAAAAATAAACTAAAACAAAGCAGAGTTCATCTGGCCAGCTTTTAACTGACCAGCTCGGCAGCTCCTCAACCACAGTGGTTTCACTTTGTCTCTTATAAAAAGGCCCTGTCGTGTGTGCATGCGCCCAGTCTCAGTCACATGTCCATGGAGAGGACCACACCTTTAAGAAAAGAACCTGGGCTGATTGGTTAACACAACTCAGGTGCATGTTCTCATTCCACCAGTAGGTGTGGCAGTGACTAGTCAAGAGACTCTCCACTGAATTGACTGCCACAATAGCAATCCATAAACTTCTGAACATTCCAAAAATACTTTATCATTTCCTTCCACATTTCTTAAGATAAGCACGAAGATAAACAGTATGTGTATGCATTTCTGATCTGTACTGTACATAGCAGGAAGTGGAAAGAACAAACAAGGCTACAGAAATATAACATACTGCAGCGTATTTTAGTGGAGTAATGGTCAAAATTTGAAAACACCTGGGTAAATTGAGGGCACAAGGATATTGAAAGCAGCTGCTTCTGAACTGCAGCACCTGAGTTAATTAAGCAATTATCATCCAATCACACCAAGGGTTGGATACAAAAATGAGGCCTCAGTGACTTTGAAAGAGAGCTCTTTGTTGGGCTGCTTTATTCAGTGTGCCTAAGGTGATGCTAGTATGGAATTCTGCGGGGAAAGACATCGTGAGTAAAGGGAAGCTGCAGTCAGAACTACATAGTACACCTGGAATGTGATGTCTGTGCAAAGTGTAAGGCTAACCAAGAGAGCAGTTAAATCAGTTGGCTGCAAATTTCAATCTAGAATAATCTGTTGACAGCTCTGCAGGGAAGGATACCATAGTCGGGTCACAGTGCGCAAAACCACTCAAACCTGACGATGCATGTTTGTGAGCTCAGTGGTGCAAAGAGAACAAGCTATGGACTACTGAGCAGTGGGGAAATGGGCAATATGGTCAGAAATCATCATTCACCATGTTCTCAACAAACTGACAATAGCATGTGTGGCACACACCTAAAGAAGACTACAGGCCTGAGATCTTGTTTCCAACAGTGAAGGTTTCTGGTAGTTCGGTAACACTTTGGGCTACACTGTCCTGGCCTGTATTGGGTGTACTCATTTCCTTAGAATGGAAGGTCAATGACTGAATTAGAGTGATTCCAGAACTTCTTTCCTGCTGGGAGCAGTGGTTTCCAGGTTGGCAATACCCCAATTCACAGAGCATGTCCAGTCCCCCAGTGGTTTAAGAAGCATGACAACAATGTTATGCATATCCTGAGGCCTTCACACCCACGAGATCTGAACCCAGTGAAGTATTTATAGGAGGTTCTGAAATTATGTCTGAGAGAGAGCTTTCCTACAAGCCACGAGTTTATTGACTTTCTTGAGGAACACAGGTGCCGCAGCCCTCCTGCAGAATTCCAGACACTGGTGACTTCATTTTAGTGTTTACACTTTTAGAGCGACTACCTGTATATGGACTTTGAAAAGTATCTGAAAGTGGCAATAATTGCCCAAGTAGTTGCAATATTTTCATAAAGCTTTTTATTTCTGTATATTTTCAGTATATTAAATTTCCTGATTTCTTCTACCTTTTAGAAATGAGTCTATAACAATAACCCCTTCTTATTATTCATCTTTTGTTGACTTCTCACGAAAGATCAGGTACACAGAAAAATATGCTATGAAAAACAAGAGCCACCTGCTACCTCAGAATCAATACCAGGTGCCATGGGTTTGCTGTATCACTTCTTGAAGATCTGCCAGCAGCTATATCACCCTGTGGCCTTCTCCCGCCTTAAAGCAAAGAGGGATTAAGAGCAGCAGGACCTTTTTAAGACTTGAATAGCAGACCTGCAAACAGGCCACTGCAGGAAATGGCAGCAGGTGACAGTATCTTGCCTAAATATAGTATCAGTGTCCCAGTACGGTAATGGGGGCACAATGATATAGGAGGTGCTAACTCTGAGGTTAGACATTAAACCAGAGCCCTGACTCTTTGAGGTCACTGTACTGTAGATTACTGTGGCATCTATCACCAAGAGTAAAAGTGCACACTGGTGACCAGGCCTCATTCCTTATCTGGCCTGAATAGAAAACCACTCCCTTGTTTCATACAGTAAATCATATTGGCTTGCGATTTCCGGTACATATTGTATTATACATGGGAAGCTTACTGGAGCACAGTCCCCAGGGCTGACATATCCCAGTGAGCTAAACGGGCTGCTGCCCAGGGACCCCACACTTTAGGGGGCACAGACTGGCCCCAGAATGAAAATGAAAATGTTATTAATGAAATAAAAGTGTTTAAATCCAGACTCAGCAATGTGACACCATATGCATTACCATTGTTTCCCTTTAGCATTTTTTGCCATAGTACTAGCAGCTTGTCACTGAGAAAGAAATGTGAAGAGTGTGCCACTGAGCCACTGTGTACTAACTGCCATAAGGTAGCTAGCAAAATGTCAGGACCAAGAAAACTGTGCGGTGCGACATCCACAGAGTGCATTTTTATGACCAAAAATAGTAGGCTATCAATTCATAAGCAAACAGAGATTTGTTTTTTGAAAGCCCAAAGTGGCAAAGGATATGCAAAGGATAATCAATGACTTAGTGTGTGATTATTTGATTTGGATGGCAGGTATGCCATCCCGCCAAGTTATGACTTGGTGTGGGGGCGTGCCCCATACCTGTAAAGCACAGACAGTTTGGCACTTTACGGGGTTCCCCACAGAAAAATCTTCAACAGCCACAGACTTTCAGCCCTTAAAAATATTAATTTCTGTACCTTCTGACCTCACAGAATTCACACATCCACACAATAAAACTCTGCCTGGAAAAGAAATGAAAAAATGAAAAGACCACATTCTCTTCAGATTGTAAAATGGAAAAAACACAGGGCCAAGTTAGGAGAAATTGGGTAGCAGCATTGCTTTGGAATGGCCTGTTAAATTTGTATGAGCTAAGATATCCAATATTGCTCCTTGTAACTTGGCCTAATTTTGATGTCAATACTTTTAGTGGCCGGCCTAGATATTGCAAGTGTGAATGGCTTATTGACAGGGCTTTGTATGTGTGAGTAACTTGCCATTTTTGCACGTTCAGATTATGGTATACCTAGGACTGAACAATGTCGTTCAAACCATGATAACGCACCAAAAATTTAAATGAGAATATTTCTGTCAAAGGTGTCATTTACCTGGCAATACATGAGGGTCAGACTTGGTTCACTGTCACTCACGTAACTTAAATTTAAAACACAATTTGATTTTAGGTCAAAATGGTCTCAGAAGGTAGGCCTAATATTACACATATTCACACCACACTTCTTAGCTAGCTCAGTGTTGATATAGCAAGATGTTCAATATAAAACAAGTGTTCTTTATCATACATTTCAGCTTCTGCAATCACAAGTGGATATTTTTTTGTATTGATTTATCTAGCTAGCATGGTGCACACACACCACAATTCAATGCAGTTCTCAAATTAGGTCATACTAGCTAGTTAGCCATCAACCACAAATGAGCCGCAGCAAGACGCAAGGGAAGGTCGCAATGAATCTTTCAGCATGAGCAATGGGCATTCCAAACTGAGAAGAAAAGGGGGAAGGAAGAGTCTTCCCAAAATAATAAATAAATACTCCTGACGCAAACCTTCAGACGAATGACTTATTGTTTTTTCAAAAAACACTGACAATTGGAATGATTCAAGCTCTTATTTCAGCATTCACAGTTTTGCATAACAGGTTAAATGCCCATCTAATGCATAGTAAGGAGGGGAAGATAAAGTGTGTCTTAAAACGAATGTAAGAAACACTTTTATGAACGGTCTTCATCTGTGAGGATTCATGAAACAAAAATAGGGTCTACTTAGGATATAGCCTACTCACCAAACACAACATATTACAGTTCAATACTGCAGATCTGCAACAATGGATATCCTCTTCTCCGCACTTAATCTTTTAAATTGTCACAAGATGGCTGAAAATGTAGATTTAGCTGAGCATATCAATTGTCTGCGGACCCCGAGGTTAACACTATTAAACTGATGGATTTAAATGATTCGCCTAATTTAGCCAAGGTCCTCACGGCATTCCAGCTAATAGGAGTACAAGGATACAGATGGTGCTAATTGACACCCAGAGTGGCACAGAATATTTTCATTACAGCAGTACGCTTACTTTTGAATCTGAGGGGAAGCAAAGGTGTAATTAGTTTCACAACTTTTAAAACACCTCACAGAGGGCAAACTGTCAAATCATTTTTTGTTTAAGTTTTTATCATTACATTTTTTGGTTATTGTTTTGACAACATGTCTTATGCTTGAATGAGCCATCTTGGTTCGACTCCTTAGATTATACATATTGCTCTACATAGAATCAAAAGAGCTCTAGTGTGGCTCCTTTGATTCTCTGTAAGAACAAAGTAAATAACTTATCACTGAAATCAGGGTCGTGTTATGTTAAGTGATACAGGCCAAACAATTGTATGCATTGTATCAATGAGCAGAATCCAACATCATTTTTTATATTATTTATTACATGCATAACATACAACGTATTCCTCATAATTATGGCTGTGCAGCAGCATGTCTTCAATTTCAATAATGAAATACTTATGGCGGTATAAAAAATCTGAATTTAAATCTACGTGAAACAAGAAATCTGAAACACATGAGAATTGTTTTCTTCATTTCCTTCCTTGTCACTCACTCAGTGTTCCCTGTCATGTATTAGAGTACATTGTTCTTGTTGTCCCATCCCAACATTCTGCTCCCACAACTAGGAAACTGCTGGGGTACATGTACGTACTATTAACAACCTGGAAACCACTGGGTACATGTGAGTACTATTACCTGACAGAAGACCACCAGCTCCTACCAGGTCCAGCCTCTTTGAGGCCTATTTCTCGACTATGCAGACCAAAGCCCAGATTCACTCCTTAAATCTGCGTAATGAATTTAAGCAATTTCATTCTCAAGAATTTCCGGATATTTTAGCAAAGTCTTTTTAGGATTTCATTTCAGAAAATCAAACTTGTCACAAAATGTGTGCAAATGCAACACTTCCTTCCTAAGTGCTGTTCAAAGTTAAGAACAAATCCCATACAAATGATATTCAAATAAAGCCCAAATAAGGATGGTTCTACAGAATAAAACAATACCTAAAGGGTTTTAAGCATAGGACCATTCTCCAGTATTCTTCTGATTAAAATATGAAAGAATATATGCTTTAATTTTATCTTGACTTTCACTGGCAGATCCTCTTTCACAGACTCGTATTGAGAAAAAAAATTAAGAAAAAAAAAATGTAAGTTTTTATTCATTTTATAACCCTTGGGAGATGTATGGTCTGACCGCAGTAATGTTAATATGTCTCAGGTGAAAAATCACATATACGTTCATGGCTACATATTCTAGCTGACATCCACCGGCAGAAATGCAGAGGCAGGTATCTGATTGTCCAGAGTGGTGTGGATGTGTTTAGCTTGATGGTAATCTTCACCCCCTCTGGCTGAACATGGCAAACATAAACAGTGCCTGAAAAAAGTGTGCTTGTTTCCCTGACTCAAAGCTAAGATTCCCATCTCCTGTAATCCTGTTTGGACTGGTTTATATTCTTCTGCACTCCGTCACCCGAGGAAGTGTAATTGATGTTATCGTGTCCATCTGCTACGGATTTCCTGGGAGGCTACCTCTCTGCGGCAACTGACCCCCGCCCCACCTCTCCTCGGGCTCAGCTGGTCCCTGTCTTTATCGGTCACAGCCACAGACAAAAGCACTGACACACAGAGACGCCCTGCGCTTACTGCGCTAACTCTGCCCAGCACGCAGTGTTCAAGAGATGGGACGGTACTAGAATTTTTGTTAGGCACTGAATGGATCTGCTTTAGGTAGCCTATGAAATGGGGCGGGGAGCACGATACATCTTCCCTACTAAATTGAAGGAATATCAACCCCCCCCCCGCCCCCCCCCCCCCCCCCCTCCCGCCCCCAGTACCTAGAAGCAGATCCAAAAAACAGGTGGACGCTGGGGTGGTGGAGGGCGAGCGCAATTCTGTGAACGGCTGGAGGCGAAGCATTCAAAATCAGCGCAGGAGAGATCTGAATGTCGGTTTGCAATGGTCGGCTGCGGCGCGAGTTTCCTGACTAAACTTGCTCTGCGCATTTCATTTGAGCAGCTTGTTTAATTAGGAGATTGGTTGGAACCAAAACCAGTATACACAAGCGTTCTCCAGGATACCGCATTAACACCAGGAAAAGGCAATATCTCCAGTCCTGACGAAATCTATGTCAACACAAAATAAAAAGTGAAAAAAGTTCTGAGACTAAGAAAATCTTCAGGCAACATGCTACTGTCTTATAAACACACGACTGTACACCATCACATTCACCACAAGTTCCCATCATGGATCATGGATCAGGATTTTACGCTAGCACACACACTACTCATCAGCAGAGGAGAGAGAGGGATTTATTTAACAAATTGAAATGGTTGCTGTGTGATTAGATTGCCAGCGTGAAAATTTAGCCAGGAAACTGGGGACCCGTGCACTTGCGATAAATGATATAGTATCTTTGATACTACCACTAAGTCAGGAACTTGGTTTGGCATCGGATACAACAGAAACAGCTAGCTATCCTTGGATTTATGCTTGCTGAAACTGTACTTGCAACTGTATCTCTTTTGTTTTCAATGCATTCCAGGTGGAACCAGGTTTATGTTATGTTACGGAACAAGAATGTTGAAAAGGACTTAATACCAACAGTAAATGTGATGGTGGCTTTGCATCAATGGGTTCTGGAGCTCTTGTTAAAAATAAACTTGGCCCCAGATGGATCTTCCTGCAAGCCAATAATCCCAAGTATATCTCACAATCAATCCGTAATTGATTAATCAATAATTAATCAATAACAACTGACCACAAAATTGCTGTTTTGCAAGTGCCATTTGAAATGCACAAAAAGTGTGGTGGAAATTGAAGAGGGCAGTGCACATGCACAGTTCAAAGGGTGTTGAAAGATTCTGTCTGAGAGTCTCCAATTATGTGATCACTAATCTCATGTAACAGGATCTTGTACAAAGTACGGAGAATAGGGGTACCGATCATTTTGACACCTTTTGGGGAAGAATATTTTTACTAGTTAAAAACAAATCTTCTTTTCTGAACAATTGTATTAAAACTAAAATATACACTTCTCCCATTTTGAGCATACAATATACAGTACCACACAACTGTGATGCATATTTTATGCAGCCTTTTTGTTTTGGTCATATTTGTCAAGAATTCCAGTTATTCTGGACCTAATTGTACTATTAATCAATGGACAAGTTACCTAGCACTATTTTTTTTTTGGAACTGAGTAATTCTACCTGATCACATGACCACAAAAAGATTATTTCTATTATGAGTCATTGTACATATTATGTTAGCACTGGCACTTATAATAGCTTATAATCGCTAATTATTTATAATTAGGTGTTGGTTATAATGAAATGCCAAATATTATTCTGAAGGTAATTTTTTGTACATTTGCTTGCATTGAGCTCTGTTTCATATCTCAGTTTTGTGAAGTGATCCTTGCTATCCCATGTTGTTTCTTGTTCCTTCAGCATCTTTATTAAATTAATAAAAATATGATTAAGCCTGAGTTTGTTGAGGTAGGCGTTATCATGTAGCTTCTGTCCACATTTCATTAATTAGCCATGGATGGCTCATTGGTGATGCAAGAATGAATGAATGAATCAATCAACCAGTGCATTTATATAGCACTTTTCCGAACACTCAAAGCCCTTTACAGTGATGAGTGGGAACTCACCTCACCCACCACCAATCTAATACCTTACCTGCAACTCTCTGCTGCTACACTTAACCTCAGTCATATCAACATCAATTCCATATGTTGGCAATCATGTTAGAATATATCGAGAGAAATTGTATTAAAAAAAAAATAACACACTGTATTACCCGTAAACAAATAGCAAAAAAAAACAAGCAAGTGGAAAAAAATGCAGTTTTGGCATTAAATATGCTCTCCATTGAGTTAAAAAAGGAAAATAAGATCCTTTTTTCGGTATTAAAAACCAACATTTACAGTCCCTCAGCTCCCGTTCTTATTTTTTTTCTGAAAGTAGTCTGAAAACCCGAGCCGGGTGTAGATGTGATGCTCGCAGTTTTATTTCGGAACTGCGTTGCTCATCGCAGGGCATCTGGAAGCAAGCTTTTCTGCCATAAGCAGCAAAGTGGCAGGAAAGCATTAAACTTGTATCTCTGCGGTAAATCATCGCATTACAACTGTCCCTGCTCCAGATGGGCTCTCCCGCCCCACAGCAGGAGGGGACTTTCGTGAGAGTCCTTGAGCTAAGGGCCCAGTTTATCATTCTGTCAAGGGACCCCTTTCCACTTCTTTCTAAGCTGATCTGGCCATTTCACACTGTGCGCATTTGTACACTTGGCACAATTAGTCACCGCGAGTGCGAATTTGGTTTTAGCGAAGCCTTTGGAACAAATGGCATGTTTTTTGGCTGCTGAGTGCTACCTTGACCCTCTCTTATCCTGCCTCTTCTCAATGGCTCAACGTTCACTCGCTGACGAGACACCACTCCACCCAGGCGGGGGCTGGTGTGCCCATATTTGGCTTTCTTGTTCACATGGTCATCTCCACTTCTGAGAATGAATTGGAAACACAATTGTGCGCATAACAAAGACTTATGTGTATCGCACTCAACGTAAAAAACACCATTCACCTTGAGGCTTAACTACTGCATACAACTGCTTTTCAGGAAGTAGAACCCAGTGAAATTATCCTGTGACTCACATAACCAGTAGCTCTCCTGTGTGAGCACCCGGCAGGAACATGCTGTTCAATACATTTCTCTCTCCAAATTCACCAGTTTCTTTCCTTTGAGTGGGTTGTGACAGCACTGACATAAATAGGCAGTTGGACAGTAGCAGTAGAGATGAGAGCAGTCTCCACAGGGCAATTTGTGAAACAAATGATGCAGGGGAGTTTTTGCATTACTCAAACTGATATTCATCATCAGCAGGAATGCAAGAAATCAGGTCACACTTAATAAGCAGTTAAATTGATGCACATTTGGAACTAGCTTGTCATGGCAAAACTAACCATATACTGTATATACTAACTCACAGCAAGCTTCACAGACAAGATCACCGCTCA
Organism: Anguilla anguilla; assembly: GCF_013347855.1. Lineage (NCBI taxonomy): Eukaryota > Metazoa > Chordata > Actinopteri > Anguilliformes > Anguillidae > Anguilla > Anguilla anguilla. Next base: position 34,993,066 of record NC_049205.1, read on the forward strand.
AGGAGCCTGCCAGTCGCATTTCTGAGATGCTGATTCACACCTTTGTCACATGAACCAGTGACACCCAAAATATTTTTGCGTTTCAAAACTATCAAATGAAATTTGCTTTGCATGTCCCCAGGAATCGATTGGTGGATTGGTTTGTCCCACAGGTGGGTTTTTTTTTTTTTTTTTTTTGGGTGGGGGGGGAGGGGAGGGAGAAGACAGAGGTCACAGATCCTAGTTTGATCACAGGTGACTGCAGGGCCCCCTCAAAAATGCCTTTAAACTAACCAAGCATAGGAAAGAACAATTAGACTCAAAATACATAAATACTATTTGACAGTATAACTATAAGAAACACTGCTATGTTGCTGTTAGACAGGTGAATTCGCTTCAGTTTTTCCTATATTGTCGCTCTGGATAAGAGCATCTGCTAAATGAATGTAATGCAATACAATATTCCTCAGCAATATCTTCGCAAACAGAATGTTCCATCACAGTGGGGAGTCCCCCCAGGCAGGCTGCGGGGATTGTATTTGAGCTGTGATTGGAGAATAATAATCTGGCTTTAGAGGAAGACTAACAAGGCTGTTCCCCACCCCATGCAGAGCCGAGCCAATGCATAGTCAATGAATCTCATTGCCATTGTTAAAAATAATGGGGTAGGGCAGATGCTAGCCCCGCAAAGCGGTGGTAATCATTCGTAATCACATGTATGTGCGTTTGCAGCAAACAGAAGCAAAATCTGTAATCGATACAGTCAATTGGCTGGAGACGCTACCCCCTTTCCCATGAAGCAGACGCTTACATTTCCTGATCGCCTAATGCGTTCACAAAATCAGTTTGCAACATCAGCATTTATTTGTCTGTGCTCAGTAAAAAATATTCTCTGTAGATAGAACAAATAAGGAAGGCAAAACCACTGAGATTCAACTATAGCTATTGTAGCACATCTGTGATTAGAAGGTACATGTTACTGTTGCTGATCCTCCAGGTACATGGCAAAAAAATTAATAATAAAGTTTTTGGTTTTTTTTCGAAACAAAATAAATGGTAACATAGAACTTTTACAATATTCATGCAACTGTTAATGTTTCTGATAAATCAGATCGCTATGGTATCACTGCAGTGAATATAATGATCTACATGTTCACTGTGTCAATACTGAATTTAACATTAACAATTTAACAACCTCTTCTGTTAGAATACCTCCATTTTTATTTTTGCCTGTCTTCATTAGGAAAGCTTACAAGAGAAAATTGTCTTGCATTTATTTCATTTTTTATGAGTATAATAACACCTCTCATTCAGGAAATATTAATTCAAGCCTAATGTCATTGAGAAAAAAATTAAACTGATTGATATAATGTAAATGACACAATTGTTCTTAACATTTTGCAGTAAAGATGAGAAGAACATTACAATTCAAAATTGTTCCACATGCATTAAGAAGTTTTTCAAATACCATCATACTTTCTATTCTAAAATATTTTTTAAATCATTACAGAATGTAGTTATATTGCAGGTCCTTTAAGAATAGCTAATGAGGATATATTGCAAGGATCCTGTAACTTTAATCATTGGTCATTATTTTGTCAGCACAAAATACAGTAAGTATATTTTTTTGATTCCTGATTTTACTTACTGTACTGTAAGTAAATACTGCCCTCTAGTGATTTATTTCAGACTTCTCAGTCTGTTATTCCAAGTTCAGATGTTTGCGGTGTCTTTGAAATATTTGTCATTGGAAATCAGCCTGTGGATTTGCCTACACATATTTGGTGTTGTAATACCTGCAATAGCATGAGAAAGTTGTGATTCCATTAGTATTCATATTTCTACATAATTTTAAAATAATTTTATTTTCACTTTTTAGTGTACAATTTTACAATGTTCACAAAAGGTGACAATTATTCATATTTTTGTGATAATGAAATAACCAAAGTGATTATATGAATAATGCATAATAGTAACAGTTTCTACACATTTGACCTGAAATGAATTAAAAACTTCAGCTATGTCTTATTAATAGTGAAAATGAACCTCATTAAACAACACAAAAATGATACACTTTACTTATTTACTCTTTATTGCTCAAATTCACTTTCTTTGGCACAAAAAGAATATGAATCTCTAGGTTAATCAGCTCAGTTAAGGGGGTAATAGGTGCCACGTGTTCCAATCAATGAGATGACAATCAGGTGTTTGAGTGGCCCTGTCCTACATAAGTATCATAATTTGTCACCATCCGAGCCCACTCTTCATGACACATCTACAAAATCAGGGTTAAAAAAACATGTCTAAAGATTCTGGGGTCCACCAATCCCCAGTCAGACAGATACCTCTGAACAAGAATGGTGTGCATGGAAGAATATTAACAAGGAAAGCAGTGTTTTCCAAGAAGAACATTTCTGCCCAACTGAAGTTTGCCAAAAACCACTTGAATGAGCCAGAGGGCAGTTGGAAGATTGTTCAATGGACAGATGAAACAAAACTGGAACTTTTTGGAAGCTGTAGTGTTACCCCTGGCTCAGAACCCCAGCTCAGTCTATTGAATTCCTTGGTTAATCTCCTGCAAACTAATTGGTCTGAGCCAGAGGTGAACCTTTTCTAAGCAATTAGAAGAACCACTAACAAAATTATTTACAAAACAAATTGCTTTATTAAAGCAATTAGTAAAACCATTAACAGAATCAGTTCCATATCCATTGACAAAACAAATAGTTAACGATTAACAAAGTCATTTGCAAGTAGCTCAATAGATAGCAACACACACAGCTCAGCAAGTCATAAAACTGATATCATTGTGCAATGCAAGCGAAGACTGAGAGACTAACACAAAAACTACATCACCCCTCCCCCCCAAGAGATAGATTATAGTTAGCTGTCTAAGGCACCATCATTATGTGGAACTACCGTGTTTTGTTTTTCCTTTTCTGGCTTTCAGGAGGTACTGCTGTGTGTTCAAGAGAGGAACTGCACACTGCTGTAGTCGGTCATTGAGCAGAATTGCACTGGAATCCAAATGATTTCCCATGAAGCAAAGGTATCCCTCTTCTTCATCTGGTGAAGTTACCTGAAATTTACTTTCATGTATGAGCAGAATAAACACGTGATGTGCAAATATCACTCAATACCTTTTTTGCAGTATTGAGTCCAATTTAATCCCTTCCTAGGTGTCAATCTTCAGGAACATCAGGACATTTTATGTTCCCCTGCCTTTACGTATTGAGCTTAACAGGTCAAGCATTGCTCAATGACTGTTATTGAAAAAGAAGTGACATAGCAGAAAGAACAAAGGAGAGCAGAAGACACTGACGTATCTCTCCATTGTTATCTCCGCTATTCGATTTTTATCAATTTATTTTTTTTGACTGCGCCTTCGGGGAAAAGAAATTCAGAGCAGTGTCAGGTGGAATGTGAAAACAAGACCAGGTTAAAACCTAGTATACGGCTGGACCTAACACACTTGATCCGGCCGACCAATAGTGTAACTTCATCACTCAGTCACTCGGTCAGTCACAGACATTCGCGTTTGTAGGGCTGGCCCCGCTGTTGCGGTCCAGCCAAAAATATCTTACAGAGCAGTTGAGGAAGGTCAAAGCAGTCCCTGTTCATTCAAACCTGTGCGGCTGGGAAATGGGTGGAGTCTGTAAATATGGTCTTTTTTTGAAGTGGTCACACTGTAGTGGAATGCACTGAAGTTATAGTTGTTAGAAGTGGAGCTGGTTGTGGCTGAGACCGCTAGTTCAGCAGTCGCTACGGCTAGCAGACCTACACTCACTCGTGAAGCCATGCCTCATTTCACTGTGGTTCCAGTGGACGATAACACACGGTCCTGCTATGACAGCCTTGAAGAGATCAATTGTGTGGACTACAGAGACACAGGGCAAGGCTATTCTGGACATTATGACACTGTCAGCTGTGATGGTAAGTTTTAAAACAGTTTGCCCACTGTGGTTTTGATTAGAAAACACCACCATCTTTATTCTAAAAGTTGTTGTAACTCTTGCATTAGGGGTGGGAGTGTTTTAACTGTTGTATTGGAGGATGGGGGTGGGTGTAGCAATTGAGGGCAGCGAGGGTGATGCTTTGGTACGTAGCAGTTATGGACCATGGAACACCACCAACTGTCATGCAATGTGGTTTTTTATTATTAAATCCCCCCCCCCCCCCCCCAGGCTAGTTCGATCCATGCGAATGATTTCCTGAATAAAGACAATCTGTTTTATTTGGGACTGCCCTGTCCTTGAACTTGAATTGACTCTTCATCTTGCCATACAGTAAAATAATTCTGATGTGAGGTATCATTCTGATGCAATGCCAACAGAAACCGCTGAATCTTTCTTGACAGAGAAATTATATTGTGAGTATTAAGGGGTTCTAAGTGACGTTTTTGTTCAAAATGAGTTATAACGGAAAAACTACCACTGCAAAGCAAGGAAACGTTGACAAACACCAAAGCATATAACTAGATTTCCTCCACTTCTGTCAAATGAAAGAAGTGGGGAAAGAGCATTCTCAAAGACTGTGGATTGACTGGCAAGACAGGCATAGAAAAGCATATCACTAAGAAAGTAGGGGACAGGCAATCCTAAAACTGACAGTCTTCAGCTGCATGCCCACACATCAGTTGTACACTCACTTTGCTTTGAGTGCCATTCTGCTGTTTAATAGTGAAGGAGTATAAATTTTGGTCAGAAAATATGTGGTTCACTTGTGTTTTTAGGGTTGAAAAATGTGCATACACCCCTTTTCTTAGCAGGGTTGAAGATAAAGAGCACTGGGGGTTTGGGGGAGGTTTAGAGTAGAGAGGGCTTTACAAAGGACAGGCAGATTTTCAAGGTCAGGGATGGATGTTGGACAAATATGATGCTACAGGGAGGTGAAAGAGGGAAAAACATTTTCCAGATAAAACTCTGATGTAACAACATGTCCGTATGCCAAAAATATTATGTCAATTTTCAGCCTGAGAAACGACTTGTTCTCTGAATGAAGCAGGGAAGATGAAGGAGTGGACTCTGGACCGGGGGATGTTTGAGTCTGATAGACTGTGTGTGGGCACTCTGCCTCCAAACACTTGTAACAAGTGTCTATTAAGCTGAAGAGCCTGATGTACAAAGGGATTCAACTCAAAGCATCTGAAATCTCCTTTTGTGGGATCTGCCTTTCACCAAAAGTATTTGAGGGTTGAATCAATTGCAAGCCTGCAGCCCAGGTGCTTGTTTCACAAAAATAGCGACATGCGAGCTGCAAGATGCAATACATATCTCCTGCTCTTTTTGAAGCATTTCACTTAGAAATCACAATTTCAAGCCACGGACACATGTAGCAAACGCGTTAATGAAGTAAATCGGCTATCGTTCTCATCTGCCGGCCTCATTTTAGTTTTGTGTCATACTTTTGTGTTTGTGCACAGCATTTTAGAGCTCCTCTGCTATACATGGGCTGGCCATGGGTGTCAAAGGCCATGGTTTCGAGGGGTGGAAAAATTCAGCCTGCAGTCAGGTTAAATTTGAATTATAGGCCTACATTGTAATATAAAAATGTCGTTTTAATGATTTATTTTATTTGAACTAATATAGTCTACACTTTACAGTAACTTTAGGCAGTTTGCTATTCGTAATATCCAAATTAAACCTACCCACTGACATCTATAAGCCACTCATCAGTAATGTCACCTGTGATGAAACGGTTACACAAATCACAGTTACTCCAAATGTAGCTGCGGTGCGTGCTCCCAGGTTATCTGCCTACGGAATCTAATATTTGGTAGTATTGTATACTTATCCAACTTTCCTAGTACTGAAGCTGACATGTCTAAATAAAAAAATAAAAAAAACTTTTTTACATTCCATTGCTTGGCTTAAAAAGGGTTGCTACCCTTGTAAATGAGCATTTGTTGAAAGATACCAGTACAGATTGTGGTCATTCTAAAGAACAAGGTCATGTATCTTATATTACTTTGTCCCAAGTTATTCTGGAATTGGCACTGTGCAATCAAACATGCTTTTTGTAAACATCCTTTGTTCTCCACCAGGGAAGGGGAGATTCCTCAAATGATTCATTTTTTTGAATTTGAATACTAAATAATAGTTCCTCATCATGCAAGTCATTATGCAAATTTGTTAATTTCCCATCCATAAGGTTCTTAGATTTTCTTTATGTGAGAACTCAAACACGTATGCTTCAAGGTATGCAAAGTCGATTTCATGCGTTGTTGCATTCGAAAACGTGCCACCTGAAATTATTGACGAAACGCTAGCATGAGCTGCAATGTCAAGTGTCGCAGCGAAGAGCTCTATAGCAGGCAGCAACAGGATAAAGCTACCTTCTTTGATTAGTGTTTTCTTCCGCAACTGTCCTCGATCGCCCCCTTGAGTACTTATTTTTTATTACCTCCGCAGGGACAAAGAACACACGTTGAGTATGTACAACTTGGCTGTGCATTTGCAGAGCGTCAGCCCAGTGTCGTCATTTGTTTTTGCATACTTACGAAGGGTATGTTTGGGGCCTAATTTCTCCTGACTGAAAACAAACGTCTCTCTCAATGCCTGTTTCCCTCTCCCACTAGGTCATGGAAACCATAAAGAAGACAGTCCTTTCTTCAGTAATACCAATGCAACAAAGAGGAATGACTTCTACGAGAGGAACTTGGCTTTGTTTGAGGTTAATCTTGGCTTTAAAATTAGTTAAGCATTCACAATTCACAGTCACTAGTTCCTCATTTGAAAGGATGCTGTGCTCGTCTCATCCTCTAGGAGGAGCTGGATGTTCGGCCCAAAGTTTCCTCATTCCTCGGTCGGTTGGTCAGCTACACCAGCATCACACAGGGAGACATGGAGCACGAGGAAGAAGAGAATGGAAAATGGTGCTGGAAGAACACAACAAGGGTGTGTTTACCAGAGTGACAAAGTCTTTGTGTTTCTCAGCTACTATGCAAAGGTGTATAGACTCAATCTGGCCCTCGATGAAGAAGAAAAACATTTATTCAAGAAAACTGAACTATTGTGGTTTTCTGTCTCCTGAAGGCCAAACTACACTTGGATTGCAATTGATACCAACATGACAGACAGCAATGACTGGTTGGCTGGATTGACATGGCCCTGCTGATGACTGCAATCTGGTGTAGTTGCAAAATCATCACAGATTAATTAAGATATAATTATCTTGATAACAGTATTCCTGCCTGGCAAAGGACTGTTGGTGGTATTCCAAACAGGGCTCTGTTCTTGGCAATGTTAGTGGCAGGTGGATCTCATCCAGTCTCTAATTTGGTGGTATGCTGTGGTGACTTCTCTCTCTGGACGTAGACACCGGTTCCCTGCAATGCGTCCATGCAGATTTACAGGGACCTCAGTAAAAATTGTAAATACATTTTTAAAAGACAGCTTAATTAAAACTCTGCTTGGTTTCCAGATCATTCAGTCTCTGTCTTAAACTAAGACCGAAAGAAAGATATTAGTTTACGATCACATGTCCCTAAGTGACCATTTTCACAGGCAGAAAACAATTTGGCCTGAGGGACACGGTTCCTGCCTCAGTGCATTGTCCATATCCTGCCCCCGGTGGCAGTGTGATGTAATTGTCAGGTGTCTGCTGTACCGGTTCCTCTGCATGTTTCCCCCCAGTACCCCAACAGGGACACACTGACATTCAGCTCTACCCATTTCCCTGTGTGTCCCCAGTCCACCGGTATGAGCACCCTGATGGGTGTCTACCTGCCCTGCCTGCAGAACATCTTCGGCATCATCTTCTTCCTGCGGCTCACGTGGATCGTGGGCAACGCTGGTGTGATGCAGTCCTTCCTCATTCTACTGATATGCTGCTCCTGTGTAAGATTTCTTGCACCACAACACTGTGTGTGTCACAGTATTGTCATTACACCAACATTTTGTCTGTGGTACCAATACAAGCAACATTATGATTCCTAAGCTAAAATTTTACCACTGAAAAAGGAAAAACATTGTACTATCCTGGATAGTAAGGTGTACAGTGATGGAACAGAAGTAGCTATTGGATTGAATTGGAATTAGAAAATGATGATGGCGGGGAAATTTGCGAAAGGCACGATTAGGCATTAAAAAAAATGTAACCACTTTCATTATTCCTGAACTGCTTTTTCATTATTAACAATAGACCCACTTTGAATAACATCACACCAATCTACTCATTATTTTAAATCCTTGAAGAGGTTAGAATGCCTGCCACTTAAATACGCAACAGTAGTGTCGAATGACACATGCAATTTTCATATTCCCCTCAGATCAAAGAAAATATGGTATGAGACACTTTTGGTGACACAGTACACTGCTTATTATGAGGGAGATTGGAGGCCTTGATTCAATCAGTTTTATCTTTTAATGCAACATTATTGTGTTCTTTACTCACTATAAAATGTGTGTGTTCCAGTGTTTCTTCACAAAGAGTTTGGTGAGCTCATTTTGTTCATTGCAGAAAAAAATGAAACCTCGGTTTTACTTTTCAGTTTTGCATTGTCACCCTGCTTCTTTCCTTCTGGATTGTCTTTAGGATTGTGTCATAGGTATAGCTGTTTAAAGATGGGTCAGCTGTATAGTGGTATTTACTTCTGTTTACAATGCTAATTGATGGCTTGTTTGGCTAAGTTCACACTTATTGATTATAAATAGGCCTTTTGAGGCTTCTTTGTGATATTTTGTATTCCTGAGACAAGCACTCATGTTCTCCACTTTATCTGGCCCTCTGATTAAGAGCATATGCTAAATGATTGTGACAATAAGTACATTATACTGTATATAATAAAATAATATTTGGCATTTGGTGAAGCAAAGTGCACTTATTTAGCATATTTAGCCTTTAAATGAAACATTGAATGATTTTTAACTATGCAAATCTGAGTAAAATGAGTCATACCAAAAGGCTCAGTAGAATCATCATGTTATAGTCAAAGGGAAAACACAGCTATATCAGATTGCATCAGATATGGTCACACTTGATGGTTCTATTGCTCTGTTTGCAGACGATGCTAACCACAATATCTATGAGTGCCATTGCCACAAATGGAGTTGTCCCAGGTATGGAGTTTGCATGTCCTTGTATGACATATGGCTGTGCAGACATAAAAATAATCATATCATGTGATATTATAAATGAGAACATGCTGCTTCCTAATTGTATACCTGTACTGACCAGTCTAAAGAAACAGGTCAACAAAGTGTGTATTTAGTTTACATTATGTGTAGTAAAAGGTATTAAGATGTAGTTCGTTTACCCTGTTTATAAGCTTAGGTTTATAAGTGAGAAAGCCTCATTCTCCTAATTGATGACACAAGTCTAGGTCGATCTATGATTGGTTGATTACTGTAGCTATGCTGATGCTCAGTGCACTCAAGTTCTCCCGTGGCTTACAAGACTACAAGACCAGTTTTGAGTCCCTTTGTTTTCAGTTGCTCAGCTCATTGTCATGTTTTGTTTTCTAGCTGGAGGAGCATACTTCATGATCTCGCGCTCTCTGGGCCCAGAGTTTGGGGGTGCCGTGGGGCTGTGTTTCTATCTGGGGACAACCTTTGCTGGAGCCATCCACATTCTAGGTGCCATTGAAATCTTACTGGTGAGCTCTGCTTAAAAGTTCCATGTGTCATTAACATCTTCACTATGAAGATCAGCCCTTTTACTTCTATGGTATCTGAGACAGTTGTTTGCTGATTTGCTCACAGTATTTAGTTGTGGATTTATTAGCCTTAAAATGCATGTTAGACTGCCACTCTCCATTAAAATTACCAGTTTCTGTCTGTATTTTGTTTCTTGTCTGCAGAAATACATTATCCCACAGGCAGCCATATTCGACCCCTCTGGTGTACATGGAGGGCATGGTGCCATGCTTAATGACATGAGGGTCTATGGCACACTCTTCCTCTGTCTCATGGGATCTGTAGTCTTTGTGGGCATCAAATATGTCAACAAGTTTGCTTCCTTTTTCTTGGCTTGTGTCACTATATCGATTGTGTCAGTGTTCATAGGAACTGTGAATTCCATCTTTGACCCCCCAAAATTGATGTAAGTGGCCATTTCATGAATGGCGTGTATTGGACATTAGTGAAACAAATTTATGGATTATAATTCCCTTTGTGTGTGAACTTAACCTCTGTAAAAGGAGAGAGATTCTCTAATGACAATTAGTGTTATTACTAATTTTATAATTACTATGTTTTTTTAATGCATCAATTTTTTATCATTGAGAAGAAATAAAGTGATCATTATTCATAATGTTAATTTATAGTAAAATGATGTGTTAAATCAACACCAATTCTCATAAACTACATTATTGGACTCGTAGTGACTCTTGAGGTAGAATTAATGTTAAAAATCTTACTGTGTGGGATATTAGGATTATGCAACTGCTTTCAACATTTTTTATGTTTTCTACCTTTGACTGAATACACTGCCTGGCCAAAAAAAAAGTTGCACACTCTAATATTTTGTTGGACCGCCTTTAGCTTTGATTACAGCACGCATTCGTCGTGGCATTGTTTCAACAACCTTATGCACGGTCACAACATTTATTTCCGTCCAAAATTGCATTATCTTGTATTGACAACGGGAGAGTCAAACTACTTCGTAAAGTCTTCTCCAGCACATCCCAAAGACTTTCAATGGGGTTAAGGTCAGGACTCTGCGGTGGCCAATTCACGTGTGAAAATGATTCCTCGTGCTCCCAGAACTACTCTTTCACAATTTGAGCCCGATTGTCGTCCTGGAATATGCCGTCAGGGGGGAAAAAATCCATTGATGGGCTAACCTGGTTATTCAGTACATTCAGGTACTCAGCTGACTTCATTTTATTGCCGCATAACGTTGCTGAGCCTAGACCTGACCCATTGAAGCAACCTCAGATCATAACACTGCCTCAAGAGGCTTGTACAGTGGGCACTGTCCAAAAAAATCCAAATGGCAACTTTTTTTTTGGCCAGGCAGTGTATATAACTGTTTGAAAGATATCACATTGCGTGTTACATAATTTCAAGTGTGGAGGCCACGGGTGTTCATGCTTATAATATCCCCTCTTTAGGGTATGTATGTTGGGCAACAGGACCTTAGTTCGAGGGTTATTTGACACCTGCGGAAAAACAGTGTTTGTGGGCAACACCACCATTCCCAGCAAGCTCTGGGAGAATTTCTGTGGCTATGAAAATATGAGTGAATGTGATGAGTACTTCACAAAGAACAATGTGACTGAAATCCAGGGAATCCCAGGGCTGGCCAGTGGAGTTATCAGAGGTGAGATTTGCCCATACCTTTCCTGCTGGAATTATTCCCATAAACCAGAGAAGTGTCCTTTTCCTGGGCCTATGTTGAGAACAAACAACATTGTTTATTGTTTTGCTCTGAGAAATTTTAAATAATTGCAATGCAATGTGGTTTGCTGTTTTGTGAAAAACCAAAACATTTATGGTAAAAGGCATTTTTGAGACAAAGCCATTCTTTTTTTTTTTTTTTTTTTTTTGCATTATCTACCAAAAATTGAATAACCTGGGTCTGCATCTTTATGTGTCATTAATGTGACTCTTACACTGTGAGGAAGAGAACATGTGGAGTGCCCACCAGGGGAAAGACAGAATCCTGGAGAAGGCTAGCTTACCCTCTCTGGATGTCCATGGCTCTGCAGAGAACTTCCTCATGTACGTATCGGCTGATATGACCACCTCCTTCACAGTCCTCGTTGGGATCTTCTTCCCTGCAGTTGCAGGTGAGATGTGTTCTTTTTGCCTTCACAATGAAAGCAAAAACACTTTTTGTACTAATGTTAAATCACAGCCATGTCTTATGACAGGCTATTTTGCATTTTTTATTATACCTGTTTTGTGTAATGCAAGCACCTGAAGCTTGGTGGATGTCACAATGGTGGCTGGGAGGGTTTGGTATGAAGGAAACATTGGCTCTGATTTAATATAATTCTTTTTAAAACCTCTGCGAAAATCAGCCTTTGGTGTTGAAGATATAGCCCTCCCTCACTGCACTGTAATGGAACAAGGAAATTAAGGCCAATTAGTTGTGACTGATGGCTTTCCACAAGCAAGCTTTTCCTTTTCCTTAGGGATCATGGCTGGCTCAAACAGATCCGGAGATCTCAAAGATGCCCAGAAGTCAATCCCTTTGGGGACAATCTTAGCTGTAACCACAACATCTTTAGTCTGTATCCTTTTCACATCCATTTTAAATGCCATTTAATATGATTAAAATATATGAATATATCATATGAATGTAAAAACCATTTAGTTCATTTTCCAGGTGCATATAACTCAGACCGCAATATATTTTGCATTGTTTCCATGATTTTTAAGTGACATGTTGATCTTTGACAACTTTCTCCAGATTTCAGTTCAGTGGTGCTGTTTGGGGCTTGCATTGAGGGGGTAGTTTTGAGAGACAAGTGAGTGGTTCTTTTTATTACTCCGACAGAGCATCCATCCAGTCAGGTGTATCACAAGGACAGAATCCTCTGGAAATTTTACTACTTATTTATTTAGTAGACATCCTTATCTAGCTTAAATTTTTAGACCCCTTTTACTCCAGGATATTTATATATTTATTGAATCAATCCAGCATCAGCAATTCACCCACTTTGAGTAAATCTGCAACCCTTTGGGCAACAAACCTTAACTTTTATTAGTTACTCAATAATGTAATATATGTCAATTTGAAACTGATATGGACTAACAATTACAGTTTGGCATTCAAAATTGTGGGAGTAAAGAAAATAGGGGGAAAGTGCTGTTGAATAACAAAATGTTTCTTTTTTTGTGTTGACAATCTTCAGAATGAATGGTTAACTATCAGAGAACTGCCATAGTTCCTGTTCCTGACCACCAGATGCTGCCATTTCCCCAGTCCTAGTGTCTGATTTTCATTTAAACAGGCTCATCTTTTGATCTGCTTCACCACATTTATTGATTACCTGTTTCCCGATATATTTAAGTTCCTTGTTCTCTGACTGTCTTTGCTTGGTCTTAAGTCTTTTGTTTGCACGTTACCACCAACTGCTAGCTACTCTGTGTCTAGCTTTATTCTTAGTGTTATGTCGTGTTCTTTTGTTTTTGTTTGCAGAGTTCCTGGTTTCTGTAAACTGTAAACTACTTCTTTGTTTTATGTACCTCCGTTTCCCCTGTTTGCCTGGGTCCTAATTCTTCACTGTGATAATAACAGCTGCGCCAATTTTAGAGGGTGAGCAAATGTTCATGAGCACACAGATTCTCATGATGCTGCACCCTGCAGGTTTGGAGAGGCAGTGAGCAAGACCATGGTGTTGGGGACCCTCGCCTGGCCGTCACACTGGGTCATCGTCATCGGATCCTTCCTCTCCGCAGTGGGAGGAGGGCTACAGTCGCTAACAGGGGCACCCCGCCTCCTGCAGGCCATCGCCAAGGATGACATCATGCCTTTCCTTAGGGTGCAAATCCTCTGTCTTCTGCACCAATGTTCTCCCCCCGTGTTTTACCATTCCCACTGATGTGAAAACATTCTGCTCTTAAGAATTTGGTTTAAGAAATTCCTCCTAAATTGTTTTACAGCAATAATTCATTATTTGTGAGCTGAAACTGAATTTCAGACTTCCAGTAGCATGGAACTATAGATAGAATGTGCCTCATTACCATTTAATTAATTAAATTAATGAGGAATTTTAGTGGAATTATACCAAAGCATTCTACTATCAATATCTGTGACTAAATATCGAATAAACATACAATCTTACCATTCGTTTTACACGTAAAGATGTCCCTTTCAAAATTCAAAGTCTTTAATAATCCGTTTGAGAAATAAACACAGAAATAGAAAGTGGCGGTATTTACAATGACCACATGCAAATCCCCAGTCAATATTTACACTAAACTTCTTTCTGTTCTGATTTGATTTATAAATCCCACAGGCAGGAAAATGCGTATTTTACATTTATTGTTCAGTGTGTTTTTTTCATTTTTTATCACTTAAATTCCCGTATTTTTTCTGTTTTTAATATTTTATGACTGTTCTTATACTAAACTGTGGTCCCAGGAGTACAGTATTCCATTCTTTTTCTTACACCCACCTGTAATGAGAAGACTGACAATGAGGCAACGTGTACTTTAACAACCTTTTAGTTTTTATTATGTACCTGTTGTTAAAATGAATGTGTGCACCGCGATGGACCAAAAACAACATTCACATGAATATTTCAACAAAAAAAAAACTAATCTTCATAAAAGCCTCTTTTTTGAATCAATCTTAGGAGTTGAAAGATTGAGTCGTGCTAATTCAAATATTTTTTTTACCCCATATATCATAGCAGATCTCTATCAGTATAGCTTATATTAGTTGTGCTTTTCTTTATTTCCTGTTGCAGGTTTTTAGGCAAGGCAAAGCCAGTGGAGAGCCAACATGGGCACTGCTGCTGACCACAATGATTGCAGAGCTGGGCATCCTGATCGCTTCACTGGACAAAGTGGCCCCCATTCTCTCCATGTAAGCACCCATGCCTCGCAATGCATTTAATGCACTCATTTTACATCGGCAATGATATGTGAAAACATATATTTAATGCTGATGCTTCTCCAGGTTCCTTAGTGATTACTTGCTTGTTCCAAGTAATTAATTTGGTTGCAGTTATTCAGTATATACATTTAAGAACAGATGTAATCCTTTTGAACTGTGGAGTAAGTAGCCAGATTTAATTAGCTATGTTCTAACACTTTGAAAAATAGTAATATTTTGCAAAGTGTTGAAGGATAACAGCAGGCTACACATATGACCATGCTAAATCCAATTTATCTTTTAAAATATGCTTCATCCTCATTATATGTGTGTATGTCCGTACGCACATGCATGCCTTTGTGAATGTGTGAATCCATGGATGCGTACATGCGTGCATGCGTTCTCCTCCCAGGTTCTTCCTCATGTGCTACCTGTTTGTAAACCTGGCCTGCGCCCTGCAAACTCTCCTCTGCACTCCCAGCTGGAGGCCCAGGTTTAAATACTACCACTGGTGAGACGGCAGGAATGCACTCCAGCTGAACGAAGCGCCGTCTGCAGACTCCCAGCTCAGGGAACGTTATCTAACCTCATATTGACAAAGGCCGGCTTAAGGCCTCTCAGGTCTTGGGTAATACAAAGCCGCGTTTCCACCGCAGGAACTATACCCCGGAACTAGGAACCTTTTGAGGAACTCAGTGCATTTCCACCGCAGGAACTAGGGTCTAAATTTAGTTCTGGGGGCTTTGTTTTACCCGCCAAAACGTTCCTGCTCGGGGGGTAGTACTTTCCGAAAGTACAGGAACCTTTTGGGTGGAGCTTGCAGCGCTGAACATTTCTGATTGGTCGAGTACTCGTAGCATTTGTGTTTTTTGTTTTCAGGCGCCATGTTTAAAAATAAGCAGGCACAAACCAATTTATTTTCATAATAACTTCAAATCAAACTTGTATGTTATGCGGCACAGTAGCCTACTTTTGGTTATAGCCTGCCAACGTCTTGGAATTATAACGTGTGCTCTTCTGCTCTTTTCTTGCTTTAGTATTCATTTTATAAAATGCTAAGCATTCGTGCTGGGACAGCATATTACGTACTAAAACATTCAAACGGATTAATTCGGTTGCTGAATATTTTCTTCCGGATTTTCTTTGTTAGCCCGTTGTAATTGACTCAAAACGTTTGATACAGTTACGTGAGGTATGCGGTAGTTCTGCGTAATTAACATTGGTGATACAGTAAAAGCACACTGGAAATCACCTTCCGCACTTTTTGTCAGGGTAAAATAAAAGGTTAATTCTAGTAACCGTCCCTTTAGCTTTTTCAGACTGCCGTAATTTTACTCCATTTTACTGCCATTCTTCAATTCCACGAAAAGACCAGGAAGACTATGGACTTATTTATGGTGCATGGTTCGCATCTGGAGGGCACACTTCGCTGCTCGGCTAGCAGTAACTTCGAAGGAAAGCAAACGGTGGCTGTACCACTACTAATTTACATTTTCACGCAAGTCCGAGTTTTCGTTCTATTCTTGTCATTTTGCGATTAGCCTATATGGAATTGACGACGAGAAAGTAATCAAACAGCAAATTGTTTACAACGTGTGCATGTTTTCTGCTGTTGTTGCCAGCTATACATATAAATGTGAATGCATTCTGTCGCTTCGGATGTCAAGACATGAAAGCGAATGTTCGCATAAAAACATAATGAATGTGTTTGAGAGGATATATGAAAATCAATAAATACAAAAGTAACCATATATAGTCATTTTTGGTAACCCGTTGTATATAAGTGGAATAAACCCCTCCGGGCTGTCCCGGTTATTAGAAAGTAATGTAGGCTACTTCGGTGGTAGTATGGGGTTACAGAAGAAATCATATGACAGATGGACCGACAACAACTTTTTCATACGTCAGTGGGCTAATTTGCCTAATCTTCGCGGTACTTTAGACCCCGGTGGAAACGCAGACAACCATTGGCTGAAGGAACCTTTTAGTTCCTGGTAAAGTAGTTCCTGGGACTGAAAGTTCCGGGTAATTTTGGTGGAAACGCGGCTCAATTCTTCTGACAAACCAATCTTTGTAGTGGTATCTTGTTGGCCTTTTCTTGTCAGCATAGCTTGTATAGAGTGCTTAGCTTTTTTTGTCACACAAACTTTTCATAACCAAAACTATTTAAATAAACATTGAGCAGAACAGGATGAAGAGCATTTCGGAAATTAAGGAAATTACATGCACAATGTATACTGGTAACCTGTGATTACAAAACAGAGGCAGATCATGCCAGTTGGAATCCTGTTTGTGATAGCCTGTGTGTTAGTGTGACTTGTGTCATGTTAGATGAGAATTGCACAGACACACACTGGTTTTAGTGACCAACAACAAGAAATGGGAGTGGTCTGGTCTTAAATATTGTGTGGCTGCCCAACATTTTGATTTAACAATGTATATTTGTACACAGTACCTGTAAAAGTCAGAAGAAAGCATGTGCTATATAATACTCTTCACTGCATGAAAAACTGAGTTTCAGGAAAATATCCAACCTTTAAATTTCAGTGAAATTTGGGGTGTGTCGTGGGTGTGAGCAGTAGTTTGCCTGTGTCAACATGTGTACACTATATGACCAAAAGTATCTGGACACCCCTTGGTCTGGGGCTATTTATCATGGTTTGAGATAGGCCCCTTAGTTCCAGTCAAAGCAAATATTAATGCTACAGCAGAACTTTTGCAGCATCATACTCCAGTTAGAGCACTAAGGTCGGCCAACCAGATGCTCTTGGTTGTTCCGAGATCCAGACACAAAAATAGAGGCGACCGAGCCTTTGCGGTAGCTGCCCCGAATCTCTGGAACAGCCTACCTTTTCATATAAGAACTGCTCAGACCCTAGAATCTTTTAAGTCGCTGCTGAACACCTCTTCTTGTTAGCATTCAATTCAAGTTGAGCTTGTCACCTTGTTTTTATCTTCTATATAATTATTTTATTACCATGTTTATTGTTTCCTTTTATTCTTATTTTTATTACTTTTATATTCATTTTTGGTATTTTAAATCTGTGCAAGCACTTTGGTCAACTGTGGTTGTTGTGAATCTGCTATATAAATAAACTTTGACTTGACTTGACTTGACAATCACATTCTAGACGATTATGTGGTTCCGCAACAGTTTGGGGAAGGCCCTTTCCTGTTTCAGCATAACAATGTCCCCGGGCACACAGCAAGGTCGATATATAAATGGTTTTGTCAAGAATGGCGTGGAAGAACATGACTGGCCTGCACAGAGTCATGACCTCATCCCCATCCAATACCTTCAATTGGAAAGCCAACTGTGAGCCAGGCCTAATCGTCCAATCAGTGTCTGGCCTCACAAATGCTCTTCTGGCTGAATGGAAGCAAATCCCTGCTGCTATGCTCCAACATCTAGTATAAAGCCTTCCCAGAAGAGTGGAGGTTGTTGCAGCAGAAAACGGTAGACCAACTCTCTGAACAAGAGTTTAATATCCATAATTTTGGATTAGATATTGGGTGACAGGTGTCCACATACTTTTGGCCATGTATATTCCCAATTAATTCACGGACTCTGCCCACACTGAAATTTCACATGGTGTCCGTAGATATGCCATGCCTGGTATATTTGTGCCAAGTGTCTGAACAAGAACATCTCCGTGTATGAAATTATGTCCGTTTCCAACACTGAACTGTGCATTCTGACACTGACACATGCCGGACATGGCACAGAATGTGTCCGTTTTTGGATTTGTGTCCTTCCCGTCAATGCACATTTTCATGCAGTGATATCATTATAATATATTGTAATACCATATAATACCATTTCCTGGTACACTACACATACACGCATTGTGCATATGCATGTTAGTCTGCTACCTGTGTGTGATGTTACCCTGTACCTGTACCTGACATTAGCTTTGTGCCTCACTATTAGGTCTTTATCCTTTGTGGGCATGAGCATGTGTCTGGCACTAATGTTCATGTCCTCCTGGTACTATGCCATCGTGACCATGGGCATCGCCGGCATGATCTACAAGTACATCGAGTACCAGGGGTAAGGGTTAACACACTTCAGTCTCTAAATCCCAGATGATCTCCCAGTCTGAATCCATGAGTGTTGGTGTGTCTCTTTGGTAGAGCGGAGAAGGAATGGGGGGATGGAATCCGGGGCTTGTCTTTGCGTGCTGCCCGCTACGCACTTCTCCGATTGGAGGGGGGACTGCCCCACACTAAGAACTGGAGGTAAGCACTGCACCTGACACATCATCCATGGGAAGGTAAGATGTAGATATAAAATGTTTCTCTATGCTATAGGTGAAACCCTGCCTTCTGGTCATATTGGCAGGCTCAATTACACCAGGGAAGATCAGTAAAGCACAGAAACGTATTTGAATCCACAACAAATAGGTATTTCACCCAGATCTGCACGATTTGAACACCAGTTCTGATGGTAAAATGGCAGGCTTAGGCACGATATCAGGAATGTCAGGGATGTTTGAAAGGAAGTCTCAACAATCCGCACCAATAATCATAGCAGTAATGTATGAAGTTATGGCAGTGCTGCTACTTATACATTCCTGCTGTATGATCTTCAGACCACAGTTACTGCTGCTGCTGAAACTGGATGGGGACCTCCGTGTGAAATACCCCCGCCTGCTCACATTTGCCTCCCAGCTGAAGGCAGGGAAGGGCCTGACCATTGTGGGCTCAGTCATCCAGGGCAACTTCCTGGACAGTTATGGGGAAAGCCAGGCTTCTGTACAGGTAGTTACAACCATGTTCTACTCAAACTAAACAATGCAATATCTCTTTTTGTTGTCGTAATGAATTCCGAGGCACCATTTATCAATGCATGCACACAAATGTCTGTGCACAGACTCAGCTTTATGTCCTAAAAAACCCTTCTGTCCTTTTCTGAGTAAACCTGTACATTCATGAACATCTCAATCCTTTGAGTAGGAAAATTTATTTTAATTTAAATGATGGTTCTGCTGAGAAGAAAAACATCCTAAATTACATGCTGCGTTGAATTAAAGTGGTCTGCTTTCCTCCACCAGACAATCAAGGATATAATGGAGACTGAGAAAGTGAAGGGGTTCTGCCAGGTAGTTGTCTCAGCTAAGGTGCGAGAAGGCATTGCCCAGCTGATCCAGTCATGTGGCCTAGGTGGAATGAAGCCCAACACGGTGGTGATGGGCTGGCCATATGGCTGGAGGCAGAGTGAGGACTACCAAGCCTGGAAGACCTTCATCAGTAAGCCATGACCCATTGTGGTCTAGACAGGGTTCACTGGTGGGTTAGTCTCTGTCAACAGTCTGGGTACCGATGGTGCTTTTTTTCGGGCCTTCCCGATCATTCTTTCAAAAAAATACACTGCTTCTAAGGCTTTCCCAGACAAAGATTTTTTAAAACACTTTCAATAGATTAATTGGTTGGTTGATTGGTTGATTGATTGACTGACTGATTCATTGGCTAGCTGAGTTCTGAGGTAGTATAAAGAGTGAAAGGGTACATAACTGCTGAAAATAACATTTTAGAAATGTAAGTCATTCAACTCACCTTATTCAACTCCTTATTCAATTCCTTAAACACACAGGATACATTTTACCCAAGAAGGTCCTGTAGTATAATTTTTACTCCTTATGTGGATAATTGCAGTGGAGCATTCACACAGGATAAAAGAATCCCAGGTTTCTAACCCCAGTCATTGACCATGTTTTGGATGTGAATGTGAATTACTGCTTTTTGAACACAAAATTCCCATCCATTTCTACTGGGAGTTCCTATACAGTATAAAGCAACCAGTCTACCAAATGCAGAAACACATACAATACATCTCATGCATTTGGAACATATTCTTCTTCTGAGAGCCTCTCCTGTAAACTGGTTCTGTTAGAATCCACACCAAAACAGCAGAAGTATCTGAGTGGGGAAGGAATGTAGTAGACTTACCTGGTGCTACTGGAACAGGCTTAATTTACTGATACCCTGGTTATCTGACTCAAATATAATGTTTAACCTTTCCTCTGTGCTAACTGTTACACATAGAGGGAGACTTCAATTGAGGGGCTATAGCAGGGGTGCACAACTCCGGCCCTGGAGGGCCGATCTGTGTGCTGGTTTTTGTTCCAACCGATTACCATTTCTTACAGCTCTATAAACTACACTGCTTCATTCCTGTGCTTGAGCTCAGTACAATCTCTAGAATACACTTGCAGTCTGCAGCTGTAGCTGGTGCTTATACATGTCAGATCAAGATATGATTGGGCTAATTGAATAAATGTTGGCAAATGTCCGCACAACATCCTGAAATGGATTGGCCCTTGTTGTGCACCCCTGGGCTATAACCTCTTTCTGCCAGTAGTGTGCCTCTATATGGATCACTCACTATATTGGTAGAGACAAACGTGCCTCTGTCTTGTGTAGCCTACAAAGATAATTGTGTATCTTGCGACGGCACTAGTGTATAGGCAAGTGATTATTTGGTACAGATGAGTTCCTGAGCTCTATGTGTATGTTAGAACCTTAAAATCGCTATGTGTGCAGTGGTAAGAGTCAAAGAAGAATGCCAGGTTAAAATGAATGCAATTTATTGTACCATGTGTTCAATAATGGCAATACCCAATGGTGCCAACAGTGAACACTTGGTTAGTCTTGATACACGGTGCTGTAGTAACCTTTGGTGTCAGTTTTCATAAGTATTTTCTCTACTGCTGGCCATCTTTCCCGTTTCGCCACAGACACGGTTCGTTGCACGACGGCTGCTCACCTGGCTCTGATGGTGCCCAAGAACGTGTCCTTCTACCCCGGCAACGATGAGCGCTTTGATGACGGACACATCGACGTGTGGTGGATAGTCCATGATGGAGGCATGCTCACGCTGCTGCCATTCCTTCTCAAACAGCACAAGGTGAGAATCGACTTTAAAACCAGCCACTTCAAAGCTGACACATCAACATATTTATTTTCTCGTTTGCTTGAAGGTTTGGAGAAAGTGCAAGACGCGGATTTTCACCGTGGCCCAAATGGATGACAACAGCATTCAGATGAAAGAAGACCTGGCTGTGTTCCTCTACCACTTGCGAATAGAGGCAGAGGTGGAGGTTGTAGAAATGGTAGGAACAAATGCAGTAAAAAACATCACATACATACCTTGAGCTCCATAATGTTTGGGACATTTTTTTCTTGATTTAGCTCGGTACTCCACAATGTTATATTTGTAATCAAACCATGGACATGTGGTTACAGTGCAGATTCTCACCTTTTATGAAATGGTATTTTTACACATTTTGGTTTCATCTTGAATAAATTGGGCATGTAAACGACACACGTCTGACTGTCAACTAGTTGCTGCTTGAAACCAAATTTGAAAACCTTTTACCATGAGATTTATCATGAGATTAAAACATTTAAAAAGTAAAAAAAAAAAAGCATTTCTACATTTTTTTCCAGAATGATTGTATGCTGCTTCGCTCAATGCACAGATTAACACATGGCCCAATCTTCAATGAAGTGGCAAGTTATAGTCACGTAAGACTCAGTATAGTTAGTGCTGTCCACACAGATGGTTCACATTAATGTCGCACTTGGAATGGTACTGAGAGAATTGGCTGTTTCACTACATTCAAGTTGACCTGTGATGGTTTTTGAAGTATATTTGGGCTCAACAAGTGGCAGTAGGTCCCTCTTTTGTTACCATTTTAGCAATAAAATCTGTTGAGGTTTCAGCTGGAAAGCTGTCACACTGATGAGGTCTCATTACAAAGTTGCTTGTTTGCTGTGATCCCTGCATCACTAAAGATACTCAGCACCTGTTGATGTCTGTGTCAAACATCAAGCAGTCATTGCATGCACAGGATATGCAACAAAGTGCTAAACATAACTACTTTCATTTTACATAACATTAATATGTCCCAAACATCACGGTGTCCTGACATAGGCAGAGTATATATAAAAAGTGCTGTAATTTCTGCATGGTGAATCCAGAGTATATAAATACCCTTAAATAAAACCTGAGAATGTGCACTTAAATCACAAGTGAATTACAACTCAAAAACTGTGGAGTACAGAGTCAAATCAAGAAAAAATATGTCTGCCCCAAACATTATGGAGCTCACTGTATTATACATACCAAGGGTTAAAGCTCACACTAGAAATGCTTTAAGCTACGAATCTCATGGGTGTCATTATTCTTTGTTCTAAAACAAAAAAATATGTTCTATATACCACAGAGAGATTAAGTGGTTTAAATCCATAAACTTAGTTATGAGTTATAAGACCAGTTCCCTAAACGTTATACTACTCTACCAGGGATTACAAATCACTCTGGAAATGTATCATCATCATTCTCTCCATTCTGTTTCAGCACAACAGTGATATCTCAGCGTACACATACGAGAGAACCTTAATGATGGAGCAGAGATCTCAAATGCTAAGGCAAATGAGGCTCTCCAGTGCTGAGAGAGACAGGGAGGTATGTGTATATGGAGGCATCGTCCCCCCAACTGTCACACATCACGTTCCAGCTTCACATGAATGTTCAAAAACGAATTCCTTTGAAAGAGGATACTTGATGAGGGATACTCATTTAGATTGGATGGAAAACCTTTGGATCCAGAACTCCCCAAAGGACTAGACAAAAATATATCTAGTCCTTTTCGAGAGAGGACAGGATGAAGATGTGTTTTCATGACAACTTAAGCTTTGGAGAGCATGGAACTGACTGGTTAATAAACAGTTATGCTGTTTCTCTCAGGCTCAGCTTGTCAAGGACAGACACTCTATGGTCCACCTAGGAGGCCTCTACACAGACAAGGAGCTGTTGGAGCAACCAGAGGAGATAACGCAGATGACATGGACCAGGGATGACCACAGCACAGAGAGGGGAAACGGGAACAAGGGGCCTGAGAGCTTCTGCAAACTTATCAGCGTCAAGCCGTAGGTCCAAAAAGCTAAGCCACTCACTTTCAAGTTGATAATCTCATACCCTATCTTTGTGTTGAAAATATTAGACCACTATCTACACTCTGTGGAGCCGACTAACCTATCAGGACACAGGTTCTTTTTCTGGTGCACTCACTGAAAATTCAGTCCCTGTACACTCCGAGCGAGAGCTGTGTTTACACTTGGCATCAAGTCAAGCTCATTCAACGTGGGTGTTAGGCTCTGCCTTTGTCTCCCCTCCAGGTCCAGGTATTCATGGACAGGATCTCAAGGTGTCGCCAAGATCTTGATTGTGTCTGGTTGGGGGTCATAGAGGTGGCATCTCTGCTGTTTATCGATGATGTTCTTTTGGCCTCATCATACTGTAACCTATGATGCACACTAGAACGATTTGCAGCTGATCTTGATGTGGATGGGATGGGATCAACACCACCAAGCCTGTGGCCATAGTCCTCTCACTGAAAAAGATTTTGTTCCCTTCAAGAGAGGGGGGAGCAACTGCCCCATTTGGAGGAGTTCAAGTATCTTATTCACGAGTATATACAGGATCGGGAGATCGATCACCGCGTTGGTGCAGCGGCCACAGTAATGTGGGCATTGTATCAGATAATGGTCGTGAAGGAGCCAAGCCAAAAGGCAAAGCTCTCGATTTACGAGTAGATCTTTTTTTTTTTTAGAATATTTTCAAGGTAAAAATCCTGCATAGTATGCTTTTAACTCTTCTGTCCCTAAGCCTTCATGAGAACCGTTACCATTACAAGAATAGTTATTGTGGTCTGTCTCACAGTCTACCATGTGTAGTTGGTTTGCATGGCATTGTTTCTCCATGTTGCATGCCCCACTCTAAATGGCTGTAGGGTTGGGTGTGTGTCGCAGGGATCACTCCAATGTGCGGCGCATGCACACGGCGGTGAGGCTGAACGAGGCCATCATCAGCAAATCCCATGAAGCTAGGCTGGTGCTACTGAACATGCCCGGCCCACCTCGGGACTCAGAGGGAGATGAGAACTGTATCCTTCACAAGCTAATCAGTCGCTCATTCATTTAAACTGAAGTAGATGAGACACGTCTTTTCTCCCACAAAAAAGCATCGAGGGCCAATTCACTCAGCATGGGCTGGAGTGCGCAAAATGGAAATGCATTATGATGGATTCAGTCAATTCTGTCATTACATGCTTAATTTTGTGCTCACAAAGATTGGTTAGTTTGCATATATCTGCATTGCAATTGGCTAGATACATGGCACCCACATACTGTAGGGATTGGCTAGCTTAATTATGTCCAATTAGTGGTTGATTAGTTGACTTTTATCAATACATACGTTCCCAAAAGAAGGAAAACTTTGATATCTTTCTTTGCTAGTGAAGAAGGGATCATTTTCTCAGGAAACAAACAAGGGCAGCAGCATGGTGATCGATGGAGAGTAGAGAAACAAGCGGCAAGTAGAAAAAAGGTTGAACAAAGGAGAAAACATTTGGATGAGGTAAAGGGAATAGAAAGCAAGCAGCGGCAGCTCAGGAAAGGTTCACTGTTGATGGTATACTGATTGGAGAGAAGATCTGGAGAACATTATTGACAATTCAGACATTCAGGACCTGAAGAAAGACAAAATTATAATACAGCTGGTTCGGCTTCCCTGACCCCAGAACAGACATGGAGTTCCTGGAGGTCTTAACCGAGGGGCTGGAACGGGTGCTGCTGGTGCGAGGGGGAGGTCGGGAGGTCATCACTATTTACTCATGAGGAAACCTCCAGCCACAGGGAGGCGTCGTCTGAAAATTCATACAACCCACCTTAGCAAAAGGACCACCCACCCTGCCGGGAGGACAGAACTACACAAGACAGTTTAAAAAAATAATCGTCTGGATTAATTCTTTGATGGTTTTGCAAGACTTTTAATGCATCATGGAAGACAGTAGTTGCAAGTGCAACTCTAGTGTAGAATGTAGAAGAGCATGGCACATTTATCCAGGTCACAGATCATTAACACGAGAGCTAGCTGCTTTCTTTCGCTCAGTGAAATAATAAATAAAGAGTTTATATAAGCTAACTCATATGGGCAAAATCATTCTTAATATATCAGAAAAATCCACAACTATATATTGACACGTTTGCAATGTATAATGTAAAATGAACAGGATTTGCATGATTTGTGCGCAATACCTGAAGATAGCTGCTTATTATTTCAACAACCAACTGCAGTGATGTAGTCCATATTTTTTTATAGTATCCCTTAATAGAGATGTGCTCCATTAACATCCATAGCTGTCCAGTTTACTCAAATATAACTGGCAATCCTTCACATTAATGTTCCTGCAATCACTATGCCTATGGCCCACTGTTAATATCTGTAAATAGTGGTTCTATTAAATTTTTTTAGAATTATCCAACTGCACTGTTACTAAATAGCAAGCTGATAAGCAAATCAATTACAACACGTTGTTGCAGTTATGGTGACCGTAAAGACGTAAATGAAATATGACATTGAAAATGAAAAACTGAATAATTACGTTGAATATCAATGTTGGTGTTCATGAATATGATGGATATGGATGATTAAAATGTAATGTTTCATGAGTCTGGTGGTACGATTACTTATATTTACTACTTTCAAATACCTTGTACTGCAGTGTCCAGATCAAGAAAAATGCTATATATATATATATATATATATATATATATATATATATATATATATAAAGAAAACACAGTGATTTGGAACACAAAACTCAGAATAAATCTCAGTGGTTACGAATGGGATGTAATCAGTTCTGAATAAGTTTTGGTGAAAACCATCATGGGTATGACTCCTAATTAAATGTTCCTTTATTTAGAGTATGGGGGAAACAGTCACATATTTATGATTCATATTGTTTTTCTTCATAGTAGTGATATATACAGCTTAAAACTCATGGAAAGTAGGTGCACAATTGTGACGTGATTATTGAAAAACGTTTGCTTAATTTACATGTAGTCGTCAAGTAGATCTTGTTTTTAAGTTCTTGGAAACACTTGGGCTGTTGCACTACACATTCTTTAGAGTGACCAGATGTTCCGTTTTTCCGGGACAGCCCCATCTTTCGGTTGCACGCAAATCTTGATTTGTCCTATATTTCAGTCACACCGTAATTCAATTTGTGACTGCAATTGACATTACTGTAGAGAATCTGGTCACCCAATCTATAATCCAGCTTTTTGATCTACACCTTGTAAATCATAGCTGCAGCAATCAGTTCAAATCCATTCTGACCTGTGTCTATAAGGGTTGTCCATAATTGTCACTAAACTGACCTTGCTACCATTCGTTCATTCTCAGAGCATATCAGCAGAAGGGCAGTAAAACACCATTTTTCCTGAATTTGAAACTGAAATGACGTAACATTACCTTGGAAAAGTATGGGGATATATGAAAGCCGTAACTGCTAGCAGCTGCTGGTCAAACACATTATTTTCATATTTGCATGCGCAAAATTTGAGCCCTGAAGATAAAAGTTACAAAATGACTTTATATAATTCCAGGTTTCCATAATGTACACAGGGTTATAAATACCAAGACCAAGAAAGAAAGAAAAAAACAAAAAACAAATGCCAAGTATGCTTAAAAGCTTCTATAGTAGCTCAGTTTTATTTTGTACAGTAATTTCACATCTATAATACAGTCTTCATTACAAAATTATTTACAAAATCAGTCATTCATCCACTACTGAATAGAGGCACAAAATGATTTGTGTGTATAAAAAGCGATCCGATAAATTACTCAAATTTGTATATTAATTGTTACAGGTATGAAACCAAAGCGCACTCTTAATATTCAAAATGAAGGACGTTCAGATCTGGTGGACATTAATGATATTGCAAGGTGAATAAATACTGTTTAGAGGTGTGACCATGCAACCAAAGAACAGAGACTGCCTTACAATCCCATTGTTTACAGACACGGTTAAGACCGACAAATCATGTGTCTGCAGAAAGCTCCTTGGAAATACGTGTAACATGCAAAGTCATTCATGAAATTTACCACCACCCCCCACGCTCCCACCCCAAAGCTTCTCAATCTGGGTATGTGCATAGTCAAACCTACAAAATTCCCAAAACAATAATGTGTTCAAAAAATACAAACTGCACACATATTGCAATGCAACTGCATCAAGCACTAATGGTACTGGTATACACAGTTCCTGATATCCGGTTTTATATCAAGAGTCATATCAAGTGCTACATGTGACCAATATGGGGGACCGTTTTGTGTGTGCTAAGCAGCCGCTTCGTTCCCAGTGACACCTCAATATGAAAGGTGTTGAGGGAAGCGGGGCACTGTATGCGAGACCTGAATTCCAGACTGCTTGTGTGCACGCAGGCCTCGCAGTTGGTTGACTGCACGGAGTTTGCTCTTGCCGAATAGTACCATACTTGACCAACTGTTGGGAGCCGTCCCACCCTGCTACACCATAGCTCCCCACTGTTTTTTTAAATTGATTACTGGCTCTCAGGGGAGGGGAGGGTAGGATTGCATCCTTCCCCTCTCCCAATATAACAACATAATCAACTCAACATGCACGACTAACCTCTTAAAATGTTACAGATGAAAATGTGCAACTGAACAAAAACGGCTCACTTAAACTACATACATTTTATCATGAATAGGCTTACAAGGATACAGGTTTTGCTTCGATTTCACCAATCATATTTCATTCCTGATATTTTGAGATTTATCGGGTGCTCATCTTCTGGATTATGCCATACAATCAGGCTCCTATAAATAACCGATAATATAAATAACGAATCATAATCTTGCACAAATTTTAAAAACGGAGTATTCCTTAAACAGATAAAACAGAGCAACCGTCGCAATTGTACGTCTAAATCTTAAGCAATACTTGCCCAGAGTTCAAATAATTCCAGAGTTCAAACAATTCCACTTGGTCAAATGATGTATAAATCACTGACTAAAGTAATTTCAAAAGTTAAAGACCAATAGTTAAGAACTTCTTTCCAGTCACATGATGCTATCAGCTGAGCAATGACTGAAATTTATTGATTTAAATTTTTTACCTGTTGTGTCTTGCATGTGAGACAGTAGGCTGATAAAACCTAAATCCTGATAAGCCTAAGCATATGTTACAATACATTAAAACAAAACCTCCCCGAACCACTACAATGAACCGATTTAATAAATTAATCATATTTATTGTATACTGCCAACTGCCCCTCACCCTAAGAAAATAAAAAAATTGAAAAATAAAAACAAAATGTTTTACACAATATCAGTGATTGCATAACATCCTGGCTCTAGATGCTGCTACTTAGCTTGGCAGACCAGACAATCAGCGGTAGCAAAAGTTTCACAAGCCACACAAGTCTTGAGATGGTCTTTTTGTAACAGCAAACAATTACCTAAATCTTTTCAGAGTTAGCCTATATGGATACAACAATGATTTAGACTGATGTAGCTTATTAAACTATTTTGGTGGGGTGGGGGGGGGGGGGGGGGGCACTGCTACCTTGTGGCAGGCTATAACGGAAATAATCACTTGCAGACTGCTGGTGAGGCGACTACCATATAAAAACGAGTCTGCCTAGAGTTTGTAAAAATGGCAAAGTACGAAAACCACTCAAATCCTAAAACCGGTGTTCTCTAGAGCAGTGGTAATCAACTCTGCTCCTGGAGGTCTACCGTCCTGTTGGTTTTCACTTCAACCCTGATTTGGCACACCTGACTCTACTAATTGGTAGCTCAACAAGCTCTCTAGCTGTTGAATGAATTGCGCTTTGTTAGGGCTGGAGTGAAAATCCACAGGATGGTAGATCTCCAGGAGCAGGGTTGGTTACCACTGCTCCAGAGCAAAGGAAAACAGCTCTGCTCTCTAGAGTATTCAAACGGTAATGGGAACCATTAGAACCGGAACCTACACCACAACAGGAAGGCCAGCAAGACGAGAATCGTCGTTGCGTCGGACTAACAGGAAAAAAGATCTATACTCCAATGGACCCCAAAAGGATCCCAATACTCAAAATCTGACTCGCACCATGTTTTAATCATGGTAACTTCTTTATAAGCAGGGTGAAGCTCACTCTTAAAAATAGACTTAAAAATATAGACAGGAAATATGCTGAATACTGACTACTGCACTGTAAATACAGTTCCATTTCATTCTTGTTAAAAGGCAGAACCGTAAGAATGATCTTCAAACACAAGTGTGTGTATACATGTATATTTTTACACATATAAATTACATTATATACACACACACACACTCACACATACACACGCACACTCACGCTCGCGCTCGCACGCATACACGCAAGCAAGCAGGCAGGCAAGGACGCGCACACAGCTGACATGAAATGTTGCTCTGGGACCGGTCCAGTTGAAATGTATTAAGCATGTTCTCGCTCAACAGTTAATACGAAACAAAATTTCATCCAGCTTTTCCCAAAGTCACTGCTAAAACTCTTCAACCTGAACTAAAACGAGTAACACATTTTATATTCTCCGTCGGTTATTTTTCCTGTTAATACAACATGTAAATACAAAACCTGAAGCCAAACGAGCACGTTCGCGCTCATACCGCCAGCATGCCGCGATGCTCGTGCAAACTGAGCACACGTTTGTTTCGAGTAAACTCGAGCCGCTACGAGCACGGTTCAAACCCGCGCCCTTCACAGATGCGAGAACTCCAGACGAAAAGGAGAACGTCCGCTCTGAGCTCGAAAAGCGGTCGGGAATCGTTCGCCTCTCGCCGACGTGAAACCTTGCAGACGAATCAAATCAGAAACGAAGCTCAAAACACTATCGGAAACGACACTGAGGCTTCAGCGGGTTCTCGTAATAATAATTTCAGACGCTGTGAAACCGTAGATTTGAATGCCGTGCGGTTTCTAGTCAGGTTGGGGGAATACGGGAGAGAAACGGATTAAAGCTTTGACCTCTATGACATACGCAAGTCCTTCGCGAAAAAAAGGTCTCTTCTTCCTAAGGCAACGTAAAACACCACGCGGCAGAGTCAGCTCAGCCAAATTCCATGCTCGCGATGCGTTAGCTTTCTCTGCAGATTTGATAATGCTGGAAAACGAGACGAATTTTCCTTCTCGCTCAGCAATTCTAAGATGGAACTCCAGGTGGGGCGAGAGGGACAGGAGGGAGGGGGGAAAGGCGGGGTCCGTCCGGGCTTACGGACACAAAGGGAAAGGGGGAGGGGGCCAGGCCCGTTCCCCGGCCCGACCTCACGGGGCAGGGTCCCACTGCCTCTGCATCCGCCGTTCGGCCGCGGCGGCCAGCATCCGGCGACGCAGCGTCATCGAGTCCGAGGCGGGGCCGTCCTCCTCCAGAGAGGGCGGCCCGTCGTCGTCCTCCTCGTCGTCCATCTCCTCCTCTTCCTCCTCCGGGCTCCGGCTCAGATAGCGTCTGAGGGAAGACGTGCGTCACAGCATCAGGCTATGCTTCCTGAACGATGAGTCCACCAAACCCACTATATGAGCAGACGTATTTACGGTGACCCTGGCTCCTTGTTAAAATAACCTGTTGTGTGTGTTCAGATACTCCGGCCTGGGCCTTTCTGTGTGGAGTCTGCATGTTCTCTCCGTGTCCTCGTGGGTTTCCTCCCAAAAATTTTTTTAAGTAACAGCAGGTAGGCTAACTGGAGTCTAAATTGCCCACAGGTACGAGCGTGGGAGTGAATGGTGTGGGGGGCGGCCTGTCCAGGGTGTATTCCTGCCCCTCGCCCAATGCAAACAGGGATAGGATCCAGCAACCCCCGTGACCCTGCCCAGGATAAGCGGGTACAGATAATGGATTGGATGGATGTTCAAGTATGGCGTTTAACATTTCTAACATGCAAAAACATCTGCGTGTAACTAGTGCAGTATCCCATTTGAATTGCGTGAACTTTGCTGTGGGGCAATTTCGCATTTGAATTTCCTTTTTCGTGTCCTCTGCGCTCATTTCTCACAGGGGCGTGAGGGCATTGCTTCAGTGGAAAACAGCGCTCGGTGCTCTGCGTAAGGGGAAGGGCGTGCTGCCCGCCTGCAGCCTCGCTCAAATTTCGGGAACAGGATGCACTGTGACTCACGCTCTAGGCGTGGCGGTCTGCTCGCTCTATGGTGAGCCAGCCTCCCTCCCTCCCTGTTTTTCAAAGGGTCGATTATTTTTTTTTAAATGTAAAAACCTATTTGACGCAGGAAACCTTTAAGATGTTTACCTGATGTTTGCCCGTACGTTACTGTGGCCAATATTCATTTCAAACATGAACTTGGACATATACTGCATAAGCTGAATTAACTTAAATTTGAATGTAACCATGTTCTCTCATGGATACAAAGAGAATATACCAAAGACCCATTTTAATTGATATTGTGCTTTTATCAATATAAACCAGTATGGGAAAAAAAGCAAGCTGAAACTTTTCCTCGTGAAAAGTACATTCAGGAGGTATACAACAGGATCCAAGTTTAGTCTTTATATAAGCAGTGCGTTTTACATTACCGCTCCACTCAGCATACGTACAGGCACCTGTTACTTGTCATAAAAATTATAAAGGGGTTAAACCAGCAGAAATGGGCTTAGCCACAAGATGAGGGTATAACCACAATAGTATGATTATGGAAACACTAGTAGCTTTTGTTCTAATTCATGCCACAGGCCTAACATATGTAAAATGAACGCTTATGCAACAGGACTCAACCCAGTCAAACTCCCGCTGCCGGGTAGAAAGCACTCTGTGTCCCTCTGGGATGGCGCAGTGCCGTTTCTGAATATACTCTATACTCCAATTCAAAGTGTGGAACTGAGAAAGATTTTTCTGAAATAGTGCAACTAGTGTACGCATGAACAAAATATTTTTTCATTTTGGGTATCGTGAATTTCTAGTCACAGTTGTGAATTTGAGAATTTCTAGTCTCACAAAGTCAATGAACTCATAAAGTGAGCCCCTGTATTGAATGCGGATGTAAAAAGCTTGCTGGCTAGCCAGGACAAGGAAGCATCAGCAAACAAAGGCTAACCTGCATATTAAGCCTATAAAGGTTAGAGTGGTGCGCAAGTGGCTAATTTTCTTAAATTACTTGTTGCTATAAAATAGTGTGCTAGAGAGAAAATATTTTGTTTTTGGGTTTCCAATACAGTTGAAAAACAGTCGATGCCCTCCCCCCTGTTTAATTTGCTTTATTCAGGTAGGCAGAAAGCAGAGACTTCTGCACTGGCAGACATGTACCATCGTGCAGGGTGACCAGACAGGGAATGTTACATGAGTGCTTCCTGGGAGGGTGGGACATGTTACCTATATGCTTGTTCATTGGTTGGGGTGGGTTACCTGCATGTTTGCTGATTGGTTGGGGAGAGATACCTGCATGCTTGCTTATTGGTTGGGAAGCGTGACATTCATGCTTGCTGATTGGTTGGGGTGGGTCACCTGCATGTTTGCTGATTGGTTGGGGAGAGATACCTGCACGCTTGCTTATTGGTCGGGGAGCGTGACATTCGTGCTTGCTGATTGGTTGGGGTGGGTCACCTGCGTGCTTGCTGATTGGTTGGGGAGAGATACCTGCACGCTTGCTTATTGGTCGGGGAGTGTGACATTCGTGCTTGCCGATTGGTTGGGGTGGGTTACCTGCGTGCTTGCCGATTGGTTGGGGAGAGATACCTGCACACTTGCTTATTGGTCGGGGAGCGTGACATTCGTGCTTGCCGATTGGCTGGGGTGGGTTACCTGCGTGCTTGCTGCAGCAGCTCCTCCTTCCTCTGCAGGAGCATTCGCTGCCTCTCCTCGGCCGACTTGGAGAAGCGGCTGCCCCTGACCTCAAAGTCCTCCGGCTCTCCGGGCGTGGCCTCCGCACCCCCGCTGGCTCCTGCCGGCTCGTCCGCAGCGGGGCCCCCCAGCAAGGTGGGGCGCTCGGTGGGCTGTGGGGGACGAGTCACAACACAGGGTTTCAGTACAGCTCCCGTGCGGCCTATCCCATAATGCAACACAGACTATTATGTCAGCTCGGGTAATGCATCCATTTCTCCAAAAATTTCATCCATTGTGGCTCAGTTTGGTTTCTCTTATTTTTGTCCTCTCAAATTTGTTCATTGTCATTTGTTCTTCCTGAGCTACTTCTGTGCCATCGGCACCCTTGCAGAAGCAGAAACCCCCCCCGAGCTCTTCTGCACAAGGCCAGGCAGAACTACAGGACACGCCTCAGCCACGAAGCTCTTTTACTGAAAGCAGCTGCTAGCCTTAAGGTAACCGGCACGCCGTGCGCAACGAAAGTATCAGTAACCCGAGGAATCCTGCCGCAGGCTCCTGATCATAGCCAACAGCGAAGCCCGCATCCCTTTGACGGCAGGTCCCGTGCCCTATCCGATGGACCCTGTCCACAGCGCCCCCGTGTGGGCCGGAGGGTGCGGGGGGGGGGGGGACGCTTGCCTGGAAGGGGACCTGGATTCGGCCCTCCAGGATGTTGTCGGTGGTGATCTCCACGGAGCGCGTCAGCTGGAGGTCCTGCAGCACCAGGTGGTAGGGCACCTGCGGGAACATCTCCTGGATCTGATGGGCCTGCGGGGCGGAAGAACGAGCAGCGCGACACGCGGCCAGCCGTGAGACGTTTCTCCACACAGAACAAGAGCAGAACAGAACTGCGTTCCCACAGTGTGGCAGCGCTAGTTTAGATTTCGCCCGTACCACTGCTAAAATAATACTCTTAAAGCGGTACCAGTGCCTAAACTGTGCTAGAACAAAATACGTTCGATAAAATAAAGAACAAACAACAAAATAAAATAAGTCTTTTTTTATTGCAAAGGAAAATAAACTTTATTTAATTGTTTTGTTTAAATTACTGTTGCTTCTAATAATTTACACCGTTCTGCTTTTAGCATTTTGACCGAGTTTAACGTTAGCTGCTTTGTTAAAGGTGCCCGCTGTCACAGAGTTGACAGAGCAAGTGTAACATTAGCTAGTGAAGGCGTGTGTCGCCAAATTGGTCAGGCAGGTACGGGTCACACGGGTACCCAACCCAGGCACGAGCTGTTCAATGTTTTGCTGAAAGCAGGCCAGCATTGGGCAGCTACGCCGCCATGATTCTAGCCAGACCTGACACGGCTGGGAATTCTACACGTCGGCAGTGCCAAGTCCTTCCCTGCGGGCTTGGTGCGTATCAGAGCGGGCGCTTTCATAGCAGCGCGATTTGCTCCTCTGACCTTTTAAGCGATGAAAATGGCGGCTCACCATAGCATTGAGCTGGGAGTTGTTGGCCTGCGCTATCCCCATGATGTTTGTGGTGTGCATGACTTCCACTGAGAAACTGGGCAGCCAGCTGGCAATGCGGGAACCTGCAGAGAAACGAAAGGGGACAAACCAATGAAGCTTTCCAACTGGCCAGAACATTCCCTAATAAGACACCTTACAACCGTTTGGCTGAAATTACTCAGGAAATGCTAAAAGATAATCTGCTAAGCAGCAATCTGATTAAGATGTGCTTTTTATACACTTTAGTTCTTGCATTACACGCTTTACATATCTGACACAGTTATGTAGACCAAAATGTAACTCGTATCCAGTAATAACTTTCCGAATGTGGGTGAAAACGGATACTTCTAAACTGACAGGAATCCACAGGGGTTTTCCCCAGTGTCTAAGGTACCGGAGGGCAGAAAGCGTTTCAAACGGCCCAGATCCGGTCGCAAACACGCCTGACCGTGTGAAACATTTCCGCGTATAACGCTTTGGCATTCTTTACCGTCGAAGTGGAAGAAGTGGTTGTGATGGTTGAGGTGGGGCCGGGCCTCGGCCCCCGGCCCGGGGCCCATGTTGTCGTCCAGCGGCTCCCTCTGGCGGTCGTCGCGGGCCCGCCCGCCCTCGCTGATGTTGAGCGACATGCGGCAGGTGGGGCAGGAGGTGTCCTGCTCCAGCCAGGACCGCAGGCACGAGCTGTGAGCGAGCGAAAACGCGCCGCGACCGCGCGGTCCAGTTCTCAGACCGGCTCCTTTCACAACCTCACGGTCCCTTTTTAGAACCGGCTCAGAAAATCTTACACTCGGGGTCATGTTTATTTAAAAAAATACAATTAAAGACACTTTTTTTAAATCACTTTCTTTCCTTGAAGTTAGCGTCCAATTATCAAATCAAATCTGTAAAAATGGAAAATATCTAAATTTTATTTTGGATGCAAAGCGTGTTACTCCTTTTACTTCTAAAGTATGTTCTTTCTAAACACAAGGTCTGAAGGTCTGCCACGCTGTTCTGTGTGGATATTCGGTCTGGAATAGATCTGTTCTGTATGGATATTTACTTCAAGTTACAGTGTGAAACTCCTGAACGCAGTCCCTTCTCTATCATCAGCATAGTGAAACTGTGGTTTCGTTCATAGCTGTACAATCCTGACTGAGGCGGCGGCTGCAATGGCGGGCGTGTTTCAACGCTCGTCGGGCGCTCACTTGTGGAAGAGGTGCCCGCAGGGCAGCTTGCGCGCCGCCTGCATGGAGTCCCAGCAGATGGCGCAGTCGTCGTTATTGGCCGCCAGCTCTTCCGGGGTGGCCACCGCAAACCTGCGGGTGGAAACGGGGATACAGAGCAGCTCAACAGCAGGCCCACGCACCCAGGTGTTTAAGTCTAGACTAAAAGCCCGCTTTCGCAGTCAGGCTTATAATTAGCTCTAAGAGTAAGACATTAGAACTGGTCCCTGTTGCTACCCAGTAGGAATCTTCCCTTATTGCCTCTTCTTCACTAGTGGGGGGTGCTTGTTCCGAGTCCCCAGCCACCTCCTGGGCAATTTTCTTTGCCTAGGATTGCTTTCGTTGGGGGCTTTGGTTCAGGGTGTGCTGTGAGGTGCACTGTGAGTAATGCATTGTCAACTGTACTATATTAATAAACACGCGGTGATTTGAATAGAAGACCGGTTTGCTGTGGCACAAAGAAGAATGTGACTCGCACGTGAACGCTAATGTTTCTGAGATGCCTGACGACTGGAGCGCATAGGAAATAATAAATAACAAACCAATGAAACGTTCCGATTTCATATCACGTGTTACACGGGCGCACGGTCCATAAGCAACACGTCACCCGCTAGCAAGGCGAAACGAGGCCGCGCACCTGGCCTCCATGTTGTCGATGACGCGCAGGTAGTTCTTGTGGCGGCGGATGCGGGTTTTTCTTTGCCTAGGATTGCTTTCGTTGGGGGCTTTGGTTCAGGGTATGCTGTGAGGTGTACTGTGAGTAATGCATTGTCAAATGTACTATATTAATAAACACGCGGTGATTTGAATAGAAGACCGGTTTGCTGTGGCACAAAGAAGAATGTGACTCACACGTGAACGCTAATGTTTCTGAGATGCCTGGCGACTGGAGCACATACGAAATAACAAATAACAAACCGATGAAACGTTCCGATTTCACATCACGCGTTACACGGGCGCATGGTCCATAAGCAACACGTCACCCGCTAGCGAGGCGAAACGAGGCTGCGCACCTGGCCTCCATGTTGTCGATGACGCGCAGGTAGTTCTTGTGGCGGCGGATGCGGCGCTGCACCTCGTGGAAGAGGTAGCGCAGCTGCATGAAGATCACCAAGCTCGCCATGGAGAGCCAGATGTTGCCGTAGAGCTGTCGGGCACAGAGCGCGAACGTGGTGAGCCTGGCGAATGTAGTACCAGGCAGCCCCCCGTAACGGCAATGCTCCCTGACCCCCCTTAAATATCCTGTCTTTTTTTCCTTCTTTCCTTGGATACACTTAAGGGGTAATTTTATGGGTATATAGCTGTGTATGATAGCTGTTAGCGGTCATCTGTCTAATCGCAGCTTCTTGTTACAATACAACTGTTTGTTAGGTAAATATCACACTTATAAATGGGCCTCTTTACCGTCTTGGTGATACTGCACTTTTGTGAGAGAAGCACTAATGTTCTTCACTACAGTTTGTTGCCTGCCAATTGATTTTGATGTAATGTAATGTACCCTTCATAGTGACACACTCATGACTCGACTACGGGGAGATCATTGTCTGAACAGCGGTGGCGAGGCCCGTGTGCGTGGACAGTTCTGACAAGAGCCAGGCCAGCAACCCAGTGCGGGCAGGGCTCTCTCACCAGCATGTGGATGTGGTGCATGAGGTCCAGCGACAGCAGCACCAGCTCCATGACGAAGTCCGTGTAGTACACGTAGGTGCCCTTGCTCTCCCAGGTGCCTTCGTGGTTCAGGTCCCACAGGTGGATGGTGTACCTGCGGGGGGGGTCAGACACGGGGTTCGTTAACTCCCGACCGCACGGGAACACCCGAACGCTGTTTCGGAAACTCTCTCGGGGGCTCTCCAAATGGGCTGAATGAACGTTTTGGCACACTTTGACCAAGGTTATCAGAATACTGATTTGGATAGAATATTCCTTAATTGCAACTTTATTCAACATATTTGCACAGCAACACCACTGAGCATCCAGCAGAATCTTTAGATTTTTCAAAAAAGGTCATGTGACCACAGTATAACTTTACTATGAAACCAGAAATACCGCCTCGCGGTTGTATGCCTCCGCCTTTGACCACCAAAATCTAATCAGTGCATCCCTGAGTCCAAGTGGACGTTTGTGCCAAATGTGAAGAAATTCCCTCAAGGCGTTCCTGAGATATCACGTTCACGAGAATCGGGACGGACGGGCGGACAGACGGACAACCAGAAAACAATGCCTCTGGCCACGGCTGTGCCGTCACGGAGGCATAAAAACAAGGTCAATTCTATATCAACTATATTGACACTTTTTCTACAATATAAATATGCTAATTTGGGTGTCAGTTAATGCCTCCAAGATTTCAGACTTATTTCATGGGATACAAAAGGGAAAAAGAAATGCATTGTGGGAAATTGTTCTTTCAATAAGCAGAACAGGATGTTGCAATGAAAAAAATCAATTTTTATTAATTTTAACTTGAATAATTCTTGTATCTGTAAAACAATAAAGAAAATGTGTATACCAACAATGTGTTTTCTTCAACATTTTAAGAATGTTTATAATTTGTTTATAATTAAGAATGCAACATAGTTTTGAATAAAACATGACATTTCTTACACAAAAAATTGAAATGTGTATCCCTGACAAAAAAAAGCAGATCAGTATTCAATTAGCAGCTCTATCAGGCACAAAGTAAACCTAAACAATAACAAACTGTCTTCCCAGCACCATAATTGAGTAACGTGTGCCCAAATCATATTGCCGGACTGCGTGGCTTCTTCATCAGCTTAAAGTTTTAAAAATAAAATTTTTAATTAACGAGCCCTGCTTCTCTGACAGCTCAGAATAATCCTAATCCACACCCCCCCCCCCCCCCCCCCCCAACCACAATGCAGCCCTTTCTGTAACGGCTGCATGTAGGGGAAGGGGATCTCTCTGGTTTCCTGCGTGACACGCCTGTGGAATTACGCGGGCCGGGCGGGGGGGGATGGGGGGGGGGGGGGTTCGCTGGGGGGACTTACCGCATGATGACATGGCCCGTGCGCACGGTGACCAGCAGGCACTGGAAGAGAAGGACCCAAAACGGGGGGGGAAACGTCACGCCGTGCTTTCAGATAATCACCTGGCCGTACGCACGCAAATACAATACTGAACATTACAGTTTTCAGCCTGGTGTGCATTTACTGCGCTGTTCTGTACCAGTTGATCCTGTGATGGGTATTTAAGAGAATTTGCATGGATGGGTTTGTGCCCTTGTAAGTGAATGCCAATAAATAATGGTTGACATTCAGTGTACATAATAATAAAAAAAATCTCTAACTTTAAGACTGAAGAGTGTTCACATTACAGACACATTTGCTACTTTGTCTACAGGACTTCATATGAAAAACGGCGTGCTGGTCATAATTTTAGTTGATAAATGTTACTGTGAACAGTAGCGCAAAACGATGAGCTTCTCCAACAATCACAGGCCTCCCTTCCCACTTTAAAGTACGGCTGGGGGAATAAACCCTAGGGATAATAAACCGTAAAGATTACACAAAAGCTATCTGGTAGCGCTCCTCGTGATTTAGGGTTGTCCCCACTTTAAAGGGAGTGGGGTGAGAGACGGCAGGCCGAGCTTCGGCAGCGCGAGCTCCCACCTCGGCGGCCATGAAGGACACGGTGTGCATCCCGTGCGGCCGGCCCGCCATCCCGCAGACCAGCGCCAGGCCGCAGCAGCACAGCAGCATGGACACCAGCAGGGACAGCACGCGTACGTGGCTGCTCATCGGCGTGGTGGGGGAGAAGGAGAGCTGAGAGGACCGCACGCACACAGACACGCACACAGACAACAACATTTCACTTTGTATGACATCACTAATGTATAAAGCTACTCAAAAGTACAGCAGTTGAACAGCAGCATGGACACCAGGGGAGAAAGTAGCATAGCATGGACACCAGGGCAGTATCACAATTATTATTAGGGCTGCAGCTACTGAATATTTTAGCAATAACAATCAATTTGATTAAATAATCTATTTAAAAAAATTAAAAAAACAGGTCTTTTCAAACAACGCTGGAAAATGTATTGACACAGTGATGGATCTGAAAAATGCTCTGGCCAACATTTCATTCCAAGACACAATTTCTTTGTTTAGCTTCTGCTATGAAGCAAATTCTATTAGACGCCCACCCACCCCCCTAAATAATTAGCCACTTATCTGCAACAGTCGTGCTGTTCTAATCACTTCCCCAGTGCAATCAGCAGTGCTCATTCACTGACGGACACTTTGGGGGATATTATGCTCTTAAACGGCTATGGAAGTTAATATCAATGTCAAACTGTTTTCATTTTTATCCTTGCATTATTTTGTTGATTAAACCTATTGACTAGATCGTTGCCATTTATTAACGCAAATTTCAAATCGTGAACACACAAAAGCCTGCTTTTGCAATATGGGAAACAAACTTTTCTTTCACCTCGAATGAACGTGACTCGAATACATGTTCAGACGACTGCATGTGTTTTTTCAGTGTTCCAAAGTTGCTGGGTGAAACCGGGAGCCTAAGACTGTGCATGAATGCGCGGCTATTATTAGCGCGGGCTCTGAAAGAGATACGGGCCTCGGTCATCGCCGGAGTGATACGAGGTGATCTCATTAGAATTCCGGGAAAGTACGCATCCGAGGCGTATATAAATGCGCTAAATATTACATTACACGTGAGCTCAAACTTGGGGACGCACGACCTGTGCCGAAACGGAAGCGTTCGCCCTCCGGCCTTGTTTTAAGACCAGTATAAAGACCAGTATAAGTGCAGTCGTAACCAGCACTGACAACACAGTTACAGATTTGTACGGACAGATCGGTTACGTGGCAACGTTCTGAAATTCTTGCAGCTTCAGCATTTTCCGCAGCAGTACCGAGTCCGGGCAGGCCGTCTTGAAAACACAAGGCCACTCCTGGATAAGCAAATTTGGTGTACGTGGAAAAATGTACACATTTAATATGGTAATAATGACCTGTTGCCCGATCAGCTGACTGACAATGTGAAATCTCAGGCTACCAAATAAATAAAAACTCCTACCCTAGCAATAAAACATAGTATGCAGTAATTAGGACACTAGCTTGTTAATTAGTTAGATTGTTAAGTAGATTGCACCCTCCCAAACAATATTCTATTTTGAAAACTAATATGTTTAATATGGGTTTCTCCACCAAAAAAAAGTTTAATAAACGACTGAAATTGGCTCAGTAGCATCACTACACTGACAAAGCCAGAATCAACGAATATAAAAATTCACAATGCTTGCTGCAGTGCTCCTGGGATATATATAGTAGGCACTATGACCGGATTAAAAATGAATTTCTTTGCGATACCCATTGCCAGTCAGATGTAAAATGTGTGCTACAAACAGAGATTCCCTCTATGCTGTCAGGTACATCCACGTGATTTTTATAAACACATTCCGCCCTTATTTGTTTAAGAATTGGGCTCCTTCGGTAATGTGTGGAATGGAGTTCCTCCCTCAGGACTGCATCCTAAAACTGCACGGTCGAACATGTTAAACACAACAACTGTCGCAACAATGTCACTTTCTGTGCACCAAGGTTTCTGTTAACCACATTGCTCTTCTTTGCATAGCGGGCCATAGGTTCTACATATATTGGTGATGTCACAAATTTTGCTCGTATGTGCACGTTTCAGGTTTCAGGGAAGCACAAAGGAGCTGTCGGTCTACAGTGGAAAAATGTGCTCTGGTGACAAGTTCTGCATCGAAATTAATTTGCACGGCGAAAGGCATGCTTCCAAGAGGAGTTAACCATTAAAAAGACATATGTAAAGCGATATGGAAAATTAGCCATTTAAAACCTTCAAACTTTTCATTTGCATTCAAAGTTACACAGATCAATATAATGCCAAGTGGAATGAGCCTCACTTTACTATCGCTGTCACAACAGAAGACAATGTTGGTCAGCGACTCAGTTGAATCAGGACTCCCAGTTCGGGACACCTCAGTTATAGACCTTGTCCCAAGGCCTTTGTTTCCACATTTCATCACAATCGCCAAACCCATGCCTATCTCCACGAGGCACTTGGAGGCCCAGCATTACATTCAATACCGTGTCCCAAACAAGAGGCTCATGGGCCCCAAAGGGGAAAACCAGGCTAGTCCTGCAGACGCTGCGCGCACACACACGCCTTGTGAGGGACTCACATATTCAAAGCGGTCCTTGCAGAGCTGGACCATGAGGTGCAGGAAGACGAGCACGGAGAACCACAGGCACCACGTGACCACCTCGCCCACGGTCTGCACGTTCAGCACCCCGAAGATGAATATGAACTTGTAGAAGATGAAGTTCCAGAACTTGTCCTTCAGGTGCTGAGTGACACAGAAAAGCCTTTAGACTTCAGCAACAACCAGGCCTGTTCTCTGAACAATCGTCACCAGCTCACTTTGCAATCATTATTTAACACGGACGACCAATCACAGTCATATTAGTATATACATTTACCCATTAGGAATAGAATTTACGAGGCATTTTTATTACTGCTTGTTAAGTCCAACCAAACTTTCTCGCAGAGCAAACAAGGATGCAGTGTAACAAAGCATGTAGCCTACATACGTTGTTCAATATTTGACAGCATCATTTTTTTTTAACAGCAGAAAGTACAATGAAAACTCCTACTCTTAGTGTGAAACAAACTGGGAGGTTAGAACGAATGTGATGCAACAGCTGATCTTCACTCAGTTGGTAAAGAAAATCATTCAATGTCATCCTGCAAACATTCCCAAATTAGCCCACTTGTATCATGAATGAATATTTATGATGCATGGAGCAAATATTTGGTAGACGCCTTTGTGCAATCTCATGGTTTTATGACATTGATCGTGTAATCTAAACAATTATGCTCGATTAATTATGCTAGTCTAATTTTAAACCTCACCTGTTTTTCGCTGACTCTAAGGGGTCCAAACACAATGCACTGGATCGTCTTAGCAATTAGCATCAGGCAACAACAAGCTGTATTCACCAGCACCTGAGAGATGAAGGAAACACGAAGAATCAGTGCACATTAACTCTACACCACACATCTCCCGCAAACTAAATGGACCGTACTACATAATGCAACATAATTTATAAAACACCGGAACTGAAAATGAATTTCCCTTAAAAAAATTTTTTTTTTTTTTTAAACTTACCCAAACGTAGAAGTTGTCGGACACGAGGTGCTGGAGCACCTTGGTGGCCACTCCATTACCGAGGTCGAAAAATTGAGATTCCGCTTCTTCATCGTGGGTTTCTACGGACTCGTCTGTCTCCGTGGCGAAACTCGGTTCAGTCACAGTGGTATAGACGCTCAGAACACTCCCGACGAGCAATACAGCGCTCAGAGCCGTGTAGGTCTGCAAACTGGGCCACGGAAACCTCTCCAAGAACATCAGCGGCATTGCAAAACCGGAGAAGATCGAGCAGCCCAAAACGAAATTAACTAACAAGAGTAGCAAGCGAACTACAAACACGCGAACTAGTTACTCCCCACTATTTTTACTATAGTTTAGCTAACAAACCACATGTATCTAACGTTAAATAGTTTGCAAGCTGATCTCAGTCGTGTTTTTCTGGTTGGCTCAATAGCTGACACTCGGCAGTTCAGTTCTCGACATCCGTACTCACTTAGTTGCATGCAATTAAATCGTTTGTTTGGCAAATTAGCTAACGTTAATGCTCTTAATACTCGACGTCACTTTGATTATTTACCGTCAACACAAGTAAGGTTAGCTAGCTATGTTTTCAACTGGTCCAAGGTGCTTTACTCCAGCAAGGTAATAGCAATAACGTTAGCTATAAACCTTAATCTCTCGGGTAACTGCTGTTTTTCCTCACACGTCTAACTGTCTGACGACTTTCATGCTTTTAAATAAATTTAGCTGACATTCCTTACTTGTACCGACAGTGCACTAACTTATAAAGTATTCTTTGCTCTCATTAGCATGCTGGCTTGCTAGCTGTTACAACGTCAACTTAACTATTTGTTAGCTCACTAGCTAGCTAGAGACGATTACAATTCAGGCCTAAATCTGCTATTTATCCGCCACCTGGGCGTACGTTACTATTAAGCAGCGGTTTACGTTATTCTCTAGATTTTCTTAATGTTGTTTCATGTCTCGCTTACTTCCAAAGCTATTTCAATTCCATACCCATTTGCCAGTGTAATTACTCCAGCCGTCAGTTCTAGGAGTTTCAGTTTCGACAGGTCCATAACCTTTCCGGTTTTGTCTGACGTCATTAAAGTTTTTCCGGTTATTACACCATAGAAATCCAACATGTAACTGTCTAAAATTGAAATTGTCTGCCGTGTGAAATGCTCAAGCGCTTCTGTTTTTCTTTTAGCCTATTAAATCCACTCATTTCTAAGATTTCGCGGACTGCATTTGAAATTGGCAATGGAATAATTAAAGGATTACTTCCC
Organism: Anguilla anguilla; assembly: GCF_013347855.1. Lineage (NCBI taxonomy): Eukaryota > Metazoa > Chordata > Actinopteri > Anguilliformes > Anguillidae > Anguilla > Anguilla anguilla. The sequence goes on from NC_049205.1 coordinate 35,037,344, forward strand.
TTCTGTTAATATTATTTCAGTTCTAGTTTATGTTTTCAATATAGATGTGACATATTTAGAATATTCTGACGGCAACCATGGGATTTACATATCAGGTCTAAACAACTCCAGAGGAGCTAGCCTACACAGCTGTTTCATTTAGAACCTATGCACATGAATAAATTGATTTTATGAGTTATTCACAATTTAAACAAATGTCTGTGTTTAATATTGTGGCGACTGGGTCGCTAGCCTACTTTACTTTCCGTGAGCGTAGTGGTCTGGGGTTGCATTGCGCCATAGGACGTAGTTCCAACCGAAAATAATATTAGGCGTAAATGTATTATTTTAGAAATAAGCAAATAATGTAATTATTTAGGCTTTGCATCGCTATAGCCTACAATCTGCGATAGAGTTATGTTAAGTGTCCCCGCTCTATGCAGAGACCTACAGCCATAGCGGAACTGTTGTCATTGCTATTCCAAATATCAAATATTTTTTATGGCGCCCGAAACCAATCGGAAATAGCCTACACCAAACGGAAATATTTATTTAACCCCCACGAATTGAACTATCCCTTTAAAAATAAAATGAACTTCATATCACTAGCCTTGAACAAGAAAAATCTCCATTTGTGGTTTAATTTGAGGCAAAACAGACTCTACGCACCCAGTGATTTCAACCTGTCATCGTCTTTATCAAATCAAATGTATTTTTGTAACACATTTTATAAACATTTTTACTACGCCTTCCCTGGCCAAAATCCTCCACAAAAGCAAATCTAACGATGGTGGCAAGGAAAAACACCCTGGAAGGGACCAGACTCCAAAGGGGAGCCCATCCTCCACTGGGCCAGCCTAGGGTGTGGGTTTTAATGACCTAGTAAGGTGCACACAACTTAAAGTATGTGCAAGATAAGTGACAAAACGCTTCATATAAATATGGCAAAGGGGCAATGCTTTTATCACCTAATTGTATTGAACTTTTTCAGCATTTTTTTTTTTTTGGCTATGAATAATGCAGTACATAACATATTATCCACACAATTACTGTAAATCAAGCGCTGTGTGAATAAACAAACAAACAAAAACAAAAAAACAGGCAAAATAGTGGAAGTACTATGATACTGAACAACATCCATGTGATGTCCCTTGTCCCATATACATATTTCATGAGCTACATTCTGTGCCCACCAAAATTATTTGAAAATAATAATGGAAATATGAGCAAAAAAGGCTATAAGAATGTAGTATGACCTTACACAGGAAATATGAGAAAAATGCCATTTTTAATTTAGGAAAAATTATTCAAAGAAGGAATAATTCTTCATTAAGAAATGTTTTTTTTTTTTTTTTTTTTTTTTTTACCCTCAAAAACGTTATAATTAATGGCAACACCAGAAATAGTTACATACAACACCTAATTGCCGTATATTCCCATTCATATGTTACTTTTTTAAGCACACCTGAGTCTTTATGGAGCCATTATGTGGTCGTTCTCAACTTCCTTTCTTAGTGGGGTATAAATATGAGGTGACACACAGACCAAAACTCCTTAGTCATCCATCAACATGGGGAAGATCGGAGAACTCACAAATGAGAAGCGACAAAAGTTTGTTGACCTTCATAAATTCGGCAATGGCTACAAAAATAGCTTCATGTCTGAAACTATTTCCAGCATGAGGGTTAGGATATAAGAGGTTCAAAGCAAGCGGTGCTGTGATGAACCTGCCTAGAGATTCCGGAAGTGTATGCTTCACACACAATGAGGAGGGCGGTTTTTCGTGAGGGGGAAATTACTTCCAAGGATCTCCGTCGGAGAATTGCATAAGTCGGGTGCATCCTGGGGCCACTAAGTCTCAAAAAATTCATTTAGATACCATCTCTATATTTCCTTTGTCTCATATTACATTTTGTCTAAATGTAGTTGTCCAGAAAAGAGCCTTATCCCAGCTGTGAAGTACAGTGGTGGATCTGGGCTGTTTTATTCTCCAAAGGCCCTGGGAACTGCGTTAGGATACATGACATCATGGACTCCATCACATCCCAGGAGATTTTATACCAAAATCTGGCTGGCTCTGCTCAAAAGCTAAAAGCAGGTCATGGTTGGATCTTCCAGCAAGACAACGATACAGTAGCTCAAATGGCATACCTCAAACCTGATACAAAAATGGCTTGCTGAAAACAGAATTAAGGTTTTGCAATAGCCATTCCAGTCTCCTGACCTGAACCCCATTGAAGACGTGTGCGGTGAGCTTAAGAGGACAGTGCACAAGTGAAGAACAAGGACTCTGAAGGGTCTGGAGAGATTCTCTATGGAGGAATGGTCTCTAATCCCTTGCAGTGTGTTGTGTTCCTAACCTCATAAAACATTACAGGAGACGACTCCGTATAGTTATCTTTGTAAAGGGAGGGTGCACAAAGTGCTAAATACAGGAATGCCAATAATTGCAACACATCATCAAAATAAAAATAAAAAATTGCAATTAGCATTAAATATTTGTTTTTGAAAAACAAATATTTAATGCTAATTGCAATTTTTTATTTTTATTTTGATGATGTGTTGCAATTATTGGCATTCCTGTATTAGCACTTTGTGCACCCTCCCTTTACAAAGATAACTATACGGAGTCGTCTCCTGTAATGTTTTATGAGGTTAGGAACACAACACACTGCAAGGGATTAGAGACCATTCCTCCATAGAGAATCTCTCCAGACCCTTCAGAGTCCTTGTTCTTCACTTGTGCACTGTCCTCTTAAGCTCACCGCACACGTCTTCAATGGGGTTCAGGTCAGGAGACTGGAATGGCTATTGCAAAACCTTAATTCTGTTTTCAGCAAGCCATTTTTGTATCAGGTTTGAGGTATGCCATTTGAGCTACTGTATCGTTGTCTTATCAATGGAATCAAAACTGAACTGTTTAATTTTATGATTTTTCTGAATGTACCTTTGTACATTTAGTCCTGCACTTTGTGCTCATATTAATGGAGGTTGCCAACAATTCTGTTGGGCAATGTATAAGCATGGACACCACACATGCGTACATGCACACACATATTTGCATACAAACTAATGCCTGTTACTTGCTTGTATATAGCCTATTTGTTTATGTCTGCTAGACAAACATATTTTATACATTTCTTCATGTGTCATTTATCACTTCACCTTGCTTCAGTTTATCAGTATATACAGTACACTGTACATCTCAGTTTTCTTAAAGTGATGCAGCCACTTATTCCTCTCTTGTGACACAGAAATAAGAGGGATGAGTCACCAATTCTCTGCATTGAGATTCCTCCCTAAAATGTCCTTCCTGTTCTTTTCAGCAGTAAAAAGGAAGTGGGTGCATGCTTGTTCTTGAGTATCCTCAGTCTGCATTCACAAATGAAGAGGTGACAACATGAATGGCTCTAGCACATTGCCAAGCGAAGGGACTGAGCTGGAGGTCTGGGTCACAGGAATGGCGGTGGCCTGTGTGATCCTGGTGCTGTCCTTCCTGGTGGGGGCTCCAGGGAACCTTCTGGTGATCTGGACAATCCTGCGACACGTCAAGCAGCGCTCGCACACCCTGGTGCTCATCCTCCACCTCGCTGTCGCCGACCTGCTGGTGTTGGTCACCCTGCCTTTGTGGATCTACTCCTTAGCTCACTCCTGGGTCTTTGGGAAGGGCATGTGCAAAGCGATGGTCTACGTCATAAACTCCTCCATGTACGGCAGCGTGTTCATCATCACGGTCATGAGCGTGGAGCGGTTCGTGGCCATCCGGTACCCGTTCGCCTCTGTCAGCTGGAGGAAGAGGGACCTGCTGAGCAAGGTTCTGCTGGTCCTCTGGGCTCTGGCCTTCCTTTTCAGTGTTCCCATAATCCCCACACAAGCGTTAGGCGAGGTGGAGGGAAGAGAGCAGTGCCTGGTCAGGGAATACACCTCCAAGAGCCAGGAGGTGGTCTGCTTGCTGCTGGAGACCCTGGTGGGTTTCGTCATCCCCTTCTCCGTCCTCGTGGTCTGCTATAGCTGCGTGTGCAGCCGGATCGCCCAGATGACCATCAAGGCCAAGCAGAAGTCCACGCTCCTGATCACCAGCGTGGTCGTCGTCTTCGGCCTCTGCTGGACGCCTCACCATGTGGGGAATGTGCTCTCGCTCGTCGCCATCGCCATCGGCGAGTGGCACCCCGGCGCTGCCAAGAGTCTGGAGGAGGCCAGCGCCACCATGGCATTCATTGCAGGCGCCATGGCCTTCATCAGCAGCACCGCGAACCCTCTCCTTTACATGTTTGCCGCGCGCACCTTCCGAAGCTCCCTGCGTGACACCGGGATGCGAAAACTGTTCCGCCACATCTCCAGCTCAGCTACGGGTGAGAGGACTAAGGAGTTGTCCTTTGTATCAAAACGGCAAAGCTTGCAACAGGAGCCTGCTTTGTGCTGCACAGATTCGAAAATACAGGATACAGATGCAGTTTTGTTGAACTTATATGAACACGTTACCCCCTAAAGTTTTATGTAAGGCATTTGCCGTCTGTCATTTGAAAGGTATGTTGTTCTAGTTCTAGATGCACCTTGAGTATTTGTATTGAAAATCGTGTTATATTATGTCAAATTCATTTAATACTAATTTATGTGTTGAATTTGAGAACTGGATTATGAAACCAAGTGTTGGTTTTCTGGACATTTTAAGTATGTACAAGGTTTTGACTCTCGAGAGAATGTTCCTTTGCCTTTCATAACTGTTGATCAGAGAGGAAACTGAGGAAGCCTGCGTCTCGAGCTGCTTATCCAAGAGAGTGGTTGCTTAACCAGGTTTATTTTAGATCCTGCTGACATGGTGAGATAGGGTTTCACACTGTGCTCTGGATTGATGATGATGACAAGGAATTTTCCGTTTAAAAATCACATAAACTTTTACAATGAGGCTGAACACCTGCTGTACAACAGAATCTTTGTTATTAATATAACTGGTCTTATATTTGTTTTGTATTTTCCATATTCATGTATAGGCTCTGTCTTTACAGTTATTTTACATGGTATGACAGTATAACAGTATGATGCAGTATGAATCTTCAGACAGATTTATTGTGAAATTAATATTTCAGACAGCTTAGTCTGCCTCACAGTTAACACACCATGCTACAATTCCTTGGTTCACGGGTTTCACTTCCTTTTTTGATGAATTGCAACATACGGGGGGTTTCAAAATGTGCTTAAAGCTTTTTATTAACGATACTGAAAAATAGTAGTGCTGGGCTTTGTTTACCACATTCTTATAATGTCAAAGGGCAGGTTTTGCTTGACTGGGAACTTCTGTCAATACAAATCCTTTTTTTTTCATTAAAGGTGCCATTTCTGTAAATGTTTTTTGGTTTAGTTCAAAACCTTTTCTAGTTCTGATTGTTTCTCGTGTATAAACTTCATAAATATAGAATCTGTATCTATTCTGTATGACCAAAACAATAAAAACTATATATTAATATATTTTTAGGTTGATATGTTGGCCAAACTTGAAGCCATGAGTACTTTTTTATCATGAATAAGCTATCATCGTTGCTGAAACAGACAAGCTCCTGCAGGAACACAAAGCTAATGTTCATTTGCTTATTGGAAAAATATACCCACCTGCTGCAGTGGAAACAGTAGGAGGTGACAATTGATAAGGCTGGAGCTAAACAACAAAGTACCACGGAGTGTCTTTGCATCAGCAGCCTAGTTTTAGTGACTTAACTGTATTATCTGCAACCTGACTGACAAAACACAGGTTGCAGAGCAAGGTGTCTCACTCTGCATCCAGTTTTAAAGAGTCAGCCACACAAAACCACAGGAACCAACTGTTTTCATTCAGTTGTGTAAGTGTACTTAAGTAATTTATTTTGTATTGTTATAACATTTGCGATGAATAACCCTTGCTTGCTTGCTACAAAATTATTGTTGAACAGCCTTTCAGAAAAATTTTGTTAAGAATTTCATTATTTTAAATGTTTCTATGTCTATGCCCGGTGCCTTGAGAAAATAGATTCTTGCCACATATGCGTTTACCACACATAAATCACTCCATATTACTGGGAGCGCTGCCCATGCTGGTCACATGATGTAATGAGCATTCTGCATGTTATCCTGTCCTTAACATCAGAAGTTCACTGTACACCCATCTCATGTGCATCAAGTAAATTTAAAAATGTCTCTTCACAGAGATACTGTGTAGAATCTGAGGTGAGTGCTGAGTTGCAGAGGGATTTCTGACCTTTCCACTGATACAATCTTTGAACTTCTGTAAAAGACTGTAAATGGGAAACAAAAAATGTGTGGTTTTTCTTATAATTACTTCAATTGTAGCATGGTGGGATTTATATGTGGGAATTTATTTTGTGGACATTCTCTGTTTAAGAATGAACTTTTTAAAAGTTAATGTTAACCAGAGAAAATAGCATTCAGAATGCCATGTAGTAGGCTGGACAGGTATTCTCTTTTTCAAAGACATTTCTTCTTTTTGGGACTGAAAATATGTGTCCATGTGTGATTTCTAAAGTCTTAAAAATGTAAAAATCAAAAAGCAAAACTAGATTTTAATACCTGTCATTATATTTATAATCCCTTCGGGCCCCTGGCTGCTTTTTTGAAATTCAATGTATGGTCACCCTACATATAGTGCACTAGATCCATATATTTGTTGTATGACTCATCGAGGTTGTCAGTGAATTTCCACTTTAATTGACTGAAGCTGTGTTCATTTAAAATGGAATCCCTATAACAGAACTTTTGTTATAAGAAATGAACGTTTAGCGGCAAAATGACACTTTCAGTTTACATACTGTATATATTCAGTAGGTGGCTTATGCCATGCATTGAACCTTAGCCCATTGGTACAAATGTTGTCTTATACCCAGTATAGGAGTGACTCTCTAACCCATGAAAAAATGAAAGCGCTTCATGAAGCTTCTAGGCTGATCTTCAATTTGTTCATCCCTTTCTGATGCTGTTCAAAGCGACACGTATCAACATCTATTTTAGAAGTGATTATTGACCGGCCGAAATTCATCTGAACCTGCATTGTGTGCACATAAACATCTCTGTTTCTATGTGCTTATGCAATTGTAGGGCGGGTCTGCGTGCATGGCTGCATGTACGTGTATTACGGACTGTGGGAGAGAGCTGAATTTGTCTCTGTCCGTGTCGTAACAGTTGCAGCTCAGGGACGCGCTGAGCTATAGTATCAGGTTTCACTTCTGTTCCTCTGATCTTTCAACATTATAATGAATACTAGTCCTCCAATTAGAAGAGCTAATCACCAAATAAATGTCCTTCCATTTATTGGATTGTGTCTGCTGTTCACTTCTCTTCACTCACATGCTGTATCTCCATAGTACTCTGTGTGAGACCATACCCATTCACACAACATGAAATTGTGAAGCATTATTTCCTTTAACTCCTTGGGCCTTTTCAGGGAAATACTGTGAAATATTGAGCAAAATTGCCAGTATTATGAAGATTGTACGAGGTGACGGGAAACACATTCAAAAACCTCAGAATCCCTTTGTGTGAGGGCTTCCCCCTCCGATGGGGAAGTTGCTGTCACGATATGAAAAAGAACCAAAACAAAACCTCAGGGTGAAAATACCACATTGGGGCTCCCCTCATGGTGTCAGCCCTTCACAGTTTCCTATTTCATTAACTGCTCTACCGAAACAGCCTAGCCTCGGATTAGCCCAAAGTGCGAGGTTGACAAAGAGACACAGCTCAATATAGTATTTCTCCTTCACTTATGACTATCATATGATCATATCACTCGGGAAGGATCAATATGTTCTACCTGTTCTTCCAAATTAAAGAAGTATAACACTACTACTAGGTATGTGGTGCATGTTATGCTTCTGTTCTGCTCCTGAACTTTAAAAATGGAATAACTTTGAACATTCATTTCATCTACAGCAAACATATTTCAGTTGTTTACCTGTCATGTTAATTGTTTATGCTGCAAACATGTCAGATGTAATGAAGTACATATAAATAATAAAACTTGGCAATGTCCACAGAGGTGTGTGGAGTGAGATTTAAGAGAGCTACAGGTTTGGCTACAGGCTAATTAAATCCTTTGGAGGTTGTTATTTTCAGGTCTGGTTCTCAGTTGTTGAGTGGCTCGCAGTGAGAAAAGTGGTGAAGTAAAAAAAAAAAAAGGCTTTTGGCAAAAATGTGGTTCATAGGGTATTCTAGGATGATTCTAAAATATGAAATACTAAAGGCAAAACTGTTGAAAAACATGATTGTGCTACACACAACTACTATTACTAATAATAATAGCAATAATCATTGGGTAGGTATCACCTGACCAAAGTATAATAATAATAATAATAATAATAATAATAATAATAATAATAATAATAATAATAATACGTTTTAATGCAATAGACTGTGAAATCCTAATGCTGTTCTTTCTGGGACTACTCATTAATTAGAAACTGTAACTTAGTAACACAAAAATAAATAGATGGAAAACAACAGCACATGATGATGATTGCACAGACAGATCTTCAGCAAATTATTATGGTTGATGGTTGTGGCCAGGCTTGAAGTTGACCTGCTTGGCTCCGACCCTGCTGTAGGCCTGACGCTCCTGACTTTTATTCAGGCTACGTTTTCTGTGCCTGTTTTCTAAAAACTCATAATTAATGCATGTTGTGCTAACCTGTAGCACCACACGTCTCCTTTGAAGTTCATGGACGTGTGGCTAACATCTCTCATTAACAAATGTCTCTTCCTTTAATTGTCATTAATTTTTCATAGAAAACATCCTACTCTCACCTATTTTCAAAGCACACATTTAAATAGATGCAGCATAGGAGTTACCAACAGACTAGCATCTTGGCTATTTAATTGTAAATGTGTCTCATACTTTCCCCATCAAATTGCAGAGGAATCAGGGGTTAAGAGGAAGGATGTTAAGTGCACTGATGTCCTGAGGTTACAAAAACAAAGGCTGAAAAATCAACCCAGAAGAAAAAGGAGCAAACTTGAATATTCAAAACATTTTAAAATTAGAAATGAATTGTTCATTAGAAAGGTACAGGCATGAAGAAATTGTTGTACTTTTAATACTTTATATACGTACCACTTTTAATCAAGGCATTTTGTGAAGAATGCTATACCACTAAAGGAATTTATTTTTAAGAAAGTAGCACAAAAGCAATGTACTGTAAAGCATTTTTAAGAAGTCTTCCGCCTGAACAATAGACAGATAATTTATAGAAAATCTTTTTATATGACATTATCTATTATAATATAATCATTAAATATACAACAACTTATGCATTATTATTATTCATTCATTTATTTACTTTTTGATGTTGTTGTTTTACGTTGACTGATACATAGGGAAAGTGATAAATGTACAGTGCACAAGGTAAATGGTAAAAGCTCTGAGGTTTCCTGCTCTGCGATAATGGATCAAACTTTTAACAATACCGCACGTTGCTGTGCTGTGTTAGTTATTACCAGCAGCGTACAATGCCCGCAATGAAACGTTAAAGTTCACTAAATTAGAAATCACACATAATATAGGCTACGCACGTATTCAGGTGTATAAGACCTTTAAAATAGGTTCCCTCTGTGTGCGAGAGAGAGAGAGAGCGAGCGAGAGAGAGAGAGGTTGAACCTCTGTAAAGGTGAGCAGAAGAAATGCTCCTATCTCCGACTACTTCCTTTGAACAAAAGACCAATCAGATCGAGTTACATAGGTGTTGGAGCCATCGCGTCCCTCCCTCACCTTTTAGAAGCAGCCAATAAACTAACTCCCTAGAGAGATTGACTTCTAGTCAATCTGAGGCTGAGCCAAGCGCAGGTAACTTAGAAAAAAAGAGTTGTTGGCTTGTTATGGTATTGGCTTGAAAGAGACCCGGATTCTCCCCCCACCCTCCTTTACCAGTTAGACCAGTAACTCAGGAAAAGGCAAACACTCGAGTACTGGATCAGGTACAGTCTCTGGTCGCAAACTTTTTATTGTGTCCTCTTTAAAAATGATCCTCTTTCCTCTCGTTTACTTCAATTGAATTTCCATATCTTTTGTTTGTTTCTCTTATCACGTGGAAAAGGTGAACCCTCGTGCTACTTTATTTGATCTTTGCTTTTAATTGTAGTTTTTACCCTTGTGGTCCCTGATGGCTTCGCACAGTGATACTCTGGTGGTGTTCTTTGGGGCAACAGCTGGTGCAAATGGGGGTAAACTGGGTTCGGATGAGAGGGAAATAATTCTCTTGGTGTGGCAAATTGTGGATCTACGTGAGAAAAAGGTACGGACATGACCCGATTGAGGTTTCCTCTTGGAAATAATATATGTATTGTCTAGTGACGTGATATTCAACGCATTAAAGCTTGACAGCAGACAATTATCAACAAGGTACCCTTTAAATAAAAGTATTTCCTGAAATAGTTCGAACAATCTGCTTTTGGGGACTCAAATGAAGGGCGAGAAACAATTCGTGCTACCTTCATTATAGTTTCAAGAATTTAGCAGTGGCCGAAACAAAGCGTACCTTATTGGTAATACGTCTGACATGTGGGACGTGGTATAGTTCAACGACCCCGCGTTGGCAATTACCTGCTTTGCAACTCCCGAGTTTGTGTAATATTGTGTTCCAGTTTTGAAATCGATTCTTAATTTAAAAAATAATCAGGTGTTTTTGGCCTCAACGGTGAGGGTTCTACGACGCCCCACATCGTGTTCATCAGAACTGGAAACATCAACACTGCGTACGATGCTTCTCTTAACAGGTGGGGAAGCTTCAACGACGTCTCGTAAAACCAGACACTTTGGAATTGACAGATCAATGTAAAGAGGAGACCGGTTTAACTTTAGACGAACTCTGCAAAGCAGAACCTTTGGACCGAATTCTGCAACAGGTGAGTTGCATTTAAGTGATTATTCCTATTAGATGGCACAAGGTGCTGCAAGTATCATCCCGTGGATTAGGCCCACAAATATACACACTCCCCAGCAAGGCGATGCTCATTTTGCTCGCAATGAAAACTAGGAAGATGGGGAATCGCAGCGTCTTAATATGCATGCGAAAAATCGAACATTTTCTGAGGGAGCTATACGATTTTATTCTATGCAAAACAGAGGAAATTGTACAAACAGAACTGTCCATGTGATAGGCCAGAAACCAGTTATTTGCAGTCGGGCCTTTGCAGTCGTTAGTTTTTTAATTTTTTTTAATTTTTTAATTTTTTTTTTTAACAAATTCTTGTATTCTTTAAGTGACCCAAGACTATTGAAACTTAATCTACACTTTCAATACCATTTACATTACCATTTTGTGCTGTAAATACGCTTTGTGCAGAATTTGTCATTCTGTAATATGAAATATTACCAAAGTCTGGGATAATCATACCTGTTAAAGTTGTGTTCCAGATTTGCACTGCCTGATGTGGCTTCACAAGTGTGACTTGAGGCAGAATTATCAGTGTAATGACTTGGTGGGTAATGACTTGTCAGTGAGCTCCAGTGTATTAAATTGGGGCTGGCTGCAAAGACCAGCAGGTCGAGTCTTGTCACTGACTGATGTGCTCAGCAGACATTGTGGAGGTACAGCATTAGCCACCTACCTTTTTAATGAGGACCAGGCAGATGTTTACTCGAGGCCAATCTAGTCAGTGTGCTTTCAATGGCCATGGTGAGTTTCCCCTCCAGCTTTTTAAATACATGTGCAGATACTTTTGGACAAAAGAGTTTTACAAACCTTATTTTCCTCCAGTGAGCAGAGGAAATTGTGAAGTAGTTCCTCTCTGAGCCCTTCTGATAGGCATTGAAAAATGTCAGCATAACCATGAATATTATTATTTTTCTGGCTGGTTTGATGGCACCAATTGCTTGTCTTGGAGTTTCATTGTACCTGATGATGTATGGGTGTGCCAGAGACTTTGTCAGATGTTGAGCTTAACACTTGATGACTTGAAATTATATTCTTGAAACATATTAAGAACCACTGTAGTGCAGAAGGATAAAAATAGGAGTGATGTTTCTTATGCATTCTTGCACTTATGATGCAACATTTTTGTGATAACTTTCGAATCCATAACAATATTGTCTATTGTTGCTTCTATGTCTACCTGTGGTTTTATTATTGCTCAGTCATTGAGTCACATGACTGGTACCTGCCAATGGACTGCAGGAGAAAATTAGTTTACTGCGGTATAATGCGTCAAATGGTAACATTTAAGTTGAACATTGTACACTGTCTGTGACATAAATGAATAAGATTTCCCTGTCAGTACTCACAGAATAAACATGTCCTTGTTCTGGGATTGTAAATGTAAAACACCCAGGCAGGGCCAAAATATGGGCAGTGCTTCTCATGCCTGCTGCCACCCTCGCTATAGAGATGGGACATGTGTATGTTTTTCTCCAAAGATTTTAATTTAAAATGTCTGCATAATAAGCCCCAGTCACAATTATTTTCATGAACTGACGTTTGGATTTGTGTGCATGGTGTCTTGCAGGTAAATAATTGATTGAAATATTTCCAGGTGTGTCTAATTGTGGGCCTATTTAAGATCAGCTGTGCCTGCTGATGGGTGGTGATCTTTTTGCGATTAGGTTTGGGAAATTTTATTGTCACACATTCGCGGGACATTTACATTGAAGTCTCCGTGCCTGGAGTTCTGGCTTGCGGGTAAATAGACTTTTTAATATGTTTTTGAGCTCTGGCCATTTTAAAAGTCTTTGGTCGCATGAAGAATTGGCCAGCTTTGTGACAACGTTAAACTCATTTTCTTTTTTCTTTTTTTCCCTCCCCCTAGAGAGGGTTCTCTTTGTGCTTTAGTAAAGATTAACCAACCAATTCGATCCATGCTTGCTCATTCGTTTGGAATGCTTTCACTGTCTTGGGTTTAGGCAGGGGTCGGTCTGTCAGTTCTCTTGGATTGATCCTGAGGCGAGAAGGTGCCCACTGCTGTCGGACCTCTGGTTTCGGTAGCGGACGCTATGTTTGCTGTTTGCATGGCGGAGGATTGGAGCTACATCACGGGAGATACAAAACAAAAAAAAAAACCCAGAGATTAAATCTCACTCGTGGTATCAAGGACTTCTGCCTGTTTTCTTTGGTGAACTATTAGTACGAGAAGAGGGTACAGTGCACTCCCATTTGCCCACCAGGCATTGGTACATAATGACCAGCCTAGTTTAACTGTTTGCACGGAGAGTGTTCTTGTCAGTAGTTGTCATTCTACCCCCCCCCCCCCCCCCCCAGGGAGTAGAATGACACAACGTCGACGTGTAGGCAAATCGGACCTGGGGGCTGGCATGGCGCAGGTCCAATCCTGTCACTCCGTGACTCTCTGAACAAGGGTGGGTGGATGGGGTTGTGTGTGTGGGAGGCCCCAGCACTTGCTTTTGAACTGCTGACTGTCTCCCGAACCAGCGTTCAGTTGTTGGGCAGGATCGACAAGTGTGCTGACGTTAAGGTCACGTGTCAGAAACGGTTTGCTTTTCGCTTAATTGGGGGTCACGTTGCCCTCACATTTGTAGCCTTTGTGCGCTTCACGAATGTTAAATACAACTGCGGTCAGAATGAGTTAATGTAACTTCCTTTTGAGATTAAAATGACGTAACGCACAAGTATTTAATTTGATGTATTTGTACATGTATAGATTGGCGGCCTGTCCAGGGCGTATCCCTGCCTCTCGTCCAATGCACGCTGGGATAGGCTCCAGCACCCCCGCGGCCCTGCCCAGGATAAGCGGGTATAGATAATGGATGAATATTGCATATATGTATGCTAAAGTATACATGCAAAGGTAATGATACCAAGTTGTTACAGGGCATTAAAAAAAGAATTGCCCATTTTGAGTTGGAAATTTTGGAGCAATCCCTCTCGTGCTGTACAGCGCCTCCTCTCCCGGGGTGTGAATGCAGCATAAACTGAAGCACGTCCCTGTGACTGTAGCGGCCCCGGAGGGCTGCCAGTGGCTCCTTCTCACGTTATCTGTCCCGCCCCGCCCCCTCCCTCCCCCCTCCCCCCGTCCTGCGTCCCGGCCTCGCTAAGCAAACAGGCCAGCCGTGCTGCAGAACGAATGGCCCCATTCCAGGGACGGCGATCGATACCGCTGGGGCTAAAGATCGATTCGGCCCAGCCCCCACCCGCCGAACACTGGTTTCTCGGCAGAGGCCGGAACTTTGTCTGGGAGAGCCGGGTTTCTTCACAGTGAAAGGGAATGCCTGAAGCAATATTTAGACTGCCAATTTGCATTCTGGAATAAATTACCAGAGTTGGATGTTTGGAAGTTTTTGTGGTTGTTCTAATTGATGTTTTCTTCTCCTTAAGGGTATGAAAAAAGGAAAAATATTTTTGAGGTGCACCTACTCCACAGTGCAGCTTGACTGAAGTGATGTTCTAAGAAAAAAAAAAACACTATCCAAAGCATGTTCATGACAGCCCTCTGCAAAGTGCAGCTTCTCAGGAATTCCGATTTGTTTATCGCTGGACTTTATTAAACCACAATATGGTGCAAGTGACCTGCTCGATATTTTGCTAGCCGTGCCAGATACTCGACATTTGCATGGTGGGTGTCACGTGACGCCGTGTAGTTTTTACAGTGCAAATTCCACCTGGAGGGAAACGCATTGTTCTCTGGGGTTTCGCTTTTAACTGGACGTTGGACGTGTTGAAATACCGCGATCGTCGCACTCTGTTTTCGTTTCATATTCCCGGTTGTTACGTTGACGTGAGCTTCTGTCGCGTGGAGCTCGGTGCAACGTTTCTACCTCGGTGTTGTTCAGTCATCCTTGAATGTGAAGCATTAAATGTAGGGCGTGGCAGTGCGACATTAGGGCTTGTGAGCAAGCGGCAATTGTCAGGTCTGCTAGCTGTCACCCCCAGTGACGCATCCTATAATGGCTGCTCCACTTGTTTGTCCTGATGGAGCACAATTCATCGCACTTCAAAGGGCAAACCTCAAGAGAAGCTTGCAGACTGCCTTTCTCTGGGAGGGACGTTCCTGTTCTTATTGTGCGGTTTCTGAAGAGAAACACGGGCTTATGTGCAACTAAAAATGTTTGTTTGCTCAAGTAAAATGTAGGCAATAAATGTTGACGTTCAAAAATGTATTCATCTGCAAAGTATTCCAGTTTAACAAAGAGACACAAATTTTGAAATGAGGGAAAACAATGGTAGCTGCTAAAGCCTACTTTTGTGTTTATAAACACAAAAGATATGAGATACACCTATCTCCAGGTAGTAGCAGTTATCGCCAGCAGCTGTTTTTTAGGAGATGTCATATTTCTCCAGAGCAATGACTACAGTTAACAACCCTATAGATCTCCTGTTTCTCTAAAGAGCGTGTTCGGACTCGCAATGGGACCTCTCGTATGTTGGGGATAATTATTTATGGCTAGTGGCCATCCGAAATGACGTCTCCCAATGAATTATGGGCAGTTGCTTAGCCATATCCTGTGGTGGATATCCCCTCCTTGGATTTTTAGAAGCTGATTATTTCCCTACATGGTTTGAAGCTTATCTACGGAGATGAAAGTGGAATTGACTTGAAGCCTCAAACCTTTTTATTTTGAAATGAAATACTGTAGCAGTCAAAAAGGTAACCTGACAGAAGGATGTTACAAATATTGTCCCCTTTGGGGACAAAGTCTATTGCTTAAATATGACCCGAGGAATCACTGTAAATTAGAGCAATGGATTGTAGAGGGAGTTGTTATATTACAAGAAAAACAGTCTGAAAAAATGGCCCTCATAATGTTTAATGGTTATTAATGCACACAGGAATGCGTAGTTTTACCATTGGCTCAGCACACTCAGGAGTGTGTGGGCTCTGTGTTGGTGTATTTGACACAGCTTAATTTTCATTTGTGAACTGCGCTTGTCTCTGTTGCTTGATGATGCTGTTTGCTGATGATCTGTGCAGTAACTACCCAGTCAATATTTCCCCCATTCTGCTTCGACCAAAAACCGGTCTGACTAGCTCTCCCTGCCCTGACCACAGTCACTGTCACTCCATTACTCTGTCACTCTGTCACTCAATCTACTGACCTAGTTTTTGAATTCTAATGGGCATTTCCCCCTATAGCTTTCCTGTTGATGTATTCTAAATTCTAGTTATTTCTTTCTTGTAGGTTAAACTATTTTTATGTTTAGGATAAACTATTTTGATTATTATGGCACTGGCAGAAAAAGCTGAACTGTAGATGGTTCTAATGAAAGAAATGCTTATTTTCTATAGAACGTCTTAGCTAATTTGAGGTATCTTGAATGGTGAAGTTGTAGTGCTTTGATGCAGGCCATGGTCAGACTGACTGTCTGTCATATTCGAGCTGCAAGGGCCACAATTTTGAGCTGCTGGACCACTTAAGGGTCGTGATTGCAATCCCCCCTCCACCCCTACTCCCCTCCAGGTTGTCATTGAAATCCGCGATTGCGGAACTAATGGTAGCTCTGCGCTATCATTGTGATATCGCATGCATCTGAACATGCCCTCTTTCCCCTGAATCCCCAAACACTGTACTGTGTGCCATCATTCAGTTGCGCTCCTATTGGATTTTGCTTTATCACTGTTTCTGAACATCATCTCCTGCCCAGGGATCACAGCTGGAAAATTAGCTGCATAGCTAAATCTTAAATTTAGCATTGACACAGTTGCTGAAACAGTTGACTGTTCTGCAGTCACATAAGTAAATGAAATAAGTGAAATAAATGGTGCAATTGTAACCCCCCCCCCTCCTCCTCCAAACACAGTTCCAGCAGGCAGTCTCCAGTGAGCTGAAGGCTCTGGGCAGAAGCTCCTACACACTCTGCGTCGACGGGCCCCTCCTCATTAGGCAGGCCTTCCATCCAGAAGCTTCCAAAAAGGTAAGGGACGTGGCCGCAGCAACCGAGGTTAACCCTCGCAGTCAAGGGCCAGTAAAATTGCGGTAGGATTCGCAAAAAACCTCCATAGGTTCTACATTTCCCTCTCTTCGGGGCCTGGTCTCCCGGATTTTTACCTCTAGCCAGTCGTCGCCCAGAGCGGTTTTGGCGGTCTGAGTGACTGTGCGGCTCGACGGCGGCACTAGCGCCGAGCTGTACGTGTCATAATCCGCTCTGGCATGTCAGGTATTCTGAGGAATGACCAGGACCTCGGCTCTCCCGCTTCCCTTTTTCCACTCTCATCTTGTTCTCTCCTCTCCCATGGTTTCATAATTCTTCCTCGATCACTTGAAGGGATGTTTCACGGTCTAAGTTACTATGTAGGCCCTGTTTCTTAACCACCAGGTTACAGTGACACCAAGTTTCTTGTCCAGTTGACGGATGTTTGCAAGGTCGATTGAGGCGTTGAGGCGGACGTTGTTTGAGTGTGTTTGTGTTAAGTGGAAAAACATTGTAATTGTAAATTGGTTATGGTTATACACTTTGCTGTACGTCGCTCTGGATAAGAGCGTCTGCCAAATGCCTGTAATGTAATGTTATGTAATGTAAACCCCCTGAGCGCTGCTGATGCATTCGCTTGTCCGAGCGGTTGCGGCAACATCAAAGACCGCTCGTTCCGTCTCTGTCCCAGAACTTCGTCCTCCCCGACTGTTTCTTCTCCTTCGTGGACCTGCGGAAAGAGTTCCACAAATGCTGTCCGGACGCCGGCTCGGCCGAGGACCTGACCGTGGCCTCCATGCTGCAGCGTATCCTTGCTCCTCTGCGAACGGGCGGCGGTCTACGTCGCGCTCGGAACATTCCGCCCGCTGCGCGCCCCCCCCCCCCCCCCCCCCCCGTGTGCGCGGCGCCTAGCGTAGCCAAGGCAACCCTGATGACGTTCGGAAATCTTCCATTGCCCTTAACACCGCTCGTTCAGATGTCTGCGCCCCTCCCACAGACACGGAGCAGGTCGCCGGGGTGCGGGAGGTTAAGGGGATGGTGCTGCTGACGTTGCACCTGTTGTCTGATCCCTACAGTAAGTGCACCCGCCTGTCGAAGTCCCCCCTTGGTCACCCCCCCACCCCCCCCCGTGCAGTTTATCCCCTCCCTGTTTCTCTGTGCTCATTGTATGGTGTTAATTGGAATGCAGTGTAATGAAGTGATTAGTGTCAAACACGGTGCACACGCAACACAAAACCCTGTTATTGATATGCGTTTCTCTTCTCTCACACACACACACACACACACACACACACACGCACACACACTCTTTGACCCGTTCAGAGAGTGTTCAGTATCTCGTCCTTGTTTTTCCACTGTAAAGTGAGCGAGAGGGCAGGCATGTCAGCGAATGGGTCTGTTTTTGCATCTGTGTCTGCGCCCATATCTGAGTATCTGAGTCTTTGTTGTCCCAATCTAAAAGCAAAGCCTGAGACCTTGCGTAGTCTGCAAGTTTGTTGGTAACTTTTGTTTGAACTATTTTACAGATCACAAATTTACCGGTCTTGAAACCGTGAAGTACAAATTTGAGTCCGGGGCATGGTAAGCGTTATTTTAAAAAAGTTATTTTGTTAATAATTCCACTGTCTGGATTCTGCTGAATTCAGGTGTTGGAGTAGGTTTACAGGTAATTACCCAGATTACAGGGTGTCTTTCCCACAAAGATCAAATTTGCTCTGTCTCTTGCTGTCTCTTGCTATAAGTGCCCTGGGCCATCTTACCATTCAGTGTGGGATTTACTTCCCCCCCACCCACACTTTCAACTCAAGTTGAAAACCATCTCCTAATTACTCTTTCCAAATATTAGGCTCCATTCACTATTCAGTAGACATCTTCACTTAATCTTGGGGTCAGTTATAAGTTTACCATTGGTGTAGCCATAGCACGCTAATAGTCCAAAAAATCTCATACTTAAAGCCTTCAGTTGGTGCCTCGCAATTTTGCATTACCTAACCAAAAATTTAACACCCATAGAAAACCTTAAGCATTACACCTTCCAAGTCTTTGGCCCAAATGAATAGGTTTTTATGAAGTTAGCGCTCTCCGATTAGTCTACCTTTTAAGTATGCCAGAGGCTTCAGAGTCCAGTGCTCACCTCTGATATGTTTGTGTCTCATAGAGATTGTATTGCGCTAGTGCATTTGTGAGCTTATTATAGTGGAGTGTGCCATGTTAAATTAACTCATCTTTCCTTGCAGCAGTAAGATGGAGCCGGTGGACAGCGAGACTGTGATTCGAGCCAGGGGGTTGCCGTGGCAGTCGTCTGACCAGGACATCGCCCGATTCTTCAAGGGGCTAAACATCGCAAAGTAAGAGGGCTAAAAATGGCGTGATAAGTGTGCAGATATAAATGGTGTTAAGTACGATATGACATTTTAAACTAATGATCAAACTGATTGTTAGCCCTCTTTAGGAACGCTGGAAACGTTCAATACAATGCCTAATTTTTTAGCTGTTCAGAAGTCACGCGTGATGCCGTGCATTCCTCGTCCTGAACACCTGAACACCTCAGGTTCTGAAAACCTCCGGTTTAATCCCTTAGACCACAGAACTGCATTACATCTGGAACAGCTAATCCTTATTTCACAGATTCAGATAGCCGTTCCAATTGTAATGCACTTCTGGGGTCTAGAGATTTAAATCTAAGGGTTGAACTCCAGCTAAGCACACTGTAATTGACCCTCAAAGTTCTGTATTTTTCATTAACTTGTGCTTGTGTGTGTCTGGGCATGTGTGTGTGTGTGAATGTGTCTGTTTGTCTGTTTGTGTGTATGTGTGTGTTAATGTGTGTGTCTGTGTGTATGTGTGTGCATGTGTGTACTTGTACGCGTGTCTGTACGTCAGGGGCGGTGTGGCGCTTTGTCTGAACGCTCAGGGCCGGAGGAACGGAGAGGCCCTGGTGCGCTTTATAAACCCTGAGCACAGAGACCTGGCCCTGGAGCGCCACAAGCACCACATGGGAAACCGCTACATCGAGGTCAGCCATTTTCTCCTCTCCAGATACGCACTTACCCCTGAACCCCCTCTTAAACAGGGGGTTAAATGCAAACTTATTCCCCTAGTCTTACACTCTGTGTACACTCAAGAACACCTCCATTTGTCGGGTTTCTTTCATGCATTTTTTACTTTAGTTTTTTAATCAATTAAAAATTTTCTAAGGAAATCAAAATCAAGCGGTCACTAAGCCTACTGATGAGGAAATGCTTGATTTCTTCATTCTTGTTATGTTAGCTTAATTATTTTAAGATTCATTAGCTCCTTAAATGCATCCTCAACACACTGCCCTTTTTGTGAATTTATCTGAATTTTAGCACTGTATGCTGACTTCAGCTGCTGTTATACTTGCCTGTTTATTCTTTGCATAAAAGCATGGTGGGAAATGGAGTACAGAGGATGCTCTAAATGTGTTCTCTACCTGTGATTCCAGGTGTACAAGGCGACGGGAGAGGAGTTCCTGAAAATAGCTGGAGGTTAGACATTTAAGACATCTTAATTTCATACGTCTGGCTGCAACCCGGTTAATCGTTTCCGTTAGCATTTGGCTTTCCTGTACACGACCGAATGACAAAGTCTCCAATGCACTGTAGTCCCAGACTCGGTCTGATTCTGCGCCAGACCATTCGCTCCCTCAGCCCCTCTCATTGGAGTGAATGGCGCTTTGTGAGAGCGTTCGCTTGCCTCGAGGAAACCGTAGCCCCGCGAATAGCGGTTAGCCCCTTCGCTGCGGCCCTCCTAACTACAGCCAGTCAACGGGGCCGATACGCAGGGCATTGCGCGGGCAGGCGCCCAGCCCAGAGGTTTTTACGGCTGACAAAGAGCATAAAGGCACAAAAGGCAAAGCTGAGGGTTTCATCACATCTTTGAAAGCAACGGGGCCTTCGGTGAAAATGGGCTCAGGGGCGATAGAGAAATCGGTCTTTAGACTTTGAACGTTGAACAGACCTGTTAAGATTGGTGTATGCTGGCCCCAAAGGATGATGTGAAAACAGCGGGAGGGAACTAACTGTGCGTGTCTGCGAGTGTGTGTGTGTGTGTGTACGTTCTTGTATGTGTGCGTCTGTTTGTGCATGCGTGCGTACATAGGTAGGTACACACGTACATACGTACATATATACATGCACTGAAGAAATTCTAAGCAATTTGTTTAGCAAGCAATGTAGTTTTACTAGCTCAAGTGTGATTTGAAATTGAAGCGCAAAAAAATATATTGGAAGAAGTTTGTTGTCAGTGTGGTGAGTAACGCCCCTCTCCACACGCAGGAACCTCGAACGAGGTGGCCCAGTTCCTGTCGAAGGAGAACCAGGTGATCATCCGCATGCGCGGGCTGCCCTTCACCGCCTCGCCCGAGGACGTGCTGGGCTTCCTGGGGCCCGAGTGCCCCGTCACCGACGGCGGCGAGGGGCTGCTCTTCGTCAAGTACCCCGACGGGCGGCCCACGGGCGACGCCTTCGTGCTCTTCGCCTGCGAGGAGTACGCCCTCAACGCCCTCAAGAGGCACAAGCAGATCCTGGGGAAGAGATACATAGAGCTGTTCCGCAGCACGGCCGCCGAGGTCCAGCAGGTAGAGGGCCCCGCCTAACCCCCCCTGACCAATATGGCCGCCTTCTGCCACTTTTCATCAGCAGCTGAGCCACGATTCTGTATGACCACTGATTTGGGATGTGATTTCCCCGTTTGGATCAGTATGCCCACCAAATCTGAGACGCTTTGTGATTAGACGTACATAGGAATGTGTATTTCAGCCAGCTTTTATATATGATGGCTTCCGTCTGCTCTGCGACCCCGCACTCCAGGTCCTGAACCGCTACATGTCCACGCCGCTGATCTCCACCCTGCCCCCGACCCCGGCCCCCATGGTGCCGGTCCCCGTCATGGCCACGCCCCCCTTCCTGACCTCCAGCAGCAGTCGGGACTGCGTCCGGCTCAGGGGGCTGCCCTACACCGCCGCCATCGAGGACATCCTGGAGTTCATGGGCGAGCACACCGTGGACATCAAGCCGCACGGCGTGCACATGGTGCTCAACCAGCAGGTAAGAGCCGCCCGTACCATTAACAGCAGTTTAGCCCAACTAGCACGTTTAGCGCTCTTAGCGTATCACGATTAGCATCGCTAGTAACTTCTCATATCTGCTCTAGATTAGATTAGCCTAGCTGCCATATTCTCGGGTCTGAAACCCTGCCCACTCCCGCCGCCGTTTCAGGGCCGTCCCTCGGGAGACGCCTTCATCCAGATGAAGTCGCCGGACCGCGCCTTCATGGTGGCCCAGAAGTGCCATAAGAAGATGATGAAGGACCGCTACGTGGAGGTGTTCCAGTGCTCCACGGAGGAGATGAGCTTCGTGCTGATGGGCGGCACTCTCAACCGCAGTGGCCTCTCACCCCCACCCTGCAAACTCCCATGTAGGTCACCTGACCAACCTTCGACTTACTGACCAAAATAAAACACCTTTTATGAACAGGGAGACCTTACAATTAACCTTACAAGCTTTGATCAAAATATTGTGTTGTAACATGAGCTTTAAAAGGTTACATTTTGGTTTGCTGTCAGCCTGTTACTACAGTTATGTTGTCTTCCAGGCAATGCTGCAGATTTACGTAGATCATATTCTAAGAGTCATGGTACTGCCTTTGAATTATTTCAGATAAAAAGCACAAAGACAACAAGTGCTTAATGCGACCCTGTTTGTATCTGAGAGTCTGAACATCGTTGTAATTGTAGTGTCTGCTGACCTCCAAATTGGGTCAGATTTAACCCACTTGGGTAAAAATATGGGTGGTGTGGTGTGGAGGGGGGAGGGGTGGGGGAGGACACCTGCAGTCTGCAAAGTCACCTTTGTGTCGAGTCAACACCTTTTCCTCCTGGTCGGGGATCAGGGCTCCCTCGGGCTGTTCGTGCTGTTGCCTGTTTGTGTGTAAACATCTCCTGAGGGCCTGTGCTCTGCTCTGGCGTGTTTACACCAACCGCAGAACCCGCAGGTCAACGGTTAGCGCGTCAACGAGGACGGCCCCTGCCGCAGCTTTGCATAACGCGGATAAGACCAAAGGCTCGGCGGTCGGCTCCTATCTAGACACGGGAGATAAGCGGGGACAGCGCTAACGGCTGACACATCGCTAATGGTCGACGTACCGCTAACTGCCGCCGCAAGGCCCGTAGCGGGCGCTAACTCTCTACTCCCGGCCCCGCAGGCCTGTCTCCGCCCACCTACGCCGCGTTCCAGCCTCCCGCCGCCATGCTCCCCGCCGAGGCGGCCTTCTTCCAGCCCCCCCTGCTGGCCACGCCTCGCGCCGCGCAGCCCCCCGCCCACAGCGCCGCCCACGCCCTGGCCTACTACCCGCCCCAGGCCCACGCCCAGCTCTACATGAACATGAATATGAACTACACCGCGTACTACCCCAGGTGAGCCCGCCACACTGATCCGGAACTGCTCACACTACTAAACTATAGCAAAGCTTTTAGTGTTCCTCTGTCGCTCTCAGCTACAGTGCTGCTGTGTTTTATGGGTAATTCCTCACTTATCCCTTAATCCTGACAGAGAACATAACCAATTGGGCCATTAAGCCCACATAAGCTTGTCATTTTGCTAACTGTCTTGAGCAAATCTTCCTTTTGTTCATTCATTTTGTGTATCTGCGTTAAGCTTGAACACTGCAAGGCTAGTTGAGCTGATCCGTGGATTAATTATATAGACCTGTGTGGACAATTGATTTCTAGATTCTGTGTGAAATTTATTTGGCCCTTTTTCCGTTCTCACTCCACCAACTGATTTTAAGAAATCCACTTTAATAATGAAGTTCTTACCTTTGTCAAACAAAAAGCAAAGAATAGCAGCTGGAATTTGCATGTAACTGTTTTTATAGATTACAGATTTGCTGTGTATTGAATCACACCGCACATAAAATCCTGATGCTAATGACAAAGGCTGTTCGGTCACTATTGGCGTTGAGACATTTTACAAAATGGGAGTTTAAAAAGGAAAACGCCGATTTCAGTGACGGGGCAGGAGAGGACGGTCTCTCACGCGATGGGGTTTCGTTTCCCAGCCCCCCCGTCTCCCCGTCGACGGTGGGCTACTTCGCGGCCCCGCCCGGCGCCATGGCCGCGGCTGTGGCGGCCCCCCCTCCGGCCCCCATCATGCCCCAGACGGGAGCCCTGGTCAGGATGCAGGGCCTGCCGTTCAACACGGGCGTCAAAGACATCCTCAGCTTCTTCCAGGGATACCAGGTCAGTTGCCGCCATTTTGTTCCAACCCTCCTCTCCCCTCATGGGAGTGTGTGCACTGTACGGTGCTTCAATCACCTTGGTGTGCATTTACCTGTAGCCGTTTAGTTCTGCCATTTCCCCTTCCTGTCCAGCGAGAGGAAAAGCCAATATCCCCGTTTATTTATTTATGCGTTAATTTATTTTGCCGGATGACATTTGTTTCCAGGTTCATTTGCTTGCAATGGAGATGTGTACATTTTTCTGTCAGGTTTCCATTTGTTTTCCTGCCCTGGCCACAAAAAAGCATTTGAGTGAATCTGTAATCCTCTATTTATGTCTTTCATCAGTGATATGTCCCCCTCAGTCTCACCTGCTTCGTGCTATTAGTCTGTGGGGAGACGACCTCACACAATTTCATCTGTTGTCCGTTTCCTCACAGTTTTCCATTGAATTTCTTTGTGCCCTGCCACTATACCGTAAGCAGAAGTGTGTTATCTGTTTCTGTAAACCTTAAAATGAGGAATGTTTTATTACTGTTGACCAATGTGTGCTAATGTGCTAAAATAGTTAGCCACAGCAAGTTACAGGGACACGGTACGGTGTAGAGGTATGATATTGTGAAGCTTTCTGAAAACGCGGTGAAAAAAACCCGGTGGAACTGTGGGAATTCAAACCCTCCCTGTTTTTGTGCATCTCCCCTCTCCGGCCTACCCCCCCCAAACCGGCTGATAAACGCATAGGCGGAACCTTCCGTGGACGGTACTGTATGACCTCCAGTTTGCTGAGAGGGGAAAGGGGCTCCAGTTCATTTTTGGTATTGTCTGGTGGAGTGTGATTTGGTGTGGGGTTTTATTTCCTATGTTTTAAAATTCTTTGTTGATTTTTGAGTGGGTTGGTACATTAGATGGGTTGTTTTTTTTTTTTTGGGAGGGTGGGGGGGGGGCTGGTGTGGGGTGTTGATTGGCACTGGCACGGAAGTTACATGTCACATGGAAGGTCTAGCAACTGTTAACTGTCACGGGCAATAATGTGCTATGTGTCTGTCACATACTGCTTTTTGGGAGATATTAAATGAGTCGGATATCCGATTTTTCTGTGACCGCTTAACCATAGACTGAATCGCTGAATTGGTACTTGAAGACAAAATGGTCACCATTTATGGAATTTGTTTTTAATACTAAATTTCAAATTACAAAATGCTTTCAAATACTTTTGTTTAACCTGCTATTTGATATATCTGTAATTGACATGCAAGCAGGTTACATGCCAGCTGGCTTGTTAGCATTCTGTAATTTGCATGGTTTGTGCTGCTCCCCCTTATCTATATCCAAGCAACCAGTACTGTGAGTTATTTGCGGTCGTGGAGTACAGTCTGTACATAAGTTCTCTCTTCCAGATCCTTCCAGTGAGAGTTGAAACTCAATTCAAAATCCTGTATACTTCCGATACATATTTTAGTCAGTGCTTTAATATATTATGACAAAAAATGTCATTGTAAATATTGGCATTAATCTGTGTCTGTATATGAAATTACATTCGCAAAATCCCCACATAAATTCAGCAATTGGATAACAAGGTTCATAAAAAGTGTCATCCCAGTTCATTGGCCTTTTATGAAGTGGATTTAAAAACACATGGAGTGTTTACCACATCCTCTGCATTTGTTCCCTGAGAATTGCCCTAAATATCTCATTTTATTTTGGTCTCGCTTAAATATATTGGCAACTTAATAGTTCACAACCTAAAAATAAGAATGGGAGCTTGCAGGGATAGCAACTGTTTCAATGGCTCCATTGGGCCATGTACTTAATTGTCTATATTTCCATCTAGTGGTAAAGCAGAGGTACTGATATTTATTTTGGGGGAGCAGCTCACCATTTCCAGGGTGTTCCTGCTGCGGTCAAAACTAGGAAAATCGGGTACTCCCTGAAGCTCGTCTTTCAAGGAACCGTTGTAGTCACATCAAGAGTCAGTTTTAACCTTGGTTCCCACATATTACTTATGACAGTACAGTCATCGGCTGCTTTCATAAGTTGCTGAACTAGTGTGGCTATTATCGCCCCCCTGTGGAGAGCATGGGGAATGCTATGTATGAATGCTATGGCCTCGTGCAGTGGTCTCCAACCCTGGTCCTGGAGAGCTACAGGGTCTGCTGGTTTTTTGTTTTTACCTTAAAATCAGCACCCAATTGAGACCCAAGACACCAGGTGAGTTGAGTTAGCTGTGTAATCAACTGCTCTAATTGATTCATGATGTGCAGAGTCATTATGAAAACCAGCAGACGCTGTAGCTATCCAGGACCAGGGTTGGAGACTGCTGGCCTAGTGCCACCCATCCATCGCGAATAGAAAAGGCCTACTCTACGCGCAAACCGGCATGTGCTGCAGGGGGTTGGATAGCGCAGTGTGGATCTAGGGCTGGGGCGCTATGTAGGGGGAGTGGTGTTTGTGTGTGTGTGTATGTGTGTGTGTGTGCGCGCGTGTGTGCGGGCATGCCTGTGTCTGTGTGTGTGTGCGTGCGTGCATATGTGTGCGTATCTCTGTGTGTGTCTGTGTGTGTGTGCGTGTGTGTGTGAGGGCCTGACGCTGACCCTTGCCACTTGTGCTGTAGTACGCTCCTGATGACTACGGCAGCGTGGTGCAGCTGACTGATCAGGGGCGGGGCCTGATTCAGCCCAAAGAGTGGCTCTGTCTCTGACGAGCCGAAGGAGGTAAGACCCTGCATGGCGTTCTCTGGCTCGAACCCGATGGGGCTCGCGGGCGATGCTCTACTGAACTCCCAGAATCAACGGGGCCTTCAGATTGGGGGCCGTCGTCATCGTCTTTTCCTCTTTGCCTGCGCCCAAAATCGCTTCGCATCCGTTTTTTTCCCCCAGAATGCACTAACCTGGTTAAGGCTTCTCCTTTTTGTTTCCTGTAACCAGTCAGAACTGTGAATGTTGAGCGGTCCATCCTGTTTAACCCTCTAGCTTAAACCCAAGAGGATGGGAATGAATCGTTATCAATTGGGAGTGTTGTGGTTTAATCACTGGGGAAAATGATTTCCTGGTGACAAAATAGCCAGACTCCCAGTGTACAGACCAGCTTCAGCTGCTGTATTTTGTTTTATTTATTTTTTTTAACTCTGAGGGAGAAGTGGAGTGGCTTCCTGCAAATATTTGTATGCTCCATAAGAAAGATAAAACAGAATTATTTTTTTTTCCCAGTTTGTAATAAGAATTCTTTAAAATGAAAAGGAAGTTCCCCTGAAAAAAGAAACATACAGTATTAACCTACTTCTAAAGTAGGTTTCAAAGCATTTGTGGTTCCACCACTACTAAAATATTGCATCATAAATGTTGTCTCCATAAATACCAAAACCAAGAATACACCTTCCATTTATAAAAATAGACTCAGCTTGGGTGAAGTGTTGATGGTTTTCTGTATATAGCATACAAGCTAGGCAGCTGCAGTGGCGTACTCAGCAGAGTGAATCTGTCCAGGCTGTGAAAGAACAAAAAACATACATGGTTGATTGTATGTTTTGAGTCAAAAAAATATTCTAAAGGGAGCCACTTCGTTTCATTGCATTGTTTGCATAAGTATTTATGTTTTCTCTAATTATATCGACGCTTCTTTATTTTTGAGCGTTACGTTAAACATTTAACATTCTTCTACTCTATTGTTAAATGTAACTCTGTCCTTTTTGCAACCTTAAGTGTGTCTGTCTTTGCTGTTTGTTTTTGATTTCCCATTCCAAAATCATGCTTGGTTCTAATACTCTGCCAGAGGTGATGCATACTTGGGGCATACTTCCGCATACTACGGAACTTTTCCTTTTTTGACAGAATGCGTTCATTTCTCTCTCATTGATGCATGACTTCTGTTTATGAATAGCTCTGTTGGCTCCGCCTTCGAGGCTTACGGTAAAAGAGGGGCTGGCGCTCGACGCCCCGGTGACGCTGTAGCCGTGGCGACGGTAGTCAGGGCCTTTTGCTGTGCTGTGCTCTGTCGGCAGCTCCAGGCGGACGCCGTCCTCGTCCTCTACAACCTGAGCGGCCAGCGGAGCGGGGAGGCCCTGGTGACCTTCCCCAGCCGGGAGGCGGCCAGGCAGGCCGTGGCCGAGCTCTCCAGCCGCCCCCTCTCCGGACAGCCCGTCCACCTGACCTGCTGCGACTGACCTGGCAACCTGGCCAGGGGGCGGGGACAGCCCCGGCCCCTCCCCCCTCCCCCCCGCCCCCCCGCCCCCCCCCGCTCTCTGTCACTACGGCAGACTGACACGCCCCACGTGGAGGACTACAGGGAAAAAAGAAATGCTGCACACATTTAAACGTGTCATTCTGTCTCTCTCGGAAGTGCCTTTGTTTTGTACAGTGCCTTTGTTTTGTACATAGGAATATCTGTGTGCTCTTATGCAAGTCAATAAAAAAATGAAATGTGTATATAGACACTAAGCAGCTCAGTCCCCTGTAGATGTGAACTCAAATGGAACAACCACTCTAATCTGAGTTTGCCTGAACAAAGCCCTCCAATGGAAGAGCTTCCTGTCTTGAAAACCCAGCTTGTATCCAAAGTTCTCTAGGCTATGCATTATATATATAATTAAAGCCATATAAACTGCTTCTACCTTCAGCTGCCAATGGGAGTTAAAGGGAAGACAAATGTACTACTACTGATCAGTGAGTGTTCCTCGTTTATGCCAACGTGCTGTAGGAGTTAGGGCCAAGATAAGATTTAGCATTTGCTTTGTTATATGAACAGACCTCTCGCCTCATATTTGTTTGCTCTTAATGGACAGAAAATATGTGCAATTACTGTAATGACTTTCTTTTGGAATTTTTTTTTTTTCTTTACTCTTGTCAGAAAGTATTGTCTCAGCAACACCTCCACAGTAAAACTAGAATTACACGGCTCACGTTGATTTTGTTTAATCCACCAACGGCGAAATCACTTTGAAATGGGAAGAGGTTGTAGGTTTTATTGAGTTTTACTCAAGACTTGTCTACGAACCGTTTACACTGGAAAGGACTTCACTAGGACTTTTTTACTACTTTATATTTCTAAACCGTTCTGGTGTCTGCAGGGTGCTGTATATGCAGCAGTATTCACTCTGTCCATCAAAGAGCCTTCACCCTAAAAACCGACAAGTGGTTCTGACCCCAAGGAGCCAGGCGAGCGGAGTTCACCTCTAGCTTCTTTAACTGATAAATTATAAGGACCGGGGGTCCTTAAGGGCGGGACTGAGTACCGCAGCTGCAGGTTCTCATCGGACGCGTTCGTTTTTTGATGTGACTGGTCTCCGCAGAGAGCCCCAGCGGGTTCGCTTTCTTGTCTTCGTGCCTTCGTCAGAGTGCAATACCGGCAGAACAGTGGGCAGGCCACTAGAGAGGTGGACGTTTTTTTTTTTGTTTTGTTTGTTTTTTTGTTTTTTAATAAACAAGTTTGAAACTTGTATGACTTTGGAACTATGTAGCTGTTGTATGTAAAGAAAATTGATGTATTTTTTTTTTCCTGTATAGGAGGAATTGGTAAGTCGGGTTTAACTTGTGTATTAAAACGGTTTTACCAATTCTACACGGGCAGCCGCTGCCTTAATGATTTGTGTGTTTTGGGGCGATGCTACGTTGTGCGCCGAGCTGGCGAGCAATTATTCACAAAAATCACAGGCATCTGAAATTTGGAGTGATTCACCTTGAAACTTTCCTGGATAACACAGGTTGTGCATAGTGTAAAAGCTTTAGTCTGAGATGTCACAGAATTATTAGTTGAACAAAACAACCAGTAGGTGGAGCTGTTGCAAATGTAATGTTACCTTTAGCAAATTCTAATGGAAAGGCACTAAACCTGTATGCATACTACTACAGTTCAAAGTAATCTAACTACTCTAACTACAGTATCCGTGACCGCACAATAACACGTAATGAGCTCTGATGTCTCGGCGGATTCGTTCGCACGAACGTGGTGAGGACCCATCTGCAGGAGGGGAAAAACACTGCCCTGAGACCACAGGATGAGGTCTGTGGTTTCACTTGTGGGAGCACTTTCTACTCCCACTCTGCTCACAGGATAGCAGGCAAAGGCACAGCCACCACCTCCAGTACCCCAGCGAGGATTACGCCCTCATGCAGGGCTTACATTTGAACATACGCTTTTTAAAATGAAAGGAATAGTAATTCCCTTCCTACGCATTAAAATGTTCAGTGTTATACATCTACTTTTACAGAGTACATCTGGTCTCTATTGCACATACTGTTGGTGAACTAACACTGGGCTATTGGTTTTGATGGGTAGGATCATTTTTCCTGTCCCTCAATGGCAATTGTTGATGATGCTCCTGGGAGTCGACGTGCAAGCTCCTCTGTTCTCGCCCACGATCCTGTGACCGTTTGCGTTCCACACACCACACAGTGCTGCAGGATCGAGTGTGCAGTTATCAGTCCTCCACCTGCACTTTGGTCCTTTTGAAACCGCTTAACACAGCCAGTGAACATTGGCTCTACCCTTAATAGCTTTCCAATGGCACCCAGACACAGAAACCCACACCAGAAGCTGGTTCAGAATTTTGCTTTTAATGATACACTATTCAAGAAGACCCTAAAACACAAGGTATTCCCTTTGAATATCTCCAACAACAAAAAAAAAAGCACTGCATTCTTAAAAATTACAAAATGTTAAAATACAAAATGTACACCAAATTACAATACAAGGCTGTGTAAACCTCAGCTAAGTATACATTTTTCCCTTTTATTTTACAAAACCTTTTTTTAAAAAATATTTTACCGCACACCGTTAGGAATGACATCCATCTTAGAGTATCAAAAATAGAGTTCAACAGCAAGCCTTTCCGCCCTGTCTGAAAGTGTCAAACGCGTTGTTCAATCTTTGGTAACAGAGAAGCGCAGTGGAGCGTGCTGACAGGAAACCTTTGTGTCGTCCAAGTTCCTCAGGGCTGTGGGCCTAAACAGTCTCCACCCCGCTGTCCTACCTCAATAAAATTTTCACAAAATCTTTCTAAAAGAATCGCAAAAAGGGTTTACGTACAATGAGCAGTCTTTACATATATTAAGGCATCTCTACAGTATATTGTTTTAATAGTTTAAAACGAATGACCGTCAAGACATCGAAAAGCGCAATATAGCATCACTTTTTTTCCTCGTAAATTTCTGCATAATACAATCGACGTGTGAGAGAGTGAGCTCATATAAATAAGTACCTGCCAAATTTCACACCGTGTCGTACCCTCAGTTTGCATAGTCCAATGCTACCGTGTGCTTTTTTTCCCATTGAAATTCAACGAGAATTTCTTTTTTTCCAAAGAAGTCAAATCTACAATTTATTTGGAACACACACACCAATGTGCGCAAATATATACAAATATACGATGCACGTACTGTATCTTTACAAGGCAGATATTCCTTTAGAAGTGTAAGTTCTTGAGTATGTCTTGTGTATTTTTTATGTTAATAAGAATCTACACTTATGCTGTACGTCTGCAGGCATCGAGGTTCTTTTGAAAGGCATCAAACAGGTTCTGGTGCATAGTGGAATTCACTGTGATTTTGACATGACTGCACAGCATCAACAACCTTCCATTTTGGAGACTTGCAAAGCCTAAAATGGCCATGACGGATTATAAATGTAATGACAAGCAAGCCTCTTCATTGTCAATTAAAATGGAACAGGTTAAGGCAGAGCTGATGCAAACCTGCAAATATTAGTTACACATATTACTATGCCGCAGTATATATTACTGAGTCCCTGCTCATAATTCATCATGTCAGGCCGTAAGCAAATACGTCAGCTGACTATGGCTTGGATTCACTCGACATTTGTCCTCAGTTCTGACTTGCAAATTGAATGGAAGTTCCTTCTTAACCAACACTTTGACTCGCTCAGTGATCATGTCAATATTTCTTGGGCTAATTTTCAGAGCTTTCTTCTCTGTCATTTTGCTTGGTTTAGAAACACCCTACCCCCCAAACAAATGCTGTCAGGTACCATTATTCCATACGCTTTCATTTTGCACAATATCCACCCAAAATGCCTCCCGCATAACAAATGGTTAATGGACTGCATTTATATAGCGCTTTTATCCAAAGCGCTTTACAATTGATGCCTCACATTCGCCAGAGCAGTTAGGGGTCTTGCTCAAGGACACTTCGACGCGCCCAGGCCGGGGTTTGAACCGGCAACCCTCCGACTGCCAGACAATCGCTCTTACCTCCTGAGCCATATCGCCCCAAACAACTGTCTGAAGAACAGAAAGCGGAATCTGATTAGAAATGCATGGATTAATGTGAACCCAAGTGGCCCACACAGTTTTGCTTTAAACTCAAACGCAACGGCGAAGATCTGTGCCTTCTCCACAATCTGAGACTGAAATGAGACATCTAGGAGTGAGTTGTGGGATAGTTTGTTCTTTATGCTAAGGTTTAACCTTGTTCACTACAAATTAGATATATAGTTTCTTGTTTGGTTTCCACCAATTTGTGTCATGTCCCCTGCAAAAAAAATGTAGGTCGTCAGTAATCTTTATAATTTATATTCAGCTTGTAAATATGTACATAATATAGACATTTGTAATTTTAGTCGAAAAGGCACAAAGAGGCGCTTGTATATCAGCAATGCAGCAGGGCAATGCTCATCCTTATGGCATTATATGGCCCTCTTCAACACAATCCACTTGGAAAAACATCAGGTTACTTTAAACTCACTCTTCAAAAGGTGGTTAGACATCTGGAGATAAACAAGCACATACGAAAATGTTCTATTCAGACAAAGTGTTATTTGACAGCTGCATTTTGTATGTAATACATTTCTAAAAAGCTTCAACTTTTCTTCCCTCAGTTATATCCAAAATCAACTATATAAAACATTGAAACTTCCAATGAATCGCCTTTGAAATCGTCTACAGCTATCAAACATTTATAAGGCATTTGTGTAACCTGAAGTGGAAGAAATTATACACAGTAATCTAAGTTTAAAAAAGTGTTGGAATGTTGCAAACTACATTTCCCTTGAAGCTCCAGGAAGGACTGGCCTATTACTCCTAACCCGAGCCTAACTGATTTACTCCCTAGCGCTTAGTAGGCAGAATGGGGTGTTGTTCTGCGCGTGAGACCGTGTCATCGCACGTCATGACGCGTCGTGATGTGTTGGCGACCCCTGACCCTGGTGACGGGGTCAGGCGCCGGCGCTGTGCGTTTCCAGGTCGCTCCGGATCGATCCGGATCGATCCGCGGCAGAATGAGCTAATCCCATTTAGGACCCGTGTCGCCCTGTTATGGCAGGACAGGGACGCGCCGGCTATCGCGGCGGCCTGTGGGCGTTTCTCCACGATACCCAGGTCCTCTTCGCTCTAGAGAATCCCTCAGCCAGCTTCAAGCATACATCGGCGAGCTAGAGAAGCAGCTCCGTAACATAACAACGAGAAATGCGAAAAAGGATTGCGCTACCTATGAAAATCGAGCGCCTCGAACCACTCTTTTTCTCTCGAGGCAGTTGGGACTTTCTGGTGCATAGTACCTTCCGGAGTGTCCTCAAACTTAAACAGTCGTACCAACACGAAGTCCATTATATACAATAGCCATTTAATCCCTGAAAAAATGGGGGGGTGGGGTGTGGCAGGGACAACCTGCTCGTTTTATCACAGTCACACTTGCAGTACAAAAGAATACCCACGACACTGCCCACTGCCCGCCCCTGTGAGTGGACTTTGCCCATATCCTATTCTAGACCTGCTGGGTCTACAGAGAGGTTCATCTATATACACTTTTCTGGCCGTCCTCTCAGCCGCGCGTGTGTCTCTACAGCGTACGTGGATCTTGTTCTCCTCTGTTCTTGCTGGTGAAGGCAACGGTGGAAGTGCAGAAAGAGGGGGAACAGCGACGCGGTGACGGGCCCAGTGTTCGGAGAGAGGCGACGGGGTGAGGGGGGAGGGAGGGAGGGCCCTGGAGGCAAACCCCGGCTACAGACGTAGCTAAGACTGGGGCCCTGGGGGGGACATGTCTCTGCCGATGATCTCGTTCACTGTAAAGAAATAAAAAAAGGGAACAGACATAGAGACGTCAGTTTGCAAAAACACTGTGGGAGGGGCAGAATTTATAGGCTGGAATAAAGTGTGCAATTAAAACATACTTTGATGACGTGGGATTTTGAAAAAATTATGAAATCCATTGGCTCCCTGTGTTCGTGTGGGTTTCCTCCCACAGTCCAAAGACATGCGGGTTGGCTAACTGGACACTGTAAATTTCCCATTGATATGAGAGTGTGAGTGAATGGTGAGTGAATGGCGTGTGTGCCCTGTGACAGATTGGCGACCTGTGTGTTCCTGCCTCTCACCCAATGCACGCTGAGAGGCTCCAGCACCCTCCACGTCTCCGACCAGGAATAAGCAAGTATAGATAATGGATAGATGGATGGATGAAATCCATTGGCTCATCCAGATATGTTATAGGGCTAGGCTGGTATCACATTTTGACTATGCCATTGGCGACTTAGGCCAGGAGCCATGAGAGGCAGCGTGCGACTGTACAGTAACCCAATAAGGTAGGGAGTGACCAGCAGCACAAGCAGTGACCAGAATGAAAAATGGCAAAATGGGGTTAAAGCTTGTTAGGGACCGTGTGCAATCACTTTTTCTTGCATCTGATGTGCTAATTAAGCCACAAAATATGATTTTTTTTTACTTTTACTTTCAAATTTACACAGGAAAAAAACAAAACAAAAAACTAATTCCCTTTCGGTGTAAAGAATCAGAATGTTGTTTCCAAATATGAGTGCTGAAGATCTGACATGTCCATCCTGGATATTCACTTCAAATTCACTCCTCATTGGCAGCTCATTAAATGGTCACCTTGCTGATTGGCTAAAATGATCAATTCCATGTCAATTGCACAGTAAAAACAGATTCCAAATGACAAACCAATAATCTACCTTCAGTGGACCATACAATAACTTTGTTGCTTTCAGAATTAAAAACAAATTCAACTAAATTAAACTGGATTAATATCACAAATGCTCTTTGTATGTATAATATATATATATATATATATATATATAGTTATTTAAAAGGATTATTTTAATTGCATAGGGTCTTAAAAATAAGGGGAAAATTACTGATTGAACACTGATTGTGTTCCCCCTTTCAGCCAGCAGGGGGTGATATTGCAACAGCCTTGGAGCTCAAACTCTGGTTGTTAATATTCAACCAATTGCAAGAAGTAGGCTAAGGATGAATGATGGTTCATCGCCACACACACGCACACACACACACACAAAAACGTCTGTTTGAAATGAATAAATGGGCCAAAGGGGAGAAGAGAAGCACTTTCTCTTCTGCATAGCAATTTTTAAAATTTATTTTGGTACTGTACACTCCGTACTGTACATCTAGCACCTCCGCTTGGTACATTTGCTATGGGCATTTGTTATTCTGAATGACATTAGTTATTTTTAGCATTCTACCTTTGTTTGTGCTCTTGACTTTGAACAATGCCACTGTGACTGACATATTAAAACATGCTTTTATTATTATTATTATTTCTATTATTATTAGTTTTTCCTCTCCATTAGATATTGTGCAGTTCCGTACGGGGCCATCAGTTCCACAACTTTCACTGCATCATCCTTACAATAATGTGCAGTCGCACATAGACTATACATTGCCCTTTTTTTATTTTATGACCTGCAAATGCGACTGGTTCATTACTTTTTAATGGAGGGCGAGAACATTTCCGCAGTGCAATTACCCATTCTGTGAGCTTTGTGAAACGTGAAAGGCCTGAATGAAGCAAATCCATTGTGCTCCTATAGGTTCTTTTCCCTGGGGTGGTGCTTTTGCTATTTCAGTAATTACTTTGGCGGCCAGGTTGCCTGGCATAATATAAAGAATATGGCTGCCGTTCTAAAGTTTTTGTCCCTCGGAAACGCGTCCGACAGAAGCCCAATTGTCTGAGCAACGCTGTGCGGATTTTCTCCACGCATTCGACTGGCTCTGTCGCAGCAGGGTAGCCTAAACTGCGGGGAGCCAGTAAACCCAAACTTAATTCATAACACAATTTTCTTTTTTAAGTCCACATGCGCCTTATGCCTAATGTCAGGTGCTGCTGACTGCACGAAAGAAAGGAAACGAGAAGACCAATTCTGCATTTGTGGAAAAACAAATATTTTCCAGCGCAGCCGTTGTGGTTCGTAACTCTTGACAAGTTTCTACGCACCAACAATCTATTAATAGATTTACAGTGAAAACAGCGCAACTGGCCAATGGAAACGTAGCATTAGGATTAGCGACTTACTGAACTTTTTAAATGACGTGGAAGAATCTTGCGATTTTTGAGTTTCTCTACACTTCTGACATCAAATCTGAATCACAGGCCCAATGTGGTTTCTCAGTACCAATTAGGATTGCATATATTAAGATTGCATTATAATAAATTAAAAATTTAAATTAATAAATGTACTTTTATAAAATGAACAAGATTCTACAAAAACTGAATGATCATACAACAGCAGTCTTTGAAATACAAAAGTTTCTTTAAAGTGCCTGAAAGCGATGGCGGTTCGTGTTTCTGTGAGTTTGTGTTGCTTCTACTGATGATGTGAGACCGCTGTGGCAGATCATCCTGTTAGTGTGGGCGGCTTCCTTTCTGCATCGGCCGGTTTCTTCAAACGGAGAGAAACCTGCCACCTTGAATAGATTTTTCCAGGTTTACTCACCACCACGGCGACACACATTCACGACCGCGACCGTCATAAGCCATGCCCCGCCTGGCCCCCTTCTATCGCTGTTGTTCTTTTCTCGCACTTGTGTTATGAGCATTTCTTTAACCATTTCTTTTCCGGGTAAGATATGCGTCATGACTGGTTGAAATTTTCAGCACTTTCGTAATTTGTCACATATTGATGCCTCCAAACAAATCATTTCAGACTTAAACTTTAAGAAGGGTGCATGCACCCTACATAACATAAGCAGTGATGGGGAAGCTACTTTGAAAGCATAGCTTTGCAAGCTACCAATTACTTCACACTGGAAGAAGTTGCACTACAGCAAAGCTACCCTAGGGAGAAATCTAGTTTGGTTAGTTAAGCTACTTAGAAAAAGTAGTTCAAACTACTTTGTAAAAAAAAAAAAAAAAAAGATCAAATTTACAATGCACGTCATACGAAATTATTACAAAATATAATACAAAAAAGTCACATGCCAGCAAAAAATGGCACTCAAATGAGTTTATTGCAAAAGGTTCCCACTTGTTCACAGGTCATACATAAACCAAAAAAATAAAATACCACACTATTCATGGGAAAGTGCAAGGAATGTCAGCTTTGGTTTTGTATACAATGTCCACTGGTCAGACACCTGCCTTCCAGAAACTAGAGTCCAGGTGGGGGTATTGCACCAAGCAGGAGTACTCAGTTAGCCAGGTAACTTCTAAAATAGCATGCAACAACTTCTCTGAACATTTGTTAATAAATAGCAATAATCAATACTTATGACTAATTTCACACCTAATATATTCAAGTTTAGTTTTACAAATTCAGATTCAAAACATTAGAAACTATAGCCAAATATTTTTCACAGGTGAGCTGAAAATCCAGCTTCCTGGAATACCCCTGAGACCTAAACCAGGCCTAAACAAAACAATCCCATCTGTGCTTTTCACAAGGACAAAATTGCAAGGAATGTTATATTTTTGTTGCAAACAAATCTGGATTTTGTATTATCTGACTACAACTAAAACAGTAAAGAAAATATTTTATATTTTGTTTGTAGTTTCAGTAGTTAACTACATAAAAAATGGCAAAAAAGTAATTTAACTACTTGAAGCACTATGCAAATATGAATGTAGTTGAACTACCAGCAAGCTACTGCAAAATGTAGTTAAACTACTAGTTTAATTACATGTAGTTCACTCCTCCCCAACACTGAAAATAAGGGTACACATGCTCCTGCAATTTAACTTTAACACAAGTAAACAAGCTCCTCTAAGTTCACTTGTGTTCAGTAGCCTATCTATGCAAGGAAATTAACACTATCAGGTGACCTTACATTGTGTATCTTGTGGACATACTGCACGGCATATTTCAGCCATGCTGTAACTGGCCTGCCTTGTGTTCATTAAGCTGGCATACAAAACAAATGTCAATCCATTCAGTACAATATAAACTATCAACTTACTCCATCTCCATACTCCATATTTTCTATGATTTGGAGAAAACTAAGATGATAATGATAAGTTTACAGATTCATATATAACTATTTGAAATTTAGGTTCATTGTTAGGAATAAAAACTGGCTTTATAACAGAGAGAAAAAAAAATCTTCCAACTGCTTTTGGATGGCAAGTTATTTCTGAGCTTTGAACATCCGTGTAGAAAACTGTACACCATCCCTGTCAGATAATGAGAGTAAATACATGAATAAAGCAGGTGCTTTGGGTGAATTAAGTTCCCTGAGTCTGTTTTGGTTGTATATACTGGTGCAGAGAGATTCCACACACACGCGCGCGCTCGCACACACCCAGGGTCTGTCCTGTACTCGGTTTTTAACACGTGCCGTTGAAACATCGCCGGTGGTTGCCTCTCCGCCGCCTTGCTTCGGTAAAATTTTACGCGCTGTCGGGAATTCCCCATCAGCCGGACAGCGGAGGTCTTTAACAGCACCGGCGAATTAGCGCTTGACTTAGTCTCCGCTACACGCACAGCTCCGTCGCTTTAAACAGCAAAAAAAAAGAGAAAAAAAAAACCAATGCGGGGTGAATCATTTCTAAACTCGGAAGGCGGCAGAATTCTCATGCTCCGCTGGTTTTCAGAACTGAGTGTAAGTGGAATGACACTAACGTGTAAAATATTTGTTAAGGGAGGTTAAGGCACCTGCGGTCTATCACTCATTTAATGAACAGAGACCCCGAAAGATGATGCGGAGGGGACACCCCGAGATTATACACACTGCTCTCTAGAACATCTGAGAAAAGCTGAAACAGAAAGCCGGCGCTAATGTGTCTCAGTCACATACTTATCTTCTGTAGTCTGGCCACCGGTACAGGATTGGTAAGTCCCGAGATTTACACAGAGCACTTCAAAGCTAAGCGCTAGGGTTTCTGTTCAGGCTCTAGATTTTAGAAACTATATTTAGTCCCTCTTTTGGGTCACAGTTATAGGCCCCCGTACCCCCTCCTCAGAGAGGATCGGCGAGCTTATGATCATTATTAAAAATGATGTGACGCAAGTTTGGGGAGGAGAGAGAACTGCCTGTTGGCTTTCACGCTACACTGTGGAGCCAGTGGGCCAAGGACGTCGCTCTCTAATACCAACAGAGCTGGCCCTCTGTGAGCTGTGATCCCAAACTGCTCAAACACAAATCACTAAATCACATTTTTTTAAATGTAAAAAACCTGAATTGTGTGGCCCGGTGATGGTTGTGGCCCTAAATGACTGTGCTGAGAGTTTCTGCCAGTGGCCGGCAGCGAATGCTAATCATATCTTTCTACACTTAAATTTGTGCCCAACCGAATTAAGCGTTAAGACTACTGTAATTCCCTTTACTGGAGTGTAAATAGTCTCTTGTTACCGTGCCAGCATCTGGTACAAAATGGCAATGCGCTAACAAATAAGTGCAATCAAGCCACTCGGATCTTAGCCTCCTTGCACTGGCAGAATCCATTTAATTATTATCGTTATAAGTATTGCTATAAATAAAATGATTTTAAAGTGCCTTTAAAGAAAATGACAAGAACTTTTCATTTGCCATATTTGGTCCAGCATGCCGGGTTGGATTGTTTCATTAATAAAATATAGCCGAAAGCAGCGACTGCTGGGGTCCAAGCACAAGCACAGCAAAACCATACACATCATTTCGAGCTCAAGCAACAGCGATAGCAGTCCTGGGATAATACAAATGTCTCGTTAAAATGTATTCAGCCACCTGGTCGGGCATTTTACTTGTTCAACCTTCATTTGGCAATATCCATGTAACATACAGCCCAGTCATAATATGCACAGTTTCATCATAACAACTCGAGTGAGATTAAATAAGAAACTGCAGGTTAACGGTCAAAGTTCACTTGCCTGTGATGGGTATGTTTTTTAAAAAAAAACTGTACCTTGTGGTAAACATGCTCAATTTGAAAATGTCTGTTACAGAGTTTTATGATGAATGAAATACAATTTCATAGAACAGACATCATGACCCTACACTCTTGGTACAAGTACTTGGTACAGGCACTTGAAGTTGAAGTCACATATTATTTAATAATACTGCAACCACTTTCCATAATTTTATAAAGTAAATATATTGATTAATTTATTTTTTCAGTGTATGCACAAATTCTATAATTGTCTAATTAAGCTAACTTTTGACCATAACCCTGGAAATGAAAGCCATAAATTATCATTGTAGTGCACACCATTCATAATATGCGCAATGTCATACTGATAAAATAAGAACAGGTGCTGTTATTTAACATTGCATGCTAATCCACATATATTAAAATGTGATTGGCTGTCATTTTTCCATCATTGAACATAGAAGGTTTTCCAGAAAAACTTTGGTTAGGGCGTTGAACAAAGAGTGTCCTGCACTTTGCACCAATCAGCAATAACCCAAGCTGGCCATATTTTCACACATAAATGTTTGCTTCTCAATTCAGTTAGGGACTGTCACAAATATGGTATGTACCAATATTCATGCCAAGTGGACTTAAAGTTCATGATAAGATTTTAAAAATAATTTTCCAAAAAATTTATATTTTAAAAGATCTGATGGGGGCACAATGGGGGGATTGAAATCGAGGGACTATGTACAGTATAAAGGGTTCTGTCATTTCTGCAAGGTGAATGCAAAATTATTATTATTTTTTTAAAAACCCTTTAATAAAAGCTAAGAATGTGCACAAGTGAACTGTTCGATTACAAATCTAAAATTGTGAAGCAGAGCCAAATCACAAAAAACAAAACTGTCTTTGTCTCAAACATTGTGGAGCTCACAGTATATCTTGCAGTGTTTGCCATCCAGCCAAGTTTCAGGACTTTTTGCTTAACTGCCTAGGAGTTAGGGGTGTTTTAGCTTGAGAACAAAACAAATAAAAAATGGAACAATTATAACGGGGTTTCCAATAGCTTTGCTGCTTGGATCCCTAATGTGATAAATCAATAGACAGGCAGATACCTCAGAAAACATCTTTCATTAATCTCTCAATGAGTAAAATGTTAATCGTCAACAATTTTTAAAAAAAAGCCACTGATTCACAGGCTTCGTTGGAAATGTGACTTACGGCATTAAAATGATTCACCACAGAATCTCCCATCTGAAGTTGGAGCCATTAGTCTGTTTTGCTAAACAAGTTGGCCATCAAAGGCAGTTACTATGGAAATGATATAATTGCCTTGGAAGTATCCAAAGGGCAACAGACATTTTCTGCTATTGCAGAAGATCGCTATAAACAAAGAAAATACCATAGAGATACTGTAGCCTGGCACTGTTCATCCTTCCACTAAATGAAGGAAACGTGTTCAATGGAAAACATTTATGTAACCAATGGGCAAGATGAAGTTTGATTCCACCACACGGTGCCAGAGTTTGCTTTCGGTGGAAACTCTGGTTTCTACTTCAATTTCCGAATTTCCTGCTTATGAGCGTGCGCTATTCGCTCTGCGGAAAGCTTATAAACAATTTGTTTAACCTAAAATTTGTTTAATGTGACCGCTAACGTTTACTAAATATGAGCACGTGTAGCCTAACGGATTATGAATGTAGAATCTGCCCTGCTGTGCTAGTACTGTAAGGTACTGACGAAGGCGTTCACAGCCTGACTGTGTTCACTGATGGTCTGGCACTTTCATTTCCTATATGAACAAGCCAGACTAATAAAGGTAAGGTTTAAAGCAGCCGCCTGCATGCACTTAAGAGAACACGTGCTACTATGCTGAATAGTGCGCTAATATGACTCAGCATTCCAAACGGGAAAGCGAAAATAAAGCATGAAGTTGCAACAAAATAGATTATACCTCCTTGATTGAATAAATAAATAAATTACAACATCCACTCTCACACCTGACTAAATTCA
Source organism: Anguilla anguilla (assembly GCF_013347855.1). Lineage (NCBI taxonomy): Eukaryota > Metazoa > Chordata > Actinopteri > Anguilliformes > Anguillidae > Anguilla > Anguilla anguilla. The sequence continues at coordinate 35,079,435 of NC_049205.1, forward strand.
TAGGCCTACGTATTTATGCTACGTATTGCAGTCTTCATTCTAACATTCTGCACTCCATTGACCACTGGCTTCTGTGTAGTCGCTCTGCAATGGGCGCACTTCTAAAACCCAAACCCGAGTGAGCGTCGGCGAGAGTGCCTGCCTGTGCCTAATGAGGTAGATATGTAGCCGCACTCTGCGTAGCTTAAACTGGGAACTCGATGGTCTCAGTAAATCATTGTAGAAATTCCCATCTTAGGTCACCGGCACTGATTCACCGAGGCTGCTTTTGATTGACGCCACCGGGCCCCCTTTGCTTACAGGAAACCGACGCTAGCAGAAGGAGGGTGAGGTGACTCAGTAAAACCCGTGGCGCGTCGATGGCATTTCTGCTAGACGCCTTGCTGCGCGGTGAACAGGAGTAAGCTTCAGGTTAATGTCCATCTCCCTCCTTAAATGTGACTGTAAATCATTCTACGTTGGTAGAATTCTACTATGTGGTACACCGGTTACTATTTCTCAGTCAGTGGCAAGTCACTGAGGTGGCGCTTTAAGACTGATATAATAAACATAAAGAAAACTACAGTATTTAAAAAAGAAAAATATATATATAGAAAAAATGATTTGGGACCAAGACAAAATCCTAGAGTTCATATATATGTACGAGAACATTTCCTTTCTCTTACAGTAAAACAAGTTACTAAAAATATTTTTTCAGCAACATGACAGTCAAAAATACTTTGTACCTTCAAAGTACCGTGAAGATTCTTATCACTCATCTTTGTTCTCTATATCTTGACAAATGAAGCAGAATGACAAGAAAACTTCCCACTGAGATTACCATCATATTTCTACGGTGTCAATACTTGCAGGAATATTTAAGAATCCGTGAGCCGGTTCTCCAGCCGTTTGGGACATCAGGAATGTTTGGGATTGTGTTCAACGAGCTACATCCCTCTTACAGTAAGAGCATTATTCTACCCGTCCTGTTTCTTTTTCCATAGAATTGAGCGTGGAGCTGTGTCATTAATCACAGCTGGCTCAAGGCCGCCGTGAACAGTGACGGGTCTGGAGCGTCACGCCATGACGTCAGGGAGCTCCGTCGCCCACGGGCGAGCCCGACGGGCCGGCCCCCTACAGCCGTCCCTAAACGGGCGGCGGACGTGGAGCTCGCGCACTCATCCCGCCGTCGATTCCGTGAAGCGATCCGGAGGAAGTTCAGCAGAAGACTGGGGGGGGGGGGGGGGGGGGGGTGGGGGGGGGGGATTCGTCCGTCCGGTCTCCCCGAAAGCGCCGAAGACTCGAGCCAAAACCCGAGGCGAGAAACTTTACCGGAGCGTGCCGCTTTCTGAAACGCCGCGTCGCGTCTACACGAAAACCAGATCAGAGCATCCGATCGGTCCGAGCAAGAACGCAGTGCGCCCAAGCGAGGCTCCGTGGGGCGCAGAGACTTATATGGCGCACCGCCGAAATTCGTTCAATGGAGTTCATCTCTGGACGTTGAGTCTTCAGTTTCGGCTACGCTTTGCCCCAGCGGTGCTCAAGTCATCGGTTGCTGCAAGGAAACTTATTTGGTACTCAGTTCTGGGTGCTGTGGCCATAGGAGGAAGAGTTTAAAAACGAAAAAAAAGTGCTGCAGGTAAAAGTTCAAGGGCTTCTTCCTTCCAAGCGACTATGGCGGGCTGAGGCCCCAAAACGAGCGTTCCGGCTGGGCGGACGGCGACAGCTGTGCCGGGTTCGGGGGGCCCCCGCCACGGCGACGGATCGTATATTTAGCCTCGCCTGTGACGGCGTTAGTGGCGTTAGCGCCCTGCCTATTATTAACCGGGAGCGCCGCGCTCGCGCCGGGGCGACAGCTGCGGGTCTCCGCGGGGAGGCTCGGGCGTACGGCGGGCGTATGTCGCGCTCCACCTGGACGCCCCGTCGACCGGGGGGGCGGGTGGTTAATTAAACGCGCGTGTCCGCGCCGCCGGGGGGCGCTCGCGTTTGCCGGTTAGGGGCGTGTCGGTGGGCCTGCTCGAACGGAGAGCGCTGACTGATAACGGGAAGGTGGCCATTCGCGCAACTCAAAAACCCGACAAGTTCCAACTGTGACTCAATTAACTTCACACATCGGCCTATTTGCCTGTATTGGCTGAAACCTTGTGATTTGTTCAAATCAGCCAATCATCACTGTAGCTCCCCCCATGAGGTGGTCCATAAAACTGGGTTTACTTCTGCGGTATAACACATGATTATCAGACAGATAATCTTGGGCACAAACACACTCCCTGAATAGTTGCAGTAACAATAACAACCACAAAAAAATGAAAAACAGGAGCTGTTTTGACTGGCGACAGCAAATACCACATCAGACAGAAAATGTCCCCAGTAGTCAGTATGCTTCTCCTTTCTATCAGGTTAATCTCCACAGGGCCGAGGCAGTGCAGTAGTTAGAGCACGGGGAGCACACGGTTTTGAATGACAGCTAGGGAATTCGGCTGAGCTGGGACATTATTTGGTAGACAAATCTGACCAAAAACACTGAGCCAATTACGCAAGGAAAAAAGTGCAGGGGGCTCAGATTCAAATGGATACTGCTGTGGTTTCCACCGTAACCAACACATGCAAACACAAGCGTCTGGAGAAGTTGTCATGCACTGTAACCGACCTCTGTGGGCTCAACGTGTGCTCAACAAGTTGTGCAAGTTGTCTCTATATACGAGCACGTGCGTAGTGCGCAGACCTGGGTCAAACACGTATTTGTTTTGGATTCAAATACTTTTCTACGCTTTAGTGATCTTGTCTGGTGTATTGGAACCAATGAAATACTCTCAAAAAAACTGCAAACCCCACCTTGTGGTCATATTGGCAGGCTCAACGATACCAGGCGCAATCAATAGAGCACAGAAAAATATTTGAATCCAAAACAAATACGTATTTGACCCAGGTCTGGTAGTGCGTAAATAATTAAACGGGTTAGTTTAACCTTCCGGTCCACGTGGAGTGGAGCGAACACGGAAACTGAACAAGGCACCAAGAATTTCTTCCCTCACCCCTGTGATGAACAGCTGATTAAAAAGGCAGGGTTCCTCATCTTATTTTACACAGATCTTAGTTTATACAGTGCTATACTGAACCAAAAAACTGTTTACAATGGACAGGTGTACAGTAGGTAAAATTCAAGTCCCGAGACACAACTATGAAAAAAATGGTGTAAATACATCGGAGTCGCTAAATTGCTGAAAAGACATAAGAACTTAAGCTGCCTGTGGTAGTGCTCGGTACGGCAAAGGAAATCAGGGCAGTCCGCGACCACGCCCACTGGTTAAGTGGGCGCAAGCACCGGGCTTGTGTTCGCTGATCAGCCCGAGCTCTACGTGCGCATCTTTTTACAGTGGGTGTCTGAGACCGGAATCCACATGCTGAGAGAGCGAAACCGAGAGAGGAAAGAACCAACAAACAAAAAAACCTGGCTCAAAAGCTTTCGTTGCGTTTCGGTTGATTTTCAGTTTGTTATTTAAGCTCATTATTTTTACGCAGAGCATGTGAAGGTGGACAGATACGATTTTCGTTTGTTTATTTTGTTTTGATTCGTTTAAGCGGCACGTTCTCTCCCCGACAATAAAAACACGGGTGAAAACCGGAATTACCGGATCTCCCTGCGTCCGGCTATTCTGTCCCTCCCGATGGTGTCGCCCGACATGATGTGACACGGTTAAAATCAATAATATCAATAGCATCAGTGAAATCAACATCAATTCACACTGCCTCACTGACAAATCTAATTTTGTTCATTAAAGAAAATGTGTTATATGTGGAAAAGAATGCAACTAGTCCTGAAATGTCTACTATTGCCACTGTAAGTATCATACTGTTCGATTTACAACAGATGCATAAAACAGAGCCATACATTTTACTGCTCACCATCTGATGGGATTTTTTTTCTCACAGAATAACTTTGACTTGGCAGTTTTACAAAATCAAGACAGATTTTATGAATCAACTGATATGATTAGATAACTAATGGGCTAGATAATTATCAATGAACGTAAAGACCGCGTTATTAAGGATCTTAGTATTAACTATAAATAGCAAAATGAGACAAAACAAAACATTGAGTAATTTAATGCAGCCTACCCTCTCATGTTGGAAACAGATGCTAATTTTCTTAATGAACACAGCAAATGAAATTCAGACCTGCCAACCTAGGAAAATATTTTGAGTACCACAACAGTCAGTGTAACGCTTAGTTCACATACTTTCGCACCACTTCGCTTCGCACGCACACACAAGCCTTTCTTCATAATTCTAGTTTTGACTGTTAAAGTGATCTTTTTTTTTTTTTTGCGTAGTTTCAGCTGGCATTTCGTACCTGCGTATTTTGACCAAGAATTGCGTGGTTGGTACACAAAATGCGTGCAGGTTGGCAGGTCTGGAAATTGACTGATACATGTGCTGTATTAAAGAAAAAGAATAGTTAAAGGTTTGCGTACCTGAGTACCTGATCAAATTTCTGCTGATTCAGCCAGTTGCAAAAATGTGCAAAATAATGGTGTCCACTGAATAGCTTCTGTATTAAAAACAAACAATGCATCAAAGCAGCCTCAAGCCATCTGCTTGAAAGCTTTGGGACTCCAGAGACCTCCTGGGTTCTGGGGCAAAGCTTTCATTTCAAGTGGCGGCATAAACGCTTATATTGTGTGCACAGTCATCATCCGTTACAAACCCAGCTCAGAGAGGATTTGGGCCTGATGTGACATTTTCGGAAATCTCTGTACTTCGCAAAATGACCGCATTTTGAAGGGTGCTTCAGGGTATTATTATTTAACGTTTTAATTAATTCAGAAAAAGAGGATATGGATCTGTTCTGTTGAGTGTCGCGAACGCTTCATCACAGATTTCGAAGTGGCTTCTTTTCAAGCACAAGTGGAAATGACCCTTAGACAATACAGAGCTACAGGGTAATTACAGTAAAATACACAATGACGATGACATTTATCAGCTATTCAAATGCCCCTAAGAAATTCTGGTGCATTTAAGCTAAGATCACTTGCCACTAAAATGCTGTTTTTCAGTTCTTGCCTGCATCTAGATGCCTGCCTTCCAAGTTCATGCATTTAAAGTCCTTCCGTTCGTGTATCCCACAGCTATGATAACACACATATAATCAGGGTGCAGACTGACAGGGGGAAAAGGGAGACCCCCTTTTCAGAGCTCAAGTCGTCCCGTTCTCCGCCTGACAAATTGCCATCTTGTGTCCCATTCTGAATGTGTGTCCCAAACAACAAATAAAAGTGAATACTTCTATACTTATGGTTCACACTATAATGCTACTTTTTAGATTTTTTGCCATTGGTCTCCCGTTGTTTATTGGTATAACTCCCCCCCCCCCCCCCAGTTTTCTTCACAAGTTTCACCCTGCACGTAACACACCTCACACAAGACTCTGAACCTTACACCCACACACACAACGCTACAGTGAGAAAGCAGAGAATGGTTTGCTTATTCACTTGCCAAATCTGACTTGGCACTTCAAAGAACCCTGCTGCTGCCTGAGGCATCTGCACGCCTAAGCGACCGTAAGCACGGTCACCAGTGGCTATGCCGCCGAACCGATGACCACGTTTTTCCCACACGAGACGCACCACAGGAAGTGCTTTCTTAGCTCTGAATCTACGTCAGGAGTAAATTAAACTCTCTTTTCCTTGCTTTTGTCTTATCGGTCCAAAGTAAACGCATCAACGCTTTGCACACCACTCACTCCACAGATAGCGGAATTCATTCAGCTGGAATTCATTTAATGGTATCAAATAGCAGACCTGCCAACCTTAGGAAAATATTTAGAGTACCACAACAGTCAGTGTAACGCTTAGTTCACATGCTTTCGCACCACTTCGCTTCGCACGCACAAACGCACACACAAGCCTTTCTTCATAATTCTAGTTTTGACTGTTGAAGTGATCAGGCAAAATTGTATAATTTGACCTGATTCTAAAATATCACTTGCACTGCACTGGGCTATATTATGATATACTTGCAAGTCAAAAGTTTGAGTACACCTGCTTAAAACAATTTTTTCATGATAAATATTTCATTATATGATGTGTGTGCTTATACAAACTGATAACCATAAGTGAAATGCATTCAATTATTTAATAAAAATGGAAATAATGTATTTTGTATATTGTAACATGTGTTTTCATTTTCAAGTATTTACAGAAACTTATGCGATGTAAAACAGTCAATTATGAATAAAACCAAGTTTCTGTTCATGATTTCTATTTTTATTTAATAATTAAATAATTGAATCAGCTTATATAGGCACACATCAAATAGGCCTAATGAAAAAAAAAGTATTCAATTGAAAAATTATCTAGGAATGTAGTAACTAGAGGTTTAGCTAAATTATTACCTGAAGCTCCTTGGTGGCTAATGTCAAAATCATAATTGCACAATGTGCAGAATGCATGATGCGGAAGTTTTGAGGGGCGGAGGCACGGCCATTGCTCCTGATATTTTGCGAGGAACTTCTGGGGGGCATGAACTCGCTTCTTTTTAATAGGTCTGCTGCTCTCAATTTCAATTTTTCAATTTAAATTGCTTTATTGGCATGAAATACAAATGTGATTATTGCCAAAGCATACATATATAATATGTAAAATAATAATAATATTAAAATAATAATGATAAATGTAACAATATATAACAATAACAGCATTGACAGCAACAGAAGTACATCAATAAATATGTACAATGCTCTCTCTCTCTCCTTGTTAGTATTCTCGTCATCTGACGTCATGATTATTTTCTAACTGCAAGGCTGGTCGGGTGACTGGCTGCAATAATAGGAATTATTTGCTACGTTAGCAGTCTATAGTCAAACACCTTTGCAATGGTCACTTTGCTCCAACAGAGCTTGCGCGATTCAAAGTTTGAACAGGCAGTCTTCGTAGCGTTTGAGTTACTGCAGCTAAATTACTCCATCAGTTATTCACACGTCTCGTAACGAGGCTAAATCGTATGCAAGCTACTACTACGGCTAACTATATACACACATTTATCTCATTAGGATATACCCCTTGAAATGCATCATCTCGTAAAGTTAACGAACATGTTTTAACGTTTTATATGTTAACATTGCGGTCACATTTTTGTGCTTGATTATTACTCCCCACTTCCCATTTTACCTCAGCAATGCAGCGCTACCCCTCGGTGGATAATAAAGTACCGCTGCGTATCAGTGGATGTTGAGTGGGTCGGGGAGGGGTTACAGAACCTCAAGCAGAAGGTCGTAGCATCTGGTTCAAATCGAGGGATGTAGTTTAAATACCGAATAAATGTACGGTATTGATTTGTATTAATTGATTGTTTTCCGTAATTACATTACAATAATAATTTTTTATTTTTTTTTGCGTAGTTTCAGCTGGCATTTCGTACCTGCGTATTTTGACCAAGAATTGCGTGGTTGGTACACAAAATGCGTGCAGGTTGGCAGGTCTGGAATAGTTTCATTTATAAACTAACATTATTTATGACGCAAGACTAACAGACTGCTCGAGCTGCTAAACCGAATGCCTATTTGTAAGCACAGCCAATTTGCTTTGATTGATTTTTTAGAATACTTTACGCTGACTTGCTCACGTTGTACACTGGAAGTGGAGCCTGCTCCTGCACTGACAGTGTTTACCCTGGATAGGATCTCAAACGGTCCTCGCGTTGCAATCTCCTGCCCTCCGATTGGCTCAGTGTTCAGAGGGACAGCCAACCGACGACCTGCATGCAGACCTAGGGAAACGGCAGCACGCCGCGACCGTCCACGACCGACTTGCGGCGCAGCTGGTCTGAGCCAGCCTTGCTGTAGGTCATCGCCCGTTAGACGTTTGAAAACCCTCATTCCGCAGTGTTGACTGATACATGTTGACTGTTGACAAAAGACTGCTGACAAACTGATGACGGTTGAGTACTGTGAAGCATGAGGGGAAAGTCACCAGGAACCCTGAGTGGGAAGGGGGGACCTTACCGTCATCCAGCGTGATGTCCTGCAGTCCGATGGAGCGGAAGGTGGGCTCCTTGTCTTCTGGCTCCTGTTTGATGCTCGGTCGCTCCCCATCGGGGGCGAAGGGAGGCTGAGGGGCCAGGGTGTGCCCCAGGGGGCTGACGGCGGAGGGGGAGGGCTGGTGCATCAGGGGGCTGCTGGGGGTCGGGGAGGGGGTGGAGCCGGTGGGGGACCTGTACGGGAGCGAGTGCAGCTGCGGGGAGGAGGGCCCGGAGCACGAGGACAGCCCCATGGGGAGGGGCGAGGTGGTGGGGGAGGGGCAGGAGGCGGAGCTCTGGGAGCCGGAGTGGTAGCCCACGGAGTGCTGCATCTGGGAGGGGGGTGGAGCCATGGGGAGGGGCGAGGTGGTGGGGGAGGGACAGGAGGCGGAGTTCTGGGCACTGGAGTGGTAGCCCAGGGAGTGCTGCATCTGGGAGGCGGGCGGAGCCATGGGGAGGGGCGAGGTGGTGGGGGAGGGACAGGAGGCGGAGTTCTGGGCACTGGAGTGGTAGCCCAGGGAGTGCTGCATCTGGGAGGGGGACAGAGCCATGGGGAGGGGCGAGGTGGTGGGGGAGGGACAGGAGGCGGAGTTCTGGGCGCTGGAGTGGTAGCTCAGGGAGTGCTGCATCTGGGAGGGGGATGGAGCCATGGGGAGGGGCGAGGTGGTGGGGGAGGGACAGGAGGCGGAGTTCTGGGCGCTGGAGTGGTAGCTCAGGGAGTGCTGCATCTGGGAGGGGGATGGAGCCATGGGGAGGGGCGAGGTGGTGGGGGAGGGACAGGAGGCGGAGCTCTGGGAGCCGGAGTGGTAGCCCAGGGAGTGCTGCATCTGGGAGGGGGGCGGAGCCATGGGGAGGGGCGAGGTGGTGGGGGAGGGATAGGAGGCGGAGCTCTGGGAGCCGGAGTGGTAGCCCAGGGAGTGCTGCATCTGGGAGGGGGACGGAGCCATGGGGAGGGGCGAGGTGGTGGGGGAGGGATAGGAGGCGGAGCTCTGGGAGCCGGAGTGGTAGCCCAGGGAGTGCTGCAGCTGGGAGGGGGACGGAGCCATGGGGAGGGGCGAGGTGGTGGGGGAGGGACAGGAGGCGGAGTTCTGGGAGCCGGAGTGGTAGCCCAGGGAGTGCTGCAGCTGGGAGGGGGGCGGAGCCATGGGGTGGGTGGGGGAGGGGACCTGCGGCACGCCGTGGCAGTGGTAGCCCAGGGAGTGCTGGTGAGGGGGCGTGTGGGAGTGCAGGGATTGGCCGGGGGCGGAGCCGGAGGCCATGGTGGGAGGGTGATACACCATGCCAAGGCCCAGGGGATGAGAGGCGGCAGGGTCGGGCTGGTAGGTCATCCGTTCGTAGGCCGGGGATGAGCCGGCACTCATGGGAAGACTGGACTGGCCGTTGTACGCCAAGTTGTGCTGCATAGGCTGGTACGAGGGTCTGGCGGGCGGGGGCAGGGCCCGAGTGGGGGCGGGGTGGAAGGCGGGGGGCGGGCTCATCAGCTGGCAGTCGGAGCCTGGGCTCAGGCCGTGGCCCTGGAGACCCGGCAGGTGCTGGAAGGAGGCGGAGCCTGCGGGAGAGTAGGCGGGCTGGGGGTGTGTCAAGCCGGGGACCAGGCCTCGGGGGGGACTGGCCAGCAGGCTGTCGTGCACTTGGCCTGAGTCAGGGGGAGACAGCTGGTTCCTGAGCAGGTGGAGATTGGGCTGGCTGGGAGGCGGAGCCACGGACATGGGCGGGCGCATGGAGGGGGCGGCGGCCACATCCTGTTCGTCTCTCTGCTCCTGCTTCACCAGAACTGCAGGGAGCAAACAGGTGGACAGGGAGACATGTCACCCCCAATATGTTCACATGAATGAATGGCTAGTCCAGCTAGTATAATTACGAGACCTGATGTTTGACTATGAGAAACCATGGTGGTCCAGCAATGTGTCTCTCCCAAAGTTGGAATGATGAGCATTCCCTAAAGTACATTGCTGATAGGGAGGTGAATACCACTCCAATTGCACAGCAGATCGGTCAGTCCGGATTTTTTTAGAAGCAGGTTAGCATACCACCAGCAGGCAACTTCTTCTCAGTACACTACCCTGCTTCTCCTAAAACCTGGCATGGCTCAAATGGCGATGTTTCCACCCCTGAAGCAATTTTTGCAACATTAACAAAACAGCGGCCATTGGAAAGCCATTTCTTTGACATTGTAAAGCTACCTTTTCCACCGGAAATAGATTTTTAAAAACGTGGCTGCTTAACAGAAAGAAAACCTAGTTTTATGTTTACTTTAAGAATACTCTAGGGAACCAGACTGTAATAGTACTAATAAAACAACATCACGTATCCCAAGGTAATGTTAAAATCCTCAAACCAGAGAAATTAAACAATTAAATCATTACTGTGCAAGCAGTCTCACTGCACAAGGGCTAAAAATGACATATTATGGATGTTTCAGCATGTAATACCTGTAATACATTATAACCATGAAATACAGGAAAGCAGCCATGGAAACCAACCCTGTTCCTGGAGATCTACCATCCTGTAGGTTTTCATTCCAACCCTAACAAAGCACACCTCATTTGACGGCTAGAGACCTTGTTGAGCTGCGAATTAGTAGTCAGGTGTTCCAAATTAGGGTTTAAATGAAAATCTACAGGATAGATCTGCAGGAACAGGGTTGGTTATCACTGGTACACAGTAAATGTACATTCAGAAGTCACCTCCATTGCCCCTATGCTTTGTTGAAGTACTTCATGTGGACAGATTTGCTTGCAAAGTGAAGAGCACTTTTTGTGTTTCATCTCCAGTTTGGGAAGAGGGCACCGCAACAGTAGCCATTACCCGATCGGTAACCTATTTACCAATCTGGTGCTCGTCGGACAAATGTTTCGGGAGATATTTTTATCGGGCGATGGAGCCAAAAGGGGCATATGCTGTTTGTCCTTGCGCCATGCGAGGCAGATCACCCCAGAGCCACCGTAGCTTAGCAACAAACAGGAGGGGGAGAAACAGGTTTGGAACCCCCTGCTCCGTACCGCAGTTTGCCAGCTGGATTGCGAGACTAGCCTTCCGCAAAAAAAAAAAAAAGAAAAGAAAAAAAGAAGTCACCGGAGGACACGGGGAGCGCGTCCGCGTCCGAGCCCCCCCCGTTTCCAGGGCGAGGGGGGGGGGGGGGGGACGCGGCCGACCGCCGGGGATCGGCGATGCGCCGGTTATGGAGGCCGAGCGGGGCTTTCGTTGTTTTCGTGCCGCTACTGGATGCAACCAACCTCGCCCCCCCCCCCCCCCCCCGGCCATTCCAGGGCCCCCTCGCTCGGCGCTCTCCCGAGACGTGGGGGGGCCTTCGTTCTGAACGCTTCCTGAGCACGTCTCGCTGGCCGCGGTTCGAGGCGGCGGGTTTTAAGGCGACTCTGAAGCACGCCTCTGTTCCAGATCAGTAGGCCTGTCGACGCATGTTATATTGTATATTTAGTCAATGGCCACACTTATCCAGGCCAAATGAAATAGCTCACATTTCACATTTTGCCCATTTGTGCAGCTGCACGTTTGCTGAACCGGTCCAGAACCCTTGGCTCAACGGCAGAACTGCCACATCCCACCCGGTACTGTAACTTTGTAGATATGCATCCAGTTCTCCAAACACGGCTGCTCGATTTAAGATTAATTTCAATAAATACTACAACAGCATTTTCTTTTTTTGCAAAAACACCCCCCAAAAAACAGGAACGAGGACACATTGCCCATATACTCTTTCAAACCACCCTCATACTCCTCTTGGAAAGAAATGCAAATATATATAAATCTGTATGTATATATTTCCTTGCAGTTTATTTTTGTGTTTATTCACTATAAACAGAGAAGTTTGGATTGCATTCCTTTTGTATAAAGACTACTGGCAGACTATGTATGTAGAAATAAGCTGTTAAAAGCTCAGATTTCCCAAAGGCCCTAATCTGTATTTGGGGTCCTCGTTTGCCCTTACAGTACACATGAGTACACCCCTGCTACAGTATATAATCCTGCCTTTAACGTTTCTGAGCCTGGCTCACAGAGAGTACGCAGCGTCCAAGCAGTTCTAATGCAAAGTCCTACTAGATCTTCTGAAGCACAAGTTAAGGTTTCAAAGACCTTATCTGTAAATGAATTACATTATTCCGGACATTAAACAAAATTATAATTAAAATAATGAAATTAATATTCACAAAATGGAATATACCACATTCATAATAACCCACTTTCATGGTTTATCAAAGACCTGTTGTAACTTTGGTAATATTAATAAGAAAAGAGGTAGATAAATTATGTAACTTTGTAAAAACTTTATCAATAAGACAGGAATGAGAAAGACCTGTGGAAGCCAAATGCGTGTAATGGCATATGACGCATTTCCAAAAGCAATGGGAGAATCTCTCAAGAAACGAAACACTCCAAATCTCCATGTATGCGGGTAATACTCCATGCTTCTAAGCTTGATAACCTGAATGCGGAATGCCTGACATCATACCGGTTGACAGGGGAAAGTTTAACCACCAGTCAATGAACACATCGTCAAATGTCACACTATGGAAATGGCAATATGTCATAATGAGCCGTGGCAGGTGTGAAGTGAGCCCATGATTTACGCTACCTGACAGGTAGCTGAAGCGCTGGGACTGGCTTCGTTTCCTCTTCCCGTTGCACACGTAGAACTGCACCTGGACGGCCGACGTCACCGTCTTGCTGTGGTAGGGGGGCACCTCCACCACGATGTTCGCCTGCGAGGACGACGACAAACCCACACTGATCCCGTGCCGAATGCAAATTAAGTTACGCTGATGTCATTGGCTTCTTCTAATCTGCATCAAATGATCCTTATGGTCCAATCTGGTCTAATCTGGTTCCAAATGGTCTTCACAGAGAACAAAGTACAGTCGCTAGCGTTTTTGCACAGCCTGTTTCCGAGGTTACGGTTCGGTGGCAGATTGCGTCGTACTTACTCCTTGGCTCTTCTCCCGTATGATTTTCGCCTCCACTTCCCATTGAGGTCGCCCATCTGTAAAAGAGGAAAGGACCCCGGTTTAACTGCTGAAGGGCCCTCTCTCACTTGACCTCCTATGCGACCAGGTGTGAGGTACATACTAGAACATTCCAGCCCCCCCCCCCCATCCCGCCCCCCCCCCGCGGACACAAGAGCCTGTTTAAAAACCGTCTGACCCCCCACGAACTTCTGCGTGAACTGTAATTAGGCCCGAAATTTCTGAGTCCGCGACCTGCCGGACTGTCTGTACGCATCAGGAAAAATTCTTCGCGCCCTACCGTCCAACCCATTAAATTTTCAGTCCAGCCGTTTAGCAGGCGCTTTCATCCAGAGTGACTTGCGTGCTTTACAAAACCATCCATTTAAACGGCTGGATGTTTACTGAAGCGAATCAGGTTAAGTGCCTAGCTCAAGGGTACGATGGCAGAGCCTCACCTCGGCACTGAACCTACAGCCTCGTAGTTAACTGCTATGCTACAATACATTTTGATAGAAATTTGAGTCGTGTGTATAACACAGACTAATCTTAGTAACATTATACTATCACTGCAAGAGACTTAAAATACTCTGGGAAGGTGACTGGCAGCTTTGCTGCAGAGGAGGTGAACATAATTTCATCAAACTCCAAAAAACCAAGTCCTTCCAGAAGCACATAGGCCTATACAGTTACAATGGCAGAGTTAAAACACCATAATTTAAATCCATTACTTTCCATATAACATTTCAACAAATACCTAATGTTATTATAAGTGTACTTCCTTTTGGAAAAAAAAGTCAGCATCAGACTATTTTCCCCAAAAATTAAAGGTCCAGTTTCAGAATGGAATTATGCTCCTTCATCCACACTGCAGAGATGGTTCTCAAAAGCTGAAAGCACTTATGTATAACTTTCAGCCCCACTATCAAACAAAACCACTTCAAATGGCGGAAACTTCACATTTACAATATGACGGTACCATGAAAATGAATTCTAATTGTTTAAAGTTCCAAGGTTGAAAGTATATAGTGCAGCCCTCTTATCTGTATAGTGTATTTTATGGGGGACATACTGTAAAAGAGGCGTATAGGGTTGAGCAAAGCCCGCAGGCCGTCTTATAGCCTGCGTTGTTCCAACAAGATCTTTTTCCTGGAGCTCGATCGTCATCGTTTCTTTTCACGGAAACCGCACACATTTCCACAAACGGAAAGAGCTCGCTATTGCAAAAGCTTCTGCGAGCACTGGATTCAGCCAGCACCCGGATGTAAGTTACGATTGACGATACGTGTTTTTCTTCGTTTTTTTTTCCGGTCGATTAGGCTATGTCCCGAAGGAGAATGTGTTTTCAGCCATTAAAAATGAATCGGAGTCTGAAAGTCCCGCTGTTTCCACTGCAGTTAACGTTACGGAAAAAAAAGAGCCAAACAATTCCATTTTTCATTCCGACACATCCTTGACAGATTGTTGGCCAGGCAACATTCCATAATGTTCCATTTTCCAGCACCATCTAATTACCAGGCTATGAGTTTTGAGGAGCAACTTTGAAACATGCTTCAGAAACACAGGCAGGGAAAACACCGACTGACTGCCAAGCGGAAAAGGCATTACAGTTAAAATAATACAATAACACTAAATGTATATTTCTACTGGAGCAGCGATTTCCATGTTTATATTTTCATGCACAGCTACAGTATTATAAATATGTTTTTTTCTCTACTTGTTGAACTCACAGAATAGGAAAAAGCTAATCTTGCCAGCTGGTTGTTTCAGAAACCCTAAACCACGTGCAACATTTGGTTAAAACCTTCCACCACCTTCTATCACCAGGGCTCCCTAAAAGATAAGTATTATCCCCACTTCCATAAGCCAGCCAAGAAACACTAATAAGATGCTGGTTCTCCAGAGCTGAATAAATGATTAAATGACTGAACGAGTCTCCTACTTCAGTGGTGATCTCAGTAGGTTTTTACATGATTTTAGCGATTGTGGGACGATCACGGACACTCATAAGTCTGTAGCACATACTGACTTCAAGTATGCAGTACACAGAAGAGCCAGAGTAAACTGGAAACATGCCCAGACAAGAATCCCTGAGCAACCTGCACAAAACTTGCAGAGTGTCAAAAAACCTAGAGAAAAGCCCAGTGGAGAGTTCATATGCACCGTTGACTCATGGAAATGTCAGCTGAGGAAAAATGTTGAAGTGTGGACTTGTTATTAATTTACTGCCAAGCAATCATTTATCAACACTCTCATGCGAAAAATTCTCTCCAAGACAAGTCCCTGCTGAAGGTAATGGATTAATACAAAACCACCCATTATCCTCTTATGTTCATCCGCCTAGAAGAAGCGGTAGCACAAAAGGCGGGGATATTGAGGCAAAGAAGGTCAGGCCTAGGTCTTAAATGTGAAGTCACTGTATTTCCAAACAATGAAAAGCAGGAAGAGAAATAAGATTAACACATTGCCTTCCTCAGAACACGTTTACAGTACTGTGTTCAGCTCGTCACCACGTTATGAGGGGGCGGAAAACTTCAGAAGCTAAGCCGACAAACAAATATAAAAGATCTTTTAGTCTCAGCAAAAAGAGAACCAGTTTAACTGATGTTAAAGTGACAAAAAAAGTTCCATTTTAAGTTTAAGAATCTATTGTAAGTTTAGTTCTGCCAACTTCAGAAAAGACAGCATAGATGGAAATAAATTGTAAATAAGAGTCTGTGCTAACACAAGGAACACGTTTTTTTCACAGATTTATTCATGTTTGGAGTAGATTATCGGCCCTTAAAAGCTGTGACACTCATGGAGTTCAAGTTTGACAAAGTGCTTGATGCACCCTAACAACAAGAGGCCAAGTTGTTTTTCCGTATTGAACTTTCTGAAGTTTAAACATTGTTTAATAGTTTTCATTACATATGCGCTAACCTGCAGTCCGAACAACGCCCGCCTTTATGCACACGATGTTCCATTCCTCATCCCCAAAACAGTCCTTCAAGTTCCCTAAAACGGCTCCACTCATACACAAAAACCCACCCAACAGCCACCTGCGTGTCCCAGACACACATAATAGCAGTCTGCCATCCACTGAAGCCAGCGTTTACCAAAAGCAATCAATCTCTTCTTAGAAATCACAAAAATCTTTTCTTTCTCATTGGAATGGGGGAACGGAGTGTAGCACAGTGGGTAAGGAACCGGGCTTGTAGCCGAAAGGTCGCAGGTTCGATTCCTGGGTAGGGCACTGCCGTTGTACCCTTGAGCAAGGTACTTAACCGAAATTGCTTCAGTATATATCCAGCTGAATAAATGGATACAATGTAAAATATGCTATGTAAAAGTTGTGTAAGTTGCTCTGGATAAGAGCATCTGCTAAATGCCTGTAATGTAATGTAATGTAACTGATACACAGTCTGCAGTTATACAATATTTATGCTCAGAGCAAACAGAAAGAAATGACTGGCCGTTCTTCAACAGTGCAGGGGCACATGTAGGAGCGGGTTGGTGTCATACACACCCCTGCGTTACACGTACACGCGCTCGCATTCAGGGGCGTCTTATCTAACACCAATTAGCAAGGCAAGCCTTTTTTTTTATTTTTTTTTTCCAAACCGCAGCAGATGCACTTTACAGTTACAGGAAATCACTGTCTACGTGAGTTCAAACCCAGGGCCCCATAACACTCCGGGTGACACTCGTCTCTTCCTGGAAGGCGGACACCTTGGCGCGGCGCAGTACGGGCGGCGTGAGTCCAGTCCCCGCGCGATAGGCTTCCTGCAGGTTTTTTAGTTAACTTCAAATCGCCAGCAAGGTGCCAGCCTGCGGGGGGCCCCGGGGAGCTGACTTCCTGTCCCTTCATTTCATTTCTTTTATTTGCTTTACTAGGAAATCCTCGTCAGGTCATAAGCCTGCTTTCCAGGGAACTCTGGCCTAGACCAAAACAGGCCATCGCGCGAATATGCGCACGTATGCCACAAATCACTATTCAATATTGGCTACACATACCATTCTGTTCCATTTATGCTAGTAAAAAAGCATTTGATTACAAATCGGGAAATGGTTCATCCACCTCTGCACACCAGCACATTGCACGTTTGGTCCACTGAGGGCTAGGCACCTGCCTTCATATCAAAGACAGTTTGTTCCATATCTGGGATCCACTGAAGACTACTGATAAATGATACAGCATTAGTCTGTGATACGTTCAGTCAAAAGAGGCCCAATTTTTACAGTTAATTACAGTTGGCTTGATTATTGGTAAATTTAAATTTTGTCTAAATGAGAGAGATCAGAAAAACGTTCATTTCCTATGCTGTTGCATCTTAGATGTCCCACTATACATGCATATATTCATGACAGTCTTAACAGTCTTGTGTGATTGTCTGCCCCATTTGTTCCACGTTCGTACGTTCTACATTACAATTAAAACGTGATCTTGGCGGTTGAAAACTACAAGCGCATTATCCGACACCAAACGTAACAGCAGTGAATATATATATATTTTTTTTAATCGAGGCAGCCTCTATCTCCCCACCCAACCCACGCTGACGCAAACAGCTTTATTCCAGACCATGACACCACCGCACTGGGCAAAGATGAACAACGCAATTGCAAATGGACGAAAACGGCAGATTCGCACCACAGCTGTCACCAAAACAAGACCCAATGTGTTCAGGGCGGGGCTTGGCCCCAGCAAAGAGCCCTTCCTCAGGGGAGGAGAACTTCTTTTTGAACACGGCCGACATAAGGCACGCAGTGGGGAACTGTTAAAAAAAGACAAGCGCGTCGCGTTCGAGCCGTTCGGTCGGCGGCGCGGTTCTGGCCCCGGCGAGGTACGCCGTGGGCTCGGTTCCCGCGGCGAGCCCCGCGGCTCCGCTCGACAGCCTGTCCGGCAGCAGTGCGCGCGCGAGGGGTCCAAATAGCGCGCCGGAGAACGAACGAGCCCGTGTCAGAGGGACCTAGCGCCGCGCTTGGCCTTTCAGGACCGGAGTCGCGGTCGGGTTCGCTTGTGTGGCGTGCTCGCGCAGGTGAGCGAACTGGCGCCACGCTACGCTAATCAAACCTCTTATGCGTGGCTGACCCTACGAGGAAAAAAGCACACGATTCCACAGATCTCTACGGCCTTCGCCGCTGCTATTGAGCCATTTGTTTTGACGAAGTGCGTGAGCAAGCAGAGTCGGATTTTCGCAAATCCCAGCCCCGCAGCAGTTTCCCTACTCAGGAACGCGAGGCCTAATAATACTGCTGGGTGCGGCTCCTTCTCGAGCTACCTATGCAATGCAAGCGAAAGTTTCCCCTTTTCTCTCGCGTAGCGTGGGCCGCTGTTCACTGTGGGGCATAACGGCGTGGTTCCGTGCCCTTCCACTCGCTGCCTTTCAGCTGGAATCGATTCCTAGGCGCTAAGGAGACCGTGGTTCCGGTCCGGGCTCGGATAACGTTCCCCGACGTTAGCAGATCGGGGAGAAGCAGAGCGTCATTCGTTAGGTTGCGAACCCTCGTAAGGACACGCACAGACCGGTTAAAATGCCGCCTTCACAATGCTTCCCTCTCCGGGCTAGCCTCTACTTGCGTTCACTTGGAGGAGGGGAGCGACTCGAGATTAATTCAGCAGGGCTCTGGGGCACCGAAATCCCTAGAATGAACCTGGATCGGTTCACGGAGCGTTTCTGTCAAAAAAAACAAAACAACAAAAAAAAAAAAAAACTACGCGCCAAGTGAGTCACAGTGAAGCGTAATCCAAAAAAAAAAATAAAAAATAAAAATCATCTCAAACAAACAAGCGAGTGAAATCGGAATCTCGGTTCGCCGGGGGGGGGGGTGGCGCGAGACGCGGGTGACGCCGGGCGAGCGAGGAGGAGGCCTCCCGCCGTTTTCCACCGGGCGCGGCGTGCCTGGCGTGCGTGCGGCGGACGCAAGGCCCGAGCGCCGGCGGGGATCTGGAGCTGTCGCCGATAATTTACGGGGCCGTTTGTCTGAACGGAGCTGAATTCCTGGCTTTTTTCGGGGGAAGATCGTAAAAGGGAGTAGTCGACGCTTCCACCGCCATCGCCGTATCGCACGGGACCGGGTTCGACGGTTAAAACTGGACGTGAGTTATTACCCCGGCGCTTCGTTTTTAAACGCGGGGACGGTGTTTATCGTAGCGACGCGGCACAACAGCCCCGTGGCTGAGGGGGACAGGGGGGGGGGCGGGGGCGGCCCGGGTGTCCCGGGGGCTTGTGGGAAACGGGGCTCAAATACCAGGTGTTACACTGGCTGGCTTCTGTGCCCTGAAGCGAAGCGCTTTCCCTAGTTAAAAAAAAAAAAAAAAAAAAACAGCTGTCTGAATAACGAATGAGAACCACTGTTTTATGAGAGTGGCTGTTTTGGAGCAACGGAAACCTATTCATTGAAAAGACGGACCGTATAAGATCTTCTGTGCTCCTGCTCCACATCTCTAAAAAAGAACCGTGACGCAAGTTTCACCACCTTGTTTCACAGACCGACTTGATAATGAAACAAGGCTTCTCTTTGAAAAATGATGTAACACTAAATCAGACTGAAGAAGTCAAAACATTTATTTGTAAACAGTTGTTTATGACAGTTGGCCTTGCTCAAAATAGGGAAAATAGAAAAAAAAAAAAAAAACAATACATCAAACTGACGAGTTATACTTGGAAACGTCTGTGAGATAACATCACCTTTTCCGACACTGATATTCCACTCTGTCAAAGCTTTCTTGCCTCAGAACTATTCCCTCTGACTATCATGCTTCACACATATATCTTGTGAAAAAGTGCTGACCCTAAAAGGAGCGTGGAATACACTCAAAATAAGTCAACAGGTGTGTCATTGCTCCTAATACTATTGTGTATGAACTTTCTTCCCTTATCCACACACTTCTCTTGGGCATTTTCTGGCCTGGATACATGGTTTAAGCCTGAGCCTGGTCTTCCGAACATTTCGGAGGAACAAGAGCTGTAAACAAACTATAAATGCTAACAAGGCAGAGCAGATATAAATAATAATATAAATGTGTTGTTTTATGCACTTGCTGAAAGCTGGACTGGAACAAACCCTTCTCTAAAACCATCCCAATTTTTCACAAAAAAATGTTTGTCATTTGTCGGAGGGATTTGGTCACATGACGGTGGCGTTTTACATGCTGCGAGCCCTGTGCATGTGAATGTGAAACTCTGTGGCCGAACGTAAGAAAGTAGAAAGAACGTCGAAAGTTTTTTTTTTTGTTTCTTACCGGGTCCCTTCTCCAGGAACACCACTTTGGACTCGGGGCAGAAGTTGGAGCCCGTGATGGCCATCTCCTCCCCTCCGTTGACGGAGCAGCTGGTCAGACTGCACTTGTCCACCTGGGGCAGCTCTTGAGCAGAGCGCTGGGCTACAACAGCAACGAAACAGAGAGCAAGTCAAGCGCCGTAGGTCAAAAAGCACGCCGGCGGGCAGAGAGTCGTGACTTGTTCCGGACCGTTCCGAGGGCACGGAGTTGTTCATCGCTCAGACCTTTTCCACAGGCACTGAGTTCTGACTGTTCCGGATCTTTCCGCAGCATTTTGCACAGTCGCCTGCCAGTTCTCCTTTCCACCATTCGGGGGTTAGGGTTTCAGCCTACGGCCCTAGCGTCCCGCACACCGCACGACCAAGATCCCCCTTGGCAAGGGAACTGACTGCACGCCACGCTTCGCCGAGATCTTCCTGGATGAAGATGCAGAAGGCCTGAAGCTGGACCTCACAAAGTCATAATGGCTCTGCCTCTCTTCTCAAATGCGTCTCTGTGATTCCAGGAAAACGTCAGGCGGTCCCCCCCCCCCCCCCCCCCCCCCCCCCCCCCGGCTTTGGCAGTACGTTCGGCGCCTCCCTCAATAACCAGATCACGGGAAACTTTGTGACTGGCCTTGTTTTGTAGGTTTCTGCTCGGTAGCATTAGAACGTCCGACCGTTCCTCGCCACCGAAGCGGCTCGGCTGCTGGTCATCTGTCGCTACCACCGGGGCATTTCAGCTCTTTTACAAATGAGG